>NW_022104341.1:32866922-32909275 GCF_000313985.2 Echinops telfairi | reverse complement strand
ATGAAATCAAAGCATAAAATCACCTCCGGATGAGGGCTCACTTTTGGAGATGTTCTTCCCCAAATCAGATTCGAATTGGTGCTGGTCTTTTATATTTCTTTTTTCCTGAAGAGCATGCCGGTGGAAAGATAACGCCCAGGAGAGGAAGAGAAGACTCGCTACAAAGAAACTTCCAACCATGCTGCAACCGCCACTGCCATGCCGGCAGGGCTTTCGGGGAAATCTGTTGAAAACCCACAGAGAGGGAAAGAAAATCCATTATGACAGAGAAAGATCGCTTGCTTGAATACCGCCTGCCTAATTACATATTTATGAGTGTTACAATGCCTTAGAAGGAATTCTGGTCCCCCATATGATTGGGGAATTATTAAGTGTTGGCTATTAACTGTTTTAGTTCATTTCACACTGGGTTTATTTCTCCAGGATGATGAATATGCAGACTGAAAATGGCGTCTCTTCGTTCCCGAGAAGAGGACGCCAAGCCCTTGACGCCGTCTGGTCCTCGCAGAGGGGCCTTTGTGAGGATGGCTCACCCGAGCAGGTGGCCGGCGTCAGTAAAACCGGGCCACCTCCCCTTCGGTGAAGGAGGACCTTCGGACTGTGAAACCCAGAAACTCTGATGGTCCCCGGGCCCCAGCGCAAAACTTTGGCAGCAATTTCGCTTTGGGGATAATGGTTCCCGAGCTCCACACCCAAGCGGAGGCGGGAGTAGACACCATTTCCACTGGCAGGAAAGGGCAAGGGAAATCCAAAGGGCCAAGGAAGGGGGTGTAGGGATGCGGTCTGCACAGGCCAGCACGGGCAGGCAGCATTTTGCACAGCACACCCACCTCTGTTTTTCCTGCGATCACTCTGCTCGTCTGGCCCCCCAAATTTCCTAATTGGTCCAAGAGTTAAATGGAGTCCTCCCTTGTGACCACATGGAGACCTTGTGCAGTGTGGAAGGCCAGCCCAGGAATAATTTTGAAAAGAAAATCTGGAAAACAGTTTAATTTCATTCCCCTTGAGATTTTTTTTTTCTGGGACAAAGTTAAAAGACGGTTGAAAAAAATATCTGCTAAAGGCAGAGGCTACTTTGAGCAAAACCGTATCTGTCAACCATCTACCTTGTCTCTCCTTGAATACCTATACTGTCTAAGTTTAAGGGCCATAGAGTGAATGGTGGTAGTGTTTGATGCTGCATTGTAATGTTTGAGGGTGGGGCTGGCAGAAGGTGTAGGATCTTTAATTGACGTGGCCTCTTGAACACCCAGGAGAAAGGCATAATCAAATTGCCTGTGTGTGTGTGTGTGTGTGTGTGTGTGTGTGTTTGGACTTCTCAAGTCCACACGAGTTTACTGAGTGTTTACTATGTGCAAGGGGTCGTGAAGAACCAAAAAGTGCCCCAGGGCCAAGGACTCCCAGTCGAGTGCTCTTCCCATTACAAAACACATCTCCTTGGTATGACGGACAGTGTTTGGGGCTAACCATCAGTGCTTCGGATTATAGAGGTCTCTAGTCAAAGGTAACCACTTGGGCAGACATTCTGAACCATGAATGTTGGTGAACGGCGTGCTTCCCTTTCCTAGAGGAGTTGGTAGGGAGTGGGGCTAAGAGAGGAGCTGCTGGTTGACAGAGTTAACGAGATTCACGCAGATCCCACGTCTGCCAGAGCAGAACTGGGCCCCGTGGCTTTCAGTGCCTGGCTTCTCTGGGACATCGCCAGGGCTTTCTTTTGTGTTATCTTTGGGCGGATTCAAATCTGCAGTCATTCTGGTTCAAACCCTTTCTGTTCGGTTTGCATTTATGCCAATTACTTAATCTCGCTAAGGCTCCACTTCTTCCTCTCTAAAAGGGAGTTCTGGTTCTATGCTGCCACTGGCATCGAGTCCATGCCCACGCCCAGTGACCGTCCAGGACAGGGGAGAATCGCCCCTGTGAGTTTCTGAGACTCTAATTCTTTACAGGCGTAGAAAGCCCCCTGTTTGGCTGGTGGTTCCAAACTGACCTTGTGGTTAACAGCCCAACTCCTAACCCCTAAGCCACCAGTGTTCTTAGCCTTGGTGCAAGGATGAAGCCTTCTCCTATGCCGACAGGTGAGCAGCTAGCACAGCCCAAACCAGAGTAAGAGTTGGGCCAGCAGGGCAGCTGCCTGGGGGGCAATCAATGAGAGAGGCCAAATACCTCTGCAACACATGACAGACCTGGTGCTGATGACTCAGGTTATTCATATATGATCCTGATATGCCCAGCAAGATGGAAAAGGCCATGTGGTCTTGTCCAGCTCCCGTTAGAGGGCAGGAAAACATCTGTATTGGCCAGTGCCACACAAACAAGCTGGGTTTTATGGTGCAGAGGGAGATCCAGCCACCACCCTCCTGGAGAGCAGGGGTTGTAGCCAGCTGAAAACCTGGAATCAGATAATGCCTGGCCTACGGTTGAATTCTAGGGAATTATGTTATTATCTAAATTAGAATCCTGATACCAGGTTTCCCAAGCAGTTGGCTGATTTAGAGAATCATAAGCAAAAATGGAAGGGAAAACAAGAACAAAAAACCGCATTCTGTCAACATGAAAGTCTGAGATTATTAGATTTTTAAGCAAAATTTGAACAAAATTTCACAATGACATCAATATCAGGTATCTCTCCGCTTTAAAATGAGCAACATCCGGTTAGAAGAGTAAGATAAGTTAAATGGAAGGCAGTTCTAATTAAGTTAAGATGTTTCAGTGCATGAAATATTTGTCTTGCTGAAACCATCAAGAAAGATGTATATAAATTATATGAGCAGAAAATCAGCTTCTCCTGAGGCTCAGAAAATAAGTATGGATCAATAGCCTTTTGGCTTGTAGGGACACCAAATTTTGAGCCTGGCCAGTTTGCCCCTGTTCCATCTAGCACGATGCCTGGCACCAAGTAGCTCTCAATAACATTTACTCCTGCTGTTTGAAAGGAACAGAGCAGTGCAATGCTTAACACGCTGGGCTGTTAGCCAGAAGGTGGGTGGTGTGAACCCACCCGGTATTCTGCGGAAGAAACATGTGGCAGTCTGCATCCATAGAGATTACAGACTTGGAAACCTGTAGGGGGTCGTTGCCTCTTGTCCTACAGGGTGACTGAGTCAGAATCTGCTTCAAAGAAAGGGGTTTAGGCTGAATTGTTGTCAGAATAGCCTGTTTTAAAGCATCAGACTATGAATTCCTAACAAAAGTTGAGTCACTGACTTCAGGACTTCAAACCCGTGACACAAAGACAAGAAAGGACACAGGTATCTTAAGTGCAGTTCTTTGGACTTGTTGCCAGTTGGACCTCTACACTTAGTCACTTCTGTCTTATACTCCTTTGTGTTTTAGCCTTCCTTTGCTTCTTTCTGCCTTCACACTCCCGACCACCCCCACACATCTAGCACCAGCACAATGCTCGGTGCCTGGCCTCATGCATCATCCATGCCAGCTCCCAACTTCTTTCCCCTTCTCCTTTCCTCCACCCCTGCCCTGACCTTCAGCATGGGTTACTCCTCCACACCCCCCCACTGAATTAACCCAGGGGCTAGACACGCTTCTCTGAATGTCCAGGGGACGTTTCCTGGATGTGTTTCTCTCTAATTAATTCATGCAAATAAATGAAAGCTCACAGCAACGGTGACCTAGGGATCAGGAGGAGGGAATTGTAGTCTGAGATTTCCATCCAGTCAGATTTTAGCATGGTTGTGAAAAGTAAATACATGGACCAGGAAGAACTTCTGGGCACAGGAATCCCCTGGATTGGGGCTGTATCTCTTGTTCAAATATTTTAAAAGAAGAAAATCCTTTTACAAGCATGATTTTATGAAAGAACAGACGAAGCAAGAGATACTCTGAAAGGAGATTTGAGCTCAGCACTCGGAATGCTCAGGTCTTCACCACTCCCATTCTCATCTCCTGCTGTTTGGAGCCCTCTCAGAATTTACTCAGAAATTTTTGTGGACTGAATGATTACCAAGATTTACTTCCCGTCTTAGATAATTCAAATGCTTGTAAACTCCCTGAGGGCAGGCACCAAACCTTATTTTTTTGAAATTCCTGTTCCTACCCCATTTCACTGGGGCTTAGCAAAATGCTAGCTATATATAACCAGTGCATATTTATTTACTCCAGCTAACTTTCTGATGCCTAAAAAATACTTACAAGTCTACAAGAAGGCTTCAGGAAATTTTTGGGGAAATGAATATTGTATTGTATTGTGCTGCTATTACTGTATGTTCAGAGGAGCAGTCCTGGTATGGGTATATGTATATAGGTATGGCATACTGCAATAACAATACAATAGGTGGGGCACCTGGTGGTGCAGTGGTTAAATGTTTGATTGCTAACTGAAAAGTTGGCAGTTCAAACCCACCAGGTGCTCCACAGGAGAAAGATGTGGCCATTTGCTTCTGTAACTTTATAGCTTTGGAAATCTATGGGGCAGATCTACCCTAAAGAGGCACTGTGGGTTGGAATCTACTTAACAGCAATGATTTGCTGTCTTGTGATTGGTGAAAACAGTTTATACAGGAGACTGATAACTAAAAGGTGGGACGTTCTGGCTCACTGAGAGGCACTTCAGAAGAAATGCCTGATGATCTACTTCTGAAAGATCAGCTATTACGAATCCTGTGGAGCAGAATTGTACTCAGACAGACATCGGGCCACCATGAGTTAGAACCAACTCAAATGGCAATGATAAATTAGTATTGCTGTGGTTACTCAGATTCAGCCTATTTGAACTGGGATTTCAGAGCTTGCTTATGAATAAAGCTATGAAATAATAAAGACGGGGTGAATTTTGTTATTGCAATATCACCTTCTGATTCCAAGTATTCTGAGCACTGAGTCGGTAGGAGGCTTCAGTTGAGGTGAATCTTTGCTCATAGTTTCCCCCTCTCTGGGCCGGGCACCAAGTCATAAGGGTCCCCACGACTTTTTCTAGGAAAGCTGACCTTATTTCCCCCTCCAGGCCTGGTATGGTTTATTGGTCTAAGGGCAAAAGTAATTCAAAGCAGGGCAAACAGCATCTTTCCTAGGATTTTCTAAACTAAAAACAAGAGAAGATAGTCCAGCTCTCCTCTGGTGGCAGTGCCTGGGGGTTGGGCCTTTTGAGTCACTGATGTGTCCCCTGAAGGAGTATGCGCATAGCCGTCTGCGAGTCTTTCTGAGGAGTCCCAGAAGGCTGTTGCTCTCCAAAGGATGGAGAAATGCACCCTGTTTGTGTTGTTAGCTGCTGTTGAGCTGGCCCAGTCGGAAGGTGACCCCTGTAGCATATATACTACAGGACTAGCACCACCCCCATGTAAGTAGCAGATCTTACTACTGGGGCACAGAGGGGGCTCATTGGCTGATTTCCGGAAATCGGTTGGAAGGCCTTTGTTTCAATCCCACATTATTCAGGAAGCGCTGCTAAAACCTGTTCAGGATTGTGTTGTTGGTTGCTGGTTGGGGCCATCACTCATAGCAACTCTATGTACAACAGAACAAAACAGAACAAAACACAACAAAACACAACTCAGTCTTTGCACTACCCTCACGATCCTTCCTATGTGTGAGCCAATTGTTACAGCCACTGTGCCGTTCCATCTTTCTTTGTCGCTGACTCTCTCCTGTACCGAGCATGCTGACCAGCTCCAGGGATCGGTCCCTCCTGATGACACTCCCAAAGCACCTTGCCAAACTGAGGCGCATTCTGAATGTGCTTTCTTTTCTTTTGCTCTGACCGTCCTTCTTCTGAGACACATTGGCTCATTCTTCTGGCCTCTCACTCATTCACAGCCACGAAACCCATTTTGACTTCTAGGGGACAGGATGGAGCTGCCCCAAGACTGTATGTACCTCTTTACAGGAGTAGAAAGCCTTATCTGTCTCTCTCGGAGCAGTTCAGTCCATGTATATTTAATAAAGTTACTAGCACCATTATCAACGGGCTCCATTCTTCTTTGGTCTTCCTTCTTTATTGTCTAGCTTTCATATGCGTATAGGATGACTGAAAACACCTTGGCTTGGACCAGCCGCACTTTCATCGTCATCTTTGTTCAGCATCATAGCAACATGATAGCCTCCACTGGCTGGTGGTGGCTGACCTTGAGGTGCATTGACTGGGGATTGAATCTGGTCTTTATGGAAGGTGAGAATTGTATCACTGAACCACTGATGTCCTCAAGAATATACCCTACCTACTATGCCAGTGAGTTCACTCATAGCAACCTGGGGAAACAGAACTGGGAAGAGAGTGTAATGTATGTGGACAAATATCCTATACTTCTGTTTAAGAAGCCTGGGAGGCCAGGATTCCCGTGGAAGGAGGCCTTCATGTTCAAGGCTTGGAGATGCAGCCAGTCACATTCTCCTAAGAAAAAGTTGTTCCCCACAGTGTCCCCCTGTAATAAGGCCCACTTTACGGAGCTGCTTGCCAGCACATGGTTGCTTACAAAGCTCTTTTAGGTTGACTGCTTGAAGGCTCTGTGCTTTGGGGTTATCTGTCATCAAACGCAATCAGACCATCCCAACCTAACTATAGCTCACTCCCTTCTGATAAGGATCACAGATTGTTCCCCTGGAGAAGAGCTCCGGGGACACATAAGGTCAAGCCAGGCCAGAGCGGACCAAGGTTAGGCATCCTATTACATATGTACCTTCCTGACCCATGCATATGCCTCTAGTACAGTGGCTCTCCGCCTTCCTCAGGCCGCCACCCTTTCATCCAGCTCCTCGTGTGGCGGTGACCCCCAACCACACAACTGTTTTTCTTGCTACTTCATAACTGTCATTTTGCTACCGTTATGAAACGTCATGTAAATATCTGATATGCAGGATGTATTTTCATTGATACAAATTGAACATCATGAAAGCATAGTGATGAATCACAAAACAATATGTCATTATAGATTGTGAAATATTTATTTCTAATGACAAATCAATGAAATTTTGCCTGGAAGCATGGTGTAGCATGGGAGAGTCTTCACGCTCAGATGCGAGCCATCTGCATGTGGGCGCACCCGCCTGGAGACAGAGAGAGGAGTGGGGTCTGGGTTCCTGAGACCCTGTGAAAGAGTCGTTTTTGACCCACAGGTTGAGAACCACTTCTCTAGTACCTCCCCTTCCTGTTACGTGTATGCCTAGTCGAACACAACCGCTTCCTGTTATGTATGGGTGAGACGTGGCTTGCATGCCCCAGATTCTATCTGCTGAGAGAATAGGGCAGCACTTGCATGCCGTGTCTGCTGTCTCTAATGTACCCTTCAAGGATACACCCACCGCCTAGAAGCCATTCGGTTGTGGAGGCTGGTCCCCCACAGGCCACTCGGTAGGAGAGAACTGAACGACTTCTTAGGGCTTTTGCCAAGGCCAACAGTGGGTTCTGCCTCCTGACCATATTTAAAGCCTGTGCTGCACTGCACGGTCGGGCTCCCTCCAAATGGACCACACTCACTACCAAGCAGCCCTTTCCCATTCACAGTGACCCTGTAGGCTGGAGTAGAACCGCCCCTTTGGGTGTCGGGAGCTGTAGGACCTTAGGGGATCAGAACGCCCCATCTCTCTCTCCCATGGCGCTGCTCCTGTGTTCAACCTTGCAGTTGGCGGCCCACAGGGTAGCCCACTGGGCCTGGGCTCCTGAGAGATTCTGGAGGTACCGTAATCCATCCATGATAGGGGGAGTGGGTGAGGAGCCCCAAGATCTAGAAAAACAGAGTAGAATACTTTTGAGTATTGAAGTTTAAGAGAGGAAAACACACCAAACACAGACTTGGAAGTCCTAAAGTGGAACCGTAGTCGGGACGGGGCATGGCGGTTCTGATCTAGGTGTTTAAGGGGCTAGAAATGGGAGCAGGATGGGCTTCGGTCTCTACACCGAAGGGGTGCCTGAGAGGAGCAGCAGTGAGGTGCCAGGAGCTCACAGGGGGGGAGCGGATGCACACTCTCCTTGGCTGCAGTCAACCCTGCAGAAATGGGGGTGTTCTCCCACGGACACCCGGGCAGGCTAGTGCAGAGCTCTGGACCTGTGAGGACATGCCTGCCGCCCCTGGAGCATTCGTGTCATGGGCCAGGGGACACACTGTATTGCTGGGGCAGCTGTCGAGGAGCGTGCAGAGCAGACTTCTGCACTGTCCTGGGGGGATGTGTAAGCAGGGCCGAAAGCTGGGTTTCTGGATGTGTAGTCGGGGACCGGGATGCATGGAACAGAAACGCTGAGACCTCTTACTCATACAGGGCCTCTGACAATTCATTGGAAGAACTGAAAATGCCACGACAGGTTCTGCATGCCAGTCGGAAAGACTGAGCATTCTGGTCACATGTTGGATAAACCAGTGTGTCCTTTGCGTCATCTCAGTTGGACTAGATCAAAATTTTTTTGGTATGTCAGGAGACCTGCCCCAGGTGTATTGCAACATGGAAAAGCCATATCTTTATACAGGTTTGACTCTTCCCAACAGTCCTGTTCAGCTGGGCAACTAGCACCATCTTCATGTTAAAGGTGCGACAGAGCGACTCACCATATGTCCTTGAAGGACCATGAATGCTCTTTATTAGAGTCCCTCTTTCACCAGGAAGCCGGTATCCACCCCACCTGCTCCCATCTCCTCTGCGGGGTGTGGAGGAGAGGAGGGCTGTCGGTGTGAGAGAGTGCGGCGTGTGCTTGGTTGGTGCTTGAGGAGCGATCTCACTTCTGGCCCTAGCTCCTCCCGGAACTCGAGAGGACTACGGGCAAGCCATGTCTGACTAGCAGCATCCTCTGCTCCTTTTGGAGGATCCACCACGGGGCCTGAAAGGTCCTTCCGAGCATGAACTTCGTTAGAGGAAAGAGGAAAAGACGACTTGGTGTGGACTTGGGTGGGCTGGAGTGCTGAGAACTGCCAGCTGTCCTGCAATACTTACTGTGTTAGTCCAGGTAGACTAGAGAAACAAATCTAGGGAGACTCATATGTGTATATGAAAGCACTTTATATATAAGAGCAATTGATTATTGAGAAAACATCCCAGCCCAGTCCAGATCAAGTCCATAAGTCCAATATTAGCCCATATGTCTGATACCAGTCTGTAAATTCTTCTTCAGAATCATGCAGCACATGCAAGGATGCGAAGTGTAGGAAAATCACAGGCCAGTGGGTGGAAATCTTGTGGCTCCAATGGCAATGGAAGCATCTCAGCGCCCGTGTAGGTTGGCACGTGGCTCCTCCAGCTCCAGGGCTCTGGCTGCATCAGCTTAGCTCCATGTGTCTTGTCAGCAGGAGAGGAAACAGAGAGTGTGCCCCTCCTCCAGGGAGGGAGTTCCCAGAATCCTCAGGAGAAGGCCATGCCTGCCCAGAGGCCTCATTGGCTATAACCTGATTGACAGGCTAGATTCCACCCCTTTGCAAGTTGACAGGAGATTATGTAACTTGCAAAAACATGCAGAGTAAACTTTCAAATGTAGAATAGTTTGACTTGAACTATTTCAAAGACAGCACAGAGAGCTCCATAAATAATACCCCCAGCCTCCTCCCCACCCCCACATTAGAACATATCAGTACCAGGCATTTGTCACAATTAGTAAATCAATATTCATACAGTAGTGCTAACTGGACCTACACACTGCTCAGAGGTCTTCAAAATATCCTCAAGCCCCCGGTTGCTTGTTTGCTTTTGTATGTTGGCTCCAGGAGCCCATCCAGAATACATTCCATGCATGATTCATGGCTCCGTAGGCACTGCGTGGTGGGAGACGTTGCTCAGACTACTTTGGGGTGGCTGACAGGTTTGAAGGGTACTGGTCAGGTATTTTGCAGACTGCCCCTTCGGTGGAATTGGTCTGATGTTTTTCTTGTGATTCCACCGAGGGGATGTGTTTTGGGAGGAAGATGACCGAAGTAAAGGGTTGTCCCTTCACGTCGAATCCGGAGTGTCCACTATCGACATGAGATAGCAGTGTGGATGTTTACCTTGCTTGGTGTTTGTCGAATGGTGTTTGTCGGCTTTCTCTCTCGCTTTCCATGCTGTCTTCTTTACAGCCCTCACTCAACAAGAAGTGGAATTGTGCTACCACTCCTTAAGGGTAATTGCGGTTAGGTGCTGTGGGGTCCATTTGCAGTGACTCATAAGGGCAGGAGAGTAAAACTGCCTCCGGAAGGGGGCAGATCATGGACCTTTCACAGAGCTGCGAGGTGAGTTCAAACCTCCACGTTTTCAGTTGGTACTCAAGCGCTTCCCCACTGCGCCACCAGGAACCCTTCCTAAAGATAGATTTCTAAATAGTTTGAACTTCTTCAGCAAAAGAGATTGGTTCAATTCTCCTGCATTTGCATATTTATTGACTTAAAGACTTTTTAATTTATATTAGCATAATCAACAGAAAACAAAGTCACCACCAGCTAACAATGCTGACTCATAGCGACCCCCTGTGGGTTTCTGAGACTGTAACTGTTCACAGGAATTGAAAGCCCAGCCTTTCTCCCTTGGAGCTGCTGGTAGTTTTGAACTGCCAACCATGCATAGCCAATACACTACCAGGGCTCCATTTATATCAGCATGGACACATGGAACTTTATTTTATATGCGGAGCTATAAAATCAAATTATAATCCAATATTATTTATTAATTTTGTCGCTCACTTTCTTAATAAAATCTCCAAACTATAACTGGGCATAGGGCTGTCATGAATAAAACTACATTTCCCAAACTCCCTTGCAGGTAGGTTGGACCATGTGATTCAATTCTAGCCTAGGGAATGTAAGCAAGCGTGAGATATGAATAAGCTTCTTTAATCCTCACTGAGATGTGACATTAAGGCAAGAGCTGGAGTAGCCAAATTAAGAGCTTTGGTGCCTGATGCTTTGGGCACCATATAAGTCCTGGACTGATATGATTCTGTATGTTTTACCTGAGATTAAAAAAAAATCCTGTCTTGTGTAAATTTCATAGTTTTGCATTTTCTGCTACTACAAGATGGATCATGAGGATGTATATTTCAGATACAGGACCTAGACCCAGCAAAAAGGGAGCAAGTTTTCCCACAGTGCCCACTTAAATTGGAAGCAGGCCAGTCCCCTGAGGAAACATCATTTTAATTGATTGTATCAGGTCTTTGACCTGAGTGAGGGTGTTGCATCCCTCTTTAATCTTACAGTTGATTGGCTGTGAGATTCGTTGTGTTACAACAGGTTGTGGAGGATTACTAGGTGCTAAGTGCCAAACCACTGGGATTCTTGTCCAGCCAAGTTGACACAAAAGCTACTTATCAGAGTAGAACACAAATAATTCTGTTTTAGAATTGTACTTTCCACTGTGGTAGGTACTAGTCATATTGACTATTGAAATTTAAAGTTAATTAGAATTTAAAGTTGAGTTCTTTAGTTATACTAGCTGCATTTCAAGTGCCCAGGGGTCCCAAGTGGCTATTGACTACCATATTGGACAATGAGAATTAGACCATTTCCATCATTATAGAGCGTTCTATGGGCAGTGCAGTCTTAGAACATAAATGGTAAAGTAAGTAGGGCAGCAAACCTGAGTAGGCTTTGGGTCACAAGGGGCCTTGTGCATAATGCTTAGCTCCAACTTTATTCAGAAAGTGTGAAAGGCTTCAAAGGGGAGGCCCATGCTGTCCTTAGGTGCCCTTGAGTCCATTCTAATTCATAGCAACCCTGCGTATAATAGAAGGGAACACTTTCCAGTCAGGAACCATCCTTGCATTGCTGTGTTTGAGCCCATTCTTGCAGCAAATTTGTCAATTCCTCTTGTCAGAATTAAATTTTCTCCCATTCTATTAACAATCTGTATTTTCTTTTAGGGAATCTTGTTCCTGCCCTCTTAGTTCTTGTGGGTGAAGTAATGTACCCCTGACCAAACAATACTTCATCCTCAGGCCTCAGGGATTGGCCGAGAGGTTGGCATGTGACCCAAGATGGAGCATAGTAGAATTAACCTAGGAATGCCCTGGGACTCTGGGATGAAGGCTCTCACCACTGGGCTGCTAAGTTGCTGGGGTACACACCTGGAGCTGCTGGGGCCATCTTCTCACATTCAGGAGAACCTTCCTGAGAATGAAGCAGTATCAACCCCACAGACAGCTGTGCTGAGAGGTGACACCAGGGGCTTTCTGTCTTCGTTTTCTGAGCACATGGGTTCACATTTCAAGTTACAAGTACCTGTAAGTTCTTGGGGATGAAGTATTTCACATAAGACAATGTGGAATTTGGGGGGCAGGGGGAGTAGGGGTGGACACTAGCAATCAAGAGAGTCCTGATCAGCCCAGACTAGGTTGTAGGCAGATTTACAGTTTAGAGAGTTCCCTTTGATGATTCTGTGGAAGTAAGATTGGAGGGGGCCGCTCTGGAGGTAGAGGGACCAGTTAGGAAGCTAGTTCAGAGAAAGAGATAGTGATCATATGATGTGGGACAATATCAGCAGGGATGGACAAAGGACATGGGATCCACTGTACATTTGGGAGGTAAGATGATCAGAACTATTTGACTGGTTGAGTTGGGGGTTTCAAAAAGCAATTTGACTCCACATTTCTGGCCTGGGGGACTAGACATGGTGAGGCCATTGACTGAGATAAACAGAATGTAGGAAATCCTAGTTTGGTGGGAAGATACACCATTTTGTACACATTGCATTTGAGGAGGCTGTGGGACACCCAGCCAGAGAGGTTTAGCAAGCATTTGACTTGGTGGACTAGGAGATTAGGTGAACGTTCGGAGCTAGAGCTGGCAGTCTGGGAGGTGGTGCTTGGCTTTCAGCACCATGGCTGTTAATTCGATGACTGGGGAGAGTAGGTGGAGGGAAAGGAGGAGAGCCAGAAGAGTGAACTCTAGGAACATTGACACTCAAGGATCATTTGAGGCGCAAAGAGTTAGCCTAAGAGATGGAGGAACAGCCAGAGAAATAGGAGACTCCCTGCATCATGGAAGCTGTAAAAGGAAGATGTGTTCAGTGCTGCCAGCGGGGCTAGTTAGGGAAGCAGTCTTGAAGCAGTTCTTGCTACTGCCTTGCTTTGGATCGGTAGTGGAGCCATGAAAATTGTGAAGACTTTGAACTCAGCTTCAACCTCTTTCCCCTAGTACTGGTGTGATGTTGGGCAAATTTCTTAGCCTCTTTGAGCCTCAGTCTCCAAATCAATAAAATGAGGATTAATATCTCACTCAAATAAGGCTTTTATGAGGCTTCAGTGAGATACTCATGAGTCACTGAATCCAGGGTCAGACACACAGTAGGTGTTCCATATGTGCCAGCCTCTCCTTTATCCCAATTCCCCTCATGTCCCCTCCACTGGCCCCACTTTGGTCTAATCCTTCCAGTCTAAGATTAGGCAAGAAGTGCCTGGACAAGGGCCACATCTTTAGGGACCATCTCGTTCCTGCGCAAATTAATAGTCAAGGTGATGTGAGAGGTCAGTAAGCGGCGAGGGGCACGAGGAGGAGACAAAAGGCTATCGGGATCTTGTTGATTCAACATAGAGGCAGTGGCTGTTCAGAAACTCCGGGCCTGAGAGTGAGTGGGGCCAGTATCGTGAAGCAAACAGACCAGAAAGCAAAACAGCAAGCCACCAGTGTGCTCTCTGCAGGACCCCTCTGCAGGGCAGGAGACATCGAGGAAGTGAGAAGCCTAGCAGAGATGTCCTCAGGGAGCTAAAATGCACCATCTACCCACAACCAGGGTGAGACGATCATCTCTGGCAGGAAGCTTTTCCTGGTTGCTTTCTGTTGCCACAGAGCTCTACGAGACTGAAACCATGAAGAAGATGGGCTTGGGAAGTTCACACACTCACACACACACACACACACACACACACACACACTCCACATTGTGAGTAGCACATCTTCTAATCTGGAAGAGTATCCCTGGAGTCCCATTGGAAGTCTTCCTATGTTCTGTTTCACAGGAAGGGCAGAACCAAGACAAAGTTGCTCAAATTATGTTTATGAGGTTTTATCTGCAATAACCTCTACGTGATTCTCTACAAGAATATACATTACTTCCTCTTCTATCTGTTACTTTGGAACAATATTAGAATAACAACCAAAGAATCTTCAAAAATGATTGACTCGCAAATGCGGCCAGGGCTCAAGGTGACTGTGGTGCCTGGTTCAAAGGTGTTGGCCTCTTGAAGGACTGGCTTCCCTGGTGAGACTTCCGGCAAGGGAGGCCCTTGGCAGCATCTGAGATTGTGGATAGACATCTTCTCTTTTGGGTGGGTTGCATCTGAAACAATGTTATTCAAAGGGAGTGCGTGCTATGTTTGGGTTCAATGATTTGTGTAAACTGGTTCAATTCATCAATATAGGTCATTCACATTATTAAAATGATGTTATTTCACATCAGCCCCTGCGAAGTCTGACGAGGGCAGGATTTCACGGGCATGTACCAGAGCCACAGCGAGTCTAGGTAGGGGCAGAAAGGAAGACAGCAGCAAGCAGAGGAGGACTGGGGGTTGATGGAGATGATGTCATGGTATCTGCCAGAGAAAGTCTTAATACTTTCCCAGAATTCTGTGGTTCTCTATGGTATTAGTCAATCAGGAACTGGGGGAGTAAAGGTTAGCAGGTAATATCAGTCCTTCCCGTCAGTATGCACTTTGCAGTGTTATTGTCATACCTGGTTCTGTTTTGGGAATCTGGTTCTGATCCTTTTGCATACACCTCAAAGAGAGCTCTCCCCCCCAAAAAATACTGCCATCGAGCGGACTTCTAGGGACCCCGTAGGGCACGGTAGATCTGCCCTGCGACTTTCTGAGACTGAAACTCTTAGGGAGTAGAAAGCCCTGCCTTCCCCCCTGAGGGGCTGGGCGCTTTGAATGGCTGACTTTATGGTTGGCAGCACAACTCCCAACCACTGCACTAGCAGGCTCCTTAAAGAGATTTCTACTGTGCGAATTCTAAAGAGATTGGAAAAACAGCTCTGTCTTGCCTCAAGCCTCAGAATAGAATAAGTTAGGTCAAAACCTTGCCTTCCATATAGAGTTATACATTTTCTAGCAACCTGAAAGTATCAGAAAGTACACGGTTTTAGCACACTTTTTGCCCCTCCGGCCTACGTAAACCAATCTGATTACTAGTACAACTGGGCTCTGAATTACATGTTAACTTGTCTACCAGCAGATGGCGCCATTTATCACTTATTGACACTTCCCCAAGTAGAAACAGCCAGTGGCCTGTCTTCTTGCCTCTTTAATTTGGGTAGTATCATAAGTAAAGTGTTTTCAACTGTTTATTATGCATGAGCAAAAATTCCATGAATGTGTAACATTTTCTCCTGCATTTCCCTTTTTTACAACATCATTTAAATTCCTTATTAATAATTTAAAAATGTTCTGGATTTTAATCACTTTTCTCATCACTAAAATATCTGATGTAGAGAGGTGGTTTTTCCCCCTGCTGAAGGTGAGACAGAGGAAACCGGCAGCAAGGAAGAAGTTCCTCCCCGCCCCCCCCTCGTGCAGCGTCCTGTCTTTTCAGCTTAATTGAATGGTATTTATTTAATTAATAAAAATATCTGTCTAGTGCAGGTTTCAGAAATCCAAGGCTAGAATAGGCTGCCATTAATAAAACAGGTTTTTTTTTCTATCCAAGTTTAATTATGGTGGTGTTTGTTTGATAGCTTGTTACTGTAAATAAAAGAGATAAAGGCAGCCCTTCAGTGGAGTAGCTCGAGAGCTGTGAAATATGTACCTAATTAAAACTATTGGTGTAAGAGGCTAATAAAGTACATGTGCCTACTAGATGTCTTATTCTAATGAATCTCGGCTAATTTGCTTTGACTGATGAATTTCGGTGTTAGTGGTAGGGGCTGAATAATTATGAAATTTATCACAAGATACAAGGACTCATTAAGGATTACTCAGGTTGAGTTAGAGGAATGTTTCCTTTGTGGAGAACACAGGCCTTGACCAACATAATTAGGGCAATGCCAAAGAGTAGCCAGATTCCAAACCAACCCAAGAGGATGTTCAAGGCCAGAAGAGGCACGTGTGCTTGGGCAGTGGTGGGGGTGGATGGGAGACTGCCTGGCGATTCTGAAGGAGACACCTGTGTGGTGAATTTTAAATAGAGGCATTCAGCACACACAGCCCTATTGGAAAGGTTATAATGAAAGGAACTCCTTTCTATACTCCCATCCTTCGTGGACAGCAAGGACACTGCTGTGGAAAGCCAGGTTTGGCCCCAATGCTCCCCCATGCATAAGCTTTCACTTTCTGAGTCTCCCAGCTTATTAATCAATCTGATCGCATGAACTCCTGGGTGGGAGGCCCCCCGAAGGGCAGGCATGACCTTAGCCATTTGGCCAGTCTCATGAAACCACTCACAGAAAGCCCCAAAGGTAAAACAAAACAACAACAGCAACAAAGAAATACCAGTTGTTTATCTTGGAACGGAAGTCCTAATTGCTACAACGTGGGCTGCTGGCCATGCCGAGAAGAGCTGTCGCCCCGTTGAAGAATGGGCCTCTACTCTTCACATCCCAGGGACCAGAGCAGCGAAAGTGAGGACCTAGCTAGACAACGTCCCAAGGACAGGGGCACCGAAGCAATAGGGCAGTCGCCCTCCTATGGGCAGGCAGAGCCCAGCTCAGCTAAAGAGGCTGGTGAGTGAAAGGCCACCAGGACGTGACCCGGTCTCAATCTCTTCCTCTGGGAACCTGGAGTCCAGGAGGAGGTGCAAGACAGCAAGGCCCCAGTGAGTGACACTTGGTGACACCCCAGCTGGAAGCCTTGTAAGACAAATGGAGGCCTATTTACCCTGCTACCACGAGAGATGGCTGTTCCCAGGGCTGACATCAAGGGGGACTGCCCAAGGACGCACATCTGCTTCTGGTCCCTGACCCCCATGGGCAATTATACTCTGAGAGCATTTTCTCTTCTCTTCCTTCTTGTTCACGTACTTGCATTTTGTGTGAACAAAGAACTTCAAACTCTACGACATCCAACTGTGTGTGTGTGGTATTAAGATGTACACACACGCACCTATGTGTATGCTTCTGCGTGCCATTTAAAACAGAAGCAACTTGAAAGTGAACTTATCGGTGTTTCACGACCAAAGCTGTCAAATCAATTGGTTCTCTGCTTTGTTTTCTTTTCCAAAAATAACTTTGAAGCAAACTTTTTCAATTTACTCTCCTTTGAAATGTCAAGTGCCAACAGGAAGTGAAATTTCAACCCTCATGTCAAGGACCAAAACTTATTGGATGACGTTTTGATTCTTAAGCCCACTGCTCTTTGTCTCCTAATTCAGCAAGATAGTCCTCTTTATGATTTGAAATCTCTCTGGCATGTAGGTCCAATACAAAAAGGAGGCCAGGTTTCTTTCTTTGGCCTCTCTTCTTAGCCCTTTGGCCTAAAGGTTGTTGGTAGGTGTCCTTTAGCGGGCTGTGGTTCATAACAACCTTACGCACAAGAGATTGAAATGCTGCCTTGTCTGCACCCACCTCTGAATTGTTGCTGTGTTTGAGCTCATCGTTGTCACCCCAGTGTCCGTCCATCTCACCAAGGGCCTCCCTCTTTTTCACTGCCCTCTAGCAAGCATGATGTCCTTCCCCAGGGACTGGTCAGTTGATAACCTGTCCAAAGTAGGGGAAATGAAGTCACTCCATCCTCGTTGCTCAGTAGCATTCTGGCTGTAGATTTGTTCATTCTCTTGGCAGGCCCTGGGCCTTCCAATAGTCTAGTAATAAGAATATGAATAAATATTGAGATCTTGCACTGCCAGCACAGTTCTAAGGGTTTTGCTGGGCTCTCTAATCCTTACAACAGCCTAATAGGTAGGAATGATTAGTATTTTCATTTTACAATAGACACTTTTGCATACTGGCTCAGAGGGCTGGCAGGATTTGCCTAAGGCCTGCCCAGCTAGTGAACGGTGGAGGCAGCTGTCTGTCTAGGAAGGTGCCTATCCACCTAGCAACGATGCCACGGGGTCTTCTATGGAAAGGCATGCTCTGTGACTGTGAGAGGAAGAAGTCCTGCCGGTGTCGTGGCGAGGCGCGCATCTGCTAAGCAGAAGAAGAAAGATGTGGCAATCTGAGTCAAAGCCGTGGAAATCCCACGGGGCAGCTGTGCTCTGTCCCAGAGGGTGGCCGAGTTGGAATTGACCTTCCAGTAATAGGCTTGGTATTTGGCTGTACCTTAAAAAATATTGGAGAACTACACCACTTAAGTCAAGAGGCCATAGCTCTCGTGAAAATTATTGCCGGATCCCTGGGTGCCTCGGAAGCCCGGAAGGCTTGGCCAGAGGCAAAGCTCTGTCGGGAGGGAAGCAGGCAGTTGGGCACCTGACTGAGTCTTGAGCATCAAGGCTCTCCTGCTTGTTTTCCTTCTGCCTCAGATTCATGATCTGTGAAATGGGGCTGGCTGAGCAATTCCATGAAAATGTCAAAGGGTTGAGAGCCTATAGGGAGGGGCCACATTTAAACCCCCCAGTAGATCTACTTGGCTTCTAAACTTCGCCTCTTCCCAAGCCGTGATTTATAAACCCAGCTCCGTCTTTTATGGTTTCCTGAGTTAGCTGTTTCAGACTAAAATTTATGTGTTATGAGCCTCCTCATGCATGATTTCTTAGGTTTTTAATTACAAAGTGTAGTTTTGACCTATTAAATCATGTGTGAGGTAAATTTACCATAATAAAGCCTTATTAATCCCTAACAATTAAGAATTTACAGTTCTTTTGCTGAACTTTTTATTGCATTTCCCAAGAGGAGTCTTATTTGCACAACTGTTGCAATGAAACTTTTTAGCCTGTAACCAACAAGGCACCAGTGCAGGCGTGAGAATATGATTCAGAAAATAGCTTGATATGTGGAGCCAGACTTCCTGTTTGTGCACACCGGGTCTCCCGGAGGGCTTACAGTCACTGTGTGAGAAAGACAAAGTCACAAGTTTATGGGTGTGGAAACTGAGGCACAGCAATAAGACGTGATTCCCTCAGGCTGCTGTGGCAGAGCCAGGACTTGAATGAAGCCATCCAACTCCAAACCTTGTCTCCCACCGCTGCCTTTTAGTAATTCTAATAGCAATCACACAGTCTTCATGGCGTGCCTGGCACTGTCCCGAGGCAGTATCTATGCAGGTCCATTTATCCTCACAACGCCCCTAGGAGGTGGGTGCCAGTCATCAGATGCCTCCCTCCTACACACACACACACACACACACACACACACACACACACACACACCCTTTTATAGATCAGGGAGGTGCCTGTAGGTGGTGCACAGGGTTAAGCTCTTAGCTGCCTCCTGACAGGTTGGTGGGTCTAAGCGTTGCCTTGCGAGAGAGGCTGCCATCCTCTGAAAGCCCTCTGGAGCACCATGCTTCTCTGACCCACGTGGAGTCGCCTTGAGTTGGAATCCACCGGTGGTTGCTTACAGGTAAGGAAACGGAGGCCGACTAAGAGCTCTACAGGTGGTGGGCGCTAAAACCGGGACAGGAAACCAGGCAGGTGGTGGCCGAGCCTGTGTACGCTCTAGCCGGGAGCATCCCACAGCCACGGTCCTTCTCGTCCCCAAACCCCCCGGGCTGCGCCCAGCTGCTGGGCCTTGGTTGCTTCCGCTGTCCTCTTGGCCGGGCAGATCCCCTGGCTCTCCTGTCTGTGCTGCTCCTCAGTCTGCTCGTCCTCCTGGTGGCTCGGTTTCCTCACCTCTAAAGTGGGGGCTCTTCTCTTCAAGGCCCTCCCCTAATTTTCTGATGTGCTGTCTGCCAGAAGCTGCATCTGAAGTGTTCTGAACGGAACAAGGCGTCTTCCTTTCCTCCTCTTCGGAGCCCAGAGCAACTCTGCTGAGAGAATGAGCACGCTGGCCTCCGGGGCCGTGGGCCTCGGGACAAAACCCTATTCAGCACTAATCGGCGGCGCCTGCTTGGTCTCGGGGTTCCGCTGCCGGTGTCTGCCTCTCTCACTGGACTTTGAGGTGCTTGGATCAGAGACCGAGTCCTATTCCTCTCTCCGTCGCCAGCTACAGGACCAGCACCTTACGCATCGGAGGTCTTCCATGGGTTTTTGTGAATGGCGTTGAAAACAATGCAGCAGAACTGTGGGCTCCATCCACCAGGCGCTGTGCGCTCCAAGAGGGTCTCTCAGGAAGGCTGGCGTCACTCCCCCTTTGGCAACAGAGAACCAGAGCAGGGCCACCTCCCCTTTCATGTGTTCCTGCTCTCTACCCTCCCTGCTCCCAACCAACTGCGCTCCTGGGGGGCCAGCCCTTTTCAGGGTGCTTCCTTTGCTGCAGCCAACATGCCCTGAGAAGACCCTGGGGTGGACGCACGTGGGGTTCGTGTGTGATGTAAGCAGCTTCTCATTGATTGGGGTGATGGGAGATGTCATTTCTTTTCTGTCATAGCTCCTTCCAACGACGTTCTCCAAGGACGCAGAAATTCTCAGCCACCATTTGGGATTCCAAGCGTCGTCGTCTAAGAGTGTGTTCTAAATTGAGCGGAAGCATGGGGTCCATCGTCAAAGACCTCACCCTGGACCCCGCTGCCCCTCGGCGTGCCTTGCTCGACTCCATCTCCGCGGAGACCAAGGCCTAGGACTGGGACCAGGAACTGGCACCTTGTGAGTGGGGGTGTGGCCTGGAGGTGGGGGGGGGATAGACTGTGTCAGCAAACAGCCCAAGTCCTGTTGGTGGCCGGGATGAGAATGCAGGAGAGAGAAGATGGTTGGCCAGCAGCGATGTCCCTGGGAGCCCTCCGCGTTCAGAATGCGCCTGGAGTACATTCAGGTGAGGTCCCTACTGGGTTTCAGGGTTGAGTTTCCAGACCACCTGCAAAAACCAGAAATGTAATCCCCACATTGCTTCCATTGAAGGGCAGGAAGGGAGAGAGGCCGTTGAGCCTGGCCGTGAAATGCTCTGGCTGTTGGGCCGTACGTTTCCCTTCTTGCCCTGTGAGGGACAGGCTTGAAGGACCCTGCAGCGTCACGGCGCTCCCCTGCGCCCTGATCTCTCTATCTTTGTGGCGCTGAGTGGATCCCCCACGCACTGAACGCTGGCAGCCCAGGCTCTTCCCCATGGTCAGTTGCAGCGGGGACTGCTGTGATAGGGTTTTCTAGACCCCGGGAAGCTGAGTCCGCATGCCTTCTGAGGGCCCCAGGGGGCCTAACAAAGTCCTGCATGGTAAACTTGCAGTCAGGACACCTGTTATTATCATGGGAAGCAGCTCCATCTGCTCCTACCCGGGCCCTGCGGTGGACGTCCCAGACTCACTGCGGGCCAACCATCAGGAACCAGCAGGCTACGACTGAGACCTGTAGAAGCCCGAAGGTTCCGCGGGCCGTGGTGGGGTGGGGGTGGGTGGGCCAGGCTTGGTTGAAAGAAGAGCACAAACGCCTAAATGGATCAGGTGGGTGGACCGGGTCACAAAGCTGGGGATGTCCCAGAGTTGGGTCTCTTGTCTCCTGGCCCGTGAGCAGCGGGCATTGTGAGGATGAGTCCGGGCATTGGGATCCCACAGCAATCACCTCAGCTCTGTAGGCAGACCCTTCTGTGTGCCATCAAAGTCCTTGCCACATGGTAGGCTGCTTGTAGGATGGCGGTCTTGGGGGAAGACCACGCCCAAGCACCTCCTTAGTGAACTTAGCCCTTTTTTCTCATTTGCGACCTTCTTTACCTCATGGGGCTGTTTCCCTCCCCGGCTGAGGTTAGCTCTTGCTTCCCGGCTTTCAGAAATTCCCTCCCCCGCAACCTTCTCTGCCTGCTCTGGTTCCTATCAGGGATAGGCAGTGATTGAAATTATTGATTCAATCAGTTTATCCTCCCGCTGTGATGCATCTTGGCTGGATCGCTGACTCCAGGGCCGAGCTTCAGCACAGTCCGGTGGTTGCCTCTGCTTCCCACCAGGGCAATTGGTGCTGCAGAACCACCTGGGGCGTCATCAATACGGACCTGAGGATTGGACGGGGAACGGGCCCCTTGGTCTCAATTCTGCAGCTGTTACTGAGTGCAGGGCACAAAGTGACAGGCCCAGTGTCCCCGAAAGCATGTTCCACCTGCCTGGTCCACTATGAAAGAGGTGCATCCATCTCTTAGGCTTGGAGTCCAAGGTTCAACAACAGGCCACCAACAGTCCCCAGCTTCCACTCTGGAAAGATTTCCTCCTACAATATGGGACCACGTGGAGTCACCAGGAGGATGACTTTGCCTTTTCTGGAGGTGATAATCAAAGCATCATTGGGGGGGCGGGTGCAGGATGTTGGCAGCCCGGTGTCTGGACAATTTGGAAATGCCTTTCCATTTTACTAGGTCTCTGAAGTTCTTGTGCCCACCCTCATTTATTTTATGAGGGGTTGTGTCGCTGAAGTCATGTGCGTGGATGTTGTGTAACATTCTGTGGATGGCTACAATATGGTGGACGTAATTTAACTGACGCCCTGTAATGAGAAGAGGGCTTGGTGAGTCACTTGGGTCACAATGTCTCTCTGTTTTTACATTGCCTGGACAGTGCTGTTGACATGAATAGGCCTGTATTGATTTCATTTAAAAATTTCAAAATCTGAATGATGTGAGCAGTGATCTGTGGGAAGATACTGTGGAGTTGTCAGCATATCCCCTGGGAACAAAAATACCATTTTAAAAGGATTTTTTTCTATTAGCATTCACAAAGAAAAGACAGATTAAAAGGGGTTATGAGAATGTTAAAGTTTTCACTGACCAAAGAAATACCAAGTTGCCCTCTTCATTTTACTCTTAATTAATTGAGTTATTGGAGCTTATATAATCCTCTGTTAAACACCTAAAAGGAAGCAGCAGAGACCTTGAAGTGGCTGTATAGAATACTTTGTTTTCTAAAGGTATAAACTTCAATGACCCCTCAGTAAAGTCTCCAAAGATGCTCAGCCTCCCCCTAGAAAGGCATTTCAAATGCAGCAGAGACTCCTTCATGCCGCCCTGTTAATGAGTTCCAAGTCAGTGGTTCTTGTTGCCATCATTTAACAACAGTAGCACAAACGAGATTTCGAAGCTCTTCAGAGATGCAGTTTCTCATGGTGTCTGAGTCCTCCACCAGGTAATAGAAGGCTGGGGCAGACCCGACACTGGGCAGGGAGCCCAAGTGGCATTTAAAAAAATAGGACACAGCACCCATCTGTCAGTGGGTTGTTCTCTGTGTGGCTGTGTGTTGCTCTGGGGCTGCAAGCCATGGCCAGTATTTTCCAGCAGTGCGGGCGTAGTTCAGTGGAGCTCCTAAACTAAGACCAGGGAAAAAGATCTGGTGATCTGTTTACCAAAGTGGGCCAATGAAAGCCCTAGGGGCCCCAGTGGAAGATGGATTAATAGAGAAACGAAAGATGAACTCCCTGGGCCCCTAGGCTAGAAGGCACTATAGTACTCCACTCCTGGTACCATAATGTGTTAGGCAGGGTTGACTAGAGAAAGAACTCCAGAGATACTCACATGGTATAAGAAAGAGGTTGCTATACAAAAGCAATTGAATATTGAGAAAACCTCCCAGCCCAGTCCAAATCAAGCCCATAAGACCGATATTAGCCCATATGTCTGATACCAATCTATAATTCCTCTTCAGACCCACAAAACACATGCAATGATGCTGAACACAGGAAGATCCCAGGCCAGTGGATGGAAAGTCTTGTGGATCCAGTGGCGGTATAAGCATCTCAGCGCTGGCATGGGTCTCTAAGTGGCTCCTCCAGTGCGAGGGCTCTAGTGTAGCTCCCTGTGTCTTGTAATCAGGAAGATGAAGCAGAGAATGTCTCCCGCCTCCAGGGAAGAATACAGGAGTCCTCAGAATCCAGAGGAGAAGGCCATGCCCACACGGAGGCCCCATTGGCTCTGGCCTGATTGACAGGCTAGACTCCACCCCTTCTTAAGTAGACAGGAGATTATGTAACTGCAGCAAAGACACACAGTAGCAGGCCCATTTTGTTCCACTGTTCATGAGCTCCCATGAGTCGGAGCCCACTCAATGGCAGCTAACATTCACAGCAACAGGGTAAACTGGGAAGACTGCTTGCTTTCCATTTCTGAATAGGAAGCGCTTGGGATGCTTGGCCTACCTATTGCTGAGAGAGGATTGTAGTGAAAATGTGGAAACCATGTATGGTGGCAGCGCTGCCCTTTACCTCCTTACTAGACTTGGCATTAACAAGGACAAGCTGGGGTGAGCAGCTAGCCTGGTCCCTAGAGTGGTGGCTTCAGCTGTCTCACTTTGCTCATGACAGAATCTACTTCAGCTCAGATACACCAATTAGACCTGGAGGAGAAATATGAAGGGAGACCTTTCTAGAATCATTGGCGCAATTCTGATAGAAAAGCCCTGACCACAGAGTTTCAGAGTCCCCCGAAAGCTGGGCATCACTGGGCAGCTTCAAACTGTACGGCTGCTTTGCCTGTCCAGCTCACGCAAGGGCAGCTTCAGCCTGGGGACGAGGAGGCCGTATGGAGGTCCTTGCTCAGCGCACTGCAGGAGATGGAGTGGCCCTCACTAGACACTGTTTGGAATGGAAGCAATCAAGACTGACCTCAGTGCTGACAGTAGTGGGGGGCAAAGGGTAACATGGAGATGAACCTGGAGAGGAAGGTGAGACATGGATTCTGCACCTGAACACTGAGAGCAATGGGAAGCCAGGAAAATGCTTTAAATAGAGAAACACACAAAGCTCTCAACTATGCACTCAACAATAGTGCAGGGACACTATTGTTATTGACATTCTTAGTATATTATCTAGATTGGAAGAATATACATCATTCCCCTGGAACACAATAAAGCTATTTTCATTTTGAATTTTAAAAAAATCTTTAAACACTCAAAACATAATAAGCCAACCGAAAAACGAAATTGGTTTGTCAACCTTGGCAAATAACTTCAAAGAAGCCACTGAGTGCTGGTAGATATTGGCCATGCCCATGGCCTACGCCAAGGATCTTCTTCTAGTCTGTGGTCTGCCATCACTTTGATTTCCCTCTCACTTGACTCACAGAATAGGAAAAAAGGTGGTGGTGGGGGGGTCCACTACAAATTCTACCGTGGGCAGTCTTCCTCTGCCATCTCACTGCAAGCTCACGTATGTGGAGTCAACCTGGCCCTCAGAATCATGGTCTGCCTCCTGCACCCAAGTGCCTCCCAGCTGCCTCCTGCCCATATGATGTTCTCACCATTAGCGTCCATTCCCTGGCTACCCAGTGCCTCTGGAAAGCCCTGTGATAATGTCAGGAGGTGGGATGAGCATAGGGGGCTTGGAATCAGAAGGAGAGAACACGATGTGGAAAGGGAAGTTACACTTTATTACTAGGTAAGATTCTCAACTCCAACTTCAATGCAGGAAAATCGGAAAGTGGGCTACAGGGAAGGCTGGCCGCCCTAATCTATCTTTCTCCTCTGACTCCTGGTTTTGGACTTTTGGTCATGATTCTAGAAAAGCTTGATCCACTGCCCCAGAGAATAACAGGGGAACTTAAGAAATGGCATCGCTTGCTCTTCGTGTGTGGTAGCAGGCTGGCTCACCTTATGCTGGGCATTGCCCCTGTGCTTTGCAGCCCTGTTGGGGGGCAGAGAACACATTCAAGAACAGGCGGCGAGGAAGACAAAGGCAGTCCCCTCATCCATGATACCTTGCCACGCTACTACAGGCAGCAGGACCATACCCAAATCCTGATTTTAACCCCTGAAACCAGAAGAATTTCCCCAATATCCCACACTCTGACTCATCCATTTAGCACTTTTGCCCTTCAAAAAAATCCAAAAAACATTATCTCATAAGTCCAATTTCCAAAGGAGCAAGGAACAGTTTATCATTGCGTCCTCAGAACAGGATGATGAATTTAAGATGATTCGGGGTGGCTCCTGGTGCTTCAAATGAAGGTGCATTGCTTCAGTTAGTGAGACAACGATGTCACGGGGAATTCTCTCATCCCTCTACAAAGGAGTTTCAGCCACACAGCAGCCCGGGAGAGCTCCGCTATGGATGCCATGTCTCCTGAACACCTTTTAAAGAATTCAGTCTCCATTTTAAACAGAGGGTACCCCTCATGCTCCAAATTGCCAGCTGTCCACAGTGGCTACCAGTATATGGATTTGTGGTTTCATCTGTACTTATTTTTTCATTGATTTAAAGTGGCCCAGATTCTTCTCTTAAGTCAACATTGTACTAGTTATGTAATACTTACTAGGGGGCGGGAGTTGTTCTAAGCATTTAATGTATAATTAATCTTCACAACAACCCTATAAAGTAGAGCTGTGATCATGCCCATTCCACGGGTGCAGAAAGAAAGGCAGAGGACGCTGCAGACTTCCCTGGGTTCTCTCAACTCAGTCCTGGAGGCCAGGCATTCTGGCTGCAGAGCACAAAGATTGGGGTAGAAGTGGAGTGTGGGTGTTTAACCACATGCTGCCCTGACCTTCCAGTCCCTGCTGGGAGACGGGGTGAGTTCTCAGCTCAGCTCTTATGCCAGAGTCCTGGTTGGGTCTAACATGGCTACATTCAGCCATCAGAAAGCCGTCAAACCATTCTATCTCTCAGGGCATCTGCTTCCTCACCGTTAGCACCAGGGCTATGAAGTATTGCTAACCTTCTTGAGCTAAGGAGCCCTGAGTAGTGTAGTGGTTACACTTTGGGCCATAACCTGGAAGGTCAGCAGTTCAAAACCACCAGTCTCTCTGAGGGAGAAAGATGGGGCTTTCTGCTCCTGTAAACTGTTACAGTCTCGGACACCCACAGGGACAGTCGATCCCATCACTATGAGTTGGTATCAACTCGTTGGCTTTGAGTTTTGAGTGAGTGCCTTGCTGGAAAGCTGAGTTCAGTTTGGACAAATGGTAGAATGTCATTTGGATGACAAGTAGAAGAAAGGGCGTGGTGGCTGCAGACGGAGGACCTACTTCACCAAGGATCTCCCTCATTTCAGGGAGACGCTCCAGGGGCCACCTCGGAAGTCTCCCTTTCCTCGGCTGAAAAATGGGTATTAAAATCTGGTCTCCAGGAGTTTTATTCTATAAACTCTTCCAGAACTTTTAGGAGCAGTAGGTTGTATCCTTGATTGGATTATTTTTGGAAGAAAAATGAATGGTTGTCATGTAACTAAGGTGGAAAATTTCCACTTTTGGAAATTATTTTAGAATTTGTTGATGTTGTGTCATTTATATATTACTATAAATCTACATTTATATATATATTACTTTATATATTTGCTATTAAATATATATTAGTAAATGTATTATTATATATTTTATTAAAATGCCAAATCTTATTAATGAGAAAAGTGAACATCTCATTAACTCCTTGGCCTGTGTCCTTTCTGATCTTTCAGCTAAGTAAGGGCACTCAAAATTAAACTCGTTGCCAGTGAGTTGATTCCGACAACTCACAGCGATCCTGTAGGTGAAGATACAGCAGCCTCTGTGGGTTTCTGAGAGTGTAAATCTGCAAAGAGAATAGAAAGTTCCAGAGTGGCTGGTGGTTTTGAACTGCTGACTTTGTAGTTAACAATCCAACATGTAACCACGACACCATCAGGGCTAATAAATAAGTAAATGTACATGCATATCTACAAAGGGGCTTCAAAGCTCTTGGGGAAAAAAAATCCATTCTTTTTTAATTCCATTTTTCTGTGAACTTGCTGAAGCCCCCACATATGCATACCTCTGTGTCAGTGGCAACTAATTTTTCTGTATGTATATATACACATAGGCATACACTACTTATGCAAATGCTATTAAAAAAAACCAACTACCATGAGCTCTTTATAGAACATACCACTGTGTGACTTTCCCTATCAGTGAAATTGGTCATGTTTTCTCTCTCCCTGGCCAGTGTGTCTTTTCGTGAAGCCAACCTGCATGTTCTGAGTGGGAGACATTGAGGTTTAAAATGGCAGGGCCTAGCTTCCCTGGTTCTGGAGATTGTAAATGGTGGGGCTTATGATAGCTGTCAAGGGCCATCAGTGTAATACGATATCACTCCAAAGTCAGTGGGGGAAATACTTTTGTCTATATGGTGTTTGATCCCTTTGTATATTTGGGGCCTCATCAAGGGGAGGTTTAAGACAGTCTTGCTTGTTTTCCACATAAAACTCAGAAAATTGCTTGATTTAAAATGCAATGCCGGTCTGCTTTTTCATTTGTCATTTCTGAAACATTTTTTTAAAAGAGTTAAAACTAATGGAGGAACAAGCTGAAATGCAGTAATAATATTTTAGGTAGGCTGAAAAAAAAATTGCCTCCTGGTAGAGAAATGAAGGTGTATCTGCAGCCAATGAAAAGGGAAATGGAAAAGAGGGATGTTTCTGTTTGGGGTCCCAATCAATCTGATCTTATCTCATTTAAGAAGTTAGGCAGTTTTGCATTTTGCAATTGTTCTAATAAGGAGCCAGAGGAGACAGTATGTTATTCTAAGCATGTTCCGTTATCACAACAACATGGACCTTTAAAGCCTTTTGTTCCTCCTTGTCTTTTACTTTGAAAGTTTTTTCACATATTTGATGTCTTGCCTAGTGGCCCAACCCCAGTGTTCTGTGGCTCTGTGGAAACACGGGCTTACCTCCCGCTCCGGGTACCCACTCTCCCTGGCTTTAATTAATACCGTGCAATGAAATTCCCACTCTCCAGCCAAACCACCATCGGCTGTAAGCTTGTCAGCTCTCATAAGCCAAACAGAAGCACACACTCTTTTGCTGTTGTTCAACCGCCTGCATCTGCTATTTAACTTCCAGAGGAACCTCAACTCGCTGTTGTGCGCTGCCCTCTCCTCCCTTCTGTTTAGTTATTTGATTTTCATATGTTCTTTTTTTCTCTCTCTAAAGAAAACCATAGGCAACAAAACCATGTGAATTTAATACTGAAGATTCGTAAGGCCAATGAGTCCTGAAGACTCTTTGCAAACTGTGCCACTGAGAGACAAAGAATTTCAAAGACTATCGGGCCTAGCCGAGAGGGGCTTCAGCTTTAATGAGAGCAGCAATTGAGTGCAGGGCACACCTACAGCACGTCGTCCTCGAAGAGTCAGGGTGGAATCTTAATGATCGCTCTCCTTCTCGAAGTGCGCAAAAGATGGTGTCTCTCGGACTGCTGTGTTTGGCAATAGCCTCTGTTTGAGTAAAACGAGCGTACTTCCATGTCGGCATCTTGACTCGTGCATGGACCACAGTCTGTACGTCCTGGTACGGGGAGATGGGAGATCAAACATATTTGCAAACATCCCCATTCCTACAAACCTCACCCAAATCCTCAAGCCCAACTCATACTGGCAGAGGCCCCAAACTTCATTGGTACCCTCGGCAGCAGCCTGAAATACCAAGCAGCAACGTTTATGTGCTCCTCCTGACTTAATGGTAATACAGCACTAGATGGCTGCTAAGGATTCTGCGAACATAGTGGGTTCTTTTGCTAGGGTTTGTTTTTTTTCTGTTGCTAAATATGAATTACATACACAATGATAAAGTAACTGAAAGAAAGGATTCTATTTCTCCCAAGCTGGTAGGACTAAAATTGCTGTTGAAAACCTTTAACTCTAAATTCTCTGGCTTTCCTGTGAGTGGAATTTCAACTCTAATGCAGCATTAATGGGGTTTTGCACTGAGGTGCCTTTTGGGGTTCCATTTGCCTTTTAGAGAAGCTGGTGTTTGACTGCATGTTCAAACAAGGCATGTATTCTTATGAGCGATGTGAGATTCAAATAAACACAACGAGTGTGTTCATTTTGATGACCTCCCCATCACACATTCAAATAAACACAAATGTTCTCAAATGTATGAAAGCAGCTGTGTTTATGTCAACGTGCAAAGCACCAGATATATACATTCAAATTCACTCGTCTATCTGGAACCATGTACCTCGGCTCATCGTTAAAAATTTAGTGGAAAATCATGCATGGGGCATGTGTAATGTGCAATTTTCAACCATACACACATCTCTAAACAAATTTCCTTCAAGCATGTTACTGACATTTGTTCTAATTGAGGATGAAGCCTGGAGAGACTTTGAAGTTTGTGAAAACAAAACAAAGCATAATGCAAGTTGCTACCAGGGGGTACTAGCCACACATCTCAAGTATTCTAGCAACATGCATGAGTCACCTTCCTTGATATTCAGAACAACCTTCTCCCTTGTTCTCCTCTCCTCCCCTCCCCTCCTCTCCCCTCCCTACCCTCTACTTCCCTTTCTATTCTCCTCTCCCCTCCCCTCCTTCTTGTTCTTCTGTCTCCTCCCACCTGCACTTTCAGCTTAAGCAAAATCATGAAAAGTTCTTCTCTCCCCACCCTTATCGCTTCCTCTTTCTTCTCTCCCTCTCCCATAGCTTCACTCACTTTCTTCTTTTCCGGTAAAACCATGTAAAATGCCAGCTCGAGCGTTAGGCTATTCTCTTGTTTGCTTTAAATATCATAACTGCAAGACATGACAATCTTTTCTTCGGAACCTCAGCTGGAACACTCAGACATAAATGCTGGGTTAAGCTGTCTTTTCTGCCGAAGAACCAACTTTGGCTTTGTCTGTTAGACTAACAGACTACAGCAACACTTCTACCTTGTATTTCATCAAATGCGAGAGCAGTTTGCAGGTCACCAGCAAAATCCCAGCCTCCCTTCGGCTGGGAGACAGTAGTAAGTGGAATCAAAATACCACCCAAAATTGATTGAGGTTTAACTATGGCCTAGGGACTACCCTTTGAGGTAGGTACAGAAATTATCCCCAATATATGTACAGGAGGGGCAGACAGGGAGGTTTCCCAAGGTCCCAGAACCAGTAGGTGGGCAGGTAGGCCCAGAAGTTCCAGACCTCTTGGTATTTAAAAGAGGCTGTAACTTCAAATATTTACAAGTAATATCCTGAGTTTTAAATGTTAGCACAAAGTTTAAATTTTAAAGTAACCCTGTCAGCTAAGCAAAACCTATCTTGTGGCTGGATTAAACCTCAGGGTTGCAAGTTTGTCTCTTTTGATTAAAGGTGTTCTGTCTAAAGTCCCTATGGAGCCCTTGGGTGGCACAAGCCCTCCACTACACACCAAAAGGTTGGGGGTTCTAGTCCACTTAGCAGTGTCTTTAAAGAAAGGCCTGGTGGTCTACTTTTAAAAATTAGCCATGGAAAACCCTCTGGGCACAGTTGTTTAACCACACATGAGGTCAACATGAGACAAAGATGGCCGCCCAGCAACTTCGTGTGTATGTGTGTGGTGGTGGTGGGGGCAATGGAGAAGAGGAGCTGGCCTCTAGTCTCTTAGTGTTGGGAAATCTGCTATTAATAATGAAATGAATGAGAAAATAGATAATTGGTTGGATGCAAATAACTCATCCCCATCGAGGGTGTAAGATCACTTTGGAGAAGTCACTTATAGTCTCCAACTTTCAAATTTCCTGGACGGTAAAACAGATCATTGCTATTTTACACGAGGGAGTATGAAGATGAAGCAACCCCCAGGGATTTCACAGGAGTGCTTTAACTGAAGGATTTGTAAAACTCTAAACATTATCTAAGTATCAGTGGCTATTGTTATTATCAAATGCCTGGGGTGTTAGGTACTGTGCTCATGCCTTGACCTGTGAAATCTTCGATAACAGCAGTCCTTTCGGTAGGTGGTGGTGGTGGTGAGCTGACAGCACGCTGGATGCAAGTGCATGATAACTGCATGCGCGTTGGACTGCAATGCTGCTCGTGCCGGGGGTTTTCATTGGCTGATTTTCTGAAGTACTTCACCAGACCTTTCATCCAAGTCCATGTTGGTCTAACCACTCCCCTGAAACCTGCTCAGCAGGATAGCAACAGACAAGCTCTCATGGCAGATGGGTAGTAACTGCCCAGGAGGTCCATTGGCCAGAATCGACCTGGGAATCTTCCCACGAGCAAGTTGCGAATTCTACCACTAAACTACAATGGCCCTCAAGGCAGGTGGCATACGCTCCAGGTTGTAGATGAGAACCTGAGATGTGGAGAGGTTAAGTTGCCAGAGGTGCAACTGAGACACGGGTCTATTGGACTTTAAGACGCGCATTGACGGCTTCTAGCAGTCATGCCAATCTCAGTAGGAACTTGCCAAAGACGCAGTTTGGCTCCTGCGGAATAAGCTCAAAAGGTATTGATGAGGAAGGAACGACAACCACAGTTTAGGGAACACCAGCAAGGACAGAGCTAGACAGAGCCCCACACTGGGCACCTCCGGAATGCTGGGCAGGGGGATGCCAGGTCCCCCAGAAGAGAAACGAGAGTTCTTACATGCCTTTTAGAAGCAAGCCAATTTTCCCTTGCTTCTGGCTCAACTGCAATGACCATGTTGGGGAAGCCAGTCTAGTAGGGCCTTTTGGGATTTTAAATCTCACGTGCGGGCTTTAAAAGATCAACATTGCTTTGGGAGACATCATCAGGATGAGAGCCTTTAGGCTTCCATCGTTAGCCTTCTCGGAACTCAGGAAGAACGCGCATGGCGCCCCGTCTACCACAGGCCACGTTTGAACGCACCTTTCTTCCGCTGGAGCGTCTCTTGACCAGCCAGCTTCCCGGGCCCCTTTGAAAGCAGCCTGGGTCTCCCCTAGTTGACGAGGGACTTGGGGCTATCATTTTTTAAAGCACAAGGCAAGCCCAGTCATCGACGGCCAGCCATGGAGAACGAGCCGGTCCTTCCTCACAGCCGTTTGTCTGTGCCAAGTCTCTTTGGGCGTCAGCCTTGCACCTCTGGGGGCTCCTCGTAGGGCGTGCAGCGGCCGGAGGGGCGGGGCGGCGCCTCTAGAAGGAGTTTCTGTGAAAGTTCAGGTTCCACGTCCCTCCCTCGCACTGAGAACGCGGCTGGAAAGGGACGTGGCAGGTGGACCCCATCGCCAGCCCCCTGGCGTTACAGCGCGGTGGGTCCCCAGCCCATTGCTCGGTGGTCACGACGAGGGCAATCTGTACAAATTCGGGACATGTTTCTGAATGCACTTCGTCACCAGCTCTTTGGTCCTCACGGAAGTCTAAAGGAGAACTACTGTACTCTCCCCGTCTGAGTTCTGTGGTGCAGGAAGTGTGTGTGTGTGCGCGCGCGCACGGGCACATGTGTGTGCTCCCTTCTCTCTTAGGGATTCTATAGCTTCCTTCATTCTTCGCCTTGCTCCTCTTACAGAAAGAAGGTAATTTTTCCTGGCCATTTACTAAAGCTCATTAAAGACTGGCGAGAACAAACAATGCTGCTCCTCAGAGACTACCATTCAAAGTCACTCCACAATTCTCTGTTCTAATACTTGAGACAAATTAATTATTCCTTAGTGAAAAGTGTCTAATTCCTAGTCTTCATTTTGGGGGGGGTGAGGAACAATAATGGGGAGTTTATATCTGAGTGAAAAGCTGCCGGGGCTGAAGGGAAATGAGAAAAAAAATGTGGGTTTTGAGAGGAGTAAAAGCAATTATTCTAATAATAATTCTAAGAATATTAATGTCGTTTTCAAGTAGATTGCCTTCAAATAAACACAGAGTCTGGAGCAATGGGAGGCTGGCTTATTTATTAATCATTCCAAATGTGCATTCTTCTAAATGAACAACTGCATGATCAACTTTGCCCGCACATATTAAATTTAGTTAAACAGCAACTTGCAAATGTCTCAAAACTTTTGTAACCAGAGACTAATTTGTTTAACACATTTAAAATGTTATATTGATGTAAAGCCGCACATATTAAACTTCAAAGGGAAAACCTCTTGAGGGTCCCTCATTTGAAAGACTCCGTGGCTGGGAGTGTGTTGGAGACATGGCTCCTTCTCTATGCTCCTGCTTTATTTTGTTTTTAAATAAGACGCAGCCGCTAGGCTCCGGCCCTCATCCTCAGGACTGCGTTCAGTCATCTGCAGAGCAGCAAATATCTAACTGTGGGGACTGGGAGGCGATGGTTAAGAAAGGTCTAGTGTTTCCCTTTCATCTCAATTAATTAATCCTGGCTCCGTTTGCCTAGGGTACCTTGCTGTTGACATCACCTTTTCCTTACACTTTAAAGAGTCCCGAGAGAGATGGACTGCTGAACAAAACTGGACAAAGAGTACATTTGGTAACCATTTCATTTCTCAATTACCAACCGAAACGTATGGAAAAGATTTGCGCGCTATCCGATTTACACAACAATTATGCTTCAAAAGTTTAGAAATAAATAACTTTTTTTTTTCCCTTGGACTCATTAGTTCGTTTACCAATTGTAATTGGTGTCAACTAACGAGTTTGCTCAATAGCCTGCCTCTAATTACTGATAAAAGCTAAATTGCAACTCTAGCCAATCAGAAACTAGTTTATTCATGAGAGTATAGTATTCTTTTAAAAGCTCTATTTGTCCTAATAAGTGGTTTTGTGTTTGGCTGAAACCTTCCATAAGCCCCGCTAACATAAGCAAAGAAACTTTAATAACTCTATACAGTGAAGGAATATCATTAGTGCCCCATTCAAACAGATGAAACAAAGGGAACATTTTATAAAATTCAAATGTATACATCGTGAATTTCCCAGGCCCTGAAACCTCATCCATCTGGTGGGAAATAGATATTAGGACCTGTCAGATTTCTATGGAGAGTTTGCTTCCTCTTCCAATGTCTAAAGTAGGATTTTTTTTTTCAGACAAAGTATCTCTTGCCTTCCCAAACAGTCAATAAGAAACAAGAGAAACCCTATGTAGTCACAAAACGGAATAAAACAAAAACCCAACGCACCGCCATCAAGCTGAAGCTGAGCCATGGTGACTCTACGGGGCAGCGTTGAGCTACCCCTGGCGGTTCCTAGGCTGTGATCTGTACGTGGGGCCCTGGAGGCACCCTGGCTGAAGCACTGGTTGGCCAACCAAAAGGTTGGTGGTTCCAGCCTCGCCTCCACAGGAGACCCTACGATTTACAGGGTCCCCATAGAGTGGTGCTACTCTGCCTACAGAGCTGGGATGAGTCGGATTCTATGAGGAGACAGTGTGTTTGGTCTGATGTGATTCTTCAGTCTTTTCAGAAGCAGCCTGCCACACTCCCTCCCCTTCAACTTTCTCCAGGCTGCTGCGTCTTTCTGTGAGTGGCTGGTGGGGTCAACTGTGGACTTTTTGGTGAGCAGCTCAGGCCTTAACTCTGAATCAGGAGGGCTCCGAATAGAGGAGTAATTCCTAATATAGGAGTACTAATATAGGAGTAACTCCTAATATAGGAGTACCTCAGAGGGGATTCCAACTCATGGTGACCGAGTAGAACTGTCCCTGTGGGTTTCTGAGACTGAAATTCTTCATGGAACTTGAAAGCCCCATCCTTCTCCCATGGAGTGGCTGGTGGTTTCGAACTGCTGACCTTGCAATCAGCAGTCCAATGCATCAACCACGATGCTACCAGTGCTCCTTTTCCTATAGTCAAAAGGCACGTAGAACCCTAGTGATATAAACAAGGCTTGGCTGAGGCCAAAGTCCCACATTCAAAATGACAGGCATTCTGGGAGAGCAGCATTAAGATATAGCATATGATCGCATCATGTAGGAACATCATGCAGAAACGTCACCCCAGAGACAAACCACTGTTGTTTCACTCAGAAATCAGAGCAAATTTCATCAGGAGTTTTGAAAGATTGGCCCCTACTCTGTGATAATTAAGATGCTTTGGGCTACAATTATCAACAAATCCAGTTGAAAGTGGAATAGGTATGTTTATTTATATATAATAGGGCTGTTTATTTCCTCACAGAATAGGAAGTCGAGAGGTGAGAAATTTCCCATTGATTTGACCAACTCAGGGACACAGCAGCGTCATTAAAGACGCAGGTTCGTACTCTCTTCTCACTGGGCTTTCCCCTGTGTGCTGGGGGCGCACTTCATGGGCACAGGATGCAGGTGCAGGCATCACGTCCTCACACAAGAACATCCAAATGGAGAAGTGATGGGAGCATTTCCTCCATCATGACTTTAACAAACTTCCTGTGCGCTCTCATTGGCTAAAACTAGGCAAGCTATCTACTTGCCCCCAGCTTAAAGCAGTGATAATTCATCTCTAACATTGTAGAGTGACACCCACCCAGCCCCCAGCTACTGGAAAACTTGGTACCTTGATACTTAAGAAAAACCAAGGTTGCACTAAAAAGAGAGGATGGTGGTGAATGATTGGTTGGCAAAGTAATCAACGGTATCTGTTCCTTACTTAAAGAGTATGTTTTCCAAGACTCCATTCTCAACTACCCCAAGTCAGTGATGGGCAATTTTTGAAAAGGATGCTGGGGATGGCTGCACAACCCAACACAAGGCTACTTAATTGTGCATGTGAAAAGGCTGAAATGGCCAATGGGCTCTTCTATATATACTTATCACAATTTGAAGGTGGGGGAATTTGAAGTGGGGGAATGTCAGTATGAAGCGAGGAGGCAAATAGGGCATGCGGTTGAAGTTTATCTCTTGTAGCTCTCCTGCCCAATCAAGCTTCAACAAACAGGAGCCTACGCTGATGTTGAGATGGCAGGTAGAGGGCCAAATGGTGAGGAAAAGAGTGGGGGGAAGTGCCACCGGGGGACCAGAGGCTGAGCAACCTCTGCCACATCCTTGTCTCTGCGAACCTCACTAGGTTAACTGCAAAAGGAGGGGATTGGACCAGAGGATCCGGGACACGGCGTCTCACTTTGATGCATTGATATTCACTGTCATTGGGTACTCTCCAGTGGATAGAAATGATACTCCGTAGTCTCTTTCTAGCTTCTTGTAGTTCTTAGTCGCTGTGGAGTCAGGCACCGTGTACGGAAGAGCAAGATGCTGCCCGCTCCTGTGTCATGGTCACGATGGTTGGTCTGCTCCAGTCCATTGTTGTGGGCACTGTGTATTTAAGTGCCCTCCAACCTGGGGAATTCATCCTCAAGCACTATGTCAGACACGATTCTGTGCTGGTCACAAGGTTCTCATTGGCTGACTCTTGGAAGGAGATATCACCAGGCCTTTCTTCCTTTTCTGTCCTAGTCTGGAAGCTTGACTGAAACCTGTTCACCATGGGGAATCCCCAGGGTGTTTGAAATACCGGTGACTTGGCTCCCAGCATCAGAGGAACATGCAATCCAGCAGAGTATGACAAACTGACAGATGGTTTCTACCTTCAGATACTTTGGATTCATTGATTCATTCTTAGCCTAGATTATAAGAGCTTTGAGGACAAGTGACCTCGGTATTTACTGCAGTCTCATATGTTCATTGTAGTCCCTCACGGAGGGCCTGCTGCCTGCTGTTCACGGCCCGTGGGGGGCTGTGCTAACATGTCCTGGACATTCTATTATCTTTCCCTATTGGTTTTCCTCAAGCAGCTTTTTGTGTCTCCAGATTTTGGTAAGAAGCAAAACCGCCTTCCTGAGGTGGAGGTATGACACCTTTAGACGGTTGTTAGTGTGAGAACAAGGACAGGTCTCGGCCCGCGGGATCACAATTTCTGTGGAGAAGGCAGCTCTCTCCACCTCCTAATGCCACCCACTCATTTCATAAACCCCATGTCCATATACGGCAGCAGAGTTAGAGGAAGTCAGCGAGGCTAGTTCCCATAACCCGCCTGGGTCTTGGAGACAGATGGCAATGGAATGCTTCAGTTTAAGGAACTTTTTAAAGGCAAGAGAGGGTTTTGTTCTGTTTTTTGTTTTTAAGCAGAAAATGAAGGAAGCAGATGCTGAGAAACCCAGATGCTCCAAAGGTTCACAGGGAGAATTCTCTCGGGCACGTTTGTTTGTTTGTTTTGGTTTTGGCCATCTCTAGCATCAATTATCCTCAGAACTTTGTCAGTAGGAACTTTTTCAGTTTTACAGATGTGATCACATTCTTAACTTTCCTGAAGCAGAAAGCAGGTGGCTTTGTTATTTTGAGGAACAAAACCCAAGCAAGTGATGTCTTTCTTGCTTGGCAGCATCTTCCTTGTCTTTTGATGTCTTTGGACTGCTGGACTTCTTGAAGATGGGGTGATTATCTTGCAATTAATAGTATATAGATGCCGGACCATCCGTTTGATTCAGCAGAAAGCAACAGACCACGTTACTCGTGGCAAATGTAGTGCCAGCTCCAGCTGTGAGGAGATTCTAAGATTCCTGTAAAAACAAAAGGTATTGTGGCAGACACTGTTTATTGTGCAACCAACTTCACTGCTAATCAAGGCCTGGTTTTCTCCGAGGCCAAGATCCACTGATCCAGGATCTCCTGCAGGATCTCCTGCAGCCGAGGGGTTTCATCATGATTGGTCTGGGGCTGGGCGGACTCCTCATCCTAGTCAATGAAGTGGTCAGGGGAAAGAATTTGACCGGGCCTTTCTTCCCTAGATCAAACCATCTGGCAAAATCCAGTGATCTCATCTTTGTCCTCATCTTCGCTTCCCAGCAGCATTTGCAAAATTAACCACTCCTTCCTTGGGACCCTCGTATCAACTTCATAGGTCAGCATAGAACGACTCCTGTGAGTTTTTAAGACTATCACTCTGTTTGAGAGTAGAAAACCCTGTCTTTCTCCTGTAGAGCAGCTGGTGGTTTTGAACCGCTGATCTTGAGAATCGCAGACCAACATGGACCCACGATACCACTGGGGCTCCTGTGAATCAGAATTGGCTCGATGGCAGTGCGTTTGCTTTTGGGGGTCCTTGGGACAACTTCTTCATTTGCTCAAGGGGATTCTGTATCCATTTGGTGTTCAGGTCACTTGACTGTCTTCCTCCCATTAGGACCCACCCCGGCTCTTCCTCCTTCTAAAGCTGGGATGTCTCAGGGCTCAATCAGTGGCCCTTTCTCTATCTAGATACCTTCCTGATTGTCTCATTCAGGGTCTTAACTATTTCCTGCATGCGTTAACAAGCAGTGCTGGCAAAACTGTATTCCCATTAGCAGAAATATGAAAGGGACTCATAACTCACGCCTTAGATAACCACTAACTCAGGATGGATGCTCCCAAATGTAGAACCTAAAACTATCAAAACTGAGGACAAGCTTATGGGCCCTAATTTATGTCATAAATAATCTTTCAAGCATATCTCAAAGTATATGTGCATCAAAAGACGAGAGAGAGAGAGAGAGAGAGAGAGAGAGAGAAGAGAATAGGGGCCCTGAAGATCAGGGGGGAAATATTTTGGCAATGATATATCTGACAAGAGACTAATCTCTCAAATGTCTAGAACTCTTCAACACTTCAACAATAAAAAGGCAACAAACAAACAAACCCCCAAACCCTCTTAACTAAAACATGGGCAAAGGACCTGTGTAGACATTTCACCAAAGAAGACTTTCAGACAGACAACACGATGCAATGTGCATGATCATTAGCCAGTAGAGGGATGCAAATCAAAACACCAATAAGATATCATGTCACCCTAGCAGTAATAGCAAAGATAAAATAAAGTTTAAAAACATAAATCAAAACAGAAAATACTGGCAAGGCTGTGAGGAAATTGGAATACTCACCACTCCTGGTGGGGCTTTAAATGTCCAACCGCTGTGGAAACTTGTTGCACGCTATTGTATTGTGCTCCCTTACAAAGTTGGAAATAGAGATACCATGTGATCAGCGATCCTACTACCAGTGGTGGGATTCAAATACTTTAACAAGTGGTTCACCAGCTGTTTTCAGTATGGAAAAAGATATCGTGAAAGTAGTTCATTATTTCATACATTATTTCATACATAAATAAAAACAATAAAAGAGGTACACAGAACTCAGTTATTTTATATGAAAGGGTTTTGAAATATTATTGAAGAAGTATTAAATAATGCCTAACAAGAAATAATAAAACTATTATTTAAGATTTTTCCATATTGTATCTTGAGTTGGCATCCTCACTTGCAATAGTCTATACTTTTATCCAAACATCATTGGTTGTGTGATAGATCGTTAGCCATCTTTTTACCATAGGAATAGGATCCCATTCCTTTAGAGGTAGGACAATTAGGCAATAATCATTGTGTTTGATAGATCTGAAGCATATAATGTTCATCTTTGAAAACCCCTTTCCGCTTCTGCTGAACTTAAAGCAATTGTTCTGACAATCTCTTTAGCTCTTTGAACACTTTCAGACACTGCATAATTCCCTCATAATATCTCATGGGAATTTGAGGTGTAATGCCAGCTGGAACGAACGGCTCTCTGTCACCCTCTGGTTGTTTGGCAGTTTTTCTCTTTACATTATATGTTTGTTTACTGACGTATCCAACTCAAGGGAATGAAAATGTAGTATTTCATAACTTCTCCTCTTGCACATATATCACAGAACATGAGGGGAGAGAAGTTATGAAAACTTCTTCACTGTAACCAAACACCTTAAGAAGCTGAGTCATTGGGCTTGAGGACTTAGGATCATAGTCTTGTGGCATAGCTAGGTCAGTTGGCAGAGCATAGCCCGTGAAGATAATGTTCTACACCTTAGTTTAGTGTGTAGCAACTGGAATTTTAAAAGCTTGCGAGTGGGCAGTTAAGCTACCACTCTTGGTTTCATACAAATAAGAGTGGAGAAAATCAAAGACTCAAGGAAACAATTAGTCCAAAGGACTAATGGACCACAGACTCAACCGTCTCTATTAGCCTAAGGCCAGAGGAACTAGACAGTGCCCAGCTCCCACTCCTGACCAGAAGCTCACATTCAGAGGGGTAGAGAAAAAAGACCGAACATGAACTCAGAATCATGAAACAGATTAGCTGAAACATGACTAGCTGGTCGGATAGAGACTCATAAGAACATAGCCCTTACACGCTCTTCAAATCTACTCCACGGAGCTACCTTTCAGCCAAACTATAGACGCTTCTATACGCTGAGCAATAATACCCAAGAAGAATGTGCTCCTCTGAACAATTAACCATCTGAGACCAAAAAGGTCGGGATGAACCTGAAACCAAAGTTCAGAAGACAGAAAGGAGCAGTGAAGTTGGGTGAATGGAAACAGAACTGGGAAGAAATAAGTGGAAGGATTGCAACTGCTGCCAGGAAACAAAATGTGTATAAGTTAATTGAATGGGAAATGAATTTGCTGTAAACCAGAGCCAGAATAAGATGAAAACATATATTTTTCTAAATATTGACTTTTTTATCCCAAATGTATATCTATAGTCCAGGACTCTCTCATGACCCTCAGACTTACCTAGCTGTTTTCTCAGGTTTACCATGTGGCTATCAAGTCCGAATCCTAAACTTCTAGTCAATGTCCAAAGAGAACCTCGATTTTCCCATAATCCTCCCCTTACCTAGGTTTCCCCACCTCAGGAAACAATAGCTACCATTCACCTGCTGATACCAGAAAGTTCGCGATCACCTGGGACTTTGCTTTCTCTCTCCAGTCCTCTACATTGCTATATGCTCTGGACACTGCCTACCAAGTGCAGCCCTGGGAACTTCCACCTCTTGCTGCTTCTACCTCCCACCCTCATCTCCCTCAGCTTCGTTCTCACGTGGAACTCACGTGGAACTGCTGCCCCTGCCTCTTAACTGCTATCTTGCTGCTGCTTTGCCTCCTGGGCCAGTCAGAAGTGGTTTAAACCTTACCTAAAGTACTTAACGATGGCTTCAACCATCTGTGTATTTCGTGCTCACATAAGGGGCGTTTGAACGTAACCGTTTCAGCTTCACAACTTCGTAGAAGGATCGATGACCTTTCACTCATCAGGACTGTGGTTTTCTGCCCCACCATCCCAGGACATGGTTTCATCCCAGCCTGTGACTTCTACACACAAGGTCATTTCGTGGTGAAACCTTCCTCATCAGGCTCACACTTCAGGTCCAAAGGAAGAGGACATACCGAGAGAGGGGGGAAATAAAGAGTACTTCTCAGCTGAGCCAGCTCTCTTTCAGCGCTTCTTTACAAGTCCCACCTCCACTGCTCATGACATACCATCCACTGGCCATAACGTCGTCATCTGGGCAATGGAGCTGTAAGGGGGATTTGTAAGATGCAGCCTTTTATTCCAAGTGAAAATATAAAATTTAAAAACCAGACCTATTACCATGCAGTCATTCTGACCTACGGTGACCCCTTGTGCTCCAGAGCCAGAGCTGCCCGCTGAGGTGCCCATAGCTGTCATCATGCAGAGCAGACCAGCAGGCCTTTCTTCTGAGCTACTGCTGGATACCTTTCAGATCATCTTCCTTGAGGTTCAGAGTCATTTGCCCCACCCCCTGGGGGGTTCTATTTCTAAGAAGGAAACAAGGAAGGGATCCTGAGGCAATTTCAATCAATTTTGCCTGTGAGAGCCAGATAATTAAAAAGAAAAGATGACGTTAGCTGATGGCATCACCCTATTTAACACCCTTTGATGGTTTCCCGTTGGGCCCTGATTTAAAGCTAATGCCTCTCTCGCTCCCATCTCCTGTTCGGCCACACCACCTTACACGGAACGTGCCAAGCTCACTGCCCCGCTCACGCAGAGCCTCGGAGGTCACTGTTTCCGCTCTGGGAATGTATTCCCTCCAAATGGTCACCAGAGTTGCCATCTCACGTCATCCAGGTACGGCACGGCCCTGAGTTCACTCTGGAAAATAGTGACACAGAGCTAGTATCAGACTTGCAGCCCGGG
>NW_022104341.1:32863119-32865603 GCF_000313985.2 Echinops telfairi | reverse complement strand
CTATTGTATCAGGTTGTTAATGCGATCACCACCCGAGTAACTCCATAGAAAGAACCTAGCTCGGCGCCTGTCCTATCCAGGGAGGATCAACAGTCGTTGTTTCTTCCTTCTGAATGAAAATGGGATGCTCCAAGTGCAGAATTCGAGAATGACTACTTCTGACATAGAGTCCTTGAGTCCTGAGAACAGTCAACAGGCGCAGGTGTTAGTTAAAGGCTGGACTTTTGAGTCTACCTAGAAGCATCTCCAGAGACACCACGGGCAATCCACTCGGACAAGATCATGGGCATTGAAGATGCTATGGGACGCAGTTCGACTCTGGCATGGCCAGGAGTCAGTGACTCCATGCAAGCTCGAATGGATATTTCTGACAGGGCATAACGTAGCAGAAGGAGGACCCTGTGCGATGAAGGGGTGGGGATGCTCTGCCCAACTTCTCTGAAGCAGAAGGAAATGGAAAGCTTTTGTGAGCCACAAAAACACACAAAAAATTGTCAAAGGCACATGAACTCATCTACACAAATTTCGAAACCGCAACTTTGGTCATATCTGCTTAACAATCAGACACTAAAAATACCTTGAATCCAACAAGTTTCACCTCCCCCTCTGCTACCCTGCTGGCCTAAGCCCCCATCGCCACTTGCCCGGTTACAGCAAGAACAGTTGATCTGCTTTCGCCCCTACTCCACTGGGTTTTGTTTTTTGTTTTTCCTCAACACAACAGCCAGAATCATGCTTTAGAAAATGCAAATCAGACCATCTCTCTTTTCTGCTCAGAAGCTTCCGAGAGCATTCCATTCAATCCAGATGAAAGCCTAAATCCTCAGTCTACCTACCCAAATCTGAACTCTGATCTCGTCCCCTCCCACAAACCAGGCCAGCTGGTCTCCTTCTGAAACGTGCTTCCTATAATCCCTTCACAGAGCACGCCCCCGCTGCTGCTGCCTCTGTGTGGAACTGGTGTTATCCGGATTCACATCCGCTTGCTTGACTTCCCTCAGATGCCCATCTACATCTTGCCTGACCATAAAGACCTTCTCGGACTGCCCTTCATGAAGCTCCTCCATCACCAAGACCATCATTCCTCCCTGGCCCTACTGCGCTCTCGTGTTGCCGTTGGTCTCGTGGTGGCGGTGAGTCAACCCTGACGCAGAGCAAGCCCTCCTGACAGGGCAGAACTGCCCCCCAGGGCTTCCTAGGCTGTCATCTGGACAGGAGCAGATTGCCATGAAGCTGCTCGGTGAGTTCAAATGCTGCACACACTTGACTTTCTGCACCGAGGCTCCATCACCCTGGACTCCATTTTTCGTCATAGCACCTATCACCAGTTAGTGTACAGCAATTTACAAACACCGTGAAGCAGGGGATTTGCTTTCTTTCTTGCTGTATCTCCAGCACCTCGAACATGGGCTGATACCTCGTAGGTGCTCAATAAATGTTTTCTTAATGAACAAATACACAGAGGATAGCAAACTTTTCAATGAGGTAAAAACAAAAACAAAGAGAACTGTGGGCCCATTGGTTTGAGCCAACTGTTGAGTATCTTTTAATGTCCTAGATATACCAGACTGTTTCTCCCACTGACCTCCTGAAAATGTGTTCATGAACTCTACCATGCGTTAGTAACTCCTATCTGTCTATCTAGCAAAGACAAAGAGGAAGGTCTTCAACAATAGGGACTGGCACATCACATCACTGTGGATGAGGGGAGAGCAGATTGGGGACCCAAGACCCATCTGTAGGCAACTGGACATCCCCTTACAGAAGGGTCATAGGGAGGAGACAAGCCAGTCAGGGCGTAGTGTAGCAATGATGAAACATACAACTTTCCTCTAGTTCCTAAATGCTGCCCCCGCCACCCGCCCCCAACTACCATGTTCCCAATTCTGCCTTACAAATCTGGCTAGACCAGAGGATGTACATTGGTACAGATATGAACCAGAAACACAGGGAATCCAGGACAGATGATCCCTTCAGGACCAGTGGTGAGAGTGGCGATACCAGGAGGGTGAAAGGGAGGGTGGGGGAGAAAGGGGGAACCGATTACAAGGATCTACTTATAACCTCCTCCCTGGGGGATGGACAACAGAGAAGTGGGTGAAGGGAGACGTCGGACAGTGTAAGATATGACGAAATAGTAATTATTTATAAATTATCAAGGGTTCATGAGGGAGGGGGGAGCAGGGAGGGAGTGGAAAAAAATAAGGAACTGATACCGAAGGCTCAAGTAGAAAGTAAATGTTTTGAGAATGATGATGGCAACAAATGTACAATTGTGCTTGACACAATGGATGTATGTATGGATTGTGATAAGAGTTGTATGAGCCCCCAATAAAATTATTATTGAAAAAAAAGAGGGACTGCCACAGTGGCTGCAGCAATGGGCTCCAACATAAGAACATGTGTTTTACTCTCTTATATACAGGGTCAGTATGAGTTGGAATCAACTCAATGACACTTAACAACATCTATCTATCTATCTAT
>NW_022104341.1:32854618-32862675 GCF_000313985.2 Echinops telfairi | reverse complement strand
CACTGTCTTATTTTTGGGAAAACAGGGTATCTTTCTATCTATCTATCTATCTATCTATCTATCTATCTATCATCTTTCATCTATCTATCTATCATCTATCTATACTGGATGATGAAAATGATCAACAAGCTCGGCAAGTCACTGAAATGTTAGCAGTTGTGTCCACCTCAGGTGCCTTGGAAAAAGTTTTGGAAATCATGATTCAAAAAAAACAGGCATTGGGGCCAGGCAAGGAAGGGAGGATAAAGCAATGGGCTAGATGGTTGAAGGGTGTTGGCCTGGGTGTAGTGGAAAATGGTATCTACAGGAGGCAAAAGGAAGTCAGGGAGCAAGGAAGGGGGCATTTGATTAGGGATATGAAGTTGACTCTCTGAAAGATAACCTCCGACCTAAATTATAATGTAAAAGATCAGATATCGAAAACTCCATGGTGCACAGTTCTGCTTTGCCATACCTGGGGATGCCACGCATGGGTGCACACCAATATATACTGTCATTGGGTCAGCTCGAGTTCATAGATTTCCATGGGTCATTTACCACCCTAAAAGGTTGAAACATGGTACTTAGGCGCAGGATAATAAGAAATGGATGAATAATAGGCACAAAAGGTGTAGACACACCTCATTCTGGCCCTTCTACATAGGTGTACATCACCCAAGAGTTGTGCATATTGGATTCTTGAATCTGGAATTAACTGTCCCCTTACCTCCATGCACTGCAGAATTCTGCTTCTCAGGCTGATGATCAGACCTTTCTGACATTCTATAGCCTGACATTCCACAGCTGGGTTTTGTATGACCTGTTTTGGGTATAATAATCTGGTGAACAATCTGTCCTCACTCGTGCATGATTCTAATGATTCTTGCGTTCACCTCTGGTCACATGCAATGTGGTTGACATTTGTCACCTTTTTTGTCTTCTGCCTAGTATATGATTTCCTTCGAGAGTATTTTCTCTCTCCCAGTACCATTATTTCTTTTCCAATGTTTTTTTTTTTATCCCCTTAAATGGAAATGTAGTACCCTTTAAGTATTAACTCTCATTTTCTATCCACCACCCCAGACCTCTCCCCACCTCGGCTGCTGGTAATCACCATGGTGTAAGCTATAGTGTGGAACCTCTTTTAAACAGACTCACACGATTAGGCCAGGTTCACCTGTCAGCAAGGGGATAGGATCATGCAGGTGTGCACACTAGGGGATGAGAACCTTGACGTCATCTTCGAATTCTGACTGCCGTAACACTGCATCGGGATATGTAGGGTGAATGGTACTTGGCACTCCGTGATCAAACAGGCAAAGAGGAGTAACCAGCATTCGTGACTAGAGCTTTCACCCTGCAGGGCTTCCCTGAAGCTTGCTGGAGGGCACTGTGCTTGGGGGACCCTGTGGGGACTTAGAGGAGCGCAGGTGGCATCATGGGTTACATGTTGGGCTCCTAATCACAAGGCCAGCAGTTTGAATCCACTAGCTGTTCTGTGAGGGAAAGACGGGTCCTTCTGCTCCCATGAACATTCACAGTCTCAGAAACTGCCGGGGGCAGTTCTCCTCTGTCCCATGAGGTCGCGAGGGTCAGAACGGACTCCATAACAGTGAGTGTCACTTGGGAGTTTGGTGGGGATGTAAACACTGCTTCTAATACGATGGCCTATGTTCAGTAAATGCATTTTTTTCCCCAGAGGCACTTTTATCTGTGCGAATTTGATGTTTGTCTCTTTAAGTGGTACAGCCTTGAGAAGCCGCCTTCTAATTGGAAGAATCACACAACAAATCTGTTTCTGTAGTCAGAAAGAATGTACTCTCCAGGCCTGGGGATGAGAGCCAATGCCATTCTGCCACCCCACATCCATCAGGAAAAAGAATCTTTCTCCACCAGCCATTTGGCAAAATTGAAATAAAGTCATGGTAACACAACAGTGTCGTAGGATCCATGACACCTGCTTTAAAATAAATCTCCTGGCTCTGTCTTCCTCTTTATTCTCAATAAATGTCCCAGTGTTATTGCCACTGCATTGATCTAGCATCAGGAAACCATTACCCTATGACAACAGTCCTTCCCATGAACATTATCTTTACATTTTAAGATTGTTTAGACGACTGCTAGAAGCTACTAAATTATGATAAAATGAAGAAAGAATTATTTTCTTTGAGCCAAGTGTTCCGTCAAGTCACCCACCCTCAAACACAACTGCTCTAACAAAAGCGACAGCAAGACTTTCGTAGCAGATTACTAAATACTACTTGGGTATAAGCTGAAATTTATAGAAATCTCGACATGCATTACATGCCAGTCAATAGCTATTAAAATTTCAATTATTATTTAGTATTATTTGATATATTACATGATACATAGTAAGAGCTGAAAATACTAGCTAATTTTTTAAAAGCAATTGTGGTAAACAAAACAATGCAATAACAACGATAAGAAAGTCAGTAAAGAGATAAAGGAAACATTTGGCTAGTTGAGTTTACTCTGAAAATAATTGCATTCAGATGATATAGCAAAAAGAGAGACAACAGAAATGAAATCTACAATTAAAGGGAAGCTGTGATTGTTGGTTATTATGATTTAATGTTCTGATAAGTCAGCTTTAAAGAGACAATTGCCTGTATAAAGTAGTATCTGTGATTTTATATAAAATCTAAACTTTTCCCCCAAACAACTAACTTCCATACTCTACATTAATTTAAAAAGGTCCTTTCTTCCATGAGCTATACCCCAATACTTCAAGACAGTCTTTTAAAAATCTTTTGCTACATCCTTTGTTCCATCTTCACCTGTTCCGGTGGTCTCAGGACTTTTGTGTGTTTCTCAGAGGTAGAAGATGGTACAACCACAAATGGAAATTTTAAATTATATTTAAATAATTATTAGAATAGTTATTCCTCACTCCATGGGTAAACCACACAGAAGAAAATTAATGGAAACTGAGCTATTGTTTCAATAGAAATCATACTAGGGTAAAAAAAATGCTTAAGTTGTGAATTTGCCCATATTGTTAATGTAGTTCAAGGAGGCCATCAATATGTGTCCTATTTACTGATAGGTGCAAAATAGGTAGTGGGAGATCAATCAAAACCCCCTTCCATAAATTACCATGACTTCTAGAAATGATCAAAACTTCCATTGGAGTGTCATATGTAGTCTTCCCAGCAATGAGTTATACTCAATAATTCATTCCCTGACTGAGCTGATAACAGGCAGATATTCTAATAATGTGCTAGGATTTACTACTGGACACAACAGTAAGCAGGAATTTCAATGCCGCATTAAATGTTATCTCAGTGGAGAAAAGCAATAAAAACAGGGCGGAGAGAGGCCTCTGGGTACAATGCTGGGAAGTTTTAACCCTCTAATTAGTACTAGCATATATAAAGGTAGTGTTGTTTAAGTTTTCTTTCTTTCTTTGAAGCAAATTGTTTCCAGAGTGTTGTTCTGAAATGACTTCTCCTGGCCTTCTTGTCTGAGAGCACAACAGATGGCTCTGGGGGAAAAAATGCTGAGAAGAAAGTCTATTTTATTCTTCTCCAAATCTGAAAATGGCTTTACTTGAATATTTTCCTCCTTTAAAGAAAAGTTCAAAATAATTATCTTAGATGAAGGGTCTTAAATATATTTTCAGTGATTTCTTATCATTCAGAGAAATCGACAAATTTGCTTTCTCTGTCAGAATGTTTTGAAGCTAGAGAAGAAGTGGTGATTCATCAAAAACAATTTTATTATAAAATTTGATTTATGCTGAGAAATATAAATGATGACGTTATAATGTGTACCTCTGTGTGGAGGGAGCACATTTTAGTCAATTGAGTTATCCACTTTTATTAGTTAAAAAAAAATCCATATCTGGTTGTTCTTTTTATTCTAAAAAATTTATGGCACTGTATTGAGTAGAAATCGTGTTTTTCATGTCAATAGACAGCTTACGGATTGCCTGTCTCTAACACACTAAGACCCTTCATTAAATCAGATGAATAAATACTACCACACTTTCATAAACTTTTGGGGTGACCAAATATAAATAAGGAAAATAATTTAAGATACTACATTTTATCACAAATCTACACATGGAAAAAGCTTAATATATCGAGACTAATAATTTCAAATGCCACCAACAAAAACAATTATGATTTGGACAATTGAAATATCGAATGATTAACCAAGAACAGTTATAGGAACCTAAGGGGAAATAAATTATGCCTTAGTTTCTCTATCAATAAATGCTTTTTCCATTGTCCCACAGAGGAAAAGTAATGAAGGTTAAGAAGCATTGCTATTTTTATTGGATTTATAATTTTAACATATATTCATAGTCATAACCACCTCACATATAGACAAATGGCCTAGCCATTTGTAACTATTACAAAATTAAATTTACCCATGCAAAGGTTTAACTTGACTTTAATAGGCATTGCCTGTCAATCCACTTGGCCATTTAGAAGGCACTAATGAACATGTAATAGACTCATGCATATTGTCTGATGATTTGGTTGCCATGATATAAAGAGAATATCACTTGCATTTAACGCTATTGTGAGTATTTAATACTTTTTACTTTAGATCTAGAAGTAAAAAGTATGAATGAGCAAATATTTTTCCAATATGTCATCATTATGAAGTATAATCAGATATCAAGATATGCTTATAGTTTTGAGGCAGAGTTGGGGGATTTTTAATGTTTGTTTCTACACTGATAAATTTTACTTTCTCAGTGTAGAAATTTTACTACTTATTTTTCTGCCATGGTATTATAGGTGGTTTGAGTATTTCTGGTAAAATACTTGTCACAGATGTTTTCTTCTCTCCCAACATCTTTTTTTTGCTTTCCGCATCATCTCAAGGTATTTCAAATATCCTAACCAAATAGAATAACTAGAAGCAAAATCTACGTCTTAAATTATTTTCCCAATCACAGTAATATCAATGGTCTTTTGTTTTCCTCAGTGATCTTTCAATTATTTTATTGCAGTAAAATCAACTTCTTCGTTGAGCTTTTATATTACCTTTTATAAAATGGGTTAGGATAGAACGTCCCAAATATTGATTAACATAATTTGGTGGGGGCATACACCAGATGTAATTATTTAGATTGTTTAAATAAATCAATAGAGAGATAAATAATTAGGCTATCATAGGAAATATTAATAAGAGATTTTTGGAATTATAACAGGAAAAATTAAAAATATTATCAATACTTAAAGACAAGAGATGCTTCTTTAAAATATGGTCTTTTAGAAATGTTGAATTTTATACAAACTTCTATTTTTAAATGCCATGGTGTTCTCCCCAATTCTTCCTACTTCCACCACCCTCCCAATAGCAAGAATCAAAGCAATAACAACACAAAAAACTGCTATAGACCATACCTCCTCCTTGGGTTTTCTTATTACCAGCTCTTGGCTAGTGGGTTATTTGGGGTACTGATTGTCAGTCTTGCTGGTCAAAACCACCAGCTGCTCCCCTGGAGAAAGGCGAGGCTTTATGCTACCATAAAGAATTGCAGTCTCAGAAATAATCCTGGTATAAAGTAAAATTTCTTTAATCAAAATAATAACGTCTACTTTGCCCACCATTTCAAGAAGGCTCTGCTGATGTCATCCATCCATCACTCAAGCAGGCATTTTCAAAGCATAAATCTTGCTAGTCAGATTAGAAAACACACACACACACACACACACACACACCCATGCGCCAAAACTATTGTCATCATGTTGATTCTGACTCAATGTAACCTTATAAGGAGAGCTGCCCCATTGCGCTTTCAAGGCTGAAGGCTGCCACCCTAACCCAGCAGACTTCCACCCCTTTCTCCCTTGAGCAACTGGTTGGTTCAAACTGCCAGCCTTTCACTGCACAGTCGAGCGCTTTAGCCATCGCACCACCAGAACTGCTAAATGTAGACTGCAGAAATAAAGACGACCCAGAGGTGGCGCTGTGGTTAAAGTACACCTGAATTTTGATTACAGTGAATCTATTTACTTGCTACCTTTTAGAAGAGAAAGTGTTAGCCACGATCACTGTTCTCTTTCTATAACCACAACGTCAGCAAATAAAGCTTTCTGGCAATTCCTCCCACCAGCGCTCACTCGACATATGTAGACATCACTCCACAATCGGAGACAAAACACTGACTTCAGGCCTGAGCGCAGGAGGCCCCTTCTCACCTCCGCTCAAAGTTGCATCCAGCATTTTTTCTTTTCCCTTTCCTTCCACAAAATGTACCTGGAAGCCATGGACAATGACTCACGCATACATGACCTCAGCTCTAATTACATTTCTAGTGTTCTTTTTTTTCTCCTATCGTTCCATTTTGAAATTAAAATTTCATTTTAGTGTATGTACTACAAGAAATAACTAACGTGCCACTATTCATTACAGAGCTATGTATTCTATTTAAGAAAATAATTTTTTAAAGTGAAAAAGAAATACATCAGACCATTTGGTTTAATTCTCTCACTTTATAGATGAGAAAATTAAGGCCCACTGAGGGAAATTTACTTACACATTACAAATCATAACTTAATTGTAACCCACCAAGAGCTGTGACATCTCATTTTGATTATTATAAATCATTAACAAATGGGAAACTGATGCAGGGAATTAAAATTTTCGTATTATTTGTCTATGGGGTTCCTTTCTTCATTTGGTGTAATTGAGTTTTCTTGACTAACCTTCAAGGAACATTACATCCTTTTAGGTTGGCGAATTTTAATCACACCCATCTAAAGCTGTGCTCTGGATAGGATGTTTTAATTGCTATTATTGTTTTAATGATTTAAAATGTTTTTCATACATGCACAAGGTGAATTGATCTTAAAAATGCAATTTAAAATTTCAATCAATGAAATGAAGTCCTCTCCTCTCAAGGTGCTAGGACTAAAGAAATGAATATTCTAATTGTATTTAAAACATTCTCCGCTGGATGCCCAGGCAATGACCATTCTTTCTCGTGCAGCTTTAGTTTGGATGGTTTGAAAGACAGAAAGCCTCCAGACACTGAAATCATCGATGTTTAACATCCGCAACACCTTTCCTCCAGCTGGTTGTACTATGTACAATACAAATGTGAAAACATGTCCCACAAGGCTGTTTTTACTTCAATGACACTTAGCACATGGGTGTTGCATTTTCATATTAATTTCCACCAGAAAAACAATCTCTAGAATTTACTAATAATTATCAGACCCAACATTATCTTCAGATTAGAGCTTTATTAAACTTATTTGGCAACGTCGATAAAGTTGGATGGTTAGGTATTCAAGCGTGTAGGCTGAGCTTCTGTCCTGGAAAGAGACTCTTACACTAACATCCTAAAAGCAGTCCTCTAAATTTGATTTATACCACGAGTGACATTTCTTACTCTGTAGAGCCTGCGAGATTACAGTGACCTTCCTGGCGTTTGGGGGATTTAGGAGAAAGTTGGCCTCTCCTCCTCCAGGGCAGGATGGTGGCGAAGCAATGGCTTGGGTCTCTAAATTTTCTTCAGCTTTTAAAATAAGGGTGTGATCTGCTTACCACCAGCAATTAACAAACATGTCTGAAATGTCTACTTACTTAGTTTATACCTGGGGGAGGACCATGGGCTGAAAGAGTAGGATTTCGGTAGTTAAGACGTTTTCCTAATTTTTACCCTGTTAATAGAACTTCCACTAAGGTTCATAAATCTCCAAAATAAGACCAAACTCTTCTGCACATGTGTGTATGAGAGAGAGAGAGAGAGAGAGAGAGAGAGAGAGAGAGAGAGAGAGAGAGAGAGAAGAGAGAAGAGAGAAGAGAGAAGAGAGAGAGAGGAGAGGAGAGGAGAGATCTAGAGATCCACCTTCCCAAGGTTTCAAGACTTTTATTCCCAAACAGGAAAGGGCCCGTTCTTGAGAAAGATGTCAAGGAAGTTTCCCAAGTGTGTCCTCTCCGAGCGAGGGGAGGGCTAGTCCCAGGGGGCGGGAGGGGAGCGTTCGGAGTCCCTGGGGCGCCGCGAGGGCAGGTGCGGATGCTCGGCCCCTCCGCTGCCCACTGCAGCCGCGTGGACCGCTCGGGCCCGGCACCCCGCCCCGCCTCCCACC
>NW_022104341.1:32851341-32853932 GCF_000313985.2 Echinops telfairi | reverse complement strand
TGCAGCCGCGATTGCAGCAGTTGCTGCCGCCGCGCCGCGCGGGCCCGGGGCTGCTGCAGCTGCTCGCGCGGAGGCGGAGAAAGACGACGACCGCGGCGGACACTTCTGCTCCCGGCCGCCACTTCCGAGGGGCCCCGAGCCAGCGTCCGAGCAACGCTGGGTTTGGGTGTTTCAATAAAGGGCAGCCCGTAGCCCCCTCCTCCCCTTTCCTGCCTCGCCGAGGACTCTCTCCTGCAGCCCCGCCGGCCGAGGCGCCCCTGCCCGGGAAGCAGCGCGGCTTCGCTCGCCTGGCGCCGCCGCCTCTCACAATATTGCAATATAGGGGAAAAGCAGGTAAGCGGGCGACTGGGGAGTCGTGGGCAGGGGGTGGGGGCTGCTCCGGACCGGGGCTGTTTGCTTTGGCTTCCTTCCCGTGACCGTCCCAAATTGCAAGTAAACAATACGTCGGCGTCGAGAATGCGCGTCTGAAACTACCGAGGGCGGCCTGCGAGCGGACGCGGAGGGCAGCTCCGGGCCGCCGGCTTTGTAGCGGTTCCTGCTTACAAAAGGGCTCCTCTTGGAGACGGGGCCGGTGGGGCTCTTGGAAAGGTTGGAGGCGATTCCAGTTCCAAAGAGGCTCCTCGGGAGGTGCTTCGATGAGGGGTGAAGTATAAAAAGTAGTGCGGTGGGGGGTATAGTCATGACACCCCACCCCCCCACCCCGTTCCTAGTAAACACTGATTTTGAAACAGTGGCAGGAAGGATCCAAGTGAGCAAGATTCGGTATTGCTGAGTCTCTTTAAAAATTCCTCTTGGCTTACAAGTCTTTTGTTCCAATCCAGGAGAAATCCGGTGAATCACCTAATTAAAATCAAGACATGAATTAAGCATCCATTTTTGTACTACAAATTGCCAGCGCTACGTTTGTCCCTCCCTTGGTCTCCATTAAAAAACACCAGAGACGTTGTTAAAGGGGGGCAGATTTTTGCCTCTAGCTGCCAGTTCTGCTTTCTATTTCACTGACTATCCCAGGACCTAAATTGCTTGGCTATGTAATTACTAGAGTATAAGCCTATTTAACTTAAAAGCTTTCTTTCTTTTTTTTTCCAACTCTAAATGAAACTTGATGAGGGCCCGTCCTTAGTTATCAGGGGAGTCAGTTTCTGGTCAGTCCCCTTGATTCATCTCTTTTAGATTTAATCAGCATTAAGGTATTGCTTGTCCTTAAGAGCTTTAGCTAATGGGGTTACTGGATGCTTTTCTCAGTGTAATGTTTCCTTTTCAAAAAAAATACACACACATATATATGTATTTACCTCTCACCGAAGATGAAGGGGGCTGGGAACAGCTTGGACTCTCCTCCCTCCCCCCCCCCCTTTTAAAAAAGGAATTTGGAGCGATTAAAACGTTGAGGGAAACAGTTTAAAGACCTAGGGCAGGAAATGCAGATTCATTTGGGTTAGGGCTGAAATTGTAACAAAAAGCAATTCCTCGAGTAAATGCATCAGATAAATCAATTTACATAAAGGTATGATGCATTCGGATAAATGCAATGCTAATGGGTTTTAGAGTGGTCCTGTTTCCAAAGTCTCGGGGTTTTGTTACAGCTTAATTGGTGTAGTTCTTATTCTGGTTTATTGTGCGGTCACTCGGACACACGTTCCGGGACTCTTTCGGAGGAAATGTGTTTAAAATCGGCCTATTTAAGGAACCCGAGTCCTCGTTTCGTTCCTTTCCCTTCTTTTTTTAAAATCTGCTGCGCCAACTTGGGCCAGGGACAGGCAAAGTTCTTCCTCACTCTACCGAGTATCAGCTGAACGTCTGGAGCAGATAGCTGGGAGCCTGGGGGGCTGGTGGGGGGGTGGCCCACACTCTCCCGCACAGAGGACAAAGACAAAACAGGCTGCTTAATTGGCAGTAAATAACTTGATCTTTTTATAGAATATGACTGGAGGAACACTAGGACTTTATTGGACTCAGGATTGGATGCAACAAATTAATCGGTTTAGGCTAAGCTTTATAAATGGATTCTTGTACCCTAGTTGCTTCTCGTGGCATTCATTAGAAAGAGTGGGGCATTTTTAAAAGCAGTTTTGGTGACAGCAGGACTAGCTTGAATTTAACTTTTCGCATCCCTTAAGAGTGGCTTTTAGCATATTATGTGTACCGCCCCCCTTTTTTCTTTTTTTTTTTTTTTGAGGAACAAAGCTTTAGCATTTAAATTGCTGATCAAGGGCAGATTAGGGAGACCAAAGTGCAGAGTGTTTGTATAGGAAGTTAACAGGCATCCTAAAGTTCAATGATCTATTATTCCTGCCTGTGTCCTGAAAACCCAGAGAAAACACTCATTGATCTTCAAAATGAAATGAGATTTGGAACAATAATGGGAGATGGCGGTCACCACAATGGCATGTGAAAGGTGCTGCTTAAAATACGAAAAACCAGTTTCGCAACTTTCCGCACCGCATTCCCCCTCCCGCCCCTCGCCTCCCCTCCTACCACCCCGCTCTCCATCGCCCCTCGCCGGTCCCTCCCTCCCGCCTTCCCTTTCGGAAAACCGAACGACTTCCAACTTGTGCAGTGCAGCTGCACTTCCCCGACGGGAACGTGGC
>NW_022104341.1:32847131-32850484 GCF_000313985.2 Echinops telfairi | reverse complement strand
CCCCCCAACTTTAGGTTGGCCGAATCTAAGAGTTCAAGGGCAATGCTATGCCAAGTAAAAACTATGGGTCTGGAGGTCTGGGCTGCTAGATTAGATTTGCAAAGATGTGTAAAGGTTGAGCGCTTGTCTGGCCCCACATTTTAATTGGTCAGCGCCCAATTTTTCAAAACGGACCTTCAGCTAAAAATAAACATCTCCAGTGGGAGTTAAGACTGCTCTCTTAAAAGCAACTTAGGCATCCACAGAGAAACTTGGAGACAAAAGGTTGACTTAAAAATAAAAGTGTAGTTAGTGTGAAATGATTTGCCTATGGTGATGGCTAATTATGATATTTACATAAGCTCCTCTTAAACTTTTTTGAGTGGAAAGCTATGACTCATTCTTTGTACACCTTGTGAAAAATGCTGATTATCCATTAGTTTAAAGACTTGTAATTCCCGAGAAAAAAGTAAAAAACAAAAACCCAAACCAAAAAGAAACTAACAGTAGTATTTCTTCATATTGTTACTTAGAGGCTTGCAATGCCCAGTGTGAGTGTGTGGTTTGCCACGTGGAATCGGTTTTTTCAACTGAGGAATGTTCAGGTTTTTGGTTCTGTTATTGTTTGTGTCACTGCCCTTGTCTTCCAAAAGAAGTTCAGAAAAAGCCTATGGAATTACCCTAATCTTACATCTTACAACAGTGTATAGGAACATTCGTGTGTGCATGTGAGCAGTCTTTTCCAACAAGTTTCAGTGCAATTAATGGAAAGAATTCCGGAGGTCAGGTGCCTATAGGATCTTTTCAGGTGAACTCAAGCTACTTAAACTCATTAATTTGAAAGGAGGCATTTGAAGGATTACACATTTAATTTGAGTAAATGGTTTGATAGACTGATGCACATGAATGCTTCTAGGAGGTGTTCTGTTTCAACATACAGTAATTAAAAAAAAAAAAAGCAACACCACACGCACACCGTTGATACTAGAGAGCTGCACACTTTTTAAGAATTGCATTCTATTTAAATTTCTGCCCAAAGTTGTTTTCTTTAGAATGATAAGTAGAAGAAAAAAAATACTCTTCTGTGCCTGTCAACCCGTGGACTAGATATTTTGTTCTAAGTTTAGCTCCATTCTGATTTCTCCTCTGTACATGATGCTGCAAAAGATTCCGCACAATTCAGACTATGGATATGCTTACCCCAGTGATATCTGGAAAATGATCGAGTAAAATGACCTTTGCTTATTTGGATAGGTGCAACCGCTGTCTAATCTGCTAGCATCCTCAATCAGCAAAGTAGAAGAAAATACAGGACAGGGGCAGGCATCTTATTTTTATTCCAATGAAGATGGCAACATTAATTCCACTAAGTGTTCTTTTAGAAGTAAATGTTGGAAAATCAGCAGGCACATGGGTGTAATACTTTCTGGTCCTTGGAAGCAGTGCCATGAGCTTTTGACAGTATTGTAATTAAATGGAAGAAAACGGTGGTAAGATAGGGTGGATTGTAGTGGAAAAACTGACAGGGCTGTTCAGATTTTGTGAATGGTGGTACAGAGTCTAAGTGCCTTCAGAAAACCTGCACTTCTGATTACCACTAATTAAAAGGAAGATGGGTCCACTTGCATTCCCTTGGAGACAAGTTTAGGCTCGTAGTTTCCTGTCATTCTCTTCTCTATTCTGGAGGGCAAATACAAGTGCCTGTTTTATGTGTATTCTCATCGTTTAATGGAGCTATAGATTAATTGAGGATGGGTGCCTGGACTGATCCTTAATTATTCGGAGCCATGTCTTCACTTCCGTGCTTTCTTGCCTCAGAATCTTGGTACCTGAGCTACGCTTGCTCTTGAATTAGATGCAGCACTGAGAGCCTTAGGTCTGGTACAGGAGATCTGCGTTCTGGAAGTTCAGTAGCAAATTTGTGGGCATACACTCTGCTCACTGCTTACCAACCACTCCCCAATTTAGAGATCTCTGTAGTGTTCATTCAGTGTTTAATCTCTGTTCATCCAGATGCCAGAGAGAGAGAGAGAGAGAGATAAGGAGGCAGGCCACCTGCGTTCTTTTTGGTACCCCCCCCAAGTCTAGTTGGAGGAGCTTCCAATTCCCCTAGAGCAGACCACTGAAGAGTGTAATCCGCTTGGTGGCCACCAGGTGAACGGGACCCTTCAGCCCGGCTGGGACCACGGGTGATTAATAAGGGGTTTTAAAACTGTCTGACTTTGAGGTTTCCTTTTTTTGTCTGTTTTTCAAACAACCACTATCTGACTAAAACGCTACTGGAGAGTGAGAGAAGCCGGCCAGGGGTGGGGGCTTTTCCCTAGCCCCCTCCTTTCTCTGGCCATGTGTCCACAGGGCAGAGCTGGGCTAAGGCCTTGTCTCCCTCCAAGATTCCAGATAAAGCGTCTGCCTTGCTGCAGCGAATCAGCACAATTAAAAGCTTTAATTAGTGGCTCCTCCATTTTCTTAGTTCTGATGGGCTTTATCTAATGAGATCTGGTCTCTGGCTTAGATCTGCTCCGAATGACGTGTCCGCAATGAATGAGAGCTGCGTCGCAAACAAAACATTTAATTAACAAAATTGGCCTCTAAGAGAGGGAGGGAAACGGCTGGGGTGGGGGAATGGAAAGGAAGGGGAGGGCGGATCTTAAAGGGGCCAACGCCTGCCTAGCCCCCATCTCCACCCCAGCCTTGCAAAAGTCAAAGCTCTTTGAAACTGCCATCTCCTAGCCCCAAACTCCTAACTGCCCAGCTCTACCGGAGCGCCACCAGGTAGCTCCTGCCACTCCGTTGCCCTTTCCTCATCCTCCTTCCTCCACCCCCAGCCGGGCCCGAAGGCTGGCGCGGAAAGTGCCGCCCGAGGAGGAAGTTCTGCGATGGACGGGTGGGGCTCCGGGCCCTCCGAGAGCTCTTCCTTGCTGGGCCGGACGAGGGGCCCGGGCAGCCCGGGCGACTGCGCGCTGGCCGGCCGGGGTCGGGCCGCGCGGGGGCGAGCGCAGGCGGGAGTCGGGCCGGCGGGGCTCGCTTTCTTTCTCCGGGCTGCGCTCGGCCGGTTCACGTGGCGCCGCGGCCCGCGGGCCTGGGCGGGGGCTAGCGCTGTGTTTGGGGAGGGGGGAGTGTTAGGAATGGAGACGCCGCCAGGCAGCGAGTTCATTTCCCTGATAATCAACAGCAAGCTGCTATATTCAGAGAATGCTGTCCCTTTAATTGAACAGGCTAGGTAATTAAATGGCACTTTTCCAATAGGACGTGCTAGGTAAATCTAATAGTTGGTTATTTAATATCACTTTGAAGTCTGCCCACTCAAGCACAATGACAGCACAGGAGCATGTGAACTATTACTAGGAGGAAAAAAACCCAGGATCTCAAAAATT
>NW_022104341.1:32822131-32844631 GCF_000313985.2 Echinops telfairi | reverse complement strand
TGACTTTATTTGGACAGGGAGGAAATGCAAATATTAATATTTATTATGGGACCAATATGTTAATTTGGAAGCCCTCTTTCTCATTGTTGAAAAGGGCCTTTCTGACCCCGCTTACTTGTTCCAATATCACCTTTCAATGTGAAATCCTTTGGTTGGTTTAATAGATATTTGTGGATATTGAAGAGGGAAGCTCAAAAGCAAATACAGCTTCCCAGCGTGAGTCCACAGATTCCATAAAAGCCAAAGTTCAGCATTCATTAAAATATTTTGTGGTGCCTGTAGAGGGATATAAGGAATTGTGTATATATTTTTCTTCAGCACACCACACTTCCTTGAGCTTTCCCCTCCTCTGCAGCCTTCCTTTCCCCCGCCTCCCCCCATGGCAGATGTTGTGGTCTCATTTGATTGCATAGGAAAACTGCAGTGATACAGCAAACACCCAGAGAGATATGATGACAAATGGGTCCAGATCCCGGTAAATTACTTTCTGCTCAAATCGAAATTTCATTCAGTTTGTTGCTAGCAGAGATGAAGTAATCTAAATTGTGGACTCAGGAGCAGATAGAGGGAAGTTGGAGCAAGCATTTCATTATCAAGAGAGAGAGAAGGTTAGGATGAAAGAGATGAGCAGAGGCAAATCTTAAGTGTTGACACCATGATTGAAAAGGTTAACCCATACATATTATATATCAACCTGGATAGCAGAGAGTTTCTAAGGGAAAGTCTGCACGGATGGAGGTTTGCTGGAGTTTCAATACGCTGAGCATGATGTCTTCTTAGATATACAATCAAATCCTCTTAACCCTTTTGATGACTCATATCTCAAGATATGATTAAAGTACAAAAGAGTTCTTCATATAATTTCAAGGACTAAATGCATTTAAACTCCAGTCATGAATTGTATATCTCTCTCTCTCCTTTTTTTTAGGATGAATCCAGTAATCTGATAAAATGTGTGTAGAACAGAATTGTTTTGTATTTGCTGGAGGTGTAAGTCAATATTTTGATTAAACCCGGCATTTTTTTCCTCTGCAGGAGGCAGAAGTTAGTTGTTCCTCCCAAAAGGATTTATTCCAGTTTAGGTAAATCGCTCCTAAAATTTGAGGCCTCCGCCCAAGCCTTCAGACTGTGTCAAATGCATTCCAAAGGGTGGGCCCGAGGGCCCTGGCACTTAAAAACTTGTTTTATTTTTCTCTCTCTCTCTTTGGTTTGAGATTATTTACGGTGTTGCCTGTCATCTTTGTTTCAGGTTATTTGGGAATAGCGGTGCTTGCAGTGCTTGTGGACAGTCGATCCCTGCGAGTGAACTTGTCATGAGGGCGCAAGGCAATGTGTATCATCTTAAGGTAGCATTTGCTTCTGTTTTTAAAAATCACACCACTCCTACATAGTATGAACTCTGTGTTCTAGTGCCATAGACACAGGCGGGAATCCATTAAATTTTTAGTGTGGCGAGGAGTCTTACATACACACACACTCACACACACACTCACTCACTTCCTGCACACCGATGTGCATCTCTTTCCCTATCTTAGCCTGATCGAGTTCATTCCACTTTGAAAGCATACTTTTTTCCAGAATGATGTTAAAGAAAACTAAAACCTAAGTGGCTCTGAACTTGACAGATAGAGACCTGCTTAAAGATAGTATATGAACTTGTGACAAAAGAGGACTTAATTTGTGCTTGTTTTCAGTGAGTTTGCTTTTCCTTTTCAGTGTTTTACATGCTCTACCTGCCGGAATCGCCTGGTCCCGGGAGATCGGTTTCACTACATCAATGGCAGTTTATTTTGTGAACATGATAGACCCACAGCTCTCATCAATGGCCATTTGAATTCACTTCAGAGCAATCCACTACTGCCAGACCAGAAGGTGAATCCCCAGCACTTACTAATAAGCTTTATTTAGAGCCAGTTGGACAGTTCAGCCTCTTGCCACCTAGCAAGGGCGTGTTCCTGGGTGGCAGTATTTCTGTGTGCTTTTTTTAAAAGAAAGGTAGACTTACTCTGAGAGAGAGTGTACAGCAATAGGTCAGTTGGTTAAATTATTCATTGTCTGTAGTAAAAGGAAAAGCACCAAATCCCGGGCTGGTGAAGTCTGTTCTCTCACTGATGCTCAGTGTTGGTTTATCACTTGCAAAGCCAGACCAAACATGAGACCTCTCTGTAGCCAGTTGCTTATCCCGTTTGACATTTTTAAAATCCAGGGACATGATGTGATAGGTTATTGTGGGAGGGAAATTAGGACATTTATGTTAGGAAAAGGGAATAAATGTCTTTTGTCATGAAAAAACGATGTTTGCATTTAATGGCAGCAACCTGGACACCTGCCATCCCAGTCCCATTTATACTGCATTTATTTATAGAATAGCAGATATATACATACATGATAGTCTGTACTTGGAGAGAAAAATTGTTGTTCTTTTTCCTGCTAGGTAGTCCAGTGAAATTTGACTAAGACTTTCCAAACAAAGTTCTCTTTCTTACTCTCGCTAGTTAGTGCCGCAAACAGCTCCATTAGTGATTGATTATGCATCTCGATTCTTGTGCCACAACATGCGAGTTCCCGGGCCAGCGTTAGACCTGGGGAGATTATGTGCGTGTACACATCCTGCAGCGTTGGGAGGCACATCAGAGGGGAAATGGGTGATCAACAGTTGTCTAGCACCCCCAGGACTGGATAGTTTCAGATCTATTTTAATCTCCTTAATAAGTCCTATAGCTATGCAAGTGAGTGCATTTTGATAACTGCTGTGCCTAATTTGTAACAATTACTGTCAACCTTCAGTTAGGAGACTGCTCATTCCACACTGGCCCAGAAAAGAGTGAAATGTATGACTCGTGTGCATAATTTTATTCACATCATATTTCATACTGATTATGTATTGATGACATTGATTCATTTACTCTTTACAGCGCCACTTGCATGGATATTAAATCTTATTGACCACAGATGAATTTTAATTTCAGATTGGTGATAGATTTTTCCATCAGCTCTGATAGTATGTTTGACTTTTTCATCATTAACCTAGGCAATCGCACAGCACTGAGTTATTGCATGGAAACAAAAAGTGCACACTTCACTTGGTAATTCTTTATGGATTTACAATAGGAACTTCATTAATGTCTGTTGTAAGGATCACACAAAAACAACATTTGTCTGCAAATAGGAATTTTTTGCAAGCCTCAAAAGTCTCGGGGAAAAAAGAATACATTAGGCTGCTTTGTCTTCGGTAATGCATTTTCTTAATGGCATGTGGGGGGGTGGGGGTGACAAATACTTGAAAATTTTTTGACCGTTTAAAATTATGCTGCCATATTTTAATGTTGCTGTGTAGATATCATTTTCCCTCATTCAGATTTATGGGTTAATTTTAAAAGTACGTATTTGCCATTTCTTTAGTAAATGAGTGTCAATGACATAATCAAAATGGGTATACTGAATTTACCTAGGTGTGCAGCTACATGAAATATAGTTTTTAACATATATATAAAATGAATATATGTATACGTATATTAAAAAGTGTTCATTTAACATTGCTGAGCATTTCACAAGCAGTGAAGGTACAGGGCAGAGTGGAAAGCAGTGAATGGGTAGCAGAACTGGTGTGAGATAGCTGTTTCAAAACAGGGAAGACCATTTGTGCGTTACACTAGGCAGCCCAATGTGTAAACGTGTTAGGAACCAACTCCTTACTCTCCCTCCCCCCAGACCTAATGTAAAAGCTTAATTATTTTCCCCAGGTCCCATCTTTTAAGTTTTGCTTCTGGTTTTACACTGTTCCTTCTCTGATTTAGCAAAGTCTAACCAATGATTGTTAACATCTCACCAACATGCATGGTGAGAATCAAAGACTAGCACCATGACAGAGAGTGGAGCTGGATCATGAGACACGGAACACGGTGGGGGGCTGGGGGAGGCCTGGTATGCGGGGAGAGCGCTACTAGGGACGGAAGCAAAGGGCACACTGGACACAGCCGCAGGGTCTCGGCACCATCTTACTGAATAGAAGCTGGCGTAAACTCAGAGGAGGGAAACGACGGACATGTGACATCTGTGTTCACAAGGCACACGTGTAGTGTGCCTTTTCATAAATGTCTCCTGTTTGTCACAGAGGGAGAGGGCAAGCGTTCATTTTAGAGCACAAAATGTACTTTCGGCAATGAGTAATAACTTACTACCGTATACTTTCACAATGTTCAGAGCCAAAGCGAGACAGGTGGCTGTTGAAAATTAATAGGTCTTAAAAGGCATAAGGAACTATAACTTAAGGATATGTTCATGTCACAGTGGTGAGAAGCTGTGTTTGGGGGATGATGTTAATTAAGAACATTTCCCTGTTGGCATAAAATGTCTCACATTTTTGCCCTTGGTGCTCAGCTCACCATGAACACAGTCAATTCACAAGGTAGTTTTTGTAAATAAAGGTTGTGGGCAAGCTGACGTGGTCCAGAGAGATATTAATGAGAGGGCAAGGGGGAAAAGTTAATGAAAACACACTTCCTGGTGGAACATAAACTGCTTTTTGGACCTGGAGAATGCTTTAAAATTATTTCCCCCAAACCCCGTGGTGTTTCTTTTCTGGAGGAGATGCAGTGGGGAGAAATGACAAATAGCTCCATTTCATTATTTCCTTCTTTCTTGTTCTCCATATTTTTGGTAGGAAAATTGACGTTTATTTTGACCATTTTCCTTCTGTGCACAGAGTCGATTACATTTCTAGCACATGATGCATAACAAGAAACACCCAAGCATCCTCTGGCCTAAAAGTAATGACTTGATTATTGGCACATCCCTTCTTTAGAGGCAGCTAATTGTTTGGGAAGTAATAGGCTCCCATCATCCTGTCCTTTTAAAGTTACATCCTGCTGATGTGTTCCCACTGTTTGGAGTGTGTAGCGGAGTTGTTCTGCATCGTTGGCTTTTGTATACTCTGAGAAAAATAATTTTCAGCTTTTAATTCCCAGCCCCTTGACTGAATCTCGGACCACTGTTGTCCGAGGACCTACATAGTTTTACACCCTGTGTCATGTACGGAAGCAAAGGCTATCCTCGGCAGAGAGCGTGGGCTCCTCTAGAGTGCTGTCGCTGCAACCAGGAATTGGTGGGGACATCCTGTGGGGGGGAGATTTGGGGCGCCGTAGAAGTCTTTCTCACACGCCATAGTATGAAAAGCACCATCTAGAAATCCCTCTGGCTTCTCCGTGAAATCGGAGATCAGATGCCTTCGGTTTGGGGGAGAATTTAGAGAGGGTTCTAGTTTACCCATCACCCTGCCTTTCCCCCTTGGTTGCATAATTGGTCTTGTGTGTGTCCATTGTAGAGGACATTTGATGCTCATTTATTAAATATGCTCACTGGCTGCTGCCGCATCTTTGTTCTGGACAGACAAATTACCTTTCTCACACTGAGCTTCCACTCTGGGGAATTAAGCCTCCACCACTTTAATTAGCTTGGAAGTGGGGGGTTGCAGTTCCTAATAGACTTCAGGCTTTTAGTAAGTTAGGGAAAGGGTGAAACAGAGAACTTCCTGTGAAGCTACCAATGTCATTTAAAAACCATAAAAACCTAATATATCTATCTGATTTCATTTTGGTAATTGCAAACAGATTGCCCTTGAAGGCAGTACGGATTATCTTTTCTAACGTAGGCATGACAGCCTGGCTTCCGTTGAACTCTGCGTTTGGACTGGTCCCGTTGTCCGTCGTCAGTACGTTACCTGTGGTGTGCCCTATGTATAGTTCATGATAATGTGTATGTACATTACGCGACAGCACAGACATGAGCTATTTAAGTGAGAAGTTAGAGCTGATAATCAGAAAGATAGTAGCTGAGGATTGGCACATGGAATTTGTCACCGACAAAACATCTATAGCTAGCAAGATACAGGCAAGTAGATATCACATGGGAATGAATATTAGGGGTCATCATAATGAGAAATGCCAGTGTTTCTTGACCTTGTTATACATACGTGCCAGGAGCTGTTGAAAGTGCTCCATATGTCATGCTGTAATCATCATTCTAGCTTTGTTATCTCTAGTTTAACGATGAGGAAACTGAGGCATGAGGCAGTTTGAGCAACCTGCCCAAGGTTGTGCTGATTAACCCCAAACTTCTGGGAAGTGGGGGAGGAGTTCGGTAGTCTTGGCCACGAAACTGCCCTATCAGAAAGCCCACGATCTGACTGTGAGGCAAGAGTTTATGGTTCATTCTTTTGGGGAAGAAACTAAACTTTTAACAAAGGCAAGCAATTCGTTGTAGAACTTTGTCAGAGAAACTTTCCGAAAGTCCAATTATTGTTTCATTTTCTCTGCAAGTGAGATGTTAGGCTTTAGTTGGTCCCTGCCGGAGTGCATCGCGTAGACAGCCTCCACCCCGTCACAGTTGGAACATAAGCTAATAAAAGATGACTGAATGTGGAGAAGACAGAAGCAGTCATGTTTGCATTGTAATAACTCCCAAATTTAGCGTTTTAGCTAAGATGCCCGTTTTTATGTCTTGCAGGTCTGCTAAAAGGTCAGAGTAATGCGGAACGTGTGCCTTCATCTCAGATTTTGTGCATCACACAGGTGGATCCGTGTGTCCTCAGTAGACAAGTCACCTTTGTAGCTCGCACAGTGCAGCTCCATGCCATTGCACCTTCTGTAGTCTTCATTGCCCTTCCCGCATTTATTGGTGTATTAAAATGACCGGATATGAACATTAAGGACTCCATGAACCTGGGCTAATGGGAGACTGTAGAGAAAATGAAAAAAGATCCACCGGAGGACATCTTTGGGGGGGTGGGGAGCTTGGGGGGAGGGAAATGACTAATGAAGCTAATTAAAAGAAGCATTCAAATCTGCTTTCTACCTTCATTAACAATTAGCAGGGCACTGGCCAGAGTTTGTACCCTGTGTTTTACCTTAACAACATTCTATTTGCTCTTTGTATATTTAAGTGTTGTAAGGAAATGTGTTTCAATCAAAACTGAACATGAGATAAAGGAAAGAGATGTGGATTTTGTGATATTCTATCACAAATACTTTTATTGTATCTCTGTAAAATACAATGTATGTATGCATGTAAGTGTTTTTGTCCTAATGTTGCTACTCCCATGGCAAAGGGAAGAAAAAAAAAAACCCCACAAAAACAAAAGAGAAAACATTGGGGAGAAAAAAATCAGGCTCATAGCAGCTACTGTGTAGAAATTTCCCCCTACTTCTAATTTGCTGAATGAAGAAAAAAAAAATCTTTTATTTGTGATATTTTCAGAGACATTTGCTCTAGTATGGTGTATTTAAATAATAAAAACTTAAAAGAAAAAAGATATTCAATTGAGTTTGGGTTTAAACAGTACTTTTTCTCATGCATTTTGGGGATCATCAGCTTCGTTTGTTGGAGTAATAGCTTATTGTAAAGGGTGTGGTTTCAGAGGAGGTGGTGTGACCCTTAGCATTCTGGCCTATAAGGTAGTCTTCAAGTTACTTAAAAACCCATGACCGTGCAGACATTCCGACTAGAGTGACGTGGCAGGGCACAGCACGATGCTCACAGAGGGCTTCCCGGGCTGTAGTCTGGACATAGAGCACCGCACCTTTCTCTCAAAGAGCATCTCGGGGAGCGAACCGCCAACATGTGGGTTGGCAGCTGCAGGCCAGAACCACTGTACCATCAGGGCTCTGTTCACATGATTTAACCAAGCCACTTTGGGCAGAGATAAAGCACTTTTGCCAACAGTCCATTGTTTAAGTTCAGGATATCAATTCTCTTCGTAATTGACAATTCATTGCATTTTCCCTAAATCACAGTGACTCGCCATGTGGACCTATAGTAAACATTTTGTTTGATTCTTCACAACCATTTTGTTCCTTTTCTGTCTTGTTAAGAAAGCTCTGCTTATTGATTACGAATCTGTTCAAGAATGTCGCATCACCGCCTTGTTGCCCTCCCCAGGTTTATAGTTTGTGAAGGAAATCTCTAGATCGCCCCTGTGCGTTATTTTTGACCTCCCGCTAGCTTTTAGGGGGCCCAAAGCTCTTTGGGGGGCATCTTCAGTGGGAGGGAGCAGTGGCCCCTAGCTAGTTGGTGGACCCGTGTGGTCGGCTGTGTGGCCTGTGTGATAGGCTGTGTGGCCTGTGTGATAGTCTTTGGTGCTCCTTGGCTGACGGCCTGTCCATGCGCTTGGAGAAGGACTCGGATTTCATATCCTGGTATTCTTGAGGCAAACACTGCCAGGCAGCGGTGCTCGCCGAGGAAAGAGCACGGACACAAGGATCCGTTGGGCCAGGGCTGGCGTTGGAATGAGGACAGACCTCGCGGGGCTGCAGGAGGTAGGTGGCTCCCGCTCGCTCCTGCTACGTGAGTAAATCTCCACGATAGCTCCCATCACAGGTGACTGAAACCAGGCGTGTTCACAATGCTACTTCTAATCTTACTTTTTTACAATGCCCTTTTACTTTTTATCGTGTTCCCGAAAAGCTTAGAATCTAGGCCACCTCTCAGGATTGTGAGCTCTAGCACTCTGGGGATGCGAGGTCTATGTCTGGTGGTTGCAATCAGGGTCAGCCATTCAAAATCACCATCCCCCCCTTGGGAGAAAGATGAAGCTCTCTCTTCCCGGAAACGCACAGGGGACTTCCACCCTGTCCTCTGAGGGTCGCTCTGAGTCAGTATTGGCTCGATGGCACTGAGAGAGAGCTCCTTGCATTTCCACCAACAGCTTTCCTCACTCCCTGCTTTCAGAGTGTCCTGGCCAGAAGGGAAAAGTCCCGGGTGTTCATTGCCGTCCTCCTGTGAGTCTCCTTAGGAGAATGTAAAGGCAGACAGTGGAAAGGAATTGTTCTGGAGAGCTTTATGAAAAGGAAAAAAGCAAGAGGAGGAAAATAGATGAACAGAACCACACAAATAATACATGTTTAAGAGTGAGATCCTTGTGGGGGATTTCTAGGAACTAGTTCTATTATTTTTTTTCTTCCTGTCTGTTACAAGATACTTTCCAAAGGACCTTGGACTCATGTGGATGGTGGAAGGGGAAGTGTATTAATAAGATTGTAAGCACCTTCTATATTTCTAGCGTAAGTACTCATAGCCTATAGAGTGGCAAAATTCAGAGGACGTGGTTAATAACTTCTAGTAAGTAATACACTGGCATTTAGTGATGTGGCGGGGTAAGGTCATCAGAGACTTTACGTGAACTACTATATGGCTGGCTCCAGCAGCCAGCACTGCTTCCTCTTTAATAAGGCGTTTCTAAAAGCATCTCTTCCATTGCAGACCTGCGAGATTACAAATGTCACTCATGTTAGTGTAATCCACATGCAAGTGATGAAGTCTTCTCTTTGATGTGCTAAATTGGAGAAGGACTAATGGAGCTATGAATATACAATAGAACATATTTAAGTAGTAGTCTTGCTTTAGGTAAAACACTTTCTTGAAACCAGAGGCATTTCAAACAATAAAACTCAGCACTAATGGGGATGCTCTGTGTGGATAGAAAGCTGCTAAGAACACTCGGGTTTGTTCTGATGTGAACAGTGATTGCGTGCAGTTTCTCCCCCAAACCCAACATTGCTTAGGGGTGTGTGTGGGGGGAGAAATGAGTTCATTCACCTTGCATCCGTTGCATTTGTGATGCTTTTAGTGAAATATACACCATTCTTTTGAAAGGACTGATTTAATATTAACCAGAGAACAGGATGGCCCCAGTCCCTACAAGCAAGTACAATTAAAAATAAAAGCAAATGCTACTGAGTCTTGTTCAATGGGGGGGGGGGATTATGTTGATAACACACATACGTGTCTCTGACATGCAAATGGACCCTCTTGCTAATGAAACCGTTTTGTAGGAGGATTGTCCTCTAAAAGGGGTTAATGTTTCACTTCTCCAGACCCTGAGTTAGACTTACACATGCCACAAGCCAGGGGGCCCAAGCCAGGCCTTTCCAACACCAATGTTTTGCCACAAGAAACCACTCTCGGTTCTTCATGATTTGTTAGGAAATGGTTTAACATGGACTGTAGTGATGAGAAAGCTCACACTAAAATGAAGCCTGTGAAACCGTCCTCGTAATAGTAACTATTTAAATTCTTTCTTGTGCCCTTATTAACACTGATATTTGAAACAACTAATCATCTTAAATTAAATGGCTTTAAATGTCAATATAGTAAGAGTCTAATGTGCCCTACTATTTATGTAAAATATTTCTTAGGGCTAATAAATAACAAAACTGAATCCAAGAGCTATATATCAAGAGTCTCATGAAGAGTTTCCATGTCGCCTCAATAATTGCATTTCAATTGAGCAAAGGCCTGCGGGGTTCACTGTGGGATTGAGTCCTGGGTGCTTGAGCACCTCCGCTCAGTTTAAGAGGCCCTGTGGAAACAGACCATTGACAAGTTGCTGTCACTTGTCGCTCCTTTACTAAGACTCCCCGGGTTGTCAGTCCAGCCAAGTCACAGAAATGCTTATTGCAGTTAAATAGCAATTTGTTTCCATGAAACTGCAATTAAAGTATTACTGAGCAGCCACGTTAGATTGGCACTGCTCCGAACGCATGTTAAGCAGCCAGCAACTCCCCTTGCAGGGTCTGCGATCTGCCTCGCAGCAGAGTGGAACACAACACCTTCACCTAGGTTGGGCACCTACTTAACCGGCATTGCGACCTCAAGGCAGCCTTCCGATGCCATTCTGCATGCTGAAAAGCAGCGACAAGTCGGGGCCAAGAGTTTTGGAAGGTGGACCTGCCACTCAGCTCAAGCGAACACTGTTTTCAGTGGGACACGAAGTGCTTTATGCTGGTAGATCTGTGCCTGTTTCCTAGAGGGAGTGTTTTCAAGTTCAGATTGATTCTGCTGAGAATGGACTGCAACAACGAGGCCTCAAGCCAATAATGGACTACAGGTCCTGACAGGTTACAGCTGTGTAAACAGGGTGTTCTATCTCCTAAATCACAACTAATAAAGCATAGGACAAAAATCAATTGCTTCTGTTATAAGTTCGTTGAATGACGCTGGCAAGTTGTTTAATGACTCTGTTAAGATGGGCGAGCCTGAGTTGAACTACCCAAATCCCTTTCTTCATGGTCTCGCTCGTACTCAGAAGCAGGTCAGGCCAGCCTTTCTTGGGGATTAGCATTGCCACCATGAGATCTAAACTTGCGTCAGGAAAGGATCAGACGTGGATTCTTCCTGTGGATATAAAGTTCAGGATTTGTTGAGTGAGGAAAGGTGAAGTGCAAAGGTTTTATTGAAAATGCGAAACATTGATATAAGATCCTGCGAGGAACGGATTTCAGAAGTGGCGTTTTAAAAGGCAATTAGCACTGAATTCTAACCAGCTGTGAAACAATCATTAGCTCACAAGAACAGGAGACATGTCACCTTCTAGCGGCCTAGAAAGTTCCTCCTACCTGGAATTAGACGGTTTCTGCCCTCACCTTTTTCAAAAATGCGTTTCAGTGTGGTGCAGCTGTTGGTATTTTGCCAGTGTTGGGTGAGCTATACACAGGCACTTTTTTCCCCTAGTAAGGGGAAAATGTTGGATTTCTTCATAAGTTAATCTTTCATTTTCGGGGAATTGCATGTTTGTAAGAACCATAAAGACAAATCCAAAGACAGCTTACAAATGAAGACTCATTGTGAAAACCAGAAAGTAAATTGATTCCTTGGGCCACAGAGGTAGAACTTTCTCTTTGCCTACAGTTTGGTAGGGATGGCTAGATCTTACATGCTGCATAATCTTTTAAGACTGCTTGATTTGGTATCTCTCCTGAATTAAAGGACTTTGACGTTCTGTGAACCTAGTATCTTTAAATACGATGACTTGCAGTTGTACAGTGCTTTGTAAAGGTATTTATATATACCTTATACCTTAGCACTTACAATTTACACCTCCTTACATATGCTCTTGTCAGTCCTCACAAGAATCTTGTTAATTAGTACTCCTACCCCAGTTTTGCAGACAAAGTGACTAAAATTCTGTGAGGTGCCTTGTTAAGTAGGGCCAGATGACTGGGCACTGGGTATGGATTTAAAATTTCAGGCAAAACCAGAAAACTTAGTAATCAAAATAAGTAACATTTTGGTGCAATAATTTTAAAAATTAACAAAGTTGGTGCGAAAAAAAATCTATGAGAAGTGAAATGTCACAATTTTAAAGAGTCAAGGCCTATATTACTGATCTCTTTTGCCTCAGGCTCCAACATGTCCCAGCACTAAGACCCAAGTCCAGAGCTGCTATTGAACCCTAGCTTTTTGGTCAGTTGGTAGAATTGCCTTATAAATTGTTAGATTACAACAGTGATATACTTTGTGCTATGTGCTATAAAGTGCTTTCCTCTTCAAAACTTATAGCATTTCATTTTATCTTTGTCCAACCTGGAATGCCAGTGTAGACTGCCAATATATTCTGGCCCTTTGCTGAAAGAAATTTCTTCTGAATTTCAAAAAAGTCTCAACGACTTGAAGAGTAATGAAGTATAATGGATAACAACTCTGCCCACATGTTGCTGTTGCTGAGGAAAAGGAGTCAGACCTGCTTACAGAAACCTCCAGAAAGCAGCGCTCATGAAAAGCTGTCTCCCACACGAAGGAGGAAATGGTGGGTTTCCAGTGTCTGCATGGAACTAGGCCTTGAGTCGGCAGTTAATACTGGTGGCAAATCAAAGGACAGTGGATTTGACTACATAGAAGTAACTTGGAAGATAGAAGTAACGCACAGCGATACACTTTTCATAGGAAAATCTACGTGTTCCAGCCCGATGTGAAGAATAGAGGTGCTGTGAAAGCACAAATGTTCATATTTGTTGTAAGATGAGAGAGCTCTGAAGTGTTCAGATGGAACAGATTATACCTTTCATTACATCCAAACATGATTCTGAACTGATTTCTAAAATTTGGTTGGCTGTACTTCCTATTTTCCCATTAATTGCTAGAGTCCAAAAAGATATCAAAGTCTGTAAATAAATTATTGTAACACGCCATTAAAGCCAAGCTGTCTTTATTACACAGAGAAGAAATTGTTACAGGGGAAAAAAAAGAGAAGACATAGGCCAATTTAATAAACCATTCTCTGAAGTTGATATAAAGGTTAAGCAAAAAAAGGCTGCATGGATTCTTGACTGCAGTGAATTGGGGTGCGGAAGTACTAATTCCCAAACCTCCTGGTCACTCTGATATTCTGTGGCATATCAGCCCAGTGGCCCTTTTGCAGACTCTTATTTTTCTATTTTTTTGTTAAAAGAGACTAAAGTTAGCCTGTGTATGTCCCCCGTCTCCCGCCCCCCCTCCGCCACCACCACATGCACACACAGGCTGAGACCTAGATTATCTATCTCCTTGGAGATGAATGGAGATAATATGTCCTCCTTAGGTTGTAAAGAACTGGAAGATATGTAGAGATTCACAGGTGGTACTAGGGTACACCTGAGATCCAGTCCTGTGACTAACTTTATAGGTCAGGCAAAACAAGTCTATTGTTCTTAATTAGCCCTACGTTAGTGCAGGAAGGAGCCCTAATGGTGCTGTGAGATTCACATTGGATGGCTAACGGAAAGATCATTGGTTCAAACCCATTGGCCACTCTGAGGGGGAAAGTTGAGGCTAGCTGCACCTGTAAAGGTTTATAGCTCAAAACACCCTAGCTAGCATACCTATGCGTTGGACTCCTCTTGATGGCAGTGGGCAGGTTTTAGTGCTAGAGAAGGAGCCAAGTTGGTTTAGTGGTTAAAGCATTCGGCTAATAATGGATGACAGGTCAGCAGTTCAAACCGACCAGATTTGGGAAAAAAGTATGCCAGTCTGCTTCCATAAAGATTCAAAGCCTTGGAAACCCAGTGAAGCAACTCTGCCTGGTCCTATAGGGTCCTTTGTTGGAACTGACTTGATGGCAATGGGTGTTTTAGTTACCGGTAGACTTTCTGTGAGTCAGAATTGACTGGATGGCAGTGGGTTATAGGGTACGTGCATGGAGGTGATTGTGACGAAAATTTTATTGCATGTCGGGGTTGGTTCACTCGTTTGAAAGTGGTTCACTAGTTATATAACATTACAGGGTCAAGTTGGCCGTTTGAAACCCAGGTGTGGCCCGTGGTAAAGAACAGGATGCTGTGTAGGTTTTAGGTAGCTAATATTACCGGAGCTCATACAACCAATAGGGTAAGCCTGGTAATGCCACTGAGGTCCATAGGGCTCGCACTAGGTAGTGAGGCTCCTGGACTTGTGAACTCAACCACATGGTCATTCTGTGGACAGTATGATTGGGAGCCAGAATACATTCCAAGTTTTCAACAAATGCCTTCCAGACCCAAAGCTGCATAATGAGGATAAAGGGTGGCATGAAGTGTTTATTTTTTGAGTTGTGAACTGTTGGTATTGTTAAATGCCATCAAGTCAGTTACAACCCATAATGATCTTTTGCACAACAAAGAAACACTGCTTGGTCCTGCAGCATCCTTAAAATTGTCCCTATGCCTGAACCCATTGTTGCAGCCACTGTGTCAATTATCTCCTTAAGGGCCCTCTTCTTTTTCCCTGCCCCTCTACTGTGCCAAGCATGATGGCCTTCTCCAGGGACTGGTCTCCTGACAATATGCCCTAGGTATGGAAGATGAAATCTTGCCATCCTTGCCTCTCAGGAGCATTCTGGCCTGCCTTCTTCTAAGACAGATTGGTTTGTCCTTTTAGCAGTCTGTGGTACTTTTCAATATTCTCCATCACCACAATTCAAACGCATCAATTTTTCCATAGTCTTCCTTATTCAGTGTCCAACTTTCGCCTGCATATGAGGCAATGGGAAATACCACGGCTTAGGTCAGATGCATCTTAGTCCTCAAAGCCACATCCTTGATATTCAGTGGTCTAAAAAGATCTCGCACAACAGACTTACCTAATGCCGACAGATTACACTTAATGAAGATCTTTTTCTCTCTCTGACTGTGGCTTCTATGGGCATTAATTGTGAATCCCAGTAAGACAAAATATTTGACAACTTCAGTCTTTTCTCCATTTATCCTGATGCTACCTAGTGGTCCACCTGTGAAGAATTTGGTCTTTGTGATGCTTGAGTTGGAATCCTATGGAAGGCTGCAGTCCTTGATCTTCATCAGCAAATGCTTCATTCCTCTTCCCTTTCAGCAAGCCAGGTTGTCTCATCTCCATACCACAGGTTGATGCCACATGCTTCTCCATATAAGCCAGCTTCTCTGATGATTTGCTCAGCGCACAGATTGAACAACTGTGTTGAGGGAATGAGGACTCTGATGCACACCTTCCTGATTTTAAACCTGCACTATTCCCTTGTTCTTTTTGCACCATTGCTTCTTGATCCATGTAGAAGTTCCTCATGAGCACAATGAAGTGTTCTGGAATTCCCATTCTTCTCAAGGTTATCCATAGTTTATTATGGTCTACCCACAACGTAAGTCAGAAATTGATCAAACGTAATCAGGATGCATTGATAACTGGAATGGAAAAGTTGGGAACAGAGGAAGGAACAGTAGTTGGAAAATACAATCTTGGTGATAGAAATGAAGCTGGAGATTGCATGACAGGAATTTAGCAAAACCAATGACTTGTTCCTAGCAAATACCTTTTTTCAGCAACACAAAAGGGGACTGGAGACATCAGCTTCCCTAAATGAAACACACAAAAATCAAATTGACTACATCTGTGGGAAGACACAATGGAGAAGCTCAAAATCAGGAGCTAAAACCAGGCCAGGCACTGACTGTGGAACAGACCAGTAATTGCTCACATGTAAGTTCAGGATAAAGTTGAAGAAAATTCAATCCATGAGAGCCAAAATGTGACCTTGAGTGTATTCCACCTGAATTTCTAGAAGCAAATTTGATGCTTTGAACACTAATGACAAGACCTGATGAACAAGACCTGTGGCAGGATATCAATACCATCATTCATAAAGCAAAAGGTCATTAAAAAGATAGGAGTTGGGAATAGATGCTATTAACTCTATTGTAGATAAAATATTCTCTCAACATTCTAAGCAATGAGAACCTTTTTTTCTTGGCAAAAAGGAGTAGGGAGAATGGAAGGAACAATGATCTAAATCAAGGTGGGGAACATCTGGCCCATGGGCCATATAAGGCCTGGAAAATTATCGATACAAGCTGACATCCAGCACCTCACCAAAGAGCAGTAGTTCCAGCCATCACATTCCAACAAAACCCCAAACTCACTACCACTGGGTCAATTCCGATTCATTGTGACCCTATAGGACAGGGTAGAATTGCCCCATGGAGGTTTCTAAATCTACAACTCTATGCGAATAGAAAGCCTCGTCTTTCTTCCTTGGAATAGGTGGTGGTTTTGAACTGCTGACCCTTTCTTTAGCAACCCAATGCTTAACAACTCTGCCACCAGGCCTCCTTAGCCATCATATGAGGGGAGAGTGAATGAAATGTTTAAGCAGTATGGCCTACGAATGATATTACAAATATCTGAATGGTCCTTGGCAGGAAAAAAGTTTCCCCACCCTGGCCATAAAGGGATCACTGCTCTAGGGAGAGTTAAGGGGCTGGGTCTTCTCACTGCAGATCTGGAAAGGCAGCTGTGTAAGGGTTCTTAAACACCCTGCCACACACCCCATTTCAATAATTTTAGTCGTCTACCTGTTAGGGAGGTATTAGGGCCAAAGTTAGACTCAAGCAGCGCTCTTGCATACTCCTGCACAGGTCTGTGATGTCAGGACTTTTCTAACGTGAGCTGGTGTGGCACATTTTAAACATTGGTGTGAGAACAGCATTGATGACCTGTCACCGGTGTGTGAGGTGGGACTGAGATGAAGTGAAAATCACAAGAGAAAATATTGCAAATGTTTTTTTGTAGTTTGGGATACAGATGTAGAAAGAAACATTACCTCCAGTTGGTTAAAACTATAGCTGCTGGAAATGGAGTCTTCTCTTTAGAGAGTGGAGTGGAGGCTGGGAGGTTGGAGGGAGACCACTCAAGTTTCTGATTTGTTACCGGGTGAGTCAGGCAGATAAACCAAGGCTTGGTTTTCAAAGGACAGGAGTGTCCTAAATGGATTTCTGACACTGACGCGTTTAGCTTTGTCTTTGCGTGTGTGGATGAGTGTAATGCACAAAACTCCATCAACTACCTCATGTTGTGGGCAGGTTTTTTTTTAAACCCTTTTTCAGGAGTAAGCTGTGTTTTAAAATTCAAAAGGAGAAAAAAAAAAATCTGGCTGGCACTGGAGTTCTTGAGAGCCAGATGTAGCGTAGTCTTTGCTGTGGGCCAAATAAAGGTATAGGTGTAATGTGTTTCTCCTGAAGTCATGCTTTTATTTATTTATTTATTTATGTTGGCATGGCATTAGGTTTCCAACAGGCCCAGAGGAGGATTCTGCCTCTGGAATCCCCTTGTTTTGCATGCAGATGGCATGTTAATGAACTCATTACTGTGCATTTTATACAGCTCTGGACAGATTTGTGACATTGTTTTTCAAAATAAAGCGGGGTTAAGCAGTTGGTTGGTCGGGCCTGATGAGGATGGGAAATAGTTAAATATTTTGTTTGTTTGTTTTGTTTTCCTCAAAGCATTTTCCAAATGGCTCAGGGTTGTGGCTAAAAGTTCTATGAAACCATCCCTTTCTCTACTCCCCTTAAAATAGGTACGTTGGTTTCTCTGCATTCTTAAAGATTCCTAGAACTGTGCGCGCATCGCAGAAGGTGTGTGGTCTCAATCTATTCTAAGGCTTAGTAATTCTGGACTTCCAATTTGATTCCTTGGATATCATGGCCATTGTGGGTCTCTACCGGACCTCGTTTAGCTTGGGTTTGGCACCATCTCCCCAACCAGGGGAAAGACAGTATGTACTGCTGCTGTTAATGGAGCGCTAGGGAAATAAATGATGAAACCCCAAACCCATTCCCACTGCAGCCACTCCTTTTACCTTTCATTCTGTTTTGTGCTTTGTAGGAGGGAGATTCCCATATTTTCGTAGCCCCCTTTCATTTTAAAGTACGTAATAAAGTACATATTGCGTTGCAATGTGAAATAAACACCAAACAGGGAGTCTGGGAACATGTGGAATTTAATTCTAGTCCTAAAGGGAAGGCAAATGGAAACTCTGATTAAATTTATTCCAATCAAATATTAGCCACAGGCTAATCATTTAATCTCCCTATCTCAGTTTAAGGAATCCTGATGGCATAGGAGCTAAAACCCTGGGCTGCTAACCAGAAGGCCAGTGATTTGAATCCACCAGCCAGTCTCCTTCCATGAAGATTTGCAGCCTTGGAAATCCCATGGGGCAGTTCTCCCATAGGTCATTGGAGGCAATTCCACAGGAGTTGGTTAATCTCAGTTTGCCTACTACTAAGAGTCTACTGGTAAATCTGCTGCACAAGACCTCTTTAGAGCATTGAAGAGCAAGGATGTTACTTGGAGAAATAAGGTGCTCCTGACCCAAGCCATGGTATTTTCAATTGCCTCATATGCGTGTGAAAGTTGGACATTGAATAAGGAAGACCATTGAAGAATCAGTGCATTTGAATTGTGCTTCTGGAGAGGAATATTTAAACTACCATAGACTGCCAAAAGAACTAACCAGTCTATCCTGGAGGAAGTGTGGCCAGAGATCTCTTTAGAGGCAAGGATGGCAAGACTTTGCTTTATGTATTTTGGTCCTATCAGAAGAGACCAGTCCCTGGAGAAGGACATCATGCTTGGTAAAGTTAGAGGGGCAGGGAAAAGGAAGAAGGCCCTCCACAAGATGAGTTGACACAGTGGCTGCAACAACGGGTTCAAACGTAGAAGCAGTTGTTGAGGATGACACAGAATAGGGCAGAGTTTCGTTTGGTTGTGCGTAGGAGTAGATAAGGGTAGGACTGACTCAATGGCACCCATCGATGACAACAACAACAACAGTTTACTAACAATGGCAGCTGTATTTGCTGATATGTTAGGTGCATTCATTATAAAAAGGGTTTTATATCCTGACGACAGCCCTCTTTTGGGCTGTACATACTGAAACTCAAATGTATGGTAACTGCTCTAATCTAAAAGTTAATTACGAGGAGTCTCTGGGTGGTACAATCAATTAAGGCTCTTAGTTACCAACTGAAAGATTGGAAGTTCAAATCTGCTAAGATGTGCCTTGAGAGAAAGCCCTGGCAATTTGCTTCTGAACTGTTGTCAATGGAAGCCTTAGAGAGCATAGTTCACCTCTGGTCACCATGTATTGGAGTTTTACACTTAAAAAAAATAAAGTCTTCAATTAACTTTGAGAATTTCTATAGCCTAATGCCATATTAATTACTCATTAGGCTGCTAACCACAAGATCAGTAGTTCGAAGCCACCAGCCATTCCATGGGAGAAAGACAATGCTGTTTACTTCTGTAAAGAATTCGTTTCAGACACGCACAGGGGAAGTGCTTCCATGCCCTATAGGGTCACTATGAGATGGAGTGGACTCACTAGCAGGGAGTTTGGGTTTTGGAGTTCCTGTAGCTTAGGTGTTGGGAAAGAAGAGGCTGCAGCGGCTAGAAAGCCTGACAATGCTGGCACCTTAGATAGAGTTGCTGTGAGTCGGCATCACTGTGGTTCCAGCAGATTCTGGTGAGTTAATCTCTTGCTTATCTTCTCTAATGGAAGGGGTTGGTGGCTTAGAAAAATTAAACACAATAGGTCGCCCCAACTAATTTATTTTTGGTTTAGAATACATTATCTAATTTTATTGCAGTGACAAAACAATACTCTTTTTTTTCCCCCCTCAAAACAATATTCTTATTAAGCAAGTCCTATATCCAATTTACAACTCCGTAAGTTCAGATCAAATGGTGGTAGAAGGTAGTTGGAAAGAAATGAGCATTTATTAATTAATTCTATGTGTCAGGCATTTTTGTCATTTGTTATCTTGTTTGATTCCCCACCCCGCCCCCCAAAACAAAAAGCAAACTTGGAGAAAGGTGTCGTTACGCCAACTTTTGCAGTTGAAGTAGCAGGGACTCAGGGAGGTTAAATAACTTTCCCAAGGTCACACAGCTAGAGCGATTTGAACGCAGTTAAACCTTCCCCCCCAAAGTGTTATCAGCAGATTCCCAAAGCCTCCTGTAGGGGAAAGCATACTAGAATTTAAGCTTTAGCACAGCTAATCCCCTGGTTGGGTAACCTATCAGATAATAAGTTTAGAGTATACATTTAAAATTATAGCGCACTTGTGAATGTTTAAAAGGTTAGATTGCATATGGAAAACACCATTTATTCAAGTAACAGTGTCCACATGTGAAAGTAGACTTAGTGCTTTCTTGCTTCTACTCTTCCCCTTCCAAAGGATAAACCCCCAAACTCCAAACCAGAATCCAGACCATTCTGACTCACCGTAATGCCCGCTGTGCTGCAGGCTAGAACTGCCTCATGGGGCTTTCTTGGCTCTACTCTTTGTAGAAGCTGATTTCTATGCACTGTTTATGTGGGTTTGAACCACCACCCTGTACGTTAATAGTCAAGTGTTCCCCCCCCACCCAGTATTATACATGTTGTGGCTATTTGAGGAAGAGGAAGAAGTTATCATTTATTGTTTCTTTGGTAATTCAATCTGAGCTAACAATGATTGAACTTGGTATGTAATAGTTTGTTAAATTCTTACAAGAAACCTATAAAGTCAGCATTATGAATCCATTTTGCATACGTGGAAACCAAGACTTAGAAAGAAAGGCAGTTTGCCCCATATGCTTAGTGTATGGCATAGCTGGCACTGGAATCCAGGTTGTTTGAAATAGGCTACGTGCCAGGTAAGTCCCTAGCCAATGGCTCTCAAATATTGCAACTGTGTAGAGTAATGCTGCACGTGGGGCGTTCAGTGGTTATCACTTTGCAGGAGTGTGATTGGACCTTTGAAAGTTCATGAGTGTGTTAGTCTGGGTTGACTAGAGAAACAAATCCATGGACACTCATATATGTGCAAGAGAGAACTTTATATCAAGAGGTAATTATGCCTCAATAAAACACCCCAGTCCAGTCCATAAGTTCGATGTTAGCCCATAAGTCTGATATTAAGCCATGAATTCCTCTTCAGACTCTCGATGCCAAATGCAGGAAGATCACAAGCTGGTGGGTAGAAAGTCCTGTGGATCCAACGGCAGTGGACGCATCTTCAGAGCTCTGGTTGCCATCAGCTTGTCTCCATGTGGCTGTCAACAGGAATGTGTAGCAGAGAACGTGTGTCCGCCTACGGAGAGGCATCAGAAGGCCATGTCCATAAGGAGGCATCAGGCTGTGAGCTGATTGACAGGCTAGACTCCACCCCTTTATTCTTATTTATCAAGTTGACATGCAATTGTGTAACTACTACAGCGGAAAAATGAAAACTTTTCATGGAAAAGATAACGAAATTTTCCCAAGCCACCTTGTGTATCTCCAGGTTTTCTTCAAAGGCACCAGTGAGTGAATTTGAATAGCCAACTGCTGGGGTCACTTAGGATTCAATGAGCCAGGTACTGTATCTTATTAACTTTTGCACGTGCCAGCCGAGCAGGTGTCATTATGGCCACTTTATAGCTGAAGGTACAGAGGTTCTGGGAGAGTACAATGCGGAGGGCTGGATGTGCCTGGCTCGAAAGCTCGATGGACCCAGAACTGAGTTACCATTGCACGACTGTTTGAGACCTCTGCGTTCATTTGTGGAATAAACTGAGGGGAGAGGAAGGACCTAGAACTTAAGTTTGCCCCTTCCATCTTCCAGGTCTTTAGAAACACCCGCCCCCTCCCCCCCACCCCATCACCTTCTACAGATTTATCAAAGCTCATTAGCTATTGTGAAAATGATGTGGTTGGTTAGCATATTCTTTACATCTTCTAAAAATGGCCCCAATTGTGAGTCATTCTCATTTATCAAAGGAGGCTCACTCTGTCTGTAGCATTTTATTTTATTTTTTCCCTTTTCTATGACAAACCTTTGGCTGGAACATCTTTTAATTCCATTTGACCCACTTTACTTCATGTTGCTTTGGACAAGTATAAGTCTCTTCTGAATTTTCTTATGGGATTTGCAAGGAGGCAAGTCTCAGAGTACGGGCATGTTCAAGCTGCGTCTTCCAGCATGACTCAGGCTCAGAAGGCAGATTTTAGGATAGAACTCTGGGTTCTGGTAAAGAAGAGTATCGGGGACTTTAACACGTAGGTGCATGAGCTATAGAACGTGCGCCATTTCGCTCTGAGGGAGTACTGCCTCCTCTGTGAAGCCATCCTGGGTTTTTCAAATTCATTCTGGACTCTCACTGTCCTGATGGGAATCAGCTGTTTTCCAAACAGACTGAGCGCCCTTGGAAGGCGAGGCGCTGCCTCATTTATTTCTGCATCCCTGCTATCTACACGAGTGCTCAGCAGCCGTCACATCTGTTTGAATGACTGAATAAACAAAGGAAGGAAGGTAGGAATAAAAGGTGCCTCACCTGCAGGATTCAGGGCTGACTTAATTCTAAGCTGCTGTTTTCTCTTTTTAGGTAGTGCTATGGTACTCCTGTCGGATGAGAAAGGGGTGGAAATGCAGTGTACCC
>NW_022104341.1:32809631-32817131 GCF_000313985.2 Echinops telfairi | reverse complement strand
TCTATCTATTAAGAATTGTAATGTCTATGTTTGAGGTATCTTTGCAGTAGAATCATGGTGACCTTCTCCCTTGTGGTAATGGTATTGTATAATTTCCACCAAAACCTCGTGCTACCAAGCAGTAGTAGGAATATCTTTGCAAAGTAATTCACTTGCTCATTTAGTCCTCCAACTCTCCCCCTTCCCTGTTTGAACCTATTCACTCACTCCACAAATGTTACTGAGTACTGACTTGTGTCAAGCATTGTTCTAAACTCTGGGGAACCAGCTTGAATATAACAGAAATAAGTCCTGGTCTTGTGATGCTTCAAGTCAACAAAGAAAGGAATGAGATCATTTTAGATAGCAATACTTTCTTTGAAGGGGATAGCATTTATTGGAGGTGGATGCTGCTTGGATTTCGCAGTCACGGGAAGCTTCTCTGGTGAGGTGAGTGTGAGCTGAAACCTGAGCAATAGGAAGGGTGTTCTGGCGAAAGTACAACAAGAGCTAACTCCCCGAGGCTGGGGTGATGAGGGGCATTTCAGGGAAGAGAAAGAAGACTAGTGTGATGGGAACAAAGTGTACAAGGGAGAGCATTGTTTGGGAGGAGTTTGGAGGGAGTAAAGGGCCAGACTGAGTAGGATCTTACAGCCCATTGCAAAGCATCTGAATTGCCTTCTTAGTGTGAATTAGAGGTTTTCTAAATGCAATGACATCATCTGATTTATGTTTTTAAAAGTTTATTCTGGTGTCCTTGTCAGTCATCTGTTTGATGGTTTCCAAAAGCCAGCTCCAGCACAACTTGCCCTCATTGGCCAATAGCACTAGAATCGTGTCAGGCTACTGTGCCCTAGAGGGAGAAATATGAGCCTGGAAACCAGAGGAGGCATTGTCTGGGCGCATCCTGAAGAATGTATGGGATTAGAAAGGTATTGAGGAAGCTTGGCTTATCCTTAAGGATCTACACACCCTAATGGTGAATGGAGCCCTGGATGCACTGGAGCTCGGAGAAAGGAGGCCCCAGAGAAGGGCCAGATCACACCAAAAAAAGCCCTGGAACCCAAGCTCGGGAGATTGGATTTCCGTAATACTGAAGGTAATGAATTTCTGATGTCACAATCAGACTCTTGCTTTAACTTTTAGGGGGACGATGATTAAAGTAGACACAACTGGAAGCTGGAAGCCACGCTAGAGTGGTGGCCATTATCAGATCAGAGACGATAGGGTGGCTTGAAGCAGGGCATTGGCAGTGGAAATGGACAAACTTGGTTGAATTGAGAGTGGTGGAAGCAGTTTGCTTTCAGGTCCTAACCAGAAGGTTGGTGGTTTGACTCCACTCCGTGGTTTCATGGGAGACCATCGACAGTACCACCACAAAAGCCCTGTGGCATTGTTCTCTCTACCTCACAGGGTTATCACTGGTTGGCAGTAACTGATATGGTTCTGGGCTCTTCGTTTTGTTTTTGAAGTTTAGGTGCCACAGGATGTGGAGATGAACCCCGTGTGGAGAGGGGCAGGAGAGTCGTGGGGAGGATGGAGAAGCGGGCTGCTCTGCCCGTGGAGCCCCTTTCAGAGGTGGAACGGGCATGCTGGCTCTAAAGGGAAGCAGGGCCTTTTGGCTCTTCAGTCTTAGATAAATACCCTCAGGATGTAGCCGTTATTACTGGACCGTGGAGTAAGGGGTGGTGCGAGTGAGAGAGAGAGAGAGAGAGAGAGAGAGAGAGAGAGAGAGAGAAGAAAGTAGGAGTTCTTTCATGAAGACATTATTTTAGTTATGGAGGGAAAAACATGCTTTTCAGTGTTTACATCTGGAGTGCAAGAGTTTTGGGTGCCCGGAATGTTTTCCAGGTACTAAATCCTGCTCTCCACCAACCTTCATTTGAGTCCTGAGACAACCGCCACAGGTAACACAGAAACTCTTACTCTTGTCTTAACAAGTCTTCAGTCCAACCGGCCGTCATGGTGGTGCCCACTCTGTGCCCAGCTCTGGAGAGACCACCAGGAGCCAGAAGCCGACGGGGAAACTGGTGAAAAACCGCAGTGCTTGGCGCATCATGTGCCCACGACCCTCTCCCGGCCCTCAGTTCGTCCACGATATCTTGTCACTCTTCTTTTTAATAGTTGTGAAAAGTTAACAGAGTGGAAAAAACAAGGCTTAGGCACACGTCATAAAGAACACCTATAAATGATATACATATAATTTAGCAACTTGAGTTTGCATCAGCTTCCTTCAAGTCCGATCATCTGAAAAGGGGAAGGCGAGCCGTTTCTCAGCTCAGCCCTCAATCCTGTCTCAGGGAAAAGTCTTTCTCATTCGGGAGTTTCAGAGTGGATCCACGGCTCCTAATGAGATTCCAAGAATGGGGCCCTTTGCTGTTTATTGCATACTGTTTCCCAAAGAGCTCTTCCCTCGTGCCCCTTCCCCTAGCACGGCCAGCAAAATTAGAAAGGACTGAAGGCAAGACTTTGTTTTTTGGTTTTTTTTTAAGCCTTTCTAGAAGTTCTTGCCCAGTGATGCAGCCGAGTAGGGCTTCATAAACAGAGAGACTTCATTTTGAACCCCAGCACTGCCACCCTTCAGTAGCTAAGTGGTACACATTCTGAGCCTCAGCTTCCTCATCTGTAAAATGGGTGTGGCCGCGGTGTCTACCTCATAAAGCTGTCTTTAATAGCTAGGAATACAGACGCTGGGTTGCTTCCTTAACTCTGTCATTTATTAACTATGTGGCCTTAGGCCAGTTCTTCGCCTCTCTGCCCCTCAGCGTCTTCATTTGGACACGTGGAGAATCGCAGGACCTAGTTCGCGAGATCTTCTAAGTGGGCCCCATAGAAGCGCTCTGGGCATCTACTGCAGGGTTTGCTGCGTAATAAAAGAGGGCTTTTGAGATGATTAAGAAAGGCTGTATAAAGCAGACTGTCTTCGTCACCTCATCCTTCGCCCCCTTTGCCCCCCACCCCTCCTGCCTATCTCAGGACTGTGCACGTGGTGGGTACTGCGTACTTATTTATTGGTGGCAGAATAATCAACTGTAAAGAAAACAACAAAAAACATGGCTCTCTCTGGACATCCAGGGCTAGCAAGCAGAAGCTGGTGGCGGATGCTAGAATCTTGGGAAGGGAGATGCGATTTTTCCTTATTTACTAACATTTACTTGGGCTGGTGTCTGGGACACCCCAAACATGTTTTGAATCAGTCAGAGGATAACAAGCTTTGCAGTGCTGTACAGATTACTCACTAATTTGACATTTGGGGAATTTTTGCAAAATGTTAGGGAACATTTGACAAGATGCAAATTGCTACATCCATAAAGCACGATGAGGTTGGGTGGCCCCTCCCAGATGTGGCCATGTCCACTTCTAGCGCCCGCTGTTAATCCTGACACAAGGCTTGGCTTTGTTTTCCCTCCTGAAGGAGAGCATGCTGGAACTTTGCTCTGAAAATCACGGTCACTCAAAATCACCGGGAGGCTACTTCGTGTCGGGTAGGCGTCTTGGCATCTCTGTCTCATTTAATCTTCACAGTTATCGCTGAGCTAAGTAAGTGCCACTGGAATGTCTGTTTTTCTGGTGAGGCAACTGGGATTCAGAGAGGCCCAGCAATCTGCCTGAAGCCACAAAGCTCTGGAGTTCCGGAACGAGCACTTCAACCTGGCATTGCTTGCTTCCAAAGACCAGGGGCCAATCCAGCAGGCTTGTCTCACCACCTGCCGGAGCACCAGCAGACCCGTACTGGGGTCGCCCTCGCGGACGTGGAGAGCAAAATGCCTTGGTCAGTCAGTCCTCACTCAGTCTTAAACAACGGGGCAGCATCTGTGGGCATGAAACCTCATTCGACACTCTTTTCTACTGAGCTCTGAATCAGTGCATGAGCCAACGCCGTGCAGAGCTTTCCCGCAGCATGGCATTGTTTTCAAAGTCACAAGAGGAACACTGTGTTCAAGGGAACCAGAACTGCCCTCGGGGTCTCCCGTCCTGAGGCATGGTTTATCACCTCACTATTTTTTTTTTTAGCATTGTACCATATTCCTGAGACTGGCCATTCCCTGCCAGGCAGTTTCTCTCCCCACTTCATATTGGCTGCCCGAGAACAAAGGGCCATGTGTGTACTATCTAGGTGCGAAGAAGAGAGGGTGACCAGAAATCAGGGACAGGACCTGTTTTGGGGAAAACTCATCTCCTGAGGGTGGCTCTTGAGGACACGCAGTGGGATAGAGGGACCCCACCAAGAAGAAAGCCCCCAGAGAAGCACGACACACATGGCTGCCCCTGGCATCAAGTCAATTCTGGCTCCCAGCATCCCTTCATCAGGCTTCCAAATCCGAGAGCCTTGACTCTCCCACAGAGTAGCCGGTGGGTTTGAACTGCTGACCTTTGGACCAACATCTGACCCACAGTGCCCCCCAAAGAGAGGAGGATATAAATATCTCTTGGTTCCCAAGGCCACTCTAAAGGCACATTTCATTTTACGTGAAAGAAAAACAACCTATTTAGTGAGAGGTAAGAAACGCCTCTACCACCCGTCTGTCAGTTTGCCATCTTGTGGTGGCTTACATACATATTATTATGATACTGGAACCTCTCACACAGGTATTTCAAATCCCAGCAGGGGACCCGCTGTGGAAAGGGCTCAACGGTGCTTACAAAGCAAGATGGTAGAAAGAAAGGCCTGACAATCTGCTTCTGTAAGTTAGCCAGGGAGTCCCCCATGGAGTGGAACAGAATATTGTCTGACGGAATGCTGGAAGGTGAGCACTTAAGCTGGAGGATCCTCACAGTGCACAGTGGTTGTATCGATAGACTGGGCATACCGGTGACCACGGAGGGTAGAGGGCTGGGCAGCATGGGGTTAGCACGAATTGGAGCTGACTCGATGGCAACAGTAAGAACCTCTTACGACTTCCCTAGATGTCATTGTAACTGCTTTTCCATCTCTTTATGTCGGTTTGTTGGGACTGCCCAAATGTATGGCAAGTTTCCCAAGACAGATAATACGTGCTTATTGTTGTCTGGGCTTCCTAAGTGACCATAGAATGTTGTGTATATGGTAAATATTCAGTGAATATCTGTCGACATGAAAGTGATCCCTGGATCAAAATTCATCCTGTGAGGCTTAATACTTTAGCACTGGCCACTTTATGCTGGTGACAAAATTATAGGAACACATAGAACAGCATGTATTTTTAAAAGAAATAATGCTACTGAAAACATACATACATATATATATGTATATGTGTATATATATGTATATGTGTGTATATATATAGCATTTAAATATATGCAAGGGGAAAAACCCCAAAGAACTAGAACAGAGGGTCCTCATATTTTTGTTCCTGAAAATTCTTTCTTGAGGTAAAAAAATCTTTACAGACATCTCCATAGCAGTTCTATTCTTCATTAATCCTTGGATAAAAACACATTAACAAAATGCTTTTCCAGGAATTTTGATTCAATCTTGTTGATAGTTGCCAGCAAGTGGCCCCAACTCAGTAGTGACCTCATGCTCAGTGGAACAAGTGCTGCACCATCCCCATTGTCATTCAGGACTGGACCTAATGATCCAGAGGGTGTGCATCAGCCAAGTTCTGAAAGTAGGTTGCCAGACCCCCTGTCTAGTCTTTCTCAGTCTGGAAACTCTGCTAAAAGTTCAGCATGATAGCAACACATTAAACCTCTGCCTACTGACAGAAGGGCGGTGGCTGCGTATGAGACACGTTGTCTAAAATCAAAACCCAGGTCTACTTCTTGAAAGGGAGAATTTTACCATTTAATGGCATGGCAGTTACATAATCTCCTGTCAACTTGAGCGAAGGGGTGGAGTCTAGCCTGTCAATCAGGTCATAGCCAATAATGCCAGAGCTGAGATGCTTCCACTGCCACTGGATCCACTTGATCTGGACTGGGCTGGGATGTTTTCTTCATCTACAATTACTCTTTGATATAAAGCTCTCTCTTATACACATATGAGTGCCTCTGGATTTGTTTTTCTAGACTAACACATAAATGGCCACCTTTATTCATCTACACATCTGTAAACCCTAAAGAGAAAAGAGTGGTGCACTTTGTAGCCTAATATTCAGCCTACTGATTGGCAGTGCTCGGTGTTCACGTAGATGTGGACAATGACTTTGGGAGCTACTGGGGGTCCACTGCTCAGCTCGGGGACGGGTGGACCCGAGATTGAGGGGCATTTGGTTTTGCTTCTCTTTCTTTTCCTCAACATGCTCTTCCAAAGAGTCAAGAGCTACCAGTGCTAACTGTTGCAACTCAATTAAGAGTGCAAATTCCAAGGGCAAATTGGTAGGTGGATGGGCTTATTTTTCAGGGGTTTAATTACTCTAAAAAGTGGACCACATAAAACTGGCCTCACTTACAATCTCATTGTACATGGTCCAAATGAACAACTAAGTGTCACCCTCACCAAGGTGCCAGCGTGGACTAGTGAACGAATCACCACCCAGTTATCTGGAGGCCTCAGCACTACAGCTGTTTCTAATTGGCCAGGGCAACCCATTTAAGACTCTAAGCCCATCTGTAAAATGGGGAGATGGAATCAGATGTTCTTGAAGGTCCTTCCAGACTTGGTATTCCTCAGTGCCACCCAGCTTCTCTTCCTGCCAAGCCACTACCTTCACTGACCGCCCTTTGGAGCAGTGGTTCTCAACGACCCTCTCACACAGGTCCTCATGTGGCGGGACCCCCAACCATAACATTATTTTCATTGCTGCTTCAGAACTGTAATTTTGCTACTGGTATGAATCTGGTGACCCCTGTGGAAGGGTCTTTTGATCTCCAAAGGGGTCGCGACCCACAGGTGGAGAACCGCTGTTCTAGAGGATTGTGCTCCAAACATTGCTTTGGATCTCTCTGGGGAAGGGGGGGAGGAAGGGGTGTCCTATTATTAACCTTTTTCCAAGCTTGATTTTCCAAGTTTTGGTCTGCTCATCAGAGTTGAACATGGACTGTTTGGATTTTTGCCCAAGCTGTTCTCCGAGCCTGATAGCACATTCATTACTCCCTACCCATGGTTTCTGCTAAATGACCTCGTTAGTGCTCTAATTACATGTTGCTCTTTGGGAAAGCTGGGGGTGGGGGTGGATGAGTTAACGAAGGCTGAATACTGCGATGGAGTACATTGTAAACACACTGAATGACGCCTACCTTCCTCCGGCCTGATTACCCTTGGGGGGCTGGAAGGGGAGCTTTATGCTCTTTCCATTTCTTTTTCATTACACACTGGAAGATAACAATAACACATACCAAATGTGGTGGTGGAAGTGGGTAATACATGAATTTCAAAGCTGGATGGTGATATTTTTACAACTCAATTTAAGTAGAACCAGAGAATGAAAAAAGCAGGAGGGGAAATAAAGCATAACAAATTTTGAGCCCTTACCTGTGTGCCGGGTGCTTTATATAGTTTTTCATTTAGGATGACAGAATCCCATAGGTTAATTGTTAGGATGCATGATTTACTAATAAAGAAGCAGGTTCAGAGAGAGTTACGTATTTTCAAGGTCA
>NW_022104341.1:32795242-32808650 GCF_000313985.2 Echinops telfairi | reverse complement strand
CCTGACACCTCATGATCACACAGGCTGGTGTGCTTCCACGTGGGCTTTGTTGCTTCTCAGCTAGATGGCTGCTTATTTATCTTCAAGCTTTAAAGACCCCAAATGTTATATCTTTTGATAGCCGGGCACCATCAGCTTTCTTCACCACATTTGCTTATGCACGCGCTTTGTCTTCAGCCATCGTGTCAGGAAGGTGAGCATCATGGAATGCCAGTTTAATAGAACAAAGTGTTCTTGCATTGAGGGAGTACTTGGGCTTCTATGCTACCATTTCAACCTTGACTTTACAAATTCCTCCGATGGCTATCAACTTCGGGCTCTCTTTTTCCATTATGGTTTTCCTCTGTCCTCTCTGGCTTCATATACAAGTACGTCCACTTTGGGGTCTGGTCATAGATTGGAGATTCAGGGTGCTGGTAGGTACGTTGAAAGATTTCCCTAAGCAAACATCCTAGTTTAAGTTAAGAAAGCTGAAACGAATGACAACGAAGCCATGAACTTGGGCATGTTCTCTACTCTACACTAAGAGCTAGCAAGATTGAATTTACATGGCATGTTGCAAAAGAAGGGGTGTATGCTATTCCAAACATGAAGAGTTTAAAATGCTGTATGAGACGGTTCACCTAAGATGATGTGTGATGAGACCTAAGAGGTGCTGTGCCTCCTACACGCAAGAGCCGATTAGCAAGTGACGTTAACCTAAACCATGGTGGTACAGTGAGTGATGTGTTGGGCCTTGAGTGGTGAGGGAGCCCTGGTTATACATTGGGCTTTGATCCTCATGGTCGGCAGTTCGAAACCACCAGAAGCTCCGCTAGAAGACTGGTTTTTCTACTCTTGTAAACAGTTACAGTCTGGGAACCCACAGGGGGTTTCCATGGCAGTGTCCTGAGTGGCAGGGGAATGAATCCACTGTTGTCCAGCTGATTCCAACTGATTGCAACTATATAGGATGGATTGCAACTATGTAGGACAGAGTAGAATTACCCTGTAAGATGTCCAAGGCTGTAATCTTTATAGAAGCAGACGGCCGTATCTTTCCCCCACAAAGCTGGTGCTTAATGACGGACGTCTAAGGAGAACGAGTGTTGTCAAATCTTTCACGTGTCCCTGCACACTTCTCTGCCACAGTTTTCACAGAGTGACAAACACAATATGTTGAGTGATGAGACGTGTCCACATTTAGGACAAAATAAATGATGTGATCATAATATTAACAGGATGCAACTTTAACCAAACGATGAACTTTCTTAAAATAGGGATCTTCTACCCATCTGATTGCTAATTAGTATTTCAACATAGACTTGGAGTTTTGCAAGCCAAGCGACTTAAACATGTGAGAATTGTTTGTTTGACAGGCTGTCAAGCTACATGTGCTGGCTTAATGTATTAGTTTATTCTATAGCAATCAATTTGTTATTATAATTAAAAGAAAACCGGAAAAATAAGTTACACAGTGAAATCTGCCACAGGAAAAAACCTCACAGGAACTTTGGCGCTGTCTCTCGAATCTATGGTATGTTTACGGAATTGGGAGTGTGGGACAGCAGGAAACCATGACGGGCTGTGACCACAGTTTTTATGATTCCATGAGAACACCATTCACCTATTATATATGAATGACTGGAAAGACAGTGTAGACCCTGTGGTAGGAAGATGGAGCCTGTTGGTCTAGTTGGTCGGCATTCAAGCCCACCAGGCTCTCTGAGGGAGAAAGATGAGGCTTTCTGTTCCTGAAGACTTCCAGCCTTTAAAACCCACAGTAATAATTTTCCTCTGCCCTGTAGGGTCCCTGTGAGTAAAACAGACTATGTTAGGGAGATTTTGGTTTATAGTCAAAGGCAACTCCGTATTCAGCATGTATCAATTTGAAAGAATTCCCCCCTTCTTCTGCAAATAAATAATCAAGCTTCGTGTTTCACAACAGATTAACTTTTAGAAGATTTATTCAAACCTTCTAAAGTCATTCATTCCTGGTTTGTTTGTTTTTTGTTTTAATAACACAAAATACACCCAGGAGCTGGAGATGCACCCCTAGATTTTTGAATGACTGGACAAAGCAGTGTTAAAAATTCAACAGCACTAATTACTAGCTGAGCAGTATAAAAACCTCGGAATAAATGTCAGCCTAGGAGATAAGCTCTTATCTTAATCTAATGACTCCACAGACTTAATTTGTCAGGCCGGCCTAGTTGATGACAAACAGGTTTCCATTCTCCAGTGTTAGCCGGGGCATCTTTCCAACTCTTTGAAGTCGGATAGTAACACCATCAGTGTCATCCTGTAAAAATCTTGTGACCAAGCCAATTTAAATCCTATTGTCCTGTTACACTAATTAAGGTTGTTTCACCCCCGTTGGTCAAATACCCCAAAATGCAGCCAATATATTTTTAGATTTGCTACATTTTGAACTAATCACCCTCAACTCCTCATGTTTTGTGTCTTTTGGTTTTCCTCCCCCATAGTACTAGAACATTAGGGACGATTTGTCTTCTTGTGGGAAAGCTTTAATTTCCAGAGAAATCCATTAATTCAGAAGTGTCCCTTAAATGAGAAGCAATGTAGGAGAGTGGTTAAGAGTGTAGCCTCTGAGGCAGAAAGACCTGGGGGATTGTCTCTCTGTCACTTACAAGTCATGTGACTTTGAGTAAATTTCTTAAATCTCCCTAGCAGCAGTTAGTAATTTTTTTTAAAAAAATAAGGAGGGTGGGGGGCAATAATGGATATTGTAAAGACTCAATAAAATAGTACATGCTGAGTACCTAGTGCCTGAATTGGCTTGATAGCAGTCGGGGTGGTGGTGGTGGTGGTGGTGGTAGCGGCCCTTTAATACCTAATACAGTTTCATTTCTGTTCATTCACTCACTCATTATCTTAGGCTGGATTCTCTAGAGGAACAAAGCTAATGAAGCAGATACATATATAATTATACATACAGAAGTATATACATATATTATTATACATATATAATTATACATTGATAATTATTTCAAGGAAATGGCTTGCAGATTGGTGGAGGCTGGCAAGTCCCAAGTCCCTGGATCAGGCATCAATCTGGAGGCCACTCCTGACACACATGGCTGCAGGGAATGATGAAGTAATAATCCGTGGGTAGGATGCCAGGCTGCTGGCTCACACCCCAGGAACCCGATGTCAGGGGATAATTAATTGGATGTGGGATCCAGAGAGAAGGAGCTTTGTCAGAATAGCCATCCATCCTGGAAGTTCGCACTTTCAAGGAAATCCTGCTTTGAATTGCACAGATGACAAACTGGAAAGTAATTGCATATCTGCCAAACCACAAGACAATGGCATAGCCAAGTTGACACATAACTCTAACCATCACACTCACCCACATCCATTCATTCAGGTAAGGAAATTCCATAGAATTACCATGACTTACCACTTAAGCTTCATTGTGAACCTTGTTGGTAGCTTACCAGCAAAGTGAGTCTGCACTCAGAGGTCCACTGTGCAAATGACATGAGATAAAGTATAGTGAACAGCCAAATGTTGTAGACCCTCAGCTCCTTGCTTCTCATTCTTATCACCCACAATCACCACATATGCTATACCACATGTGGTACCTTGTATGGTGAATTCTCTTTTGTCTTGTTTCATCTGATGCTTATCAATTTAATGCCCTTCCCAGTACATATTTTCTCTACTAACTCCTCTCCTAACAACTGTGTTGCCTTATATTGTTTTTCCTTCTGTTGTAATATCACTCAGAGATATTTGTTGTTTCTTTGATTTCCTCACCTTAATGAAAACTGATTGTATAATTTCTTTTAAACTTTTGGAGATTGTGATAGGTAGGTTTATTGTGCCAACCTGGCCAATGAACACATGTGGGATTAATTGAAGGGTGGCTAGCTAAATTGCTCAGTGAGCCTTGCCTTTCTGGTCTCTCTTTCTCACTCTCTCTCTCTCTCTCTCTTTTTTTTTTTTGCCACCAGAGCCCTTTCATTAGGTATCAAAGATACCCAAATGCCTAAAATACAGCCAAACCAAGCTGAAAGCTAATCTCTATTGTTTTCCTGATAGAAGCTTTACCTTCGAGCTCCCATCAATCCAATCTTATATTGGAATTCTCTAGTATTAGGGTTTTTACTTTGTTTCCAAACATGAGTTATTTATATTATAATTTATAATCAATGTTAGTCTACCAAATACAATTTTCTAACATGTTTACAATTTTTGCACATTTACTTCTCACTTCAAGGTTAATTTTGCAAATAATATTTTTACATTCGCTTCTTTTTTCAAACTTAGTTTTTGCCTTACTGAATTTACTTATTGCTATTATTTGTATAAAGGTCCTTGGTAATAAATTACTGAATCAAAGCTGGTCGATGGTTGTTTGTATAGAATGTTATGTGCTGTTATTTTCTCTTGGTGATTTGAAAATTTATAGTAGACTTCTTAAAACCATTGTTGCCATTGAAAAGTCTGCTGTTAATATGATTATCATTCTCTTACCGTCTCCCTCATATTTAATTCTCTTAGATCAGTGTTTCCCAAAGTGAGTGGTATCACACACACCCCCACCCCATACGGTGCTGGAATGACCCAGGGAGACGTCAAAAATAGATCCTAAGACTTTATTCTGGATTATGAGCTGTAGTACAATTTTTTTAATTGCCAGGGGGACTCTAATTTCTTTCTGAAAGAGGGCAATAGGCACATTTGGGAACCTGTGTTTTCAGTTGTCTTTATTTTTGATATTGTGCATTTTCACTGTCACATACCCAAATGTAGATTTTTAAACTTTGGCCCTTTCTCAGTCCAGGACCCATGGCGCTCATCAGTTTTGGAAAATCGCCAGATTCTATTTTTCTGTACTCCTGTTCTTCTACCTCAGACACACTCTCTCCACCATGTTCTTAGGAATCTATGACCAGTTATGTGTCGGGCTTTTTAATAATTTCACCAGGTCTCTTAATCTTTCCATCTTTTTGTCTTTCTTGCATATATTTCTGGGTGGATACTTCATTTCTATCTACCAGTTGCGTACATCCAGTCTTTACATTTTAGTGCATTTAGCATTACATTTAGAGGAGTATATTTATTATCAAATATTCAATAAATATTTTAAAATTTTCAAGATCTTTTTGATTTCTTATTTCCTGGATGCTATTTCCTGTATGTCTTTGAGAATTATAAAAAAATGTTGCTCCAATAACTCTATTTTCTTGGTTTTAACTTTTCCAGTATTTTAGTGTATTAACTGTCTCTCCTTGGTATACGTTTTTAAAAGTACACTTTGTAATTTTATTGAGCGCTCACTTTTTCCACTTCTTGGAACATGATATCTTTCTGAAGATGGTTTCGTGGTTCCTTCTGCCACATCCCTGTTGCCTGTTTTGGATCCAGGCTTAAATTAGTGGCTTAGTTAGGTCTGCTCTTCTGGACCAATGGTACAGGTTCAGGTCTGACCTGAATGCAGTGTAAACTGGCATTGGAGTCTAATACCAGAACTCAGCGCTTAACTCTTAATTTTGAGCAAGAGACTTTTCGTTTCATATGGATGGTTTGCCCCTTGGTCACCCACGGGACATTCACCTGAAACTTTCATTCACCTCTCCTATTGCCATCTATATCTTCTTCCTAAATACCGGTATCTGTTTTTAGGAGGACTTCCTTGTTTATTTACAATGTGAATTAATCTGTTTATTTCTGGAGTGGTTCTTTTCTTTGAGCACAACTATGGTTTTTAAAAAAATGATTTTATTTTTAAAATCCACTTACAGCATATGAAAGAGTTTAATATGCCTTTTTCACAATGCAGACTTTGTTCCTTAAAATTTAGATTCACCAAGCTTATAAATTACTTTTTACTTCCTTTTTAAAAATGCTTTACCATTTTTACTTTTGCATTTATTCTATAATATAGCAGTTTTATTTTTAATTTACTTTCAATTTTTATTAAAACAATGCACACATAATATTTTAGAAGTCATATAATAATAAAAATTTTATAATGAACCAGAATATCCTTCCTCACCCTGAAAGCTATGCCCAAGGGATAACCTCTTTCAATTCTCCTAGCTCTTTCCCTTGATATTTAACTTCATACTTGTAATAATAGCTGGCACTACTTACCATGTACCAGCCCTGTTTGATATGCAATTAAATCACTTAATGAAGATAATGTTTATTTCTTGACTGATAAATTTTAGGATGGTTTTATATTTTTGCCATAGTAGATAGAAACTTAGCTCTTCCCTCATTTCTTGTTTCTCTCTATTTGTTTTAAAATAGTTTTTATTATGTGGTATACACTTATACAATACATGAAGCATAATACACATTTTATAACTCTTATTTAGTAGTGAGTCACATCATGTATTAAAACTATGTTTTATTTCTTGTACTGCCCTTTAGTTCCTTTGCAGCTGATAACTGGCTCGCTTGTTTTTCAATGCCTCTAATATCCTCATGTATCTACTCAAAGAGCTCCCTCCCACTGAGCCAGGGCTGGCTCAGAGCGACCCTGAGAGGTGGGTAGACCTGGCTCTGTGTTTCTGAGACTGTCAACTCTTTACTGGAGCAGAAAGCTTCATCTTCTCTAGTGAAGAAACGGGTGGTTTCAAACTGCTGACCTCTCAGTTAGCAGCCCAGCACACAACCACTATGCCACCAGGCTCCTCAATATCTCTACCTCAATGGAAACTATTTTGTCCAAGGATCTATATCCAGCAGCTCTACTTTTCTAGAGAACTTCTTATAGAAAGTCTCACTCTCATGCTCCATATGGTCTCCCCCCTCCCCCCAGATGTCATTTATGACACTCTTACGTCTCTCCTGGTCTGTTAACTACATCTTGTGTATTTCATATTTTTAAATTCCTTGTTTTATTGCAGTGTTTTTTCCTATAACTTTATAGAACATTGTCGTGTTTTAGTTCTTGCTGCATGTCTAAAATTTCTTTATTTTAGCTCTGTATGACTGACTGGCTGGCTGGTCATAAGCTATTAAATAAAAATAACTATTTTTTCTGAAAGATTTGAAGATATTACCTTACTCTTCCAGCATCTGATGCTGATAATATTGATGAGTTTGATGCTGACAAGGTTGTTTTTTTTTTTTGTTTTTTTTTGTAAGATGCCTATTTTTCCTTTATCTGGATGCTCTTGGGATCTACAGTTTAACCTTATATCTTGGCTACTCTGAACTTTCATAGTAGTGTGCTTCAGTGTTAATTTTGTTGTTGTTGTTGTTTACCTTGGGGTGGAGGAGATGTTAATGCTGGTGCTGACATTGTTATTGTTGCTTCACTGCCGGGAACTGACTTCCAATTTTATGCCAATGTTTAATCCTTTCTTATTGTCTTGGTTTCCAATACTTGAAAATCTTGTTGTCTCTTCAATGGCACTGTCAGATAAATGTTGGACCGTTACCCATAAGGTCTATAGTTCAAACCCTACCACCATTCTTCAGGACAAAGATGAGGCAGACTGTTCCCAACAAGAAGAACAGTGTTGGACTCTCCAAAAGCACAACCCTGCTCTGTCCTCCAAGATGGCAGTTAATTGCAATGGACTTGACAGTGGGGTGTGTTGGCGGATGGGGAGCAGATAGTCTAGCTTGATGAATGTACCATTGCACTTGAGCAGAAGGTGGGTTTTATAGTTGTGGGATGCCTTGTTCTGTGAAATCAACTGGGCCAAGTTGACAGTGCTGTTAAGATCCTCTGTATAGACGATGCTTATGCTTGCTTCTTTATTTTAATTATTTTTGTTTTGCCTAGTTTTCTATCAACTATTGACAAAAGGTATTTAAATCTCTTGTTGTGATCGTAGAATTCTAATTTCTTCAATTCTGCAATTTTTGCTTCATGTATCTTGAGGCTTTGCTGTTAGGTATGTATGACCATTATACCTTTTTAATGAACTTACTCTTTAATATTTATAAAATTCCCATGATTATTGTTGGTAATACTGTCTACCTTAAAGTCTATTTTATCTGGTAAGAGTATATGTTATTAGTATATCACCCTTTTTATGCATACTGTTGGCATGGCATATCTTTTTTTAAATATTCAATGTGTTTACTTTCAACTTATCTATGCCAAATTTAAAATTTATCCTTTTTTTTTGTGGTGTTACCATAGAAAACGTTTTATCATTCATTGAGTGAGGGTTGCAGAGCAGATCATCAGTTTGCATTCAACAAGACATACACAGTTTGGTTTATTTCATTCATTGCAGCCCCATCAATGTAGCATCGCTTATCCCACTTGTCCTTATGTTTCTAACTCATCCTTCTTTACTATCTCATCAGAACTTGGTCATTGGGTAGGTACCACCTTTTGATCTTACACTGTTGATTATGCTAAGTTGTGGGCACCTCACTAGTGTTATTGTTCCCCTTATAGACCTGTCTCTTGTCTGACTGAAAACTGAGCCTTGGGATTGAGTTCGGTTCCAGATGTAAAGAGTGAGTGAGGTCAATAGTCTTGGGGGTTCTATCAGCCTCCAGCCAATCGGTTTTGTTCCACATTTTTCCTCTCACTCTATCCAACACCTAGTTGGAGCCATATGAGAGAAGTTGGTAGTGGTAACTGGGCACCATCTAGTTCTGGGAGACTGATGTTCACGTGGTCCATTTGTCTATTGGACTGATTTTTTCCACATGTCTTTAATTTTATCATTCTCCTTTACTGTGGCCACAGAGAGAACACATTGGTCCTTAGATGGCTGCTCATCGCTTTTAAGACCCCAGTCACTTCTCAACAAAGTAGGATTTACAGCATTGTCTTTGGGGACTACGTTATGTTGATGGACCTTGGTGTTCCCTGATAACGATGATCTTGTGCCCCCAGGTCTAATGATTCATACCTTCAAGGTGTTTGGTTATGTGTAAGTTTTCTTAATTTTGTTCCCTGTCTATTTTACTGTATTTGTGCATATATTTGCAGCAAGTATATGTACAAATATCCTCTGTAAAACCTATATCTATTTGTTGATATAATCCCACTTTCTGAGCCACACTCATTCAGCCTGTATATCTACCCATGCATCTACTCATTGACTACTACTATTGCAGAATGGTGTATAAAATGATATTTATCTCTGTTGCTTTTCACGCTAACATCCTTCCCTGCGCTTTTCCCAATCTCCATTACTTTTCTGTCAACCTCATTTTTTATCGTATATTGCCTTCCCTTTCGCCCAGTTAAATCAAGTTGACTTCCTTGCCATTTGGAAATTATATAACTATGCTATCCTCTCTCTTTACCTTCTAATCATCTTCTTTAGATGTTGATATCTCTGGTTTCCTATTTCCAGCACTGCAGGTGGAGTTTCTTTGAGCACTATGTCTGAGTTGCAGATATATGATGACAACTGGTGTCGTGTTCCATATTATGGAAGCAGCAGTGGACAAAACTGCTTCACAAGACCTCTTTAATGTGTTAAAGAACAAAGACGTCACTCATATTCATATGAAAACTGGTCAGTGAATAAGGAAGATGGGGAAAATTGATACATTTAAATTATGATGCTGATGAAGAATGTTGAAAACAAACAAACAAAGACCCATGGGTTTTAAGAAGAACAGGTCTGTCTTAGAGTTAGTACAGCCGGAAAGCTCCTTAGAAGAGAGAATGGTGAGACTTTGGGATATGTTATAAAGAGACATCAGTCCCAGGCAAAGGACATCATGATTGGTAAAGTAGAGGAAGACCCTCAAGGAAATGGATCGACACAGTAGCTGCCACATGAACTCAATTGTAACGAAACAACAAAACACCAGTTGTAAGGATGACATACAGTTGGGCTGTGTTTTAAGTTGGAACGGACGCAATAGCAAGTAACAAGTAAAACATTTTTTACCTGAAAGTTGACCCACCGGGATGAGCTCATTATGCAATAAAAACCAGGAAGACTTCGATGAGATAGATTGACAGAGTGCTGGGACAATGGGCTCAAGCCTAATGAGAATTCTGGGGATGGCAGAGAGCCAGGCAGTGTTTCATTCTGTGCACACAGCGCCACCACCAGTTGGAGCCCACTCACGAGCACCTAATCACAACAGCACCTAGATTGCCTTCTGGGTGGTCCCGTTAGATAGGGTCCTCTCAGGAGCTGTCTGCTGCTGTTAGTTTTTTTGTCTGACTTACTCCTTTTAGTATTTCTTATAAACTTGGTCTTAGTTTTACAAATTCCATCAATAGTGTTTATTTAGAAATGTGATGATTTCATTGTAATATTTGAGAGACAGTCCTATTGGTCCAGGCATCCTCAAACTATGGCCCATGGGCCACATGCGACCCACTTAGGACATTTATCTGGCCCTCTGGGTGTTTTTGCCCTATTTGTTTTCTTACTTCAAATTAAGATATGTGCAGTGTGCATAGTTTTTTTAAACTATAGTCTGGCCCTCCAACTGGTCTGAGGGACAGTGAACTGGCTCCCTGTTTTAAAAGGTTGAGGACCCCTGGGTTAGATGATTCTTGATTGGTGTTTTTCTTTCTTTCACAGTTTTATGCATGTCATTCCATTGCCTTCTTGCCTGGATGGTTTCTGCTAGGAAACCACAGCACAATCTTATTGGAGTCTCCCTTGTGAGCAACTTTGTATTTGTTTTCGAGCTTATCTCGAGATTATTTCTTTAACTGTGATTTTAGAAAATGTGTTTATTACATGTCTTGACATAGTACACTGAATTATTTAACATGACTCTTCCTGTCATTAGCTTTTGTATTCACACTGAATTACCCTTTTTCCCTGATAGGTCTAGGTAAGAGGGTCTGGGAAGAAATGCATATGATTCAGTGGTGTCTGTTAATGGGGCTAATTGTGATTGTCATCCTGCTGAGTATAACATGAGCTATCTCAGTAGAGGAAGTGTGGGTTTTATGACCAACAAAAGAGGAGCCAGGAGATCTTCCATTAGACCTCAAGATTCCTATGCATTGACCCTGCTGGATCCAGGAAACAGCCGTGACACCAGAAGATTGGCAGAACAGCAATAGCAGGACTCGGAGCCAGAGCATGAGTGGTGAATTTCTCAGCCCACAGACCTAGTAAAACTGCTTGATTTGGGAGAGGAGGCTGGCTGGTGGAGTGGGGTATCTCTGGGCACTTAATTGGGAGAGCTGGGGTTTGCTGACCCAGGGAGATGGAGCTGAGTGCCTCCAGGTTGAGGCTTATGGTGGAGTGGCATGCAAGACCTTTGGGCATTTATTAGCAGCCCCCAAAAAACTTTGTAACACTGCTTGAGTTGGGCAGAAGCCAGCCCAAGAGGTTGAAGAACAGAGAGACGCCTGCCTATGGACGTGGCAGAAAGGAAACTGTCCTGATGGAATCACTGTATCCTGAGCATATCTCTACCTGAACTGTAGCCTTTTAACTACTCCAAATAACCCCCATAATAAAGAATCTTGTGAGTTTTGTTTGGCCATTGCAACGAACTATTGAATTCAGCCACAGAAGTACAGTTCTGTGGGAGGGACAGTGGGTGTCAGAATAGGGTAAAAAGGATGGATGGTGGAGGCATTCTGAGCTCTGCCTTGTTGCAATTGGCTTTGGCAGCTGAGCAGATGAAATGTAGCCTCCACGGTATTTCCTCACTTGGTGATTTTCTTATGAGATGTATCTTATTTGGAGTTCATTCAACTTCTTAAATGCGTAGCTTCTTATCTTTCGTGATATTAGGAAAGTGTTCTTTCAACTTTAACAATTTAAATGTTGTCGAAGGTCAATGCACCTGATCTGGAAGTAGTTCGTGCTGGTTCAGAGGGTGATTGAAGTCAGGGTCCTTGTTCCAGGAAGGAAGCCTTTTAGGCCCAGAAGTCAGTTTGGGAAGGTTGGTTCCTGCCCACACAGGGCTGGCCAGGGACCCTGCATTGCATATTCTGCTCTTCTAACGAGGTGGCGTTCATTTGCCTCCAGATGTGGGTGGGGTGCACCAGGGGTCTGATCCCCATGTACACTGCTTCAGCTTAAGGCAGAACAGGGGCTGTGCTGGGCGGGGCAACACTGGCTGCTGAGTGGGTGAGGATGGGTCTTGGCCATGCTTCTGGTCACCAGGAATCTATGGGGAGTAAGGGAGAATTGAACCTTTCTTTTTGCCAGCCACTATTCGGGGTTTGTGTCGTCAGGTCCCTTTTTGGATTGTATGTTGCTTGAAAAAGCTCAAGACAGACAAGCCACATGAAGCCAGCGGGCAGTTCTCCAGTCTCTCGTCACTCTTGTCGCTTTTGTTCAGCCTTTTCTCGCGGTCAGTGTTTAGCTCCCCGCGCTGTGCTTTTCCCTGAAGCGCCTGGTCACCCACATCTGCTTCATTTGGTCTCAGCTCTTTGCTCTACAGCAGCTGTGCAGCATGTCTGCCTAGTCTGCCATCATGCTGGAAATCTTTAAAATGTATCTTTTGTAAGAAGCCTATAGCAGGTTTTTACTTTTAAAAAGTTAGTTCTGATAAGTTATGCTTTTTTATTGTCCACTTCATTAATATTTAATGTAACTTTAAAAATATACTTGGATTTATGTTTGTTTGCTCAGAACTTTATTTCTTCTTGTTCCCATTTCCTGCTTTCTTTTAGATTAGTTAAACATTTAAATAATTTCTCTCTGGTGGCATAACTTTGTATTATTTTAATCCATTCTCTAAACTGGTTACTTCTGTATCAATCAGAGTCTAGTCTGAAGATAGAGCTCAACCCAGTTATTGAACAGAAGTGATTGGCTATAGAAAACTGTCACCTAGGTTACTGAAGGGCAAAAAGGGATCTCCCAGGTCAGGAGAGTAGGAAGCATCGAGCACCTTTAGATGGAGAGAACAAATGGGAAGAGGTTGTGATGTTCAAAATCAAGGTCAAAGAAGGATCCTCATGGAGTGAATATAGACTCCTGTGGTAACATGATTCTTGGCTAGCTTCAGTATCCCTGAAGTTGAAAGAAGATGAAACTTAGACTTTGAGGAAGAAGTACTGGTTGGCATGTAGTAGAGTCTTGGGATGGAGGGTGGATGCACTAAGGATCATTTTGCAGCTTGGAGACACTTCCAACTGAACCCAGCTGCTTCTCTAGGAAGGTACTGCTCCTGATGGAGTGCAGCCGTGCTGCCTGGCGATGTTCTGAGGGACTAGAAGCAGATCAGAAGCTCATGGGCAACACAAGGCGAGTTCCTTCTTCCTCCTTCCTCCTTTGTCTTCCTGTAGTTTCTATTGAGAGAGTCATATAAGGAGCGAAAATGGGGCAAAACCAAAATGTTGTTTGTAGAGCCCCAACACAGCATCACAAAGCAGAACATTTAAAAAATGCAAGTGTCTCCAGTGGTGGCCTCAGATCTGAGAGAGAACAACTTAATAACTGATCTTCTTTTTGTTCCCTTCTCTGCTGTGAGACATCGTCACATCTGTCTTTCCTTTTTAAAGTTCCTTTTCTTGGTCCTGTTTGTT
>NW_022104341.1:32789481-32794369 GCF_000313985.2 Echinops telfairi | reverse complement strand
CTGGACTGGGGATTAAAAGCCAAAAATAAAGCTACTGTTCTTGAGATGATTTCTATTCATTGTGACCATATAGGACAGAGTAGAACTACCGCATAAAGTTTCTAAGAATATAATCAGAAAAAGACTACCACATCTTTCCCCTGCAGAGCAGCTGGTGGATTTATGCCCCCCAACCTTTCAGTTAGAAGCCAAATGCTTTAGCCACTGTGCCACCAGAGCTCCCTGGTCTGAGGATACCAAAAACCTATCCCTATGGCCATCAAACCCATTTTGACTCATAAACAAAATGCCCCCCCTCCCCACCAAACTCACTGCTGTCCAGTCAATTCCAACTCATTGTACTCATTGTAACCCTATCGGACAGGGTAGAACTGCCCCTGTGGGTTTCTGAGATGGGACTCCTCTTTACAGGAGTAGAAAGCCTGAGATGGGACTCTTTACAGGAGTAGAAAGCCTTGCCGTTCTCCCTGGAGCAGCTGGCAGTTTCAAATTGTTGACCTTGAGTTAAGTTCTCAGTGTCGGACTACTATCCTACCAGGGCTCCCAGACACGCTACATAGGTTTTCAGGGGCTGTACATCTTTACAAGGGACTGAACCTAAACCTTGAAAGAGGTTGGTGTATTTGAACCTTAACCTTGGAGTTAATTGTCCCAGACTTTCCTGACAGTGCCACCAGGGTTTCTTTGGTCTGGGGATTGTTGTTGTTAGGGCCTGTAGAGTTGATTCTAACTCAGAGTGATCCTGTGTACAACAGACAGAAACACAGCCTGGTCCGACACCATCCTCATATTTGATAGGTTTGAGCTCCTTATTGCAGCCACCATCGGTCATCTAGTCGAGGGTCTTCCTCCTTTTTACTGCCCCCCACCCCACTTTACCAAACATGAGGTCGTGGATGAAGTCAGAAGCAGTGGAGGAGCATCCACATGCTACAGGAGTGGGGAGGGAGTTGTTCAGGGCAGACAGTGGTCATCCTTGCCTTCGCAAGTGTGGCTGATGCATTTCAAGATGTAATCAGGGCACACTGGTTCCATTTAGTTAGTGTCTGATCTGGGAATGAGGGAGGGGTTAGTTTGTTACCTGTCATTTGGGGCCCTGCCTTTCCCCTTCCTTTGTGACCTTCTCTTTGTGACCTAAAGATGAAGCCCTAAAACTCTTGTTTCAATTTTTGGTGATCATTTCCCACTTTGTTTTCTGAACTTTGCTAAAGCACTTCTGTTATGTTCAGGAGTCGCCGTGTCACCTTGACCATAGCATGGTAAAACCAGCAGAGCCCCCACGCACAACTTCAGCAAGCTGTTCAGGTTGCCAGGCACGTTGGAGATACTGTGGGTGCAACTCCCTGAAACCAAGGACAAGATAATCAGTCCAAGGAGACAGTTAATTTTAGTACAAAAGAAGTTAGATGTGATTTATTTCCAACACCAGTGAACCAAAAGAGCTAACAATCATCAGAATAAAACAAAGACCCACCAAATAATCCATGATAAAATGGCTTGTGTCAGCTGAGACTTCCTTTGTCCTGCACAAAGGAGACAGGCTTCCGGTGTCTCCGAAGCTGATGGAGATGCCATTTCCAGGTTGTCTACACAGGGAGAGGGCCTTGAATCATCAAAGAAGTAGAGAAATGGATTTGGAGACAGGAAAGAGAATAGATGAAAAGAAAGCGAGAGAGGGTTTTTACAGGAATATCATGGCTCAGAGAGGGTTTTTACAGGAATATCATGGCTCATTCGTCATTTCCTTCATCATCATTATCTTCACAAAGCATCATGCGAAGACAGGATCCATACGACTTATGTTGCTTCTTAATCATCCTACTCCGCTGCTGCAGAAAAACCCGTCCCTGGTGCTGCTGGGGAGCAGAGTTCATTGTGCTCCTCACCAGGCCAGCAGTGCTCCCTGGCAGCATCTCCACCTCCAGGACGGCTCCCTGGCAGTTGTGTTGTTTGCCACTTGAGCAATGTGTTCCACCGCATGTGAGTGGAGCACCAGGACTTGTCAAGGCGAGCGCTCATCGCCCCACTGTTGGTTTATTCAGCTCTGTAGAACAGCTTAATCAGCGCCCCTCCCTGTTCCTGGGATTCACGGTGTTTCTAAAGCCCAGGACTTAGAGGGAGGACTACAAAATCCATTTAGAGCGAGAGATGAGCGCTCAGCCCGCAACGCACAAGTCTTAGGTTCTTGATTCCTTTTCTTGTTTTGGTGACTGTTTACCAGAACTCTCTGGGTCCTGAATTCCACCCCTTCAGTTTAATCACCATGTCCTCTTGGAAGACACTACGTATCACACTTACTTCTGTTAACGCCTTCACATCCAACACATCATATGACCCTTATTTTTTCATGGACAAAGACAATGGCTTTAATATCTGTCAACCTCCTGTATTTAGGATAGTGGTTGATGTGTATATATTCAATGAATTCAAGACCACTTCTGTTAGAGGGCATATCTCTCTATTTATGCACCCATTTAGGTCCATATCCAAATATAAACCTATCTATTCACATTGAGTGAATCGCTATTAAATTAAGAATGGAACTGTCTACATGACAAACATGAAGAAAGTAGGCTCTTGTATTTGTGGGATGAAAAACTAAACACACATTTCATTATACTTAAAGAGAAAACGGAAGCACTGTTTAGGCTACTTGAAGGGGACCCAGGGCTGGTGTGGCATTTAGGAATGAGCAACTACCGGCTTCTCTCTCAGGACCCCTGGTGGCACTGTTGGTTAAGTAGTGTGCTGCTAAGCAAACACCTGCAGTTCAAACCCACCGGGGAGAGAAAGATGAGGTTTTCTGATTCTGCGCAGACTTGCACTCTTAGATACCCCATGAGTCACCGTGAGTCTGAACTGATGCGATGGTAGTGAGTTTGATGGGTTCGGTGCCAGTCTTATGTGTATTTCAAGTAAGTATTAATATTTCATTGTCATCTCTACATTCATCTGCCCCTTCCTCCCTCTTACTTTTTCCTTTTCATCCATGCTGACAGAGATGAGAACGTTCTTGAGCTGGTCTCTGTTGAAATAGTCTGTCCTCCGGTTAGACCAAGCACCCATGTGTGGGGTGCAGAAAATGCGTCTTCCCCTTGTCTAGTTTTTTCCTGATTAGGTAAACTTGGAGGGGCTGTGCCACATACTTGAAGATACAGCGGTGTCTTTTTTAATGAACAATTCATATTTGTCAAGCAGGAGAGTAAACAAAACATTTGCTAGTGGTTAGAGGAGGCAGATTTCCTACTCCCTCCATAGGCACCCCTATTGCTGGTTTCCTGGAACCCTTCCAGGGTGCTCTAAGTTCATTGCAAGTCTGACTGGGTGTTCATCTGCTAAAGATTAAGGTACAGCTACACACCCTAGTACCCTCCCAGACCGGCTCATTTTTCTGGTTACAGGGCTGGGGAGCGAACCTGGCCCCATCTGTGGAGTTTCCGTGTGTGGATGCCCACATCCTTCATTCACATCCTTCAAAGGTTTCTTTTAACATTCTCTGATTGTGTTTCTGAGTACATGGTGTCAACAGCTCTCAGAACTGTTAAGTTTTCTATTTATCCTCAGGCCAGGAAAAGGCACAGATCACTGCAGTGTAAAATTACCAGTGGTTTTGACAGTGACCTGGAAGAACTATGGAATGAAGAAATTTAGCCTGGAGAGCTGAGCTTCAAACACAGCCCCATCTTAACCAAGATGTTCTGCTAGTCCCCAAATAGCAGACTCATCAAGCTTTCTGTTGGAGGTGGTTGACACATCTCAATGAACAGCCAGCCGCAGACACACCAAGCACTGCATTTACTTGCTTATTTCCTCCTGTCCTTCTTACTGACTCATCCTTAATTTTGAAAAGTAATTCTATGAGTCTTAACATTTGCTTTTTATTTCTTTTGTCAGAGCTCTCCTATTCAGCAAAAACTCTTCTCAAGAGATGAACTGATATAATGAAATTGGCCATATTTGCTGAAAATGAAAAGAAGAGGATTCATTTTTCTGAAACTGCCCTTGCCAAACCTTTAGGGGGTGATGATATACTGGTTAAGCGCGAAGGCTGTAGCCTGGATTGAGCCCCCAGATCGACCTCTCGCTCTCCCATTTCCTAGCTATAAGCAATGTAGTTTCTGTTCTTGGGTTTCATCATCTGTAAAATAGAGATGGCACTACTAATAACCAGCTGTTCTTCCTAAAACTGTTATGAATTAATAGGTGAAAAACACTGAAAACATTGCCTGGTACATAGAAAGTAATAATATATATTTGTTATTGTTTTTAATTAGATGTAGTTTAGAACCATTGCAGATGTATTATGAATATTGACTCACCAAGTTCATCAAAGTAAAGAAAAATATATGTAAAGAAGGAACTGTGGAAATAAATATAATAAGGTTCAAGATAGTGGTGTTTCAATGAGATCATTTACATGGTTCTTGGTTTATGGAAAGGATTTTGTTTCCCAGGGAATCTTGGTGCATCTAATGTGGGCAATGGCATATTACCCCTGGATAATTAGAAATTCTATTCTTTTGAGATTAACTAGCTATAAAACGAATGCAATGGGTTCACTGAACATGTTAGACTTATACGTTATATCAATAACACCAGGTATCATTATTATTATTTTTGTGGTCACGGTGAGTCAAAATCTGCTTGATGACAGTAGGTTTTGACCTGTTTCTCCAAACATCTTCAGTTGAGAGTGGGTGATTTGAGTCTTTATACCTTGGTGAAAAAGGTCATGTGGTATATTATTGATCTCTCCTAACTCCAACAAAAACCAATGACCTCTGTTGTAGGTTACATTGTCTATAGATGCAAAACCAGTGAAGTGCATCTATCTATCTATCTATCTATCTATCTATCTATCTATCTATCTATCTATCTATCTATCTAT
>NW_022104341.1:32764237-32789381 GCF_000313985.2 Echinops telfairi | reverse complement strand
CATCTGTCTGTCATCATCATCATGTCGCGGAAATGGCTCATGTTGTTGTAGAGGCTACAAAGTCCCAAGTTTATGGGTCAGGCATCAGGCTGGTGGCTTCTTCTGACTCTTGTAAGTACAGAGACTAAACAGCCAAGATGAGGAGGTCAGATGGCAGGCTGCTGGCCACAGGCTATGGAGGCTGAAGAATCTCAAGATCAGTAGATAAGATGATGATGAGCTGAAAGTAAGGTCAAGAGTCAGTAAGCAAACTGTCAGAATATCCATGTATACATTAGATGCAGGCCACCTACCTAAGGAAACTCCCCTTTCAACTGATTGGTTGATAACATCAGATTGCATCATGGGAGTGGGAGGAATAATCACATCATTATCTCTTCAACTACATCATTACATAACTATCAAACTACACTATTACATCACTGTCAAACTGCTGAGATCATGGCCCAACCAACTTGACACACAGTTTTAACCCCTGCAGTGACTTTTCCATAATACAGCAACTCTGGAATTTAAAAAGTCTGAGTTCACATAAAAATCAAACTTTGAATTTGATTTCATATTATATTTCCACTTATCCTCCAAGCTAGGTTGCACTCAGAAGTCGATGTTTGGAGGACGCGGGTGGTGGTGCAGGACCTCATCCATTCTTTCCTACTTACTGCTTTCCCCTGGGACAAAAGGAGATGTCAAGGGGATAGGGAAGTCTCCCTTGATTGACACGATTATAAAGCGAGTTTGTGATCTCTGCATCTGGCAGATTGTCTTATGAGTATTTCAAAGGTTTTGTTTGTTTGTGTTTTTAAGCCCCCTTCAGAGTCTTTTCCTCCGATCTCCAACTGCAAGTCACAAGCCAGAGCCAGATAGTTCCTTGACTTTGCTCATGCCCTCTCTCTCCTCAGCCGCTACTCCTGGCTCTATACCCCACAGCTTCTAATTCTGAGATCTCCTTAGTTGATCAAGCCATGCTGTTCACCAGATCTTTCATAAAACGATCTCACGTTTCTGCATCAAGTCCCTAGAATTTACAAACCTCGGTCGACAGTTAACTTCTCCAATAGAATCCATTATCTTGCTTCCAAAGGGCATCCTATCTTCTTCAGGTATAATTTGGTATCACTCACCTGTGCCCTAATTGTAAGCCATGCACATTGAAGTCTCCAGGACTCCACTGATCACTACCACCGTATGGAGAAGATGGAAGTCAAAGAATCCCAAAGTTTTATTTTTTAGATACTTCTCACAAGTTGTACTCTTTGGATCATTTTATATCTTCAATGTGAGTGACAGATTTCAGGGATTACGCAACTGGCTCTTTTATGCTTCCCCTTTTGGAAATTCTGCATATGGTCTAGCACTTCCCTTGGAATGTAATATCAATTGTATCTTCGTGTCTCAGTCACAACTTCTAATTTAACATCCTGTTACTTTTAGAAACACATCCTTTGTGCCTTATCAAAGTACACTGGATATAAACATTTATAACTCCCAAAGCCTCACTCTTGAATCAGGAGACTTAGTACTTTAAAAAGTTTGGTTAACACTAACATAGAAAATGGCAGAGCAAGAATCTCCCATTCAGGTCTGTATATGCTGAAGTGCAGACACATTTGCTAACCAACAGGTTATTTATGAAAAACCAATCCAAGAAAATTTTTCCCTAAAGTATATTGATTATATTCATCCATCTCCATAATACAGGGACATAATTTTGGAATTTTGGCAAACCTAAAAAAATGTCAAATATTTGGGGTACTCTCTTTACTCCTGATCCAGTATCTTTCCTCGACCTGATAAATAAGGAATGGGTAACTTCCTCTTTTATAGCGTTTAAAAGCTTTGAAAAATTATAGAATTAGTGGGTTTGATGTTACTCCAAGAGACAATATGCTAATTTTATTTGTTTCCTCATTTGGTTATAAATAGTTGAATTCCACAATTTAAATTCCGTTTGTCAGATAAGAAAAAGTTAGGTTCACTTGCTTTCATGATTTGTTACGTTTCTGATATTAATGTGAGCTTGGAAACTGAAACACGGCTTCTGTTTCTTAATTTCCAACATAGAAGATATAAAGAAGCATATAAAGATTATATATATATATTTTTTTCTTTTAAAAAATCACTTTATTAGAAGCTCTTATAGATATTATAATAATCTGTAGCTCCATTAGATCAAGCATAGTTGTACAATTGCTGCCACCATCATTTTCAAAACATTTTCTTTCTTCTTGAACTCTTTGATATCAGCTCCCTTTTATCCCCACTCCTTACCACCCCATGAACCCTTAATATAGTATATGTTATTATTATTAGTTTTGCTGTATCTTACACCATCCAATGTATCCATTCACCTACAATTCTGTTGTTCATTCCCCTTGAGTGGGGATATACAGTCATCAATGCTATCAGCTCCCTCTTCACCCCTCACCCTCCATTCCTCCTGTACCCTCAGGGAGTCATTACTCCCATTATTGTTTCTGAGGGGTTTAGCTATCTTGGATTTCATGCATTGGGCGATCTTGATTATACAGATGAATGTACGCAGATGTCTCTTACAGGTGGGTTTTGGGTCTCCACTTTGTCTATGCTCCTTCACATCAATTTAATTGCTTGTTTTTGAACTTCTGATACCTATTCCCGTTTACAACTCATGATCACACAGGCTGACAGGCTTGTTCCATGTGGGCTTTGTTGCTTCCCTGCTAGATGGCCACTTGTTTACCTTCAAGCTTTTAAGACTCCAGATGCTTTATCTTTTAGCAGCCAGGCACCATCCGCTTTCTTCACCACATTTGCTTATGCACCTGTTTTGTCTTCAGTGATCATGTTGGGAAGGTGAGTGTCATACATTACCATATTATTAGAACAAACCATTCTAATATTGAGGTAAGATTTAAGTAAAGGCTCAAAGTCCATCTGCTTCCTTATTGTAATTATGTATATATACCAATATACCTATCTTTACATACATTTACATATAGACATATCTATGTTTATACCTATATATGTATAATTTTAACTCCTTTGTTCTTTCCTCTATTTCTTTTTTCTTTCCTCCTGCCCCACTATAATGTTCACCCATCATTTGCCTCTCAGTAATTCCTCTCAGATACATTACAATTGATGAAACACAACCATGAACACTACACCCTCCTCACCATCAATTTTAGATTCCTTGCTATTCCCCTGGCCCTGACATTATTGGCTTACCACTTCCCTCCCCCGCCTCCTCCTCTTCCATGCCCTCCCCCCAACTGTTGTTCCCATTGCTGTCTCCTTTGGATTGTTTATCCTGCCTATCTTATATAGATAGGCATTATATATTTTTTCCTATTAAAATACTTTAACACTAATATTAAAATAGTTAAAAATTAAACTTACACTCAATACTCTGAAATATCAGAGTAATAAGAATACAGGGAAATTCTTAAAGAGTCAATAGAGGGGGGCTGTGGGGTGGAAATACAGGTTGCCTCCTGGGAAATGAGATTCAGAGTAGACTTTGATTTCTCATTACCAACACTGGGTGGTACCAGACAATGCAATAATGCCTCCCAAGTTCTGAGGGAAATGTATGTTTAACTATGGTAAATATATAGGTAACAAAACATATGTCATTTCAAAAGTCTTCATATGTTCAGCAATAGTAAATATATTCCTTATGTTGCTCAAACATAACCATTAACCATTCCTGAAAATTTCCATTCCCCTTAATAGAAGCTTAGTGTCCTCCAAACTTTGTGTCTTCCTCGCTTCCTCCCTCCTGCCCACTCTTGGTAACTGCTACTGAACTTTAATTTATACACATATTTCTAGCTACTCTATTTCATATAAGTGGGGTCATGCAGTATTTATCCTTTCGTGACTGACTTATTTCACTCAGCATAGGAATGTAATTTTGAACACAGAGTTCTATGCCCCTCCAAACCACCAATCAAGTAGCGATGGGGAAGAAATCAAACAAGAAAGAATTAGTTTGTCTTTCTGGAGCAGCTAATTGAAGATGATCTCCTGCAAAATGGAAAATAACATAAAAGAAGACATGGATGCAAGAGATAGTAGCTCTGACCTAGGAGGGGAGGGGAGGGGAGGATGTCCCTGGGTGATAGTTGGGACCAGGTCAGGAGAAAGCTGTTTGGATGGGATCAGACGGTAGGAGACACATCAGTGGATGTTCGGAGAGAAAGAGTAGTGCACAGTGGGGGAAAAAATTGTAATAATATACATTCTGTTTATAAGTGAATTGTTGATTCAATTCCTTGACCAAACCACAAGAGACTTAATTATTACTACAGAAAAGTTTCTCAATCTTGACAATGTAAATATATAAGCAGAATTGACAGATGGGTGAGTGGGAGAGGAGGGAAAGACAAAGACGATAATATTTTTGTCGAACATCTATAACTCAAACTCTCAGCCACCCAGTCAGTTATGCCTCCTAGCGATCCTGTAGGACAGCGTGTAACTGCCCCGGTGGGTTTCTGGGACTGCAACTCTTCATAGGAGCAGAAAGCCTCATCTTTCTCCCACGGAGCAGCTGATGAGTTTGAACTAGACGGCCGATCACACAACCTCCTGTGCCGCTCGAGTTCTCCTTTTACTAACACAGAGAGGCCCTCAGCTAAGGAATAGGCATGCATGTGAGCATATTTAATATTACAAACCCAACCACCACCCCCACCACGAACAGAAACCCAAGTGCATAGCAGCAATTGGGCGGAGGGAGGTAAATAAAAGTGAGAGGAGGGTAGCGGAAGGGACACAAGATCTTTCCTAGCGATGAAAACGCTAACCAATTGACTTGCTGTCAAGTCAATTCCAACTCACGACGACTCCCCTATAGGAGAGTGCTGAGCTGCCCCATAGCTTTCCAAGGCTGTAGTTTAGGCAGCAGAGTGTTGCCTCTTTCTCCTATGGAGTGGTCAGAGAGTTCAGATCACCCATGTTCCGGTGAGCTGCACAGCACGTTAAGCGGGTGGCACCAGGGCTCTCCACCATAGCTAATAGTGGGTGGTTGTCTAACATTAGTGAGAAAAGGAAGAGAGATATAATACTGTTCGAATTTTTAAAGAAGCAAGCACCTGAGTATTATAAAACAAACAGATACACAAGCAGACATTATTAATTACTACTTAAGTGAGGGCCTCAGTATGAGGGTGAAAGAGTTAAGAGAGTGTGCTTTTTTAATCATACATAAGCCCTTTTTACATTATTTTATCACGTATATGTGATACTTTGACATATCTATGTATTTTTCGTTTAAACAGCCCCCGGGACAGCAATTTCGTCTACGCAAACATTCCAGACTCTCCTGGTGATGGTGGGAGGGTGGGAGGTAATCAAAGTGGACAGGGATGTCCTCAGGCTGCGGTCGATGAGAAGAGAGGCTGAGAGTGAGGGGGTCACTTTGGTGACCTTCTCAGCCAGGTGTCGGAAAGGACCGTATTCTTCAGAATCGTGATCTACATATGAAAGATCTACATAAAAGGGCCTAATAGGAGTCAAAATAATCACAGAAGCCCAAACTGACAAAATTTACCACAGCAATTTTACAAGAAAGGTGGAAGTTTGAAGGAGAAGCTTCCCTGTTGTCATCATTGTGATGAGCATGAGATTGATGCCCAAATGTTTATGAACTGGTTAGTCCAGACAGATGCTACTGAACGCAGAACCAAAATATATGAGAACTAGCTGGGTTAATTTGCTGAAAGGAACTTGAATAGTGGGAAATGGAAATGCCTAGGATTCCCTTCATCCTGTGAAGAATTTCTGGTTCTCACACCATTTTCATGTTTACTTCTCACTCCATGGACCACTGGTTTTACCAATGGCTCTTGTAGTTGATATTACTGTTGGAAGACATTTCTTAGAATATTGAACTTTCTCTCTCGTACACACTTTGCCCCAAGAGTGTAATAGGCAGGGCTTATACAATAGTCACACAATGATGGCCCTGCAATGTGACAACAGCATGGCACAGTTGCCGTATGTTGGCTTGAGAGGGAGCAGAAGGCATTGACTGAGACCCCAGAGCCACTGGGATAGGTTATAGGTCAGAAAAGACCATTTTGCCTGGAAACTGGTTCCCTCTTGTTCTTTCTTGCTGCTTAGAAATGGATTTCTAAGACTGATACCTTGAAATGAGTTGTGGCCTGATGGCTTTTGTGGGCATTTTAATTTACTTTGTGAAAGTGGAACCAACAATAAGAGTGAGAGGAATTTAGGGGGTTTGGTAGTGTAACTGTTTAAATGAAAACAAAAGTTTCGCAAGAATTTAATATTTATGGTTTGCTAGCACGCTTGGAAGGAACCAGAGTGGCACACGCAGCTTGTTGCAATTGACTGCGATTAACTTAGAGATTGGAAGCTTGAACCTGTGCAGCGGATTCATGCAAGAGGAGCCTGGAGAACTCCTTCTCGAAAGCCAACCCACTGCCAAGAAAGTCCTGTGAAGCAATTCAATCCTGTAGCATGCGGGGGAGGTGCTTTGAATCAGCGCCACAGGATAAAGGTACCTTATGTTGTGTTGAGATGGGGAGTGTTCTTATGAACCTAGATGATCTGAAGTTCTTGAAGTGGTCTGAGACCTTCTTGGAAAGAACACTTGATCCCTGTAAACAAGTTCGTTTTGTATCCCTTCTCGTGTTTCTAGGGTTGGTTCCAACACTACAGTAGGAAATAGGATTCTGGGGCACAAAATTAATAGAGAGGGTGTCGGTGGATTTTGAGGTCACCTATCCAGATTAATTAAATGGGAACTTTGTTCTGTGGGCTGTTTCTTTTGATAGGAAATCAAGTCAAACACCAAACCAGTCCTTGTTGCGTGGACTCCGATTCATGATCCCCTCAAGTTGGTCAGGAGAGCTGTTCTCCACCGGGTTTTCCGTGAGGTATTTCTCAGCTCATGAGTGTATTAGAACTCCCAACCTCTCAATTAGCAGGCAAGGACATGGGTCATTTGTACTCACCAGGGACTCTGTGGTAACAAAAGGAATGACATTGCTCCAGTCCACCAAGGGTCTGGTTCTAGGAAAATGTCCCTCCAGTAGGTAGGTGATGAAAGTACCGTGGTGGGACTTACCTAAGAATAAGAACCTCAAGAAGAAGGTCTCTGTCTTGTTTGTCACTACCCCAGCGGCACTTTTTGCATTCTTCTTCTTAAAGGTTTTGGAAACCATTTCATTACGTGTCCCCATCCCCCACCCCCATACAGCATGGTTTCCTTTCCTTCTGAGGGTGCGTAGAAGGAAGGAGGGGCTGGCTGGAGGGTGACGAGGTTGGGGATCACTCTGGCCTATGCTTCCAGAGGGCTCTCCTTGGATCTCGCCTCCGTTTTCTCTTATTACCTTTGCAGGTAGCGCATCTGTAGAAATCCTTCAGAGCCCTCCCATAGGCTCAGCGCCCAGTAAGACGGAGGTATTTGAGGTCCAGTAACAGACCCAGCACCATCAATGGGGAAGTGGGACCTAGATGAGACCCACTACCGATGGCAGTGGGTCATGCACTGTCGGTGCAGCCCTAAAAATAGCTCTCAATTAACATTGCATTTCAAGTATTGGAAAATTTCCCAGAAGTCCATTCTTTCCTTTTCTATTTCATTACATTTTGCAGTAATAATACACAAGCCTGCAGAAAACATGATGGGTAATGAAAAAATGTAATTAATATAAGCAGTGTAAAGCATGTTTTTTTCCCTTTCTCTGTTGTCCTTGCAGAAAATTGCTGCTTTAAACACAGCAGAATGTGAAAATGCATACCCCCCCCACTTAATCTGCTGTGGTTTGTAAATATCTTATGCAAAACAGTTAAGTCAACTGTCAGAGCTGTTTTGTTTTCTTTTCACATTAAGTCATGTGCTCTTATAAAGTTTTTCTTTTTTTTCCTTCCGGAAGCTGGAGTGATTTGGATAACTTATTTTTTCAGGGGGTGGGGAGGTGGGGAAGGAGGAGGAGGATGGTAGTGATAGTGAGGCTTTGCAATAATAAACCACACAGCAGGAGGGGAACCCCCTTGGTGGATGGTGGCTCTGCCCATCGGTGCTGTCTGAATGGCCTTAGTTGCGATGCCACACCACACACACAATGGTACAGATAGGAACTGAAAATGCAGGGAATCCAGGGCAGATGAGCCCTACAGGACCAGTGGTGTGAGTGGCGAGGCAGGGAGGGTGAAGGGAGAATGGGTAGGAAGGAGGGAACCGATTGCAAGGAACTATATGTGACCTCCTCCCTGGGGGACAGACAACCGAAAGGTGGGTGAAGGGAGATGTCGGACAGGGCAAGATATGACAAAATACCAGTTTATAAACTATCAAGGGCTCATGAGGGAGGGGGGAGCGGGGAGGGAGGGGAAAAATGAGAACCTAATGTCGGGGGTTTAAGTGGAGAGAAAATATTTTGAGAATGATGTACAAATGCGCTTTACACAATTGATGTGTGTATGGATTGCGATAACAGTTGTATGAGCCCCTAATAAAATGTTTAAAAAAACAACAAAAAAAAGAAACTATCCTCGCGGTTATTTCACAGCACCATAGCTGGGAGTCGTCGTGGATGTTCACTATTTTACCTCTCTGGGTTCTCATGTCCCTTGCAAGGGCTACACAGAATTCACAGACAGAATGCACGATTAAAGGCTTTATTAAGAAAGTTCAGTTGCAATGCCAATGAGAAATGCTCGGGATAGTGGTTTACCAGGACCTGTTCCAACGTTCTTTTAGGTCTGCTAATAAATGCCCAAAGAGCGTACCAGTCCACGGTGAGCCTGAAAGCCAAAGGCGTGCAAGTCAAGCTACGGGAGTCAGGGAACCTACCTCCCTAAATTAAGTGCCCAGAGGCTCCCCACTAAACCTCCCCTCCACCCCAGCCAACTCCAGTAAGCCTTAGCCCGAAGGCACTCGGCTCCGCTCCCATGGGTCAGCAAGCCCATCTTCCTAAATTAAGTGCTCCACGGCACCCCACTCCACAAGCCAGCCTCCCGCACTAAGAAAAGCACGCAGCTTTACTTGTTCCACGGTGAGTAGTCCGTCCCTCGGTTCCATGCCGGGTCCTCCCTCGTTTTACTGCTGCTTCCCTGTTATTATAGCTGTTTTCTGGATCCTTGAGGTTCACTGCACAGGGATCTTGGGTTCATGGCTGTTGCTGTTAATGAGATTCCCACCCCTCACTTCTCAGAGGGTTCATTTTATGCCCAGCAGGATGGCATTGCAGGGGAGGCCGTACACGGTTACTCACAGGTGAACCCCATCAGTGTCTCCCCTACCTTCTTCACAGGCCGGTGCAGGGAAAGGTCATTTCCTGGGCGTTAGAGACTTTGGCTAGAAGCTCACCGTAAGTAATTCACTGTCCTGCAATATCTTCATCCCATTAATTGAGTTCTAGTGACAGAAAAGCCAAGATGTTCGGGTAGATGCTAGCATTCAGCAGAGCGTTTCAGCGTGCTTTATCTGTAAGTAAGTGAGTAAGTAGGTCTAGAGGTGTCTGACGAGGCGGTCACTGGAGCTGAAATTCAAAACATTATTGTCAACACTTCTTCCGAGGCCGGGCAGAAAAACCCGGTGGTTTGCTTTCATTTGATCTTTGATTCGTCCCTTTTGTGGCAGGCTGCCACCGACATTATTGGTTCTTGTTTATGTCTGTCTTGCTCTGGGTTTGGAAGATTTCCCCACAGCCCCGTGTCGGTGAACTTCCAGATTTCGCCAGGGAACTCCAAGCCTCGTCCGCTCCGCGCCATTCTGATCCCTAGTGAGGGTAGGTTCCCCCAGCTGAAAGGCGGCGTCTTTCTCCTGTGACTTTCTGGGCAGCCACTTGGAGTCCCAGATGTAGGAAATGAAATAACCCACGCTCTCAGGGTCACCACGTGCCCGTCTGGCCCGCAGGAGCCTCGCGCGATGGCAGCACACAGGCCGCGCGCGCACTTGGCGATGGCATTTCATAAACAAAGCTGCAGCCGGCTAGGGGAGAAGGGCTGTGCGACAATACCAATCGTTTTCCTCTCCTGCACCCCAAGTGCGCACACAGGGCCCAGGGCGGAGACAAAAAGGGGTCGCGGAGGGAGGAGAAAGAGCCATCCTCCAGAAAGTAACGCTCTTTTCCAGCTGCACCCCTCCCCATCACCTCTGGGCCCACGTTATTGTTCTATGCCCTCTGCTCTAGCACGCAGAGGCGACAGTGTGAATGGGACCGGTCAGCTCGTCGCTAACTCACGTCTTGTGCATCACCCTAAAAATAAGGGAAAGCAGCGGCGGGAGTGATTTCATCAATCATACAACTCCTGCTCTGTTTCAAGTCTTGAAACCAAATTCACCGGAGACCCAGTAAATGGCCTCGTTTTCTTTACCTTCCTGTTAAGTGCTCCGGCCAAAGTAGGAGCCGTGAAAGCCAAAAGGGGTCTTGGCCAGAGAACACCTTGCAGTGTGTGTGTGTGTGTGTGTGTGTGTGTGTGTGTGTGTACATGTAAATGCAGATGGGGTGACAGTCCCCAGAAATGCTTGCGACCGACATTCAACCCCAAGTTATAATTAAAGAGCAAGGCAGATGTGTAAACTAAGCCTGCTGGGGCAGGGTGTAATTGAGATAGCGGCTCCTTGTTTAATCTGTGGGCTTAACACTTTAATGCTATTCTCTTTGGAAAACACCGATTCCTACAAGGCATCCGGCTGGGTTACAAAAGTGAGCTCCTTAATGAAGCCAGCCCTCAGACCACTGTGAAGAAGTCCAGTCTGCAGGGAGGGATAGGGCTTAACTGAAAGAGTGGTTAAGCAATGTGCTGAGTTGTATTATCCTAACATTAAAACGAGGAGGGGGAAATCACCTCAGACATTTCACTTGATGTTGTTCTGCACTGTAATAAAAAAAATCAGGTTGCATTACCATTCCCAAATATCACATACAGCTCTCTCAGCACTTCTAGCCTTCACAGGAGACATTTTCAAAGCAGTTGGATTTCTCTTTCAGCCCCAGAGGGGAGACTGATCATGGTAATACAGGCTGGCCCCTGCTGACCAAGTGGCACACGGGAGAAATGAGGTGGCTGGGAGGTGTCCCAGTGGAGCAGAGGTTTTCCTGGACTCATGGATGTTATGGAGGAAAAAACAAATGGGTGTCCCCTGGGGGAAATCCCTCTCAGGCTCTGCTCATGTCTTTCCAGAGAGTGGGATCTTCTTGTTTGTGAATCCAGAGCTCCAAGTGCATCACACAATGTGATGTTTGTAAATACGATCAACCATTATAACATTACAGCTTTTCATTTGGAAAGCCACTTAGGCAAGAAATGATTACTGACCCATGATATGTAAATAACAGAAAAGCAGAAATTAGTATTTGGGTCAACTCATGTATTTTTTCAACCATGAAATGAAAATTTCAGTGTTCACATTCCAATTCATACATGAAAGCATCACTGTGCTATCAGTTGACTATTGTGCTAATTTACTATTGTCTTGGTAAATGTTATCAGCGCCATCGAGAAGTTCTGTCTCCATTTTCAAAGCATGAAGGTTGCCATTGAAAGAAGGGAGCCGGTGCCTCCGAATCAGCTGGTTTCCGGAGGGCATAGTACATTACTTGAGGGAACAAGAAATACTTCTGAAGCAGAGGTTAGGGATCCCTTTCTGAAATAGTTCACGAACAGGACCAGTATACTGCATCTTGTTATTTTGAGTTAATATAAACCACACACCGTGTTGGAGCACTGCACTAAGGTGGCAGGTTTCTAGGTACAAGTGAAGACACAAAGGAAGCCAATGATTCATCTTTGCGGTTGTTGTTATTAAATGCCGTCGAGTTGACATCCACTCATAGTGATTCGAGATACAACAGCCCCACCCACACCCACCCCCGCCCCGCCTGCTCCTGTGCTGTGCTCACAAGTGTTGTGCTTGGCTCATCGATGCAGCCCCGGTGTCTGTGCCTCTCCTTCAGGAGGCCTCTCTTCGCCATTGGCCTGCTCTCTCAAACACGAGGTCCGGTTCCAGGGACTGGTCTCTCCTGGTAGCATGTGCAAAGTATGTGGGACAAAGTCTCACCATCCTCACTCCTAAAAAGCATTCTCAGATATGCTTCTTCCCGACAGATTTGTCTGCTTTTCTTGCAGTCTGTGGTATTTCAACATTCTCGAACAATGCCATGATTCAAAGGCCTCAATTCTTTGCCGCTTTTCTTTCTTCATTGCTCATTTGTTGCTTGCATGTGAGGCAATGGAAAAGACCATGGGCTGGTCAGGTGCACTTCAGTTCTCAAAGTGGTCTCCTTGCTCTTCAACATTGCAAAGAGGTTTTATGCAGAAGATTTTGCAGCTTTATGGAAGCTTCCATGTCGTGTTGCATGTAGATCCAAGTAAAATGAAATTCTGAGGGTTGTAGGCATTGATTTTACTTTTACTTTACTTTTATTTTTTATTATTTTTTAATCATTTTAATAGGGGATTATACAATTCTATCACAATCTATACATAAATCAATTGTGTAAAGCACATTTGTACATTCATTGCCCTCATCATTCTCAAAACATTTGCTCTCCACTTAAGCTCCCAGCATCAGGTCATTTTCCCCCTCCCTCCCTGCTCCTCCCTCCCTCATGAACCCTTGATAATTTATAAATTATTATTTTGTCATATCTTGCACTGTCCGACGTCTCCCTTCACCCACTTTTCTGTTGTTTGTCCCCCAGGGAGGAGGTTATGTGTAGATCTTTGTAATCGGTTCCCCCTTTCCAACCCACGCTCCCTACACCCTCTTGGTATCTCCATTCTCACCACTGGTCCTGAAGGGATCATCCGCCCTGGAGTCCCTGTGTTTCCAGTTCCTATCTGTACCAGTGTCCATCCTTTGGTCTAGCCAGATTTGTAAGGTAGAATTGGGATCATGATAGTGGGGGAGGAGGAAGCATTTAGGAACTAGAGGAAGGCTGTATGTTTCATTGTTGCTACATCACACCCTGACTGGCTGGTCTCCTCCCCGTGTAGTCATTGATTTTTTGTCAGTAAGTGGCTCAAGTCATTGGGTTTTCAGTAAGCCAGGGTGTGTCATCTGCACACTGAAGATTGTCGTTAAGTCTTCCTCCAACCCTGATGGCAGGCTCTTCCTCAGCCAGTCCAGCTTCTCGGGTTATTTGCTCAGTGTATAGTTTGACTAATTAAGGTGAAAGGAGACAATTCTGACACATACCTTTCCTGATTTTAACCATGCAGTAGTCCCTTGCTCTGCTCAAATCCTACTTTATGTATAGGCTCTGAATCAGCACAGTGAAGTGCTTTGGAATTCTTATTCTTTAAGCAATTATTTGCAGTTTGTTATAATCAACACCATCCAATGCCTTCCTATAGTTAATAGTACACAGAGAAACATCTTTCTAATATTCCCTGTTTTGGCCAAGATCCAACCGACATCAGCAATGATATCCTTTGTTCCATTACTTCTGAATCTGGTCTAATTTTTGGTAGTTCCCGTCGATGTACTGCTACAACCATTTAAATAGATTTTTTATAAGTTCTGTTATATTTGATATATAATTCACATACCACACAATTCAATGGTTTAAACATATTAAAAAGAGTTGTGCAATCATAACCACAATTTTAGAATATTTTCTTCATTCTTGTGCTCATTATTATTGACTCCTTATTACTGGCTCCATACCCCTTGCCATAACTCTAAGAAACTATCAGTCCAGTTACTGTCTCTGTAGATTTACCTACCCTGGATTTCATAAAAAAGAAAAACATACAAGAAAAGACCCCGCAACAACAATAACACAATAAAACCCACAAAAATCTCAACCCAAAAGAAAGTGAAAAATAATAAAAACTCAAACAAATTTAAAATGAGTCAAAAGGGAAGACAAATCACAAGGTGCTAAATTTTAACCTCACTGCATCTGCCTTCGTCTACTTCCCAATGCACTCCTCCAGTAGCAAGGCTATTCGCCTCCCTGGTCCGTGGTCCGGGATGGTTCTCCTGAGGCTGAATTTGTAGGCGGACTCTACAAATGGATTCGGGGCTTTCATTGTCCTCTATCACATTCGGCTGCCACCATTTTTAAAATTCTCTTCAGCAAGTTTTTACTTGCATGCAATATTAATGATACTGCTTGATGATTTCTGCATTCTGTTGGGTCACCTTTCTTTGGAATGGGCACAAAGATGTACTATCAGTTCTTGACCATATGCTACTTAGTTAAATGGCTGACTGTCAATCAACTCTGTTTGGACACACAGTACCTTGTGTATTTCTTTGATCTTCTTTTGATGTTTCCTGCCCATGTTGTTGTTAGGTGTTACCATAGCGACCCTACGTACAACAAAACCAAACACTGCCCTGTCCTGTGCCATCCTTAAAATTATTCTTGTAGTTGATCCCTTTGTTGCAGCCACTGTGTCAATTAATATCATTGAGGACCTTCATCTTTTTCTGCTTCTCCACTTTACCAAGCAGAATGGCCTTCTGCCGGGACTGATTTCTCCTGAGAACATGTGCAAAGTACACGAGACAAAGTCTTGGCCATCCTTACCTCTAAGGAGCATTCTGGTTGTATTTCTTCCAAGAAAAAGCTGCTTGTTCTTTTGGCTGGCTATGCACTTTCAGTATTCTTTTCTGGACCCACAGTTCATATGCATCCATTTCTCTTCAGTCTTCCTTATTAAAACCAGGAGTAGAAAGCCTACTCTTTCTTCCTTATTCCATACAGGAGTAGAAAGCCTAGTCTTTCTCCCAGTAGTGGAGCAGCTAGTGGTTTAAACTGCTGGCTTTGTGGTTTGCAGTCCAATGCATAGCCACTGAGCCATGACCACTACAGCTCCTGGTGTATGTAAGGTATGACTATAGAATTACATGCCATTACATGGTCTATGAATTTAACTTCAGAATATCAAAGAAGGTTCCTGAAATTTATTTTATTAAAAGGAGATACTGGGTTTAAGGGGGTGGGAACCACTGAGTTAGACACCAAGACACTTAGATGTTACATTTGCAATTGAACATCTTTTATTTAATTTTATTCTTTATGTTAGAAGAATCATGGGATATTTACTGAACTCTTACTGTAAGCTTACAGAGTTTCAAACATTGGATAGGTATGCAGTATACACAAAGAAGTTTAAACCACAGACTCTCTTCCAAATCTGAATGCTCAGACTTTTGCCTAACTCGGCCTGGTGACTTACAAGAGGCTAGGGTAGGTCAGGAGAGAGTGGGTAATGCATGGATTCCTGGAGATCAAAGTTCTGACAAATGATAATAAATATGACCCAAGAAGCGGTGATGGACATATAGGCTAGGGAAGAAAACTCTGAAGGAGAGGTGGGAAGAGGCTGTCAGCATTGAGGACAATTGGGAGAAGAGGATATGGTTTCAGGCTCCAGACTATGGATGATCAATGAGATTTCACAACTTAATGGAGTGGTGGACAAGAGCCAGGTCAGACCTCAAGTGACCATAGCTGAGGACCAGAAATAGCAGTCCATCATTGAAATCTTTCACTCAAATGTTAATGAAAGTGGACCATACGGCTCAAGGGCTAAAGCTATTCACTACCCTCACGTCAATTGCAATGCATAGTCACCCTAGATTGGGGTTGAACTACTCCTGTGGGTTTCTAAGGCTGTAAATCTTCATGGGAGTAGAAAGCATCATCTTTCTGCCACAGAGCAAATGGGGATTTTGAACTGCCAACCTTGTGGTTAGCAGCCCAACATGTAACCCACCACATCACCAGGGCTCTAGGTAGAAGGCTATCTATTAGCCTAGGGGTCTGATGTCTAGGGAATACCAACAGTAAGGGAGTCTCCACGTTGAGCCACAAACTGTGGTTAAATTTAATAGCGTCTGTTCTAAGTACAGATGGAGTTGAGTGGCTTTGAGGAGGAAACTGTATACAGAGGCTGGGAAATGCTGCACCTGAAACTCAAGCAGTGTATAAATGGGAAGAAAGACTTGGTAATCTACTGAAAGATTCCATCAGTGAGGCACTCTATGAAGTATAGATCTACTCTGACACTCAGAGATAACTCAATGCCAGTTCATTTTAAATGAGCCTTTAGTAACCTTGGGCTACGATTCATACCAGCGTTAATAGTTCAAACGATCTACTCCAATAAAGGCTTAACCCCAAAAGCAGTTTAATAAATATTTACTGCTGTAATCTCTAATGATTAAAGACTAGAGCTCTCAATATAGATTACACCTAACAAAGAAAGCAAAATTTCTCATAACTGGACCAATAAGTAACACCAGGATAAATGAAGAAAAGGTTGATGTTGTAAAGGATTTTATTTGACTCGAATCCACACCCATAGAAGTCAACACCCATAGAAGTAACAGTCATGAAATCTAAAGCTGTATAATATTGGGTAAATCTGCTGCAAAAGTCCTTGGAACTGTTGAAAAATGAAGATGTCACTTTGAGGACTAAGGTGTGCCTGATCCCAAATGACGGTATCTTCAATTGTAACACTTGTGTACAAAAGCTGGGTAGTGAATAAGAATGGCCCAAGAAGAATTGATGCCTTTTATTTATGGCATCGGCAAAGAATACCATGGACTGCCAGAAGAATGAGCAAACTTTTATTGGAAGAAGTGCAAAGTTCATTTTATGTACTTTAAGCATATTGTCAGGAGGGGACAAGTTCCCAGAAGAGGGAATTATATTTAGTAAAGGAAACGACCAGCAAAAAAAGTTGGATTGACGCAATGACCGCAACACAGACTCAAATATAGCCATGCTTCAGAAGATGGACTAGGATTGGGCAGTGTTTTCCTTTGCTGGAGAGTGGGTCACCGTAAGTCAGAACCAATCGATAGAACCCAACAGCAACAACCCCAAACACCACCACCAACATAGACAGGCGGGCCAATCAAAAATACTGCTCCCAGGCTCCATGTCATCCATGCATAGGTTTATACTAGGAGCCCTGGTGGAGCAGTGGTTACACATTGGGCTGCAAACACCCAGGTCAGCAGTTCAACACCACCAGCTGATATTTGGGAGAAATACAAGCTTTCTATTCCCATCCGCAGTTTCTGTCTCCAAAGCTCCAAGCGGCAGTCCTCTCCTGCCCTATGGGGGAGCATCAGCGCAATGGCAGTGAGTTTCAATTTTTTAAAAACTAAGTTTATACCAAACAAAATGTGTTTAAATATGCCTGTAACATCAGTGGAAGACTCTGGACAAGTTTTCTCAGTAATATAGAAGGGTCTTCAAAAGTTTGTGGAAAATGAAATGAAAAGATAATGCAATTTTTACCTGTCATAGCCTCTATATGGTTATCTTCATCTTATTAATGTGTCATCCAAATTGATATATACACATTTTGCAGCTTGGGGAGAAAAAACAATTTAAAGTTAGGGCTGATATCAAATTTTAAGCAAAACTCAAGTGGACATTGTCCCAAATTTAGAAGCCTTGTGACAAGTTTACAGGAATATTGTTTCATATAGAACAATAGTTTTAAGATACAGCTAAGGGTTTAGGGAAAGTTGGCAAATCTTAAAGATGAGCTACAAGAGAGAAGACCATATATCCTCACAACTGGAGACACTGTCACTGAAGTCCAGGAACTGGCGAAGCTCTCGCGTGGGATCTCACATGGTTCGGTATTTCTAATTTGAAGCAAACATATCGACTCAGCAACTTTGGGCCCAACGTTGTCAAAAGCATTGCATAAAAATAAGCTAGCTCAGAATGCGGGTCAAAACTGAATCAAATCAAGATGATTTTAAGGAACAAATTGTAATTGGGGATGAGTCTTGGACTTAATAACATAATCTATGGAAGAAGGTGCAATCAAAACAGTGGCTTTTGAGGGACTCCGTTGGGCCAGTTAAATTCAAAGCCAAGAGGTCAGCTCAGATGGTTATGGAGATGGTTTTATTTATTTATTTTTAATTCCAAAGGGTTGTAATCTTGATTGATATTTTCAAGGCACACAGAATGATAACAGGGGCTTGTTTAGAGTAGCTAAGAAATATGGAAGAAATGATGAAATCAAAGAACTCAAAAGAAAATTTCAAAGGGCAGCTCAAGAAGACATAAAGTGTTAAAATAAAATATACAAAACCCTGGCGTTTGAAAACCAAAAAGGAAGAACTCATTCAGCATATCTTCAACGGAAAGAAGTGAAGAAAAAAAAATTCAGGTCTTGAGTTGCAATATGAAAAGATTCTAAAGGCAAGATATTAACAGATGCAGGAAGCATCAAAAGAAGATGGGAGGAATACAGAATTAGTCCAAAAAGAATGAGTTAAAATTCATCCATTTCAAGAGGTAGCATATGATCAAGAGCCAATGAAGAGCTTGGAAGAAGTCCAAGCTGTACTGAAGATGTTAGCCAAAACAAGACTCCAGGATTATAGGATCCAAATTGAAATATGCCAAGAAACTGATGGAGCTCTGGACACACTCACTCATATATGCCAAGAAAACTGGAAGACAGTTATCTGACCAGGTGACTGGAACTGGAAGAGATTCACAGTTATATCCATTCCAAAGAAAAGTAAAAAATTCCAACAGAATTCAAGAATTATAGAACAGTATCATTGATAAAATATGTAAGTACGTTTTGCTGAATATCATCCAACAATGGTTGCAACAGTACATTGAAAGAGAGTTGCCAGAGGTTCAGGCCAGATTCAGAAGAGGATGTGGAACACGGTATATCATTGCTAACATCAGATGGGTCTTGGCTGAAAGCAGAGATGTTTCCAGAAAGATGCTTCCTCAAGCTTTATTGACTGTGCAAAGCATTTCACTGTGGTAACTGTGGATGACATTGAGAAAAATGGGGATTCCACAACACTTAATTGTGTTCCTGCAGAACCAGATCAACAAGAGGCACTGTTTGAACATAACAAGGGAATCCTACATGGTTTAAAATCAAGTGGGTCAGCATTGTGTCCTGTCACCATACTTACTCAATCTTTTTGCTGAGCTTATCACCAGAGAAGTTGGATTATCGGAAGAAGAAGTGGGGCATAGGGATCAGAGGAAGGCTCATCAATGACCTTCAATTCCTTCAATGACACGACTTTGCTCGCTGAAGGTGAGGAGGACTTGAAGACTTGCTGATTAAGGATTGTAGGTTACCATATGGATTACAACTGAATGTAAGAGAAAAGCCACATCTTTATAATTGAACCAATAGGCAACAACATGATAAATGGAGAAACATTTCAAATTTTCCTGAATTTCCTTTTGTTTGGATCTGCAATCAATGCTCATGGAAGCAGCAATCAAGAGATCAAAGGACACATTGCATGGGGTAAATTTGCTGCACAAGACCTCTTTCAAGTGTTGAAAAGCAACAATGGCACTTGGAAAACTAAGGTGTGCCTGACCCAAACCACGGTATTTTCAATTTCCTCGTATACATGTGAGAATTTGACAATGAATACTGAAAAGCAAAAAAGAATTGATTATGGTGCTGGTGAAGAATATTGAAAGCACCATGGAATGTCGAACAACAACAACAACAACAACAACAAATCAAACAAATCATTTTCAGAAGTACAGCCAGAATGCTCCTTAGAAGTAAAGATGGCGAGACTTTGTCCCGTGCTTTTTGGACATCTTACCAGGAGAGATTGGTCCCTGGAAAAGGATAACATGCTTGGTGAAGTAAAGGGGCAGCCAGAAAAGGTCGGATTGACACAGTGGCTACCATGATGGGCTCAAACATAACAATTGTGGAGGTGGTTCAGGATTGGGCTCAGTACATGGTTCAGTACATGGGGTCACCATGAGTCAAAACGGGCTTGCTGGTATTTAAGAGAAACAATAGCATATGGAACTGAAGAATGAAGTGCCCATTCGAAGCAAGAGGGTAGATCGGTGGCCAGGGAAGATGGGTCTATGCGTTCTAGAATCTAAGCTCTCTCCACTTTGCTATGAAGGGAAACCTGGGCTGCAGCCCTTTGTCTCCATGAGGTCACCTCCGCTATTCCACATGTGTAGCTTTGACTCCAACCCAACAGTCCCTCATTTTAGTATTCTGTCATTTATAAGCTAAGGCAGCGAGCAAGCACTTATTCATTAGTGCTTTACACTGTGATGATTGCTGAGATGGCACTTCCGGTATAATATAAGCAATTTTCTGAAGCTTATAATAATAGCAATTTTCTGAAGCTTATGACTCTGAAGCAATTGCCTGATGGGTTGAGATTTCATTAATGATCCGTTAGCCACAGGTATATATTGGGGAAAACGCTGTTGTTAACATGCAATTTTGGACAGTTTTGAGTCATCAGCGTCTACTTTAAGATTGTAGGGAATGTTGTTGCTGTTAGTGCTGTCTGGTTGATTTTCACTCATAGCAACCATATGTACAATAGAACACAACACAGCCTGGTCTTCACCATTCTTATAACTGTTACCATAGGGGAGGCCGCTAGTGTAACCACTGTGACAATTTATCTAGTTGATGAGCTTTTTTTTCAATGCAAATTTGCCCCCAAACTAGGCTGTTTGATTTCTTGACTGATACTCCCATAATGTTGATTGTGGATCCAAGTAAAAGTATATCATTGACAACTTCATTATTTTCTTCATTTACTGTAATGGTACTTATTGACCTAGTTATGAGGGCTTTTATTTTATTTATATTAAAGTACAATCTACTCTAAAGGTTGTAGCTTTTGATCTGCACCAATAAATGCTTTAAGTCCTTTCCATTTTCATCAAGCAAGATGTATCATCTGTATATCTGAAGTTGTTAATGAGTGTTCTTCCAATTTTTATACCAAAATATTTTTCATATAGCCCACCTTCATCAGATTCTTTTCTGAACAGGTTAAATAAGCATGGTGGAAGAATACAACCCTGCCGCAAACCTTTCCTGATTTTAACCTATGCACTAGTCCTTAGAGGACTGTCTCCAGGTGTATGTGTAGATTCCCCATGAGAAAATATTAAATATTTTGGAATTCCCATTTTATGTTATCCATAATTTGTTATGACCCACCTAGCCAAATGCTTTTACATGGTCAATAAAACATAAGAAAACAACTTTATCTGCTCTGAGCCAAGACCCATTTAATATCAGCAAAGGTGTCCTTTATTCATTAGCCTGTTCCGAATCCAGCTGAAGTAACGGGCATTTCCCTCTTGATGTCCAGTGCAAACATTTTAAAATTTTCTTTAGCAAAATTTTGTATTATGATATTAATTGTGTCATCTTAATTAATGTTCTCTATTTTACCTCCTATTTATGTCTTCTTAAAATTCTCAAGTTTATTACATTGCATGATAGAATTTTGAAATATCAACACTTTGTTCATAACAAATACCTTCTTTCATCAACACAAAATGGGACTATACAGGTGGACTTCTACGGATAGAGTACACAGAAATCAAATAGACTTCATCTATGGAAAGAGACGATGGAGAAGCTCAATATAAACAGCTAACACCATCAATTATTCCTATGTATGTTCAGACTGAAGCTGAAGAAAATTAATAAAAGTTCATGAGAACTGTGCTAGTCCAGGTTAACTAGAGAAACAAATTCATAGACACTCAAATGTGCTTAAGAAAGAGCTTCATATAAAGAATAAGTGTATATTAAGAAAGCATCCCAACCCAGTCCAGATCAAGTCCATATAATATCAGTGCTAAGTCCAATATTAGCCCATATGTCTGATACCAATCTATAAAATCCTCTTCAGACTCATGCAACATATTCAGTGATGCCAAATGTAGGAAGATCACAGGCCAGTGGGTGGAAAGTTTTACGGATCCAGTGGGGGGTGGAAGTATTTCAGTGCTGGTATGGGTCTCCATGTGGCTCCTCCAGCTCCAGGGCTCTGCCTCCATCAGTGCAGCTCCATGTGGTTTGTGAAAAGGAATGTCTCGCAGGGAGAGTGTGTCGTGCCTCTAGTGAGCAATTTATCTCCGTCGCTCTCCACTCGAGGTTATCAAGCTAGGACCTGATTGGCAGGCTAAACTCCACTCCTTCCTCAAGTTGATAGTAGATTTTGTAACTGCCACAAGAGCCAAAATATGATCTTGAGTCTATCTCACCTGAATTTTGAGAACATCTCAAGAACAGATGAACTTCTTTGAACACTAATAATGGCAGAAGATCTGATGATTTGTGGAAGGACATCAAGAACATGATTCATGAAGAAAGCAAAAGGTCAGTAAAAAGACTGGAAAGGAAGGAACGTTCCAAGTGGATGGCAGGCGAGACTCTGAACTTCCTCTTCATCACAGAGCAGCTAAAGCAAATGGAAGAAAGGATGACATCAAAGAGCTGAGTAGAAAATGACAAAGGACAGCGTGAGAAGACAAAGTTAAATATTGTAATGAAATGTGCAAAGACCTAGAGTTAGAAAAACAAAAAGGAAGAACATGCTCAGCACATCATCAACTGAAAAACTCAAGAAAAATGGAAGACTCAAGTTGCAATATTAAAAGAATCTATGGGTAAAATATTGAATAATGCAAGGATCTTAAAAAAAAGATGACAAGAATACTCAAGTCACCATACCAAAAAGAACTAGTCAACATTCCACTATTTCAGGAGATCGCATATGAGCAAGAACCAATCGTATTGAAAGAACTTCAAGCTGCTCTGAATTAGCCAAAAACAAGACTTCAGGAATCAATGGATTATCTATTGAAATGTTTCATCAAACTGATGAAGAACTAGAACTTACTCATCTATGCCAGAAAATTTGGAAGACAGATATTTGGGTAACTGACCGGAAAAGATCCCTATTAGTGCTCATTCTAAATAAAGATGACTCAACAGAATGCAAAATGATGAAATAATATGAATCATATCATATGCAAGTAAAATTTTACTGATGACCATCCAACAACAGTTGCAGCAGTACATCAATCGAGAGCTATAAGAAGTTCAGTTCCAATTCAGAAGAGGACAAGGAACAAAGGATATCATTTCTGATATCAGATGTATCTTGACTCAAAGCAGAGAAGACCAAAAAGACGTTTACTTGTGTTTTACTGACTATGCCAAGACATTTGACTGTGTGGATCATAACAAATTTTAGACAATCTTGAGACGAATGAGAATTTCAATACACTTCATTGTGCTCATTTGGAACATGTCCATGGATCAAGAAGCAGCTGTGTGAATAGAACAAGGGAATGCATACTGCATGGTTTAAAAGCGGGAAATGAAAGCATCAGGGTTATATCCTCTCACCATACTCATTCAATCTGTGGGCTGAGCAGCACTTCATCAGAAAAACTGGCTTATATGAAAAAGACGGTCATCAGGATTTGGAGGGAGGCTTATTAACAACCTGCCATGTATAGATGACAGAACCTTGCTTGCTGAAAGTGAGGAGGACTTGAAGCAGTTGCTGATGAAGATAAAGGATTATAGCCTTTAGTATGGATTACAACTCAATGTCAAAAAGACCAAAATTCTCATAACTTAACCAACAAGTAGCATCATAATAAATGGATAAAAGACTGAAGTTGTCAGGGATTTCGTTTTGCTCATATCTACAAGCCAATTCTCATGGAAGCAGCAGTGAAGAGGTCAAAAAGATGACTTGCATTAAGTAAATCGGCTGCACAAGACCTCTTTAGAGTATTGAAAAACAAGGCTGTTATGTTGAGGATTAAGGTGTACCCAACTCGTGGTATTTTCAAATGCCTCATATGCATTGAAAATTGGATATTGAATAAGGAAAACTGAAGAAGAATGGCTACATCTGAGTTTTGGTGGTAACAAAGAACATTGAAAGTACCATGGACTGGTGAAATGACAAATTTGTCTGTCTTGGAAGAACAGCCAGAATGGTCCTTAGTGGTAAGATGGTAAGACTTCATCTTGCATTTTAGGCATGTTGCCAGGAGAGACCAGTCCCTGGAAAAGGACATCATTCTTGGTAGAGGAGCAGTGCAAAGAGGAAGGCTCTCAACGAGATGGATTGACACAGAGGCTGCAACAATGGGCTCGGGTATAGGAACATCTCACTTGGTACTCCATCGGTCCCTGAAACTTTAATTTTCATCAATAACTTTAGTGTAGCTTGGACTCGATGACCCTATACTACCTCCTAAAATTGTTGAATAGCAAGCCGTTATTTTTGGTACAGTGGGCTGTGTAACCTTTCCATCTTCTGTTGATGTTTGCTGTGCCATTCAATATTTTTCCATAGAATCCTTCAATATCAGACCTTGAGGCATGACATTTTTCTTAAATTATTTCAGCTTTGAGAAATGCTGAGCATTCCTTTTTTGTTTTCTACGTGAAGGTCTTCTTACTTTTGACAATTTTCTCAGCACATAATTTGAAATCTTATGTTCCCCTGTATTGCCTCCTCATTTCTTCTATTAATTTTAGGTACTTCAAGAACGAGATTCTGAGTCTCTTCTGCCGTCCATTTTTGTTGCTTTCTCTTTTTCTGTCTTTTAAGTGACTTTTTTGTTTTCTTCATGTGTATTGTCCTTCATATCATTCTACAACTCCTCTGGTTTTCATTCACTGATATTCAGTGCACCAAGATTGTTCTCAAGATGGTCTCCAAACTCATGAGGCACATATCCAAGGTTGTATTTTGGCTCTCATGAACTTTAAAATTTTTCTTTAGTTTTAACTTGAATTTGTACACCAGCAACTAATGGTCTGTTTTTTAACTGGTCTATGGTCTTGGTTAGTGATGAGATTGAGCTTTTATATCATGTTTTTTGACTGATGCAATAGGTTTTATTGCTATTCATTCCATCCTGCAAGGTCCATGTGGATAGTTACCGATTCTGTTGTTTAAAAAGAGAATTTCAATGAATAAGCCATTGTTCTCACAACATTCTCCCATGTGACCTCCCACTTAATTTCTATTACCGAGGCCATGCTTTTTACTACCCATTCTTTTTCTTGTTTCCAGCTTCCACATTCTTAAACTCAAGCAACTCGATGCTCTCAGGTTGATTGTGATGCAGAGTGACCCCACAGGACAGGGTAGAATGACTCCGGTTTGTCTTTGAGACTGTACCTCTTCACAGGAGTGGAAAGCTTCATCTTTCTCTCTTGGAGAGGCTGGCGGTTTCCGACTGCTGACCTTGTGTTTAGCAGCCCAATGCATTTAGTCACCAGAAATATTAATGCCTCTTGAATGCACACCTGATAAATTATAGACTACAGAAGTTGGCAAAAAACTTCATTTTTTTTCATTTTAGCA
>NW_022104341.1:32748842-32763788 GCF_000313985.2 Echinops telfairi | reverse complement strand
CAGCAGTCCCCAGCTTAAGCAATGTATACTACCATGTGTGGCGCAGCAGGTCTTGAAGGAACCCCAGACTCCAGTGACACAGTCCACGGGTTGGGTGTGCCACAGGTAGTGTAGTTTGCAAGTTGAGGCAGACAACCAGCAAAGGCACACTGGTCAGATCATCAAAGAGCAAGAGACCAGCAAGGCAAGGCGTGCTGAGCCATTTATCTCTCCGCCCTTCAATTAATTCCACATGTGTTCATTGGCCAGGTTGGCACAATAAACCTACCTATCACAAATAGATGTCCTATCACTGGCAGCATTGTACAGTATCTCCGGAGAGCTCTTTAAATGGTCTTTTGGATCATGACTGCGACATCATTTCTTTTCTTTTTAAAATTTTTAATTAAATACTTTTATTGGAGGCTTTTACATCTCTTATCACAATCCATACATTCATCCGTAGTGTCAAGCACATTTGTACATATGTTGCCATCATCATTTTCAAAGCATTTTCTTTCTACTTGAGCCCTTGGTATCAGCTCCTCATTTTACCCCTTCCCTCCTCCACCCCCCCTCTCATGGACCCTTGATAAGCTATAGATTATTATTGTCATATCTTACATCGTCCTCTGTCATCCTTCAACTACTTTTCTGTTGTTTGTCCCCCTGGGAAGGGATTATATGTTGATCCTCGTGATTGACTCACCCTCTCTTCCCCAACCTTCCCCTTATCCTCCTGGTATCTGTATTCTTATTGTTGGCCCCAAAGGGTTTATTTATCCTGTATTCTCTGTGTTGTGGGCTCTTATCTGTAGCAGTGTGCATGCTCTGGTCTAATCCAATTTGTAAGGTAGAATTTAGGTCATGATAGTGAGCGGGAGGAAGCACTGAAGAACTAGAGGAAAGTTGTATGTTTCATCAGTGCTATACTGCACCCTGACTGGCTCATCTCTTTCTTATGACCCTTTTGTAAGGGGATGTCCACTTGTCTACAGATGGGCTTTGGGTCTCCGCTCCACGTCTCTCCCACCCCCGTGCCCATTCCCATTGATATGATTTTGTTCTGGTTCTTAGATGTCTGATACCTAATCCCATCGACACCTCATAATCACACAGGTTGTTGTGCTTCTTCCATGTGGGCTTTATTGTTTCTCAGCTAGATGTCTGCTTGCTTATCTTCATCACTTTTTTTCAATTTGTTATTCCCAGCATAGTAGACCATATGATTGTTTGCTTTATAATGACCAATACTAGTGCATTTCAGCATACTTATGCTTAAAGTCTCAGGAGATCTATCTTTATATATTACATTTCATTTCTGATGACTTCCAATTTTCCTAGATTTATACTTTGTACATTCTATATCATGGATATTAGTAGGTGCTTGGATAATATTAGAACGCCATTTCTAAAGTCATATTCGGAATACCTTACACACTGAGGGAGGGGCTCATCGCTAGGGCTCTGCTGCTCTCCCTGACCAGTTTCTTGACAAGTCCTTTTCCCTCGTGTCTTAGTCTGGACACTCCACTGAAACCTATCAACCTTGAGTCGCCCTGCTAGTATGTGACATACTGATGGCATCGCTTCCAGCATCACAGCAGCACACAAGCCACGACAGTGTGACAAATTAAGATATGAGTGGTGTTTTAGGGATAATTGAACAAGAAGTAGAAGTTTGTGAAGATGTGCTGGTTGGAATTCTTACCTCTCTTTGGGATACTCATTCTCATTTTATTTTCTGTATTCAGGTAAGCCATTGAAATCTCTGTAGACACTATTAATTTTATTATTTAGCTTGCATGAATTCAAGGATCAGAATTAAATGACCTTTCTTTAGCTGTGCCCCTGGTCAAGGGACATTTATTATAGCACCTTTTATTTTTTGAAAGTATGTAAACTTCAGCTTGAGTGCAACCTTAGGGAGTTTAACATTCCCAAATTTTCTGTGATTGAGGCTATGGCAGAAAATAGATTTTTATTTGTTTTGTCCTTAAAAGTAATACTGAATATCATGTAAATGGTTTTTCCTTATAAATATATTTGTCCAAAGAGCTCCATTATTTCATAAGCTAATTTTTCAAAATCAATTTCTATGTTTGAAAAGGAAATGAAATCCATGTTTTCAATATGTCATTAGGAAAGCACAGTGGTCACATATTTTAACAATATATTAAAAGCCATACTGAAAATAATTTATTTTTTAAAACCCATAACTCAACAGATTGAAAAAAAAGGACTAGCCATTCATGTAAATTAGCTAATTCACATTTATCAGAGGAAATAATTCATAGTATTAACAATACTGTCATTTAAGCAAAATTAAATGTGGCCTAGAACCACACATTTATTTTTACTGCATTCATTATTCATTCCTATGTTTCTTTCCTCAATTTTCTGAATTGTAAGTTTTGAATTCAAAATTCAGTAGAGAAAGAAGCAAATTATTTTCTCATTTTAGTGACCTCATGGTTAACAGCAATGAGGCCACAGGAACAAATCTAGCTTGAAATGTGTCCAAACCCCCACCTCCCAGTGTGTACAAAAGGCAAAAAAAAAGTAAGAGGTGCAGCGGATATTAGCATGAGTAATCTTGGCAATCTAAATATTAAACATATGTCAGATTCCCAAATACACATCCACGTGTTTTACAGAGATGCCTTTCATCTGAGGAGCGCCAACCCGCTTCAGCGAGCACGGGATGGTGTTCTAGGCCCAAGGCCGCGTCAAAGCTTGGCAGATCAAGCCACCACAACGCAGCCCACCCCCCAAAACCCAAACCCAAACCAAACCTCTTTTAGTATTTCTCCCTTTTAAATGTTACTTATTTTGTAATTGAAACACACAGCAAAACATACACTAATTCAACAATTTCTAAACATACCATTTATTGACATTAATTATTTTCCTCAAGTTGTGCAACCAATCTCACTTGGTTTTCTGATCTCCCGTCCACATAATTTCACTGCTGCTTCAGGCTCCTCTCTAATCTTTTGAGTTGATGTTATCAATTTGATACCGTATATTAAAACTTAACTGCCATGAGTCATGCATAGAGCCCCTGTAGAGCAGAGTAGAGTCACCTCTTTGGATTTCTGAGGCTGCTAAATTTTACTTAAAGAAGAAAGCTCCATTATTGTCTAACGAGCAGCTGGTGGGTGGGACCTGTTGATCTTGTGGTTAGTAGCCCAAGTACACAACCCACTATGTTACCAGGGTTCCTTTGGTCCCATAAAGCAGTAGTTCTCCAAATGGATAATGCCCCCGTGCTGGAATGATCCAACAGTGCTGCCAAAGTAGACACTTACATTTGATCCTTGTACTATGGGCTACAGTATAAAAGCCTTTCATTGCCAAGGGACCATGAGAAACACTTCTTCTGAAAAAAGGGGCTATAGACCAAACAAGTTTGGGCTAAAAGGGCAGGATGCTCAAGGCAGACACTTTTACAAGTTAAGCTAACCTGCTTAGTCTTATGAAGACGTCACAGCACTGTGATGTCGACGAAGCAAGCTCCCACTCTTTCCTGAAAGACGGTTGCTAATTTCCATCCCGAAGCCACCATAGCCTTATTGAAATCTAAGTGAATTAAGCCAATTGACCAGCACATTCGGATTTCCTAGGATCTTTGACACTTAAACCCCATTTCAATCCTGTCTACAGATAATAGACATAGAGAGAAGAAACAGAATAGTGTTTTCTTATCTCCTGGACACTGTGTGAATGCTGTGACATAATTCTTTCCGTCTGTTAATAGAATGTGCTCATAATACTTGGCATCATCTTCCTTCCAAATCATTTTCTGTGAGGCATTGAAGTTTTATTTTAGAAATACTTAGAGTTTTTCCTAAAAAGGCATGTTATTACCCCAAGCACCAAGGAGTGTGTGTGTGTCTTGACCATTGAAAAATATTATTTCATAAACCCCCTTAGTGCAGTATGGTAGTCACAAAAATTGACTATCAACATTTCACAATGAGATCATACTTTTGCAAATAATTATAAACTTTACAAGGTTTTAAGCAAATGTAGGATTATTGTTACCATAAGCGTATATCTTCTCTGAAAGGGCACCTCAAATGATAACTTGTATACTCAAATCTATGTTTGTTTCCACATTCATTCATCCTTGGAAAATGCCATGTTGTTGTTGTTAGATGCTATTGAGCCGACTCTGACTCATGGTGAGCTTATGAATGAAATGTTTCCTGGTCTTCAAGATCATTGACGTGCTTCAGTGTAACTGGTGGAGTATTAAGTATGAGTGAACTCTATTGCCTTGTTGTGGAAGAAAGATAAGGCTTTCTGCTCCAGTGGAGATTTACAGCCCTGGACACCCAACGGGCAGCTCGGGTCTGTCCTGTTGGGTCCCTGTGAGTCAGAATTGACGTGACAACAGTGAGTTTGTGTGCTTGGTGTTGGTGCTGTCCTGTGTACACCAGTCAGTCAGTGGGAGATTGCATGGAAACAGGGACGACTACTTTGGTGTCACTACTGTCTTCGTGCGTCTGGCACATCGTTGGATGTAATGAATGTGCGCCGAATTGAACTGAACTGAAACACTTGTAGTGAATGAGGCAAGTGAATGCACAATAAAGAACCATTTTAGTTGACCTTCTCTAGGGACATGATGAGACAGGCAGTGTTCTGGGTCAACTGTCTGTGGGGCAAATGAATTAAGGACAAGAGAAGATTCAGCCATTTACCAGGGAGGAGGAAAGTATGCAGAAACTATTGTGATGGGCTTCATGTTGCCCTTTGCCCCCACTCCCTGATGAATGTAATTGAGGATACCTGGGCAACCTCCCATATGATGCCTTCTCTCATTTTCCTTTCCACTTTTACCATTCGGACGAAGAAGACGCTTCTGAGTCTTTTCATATTTGTTGCTCGTAGGTTTTTCTCACTGTGAGGCCGAGGACGCTTAGCATCCCTTGAGAATAACCCAGCTATCCCAGCACGATTCTTTAGGGAATTTTCAAGGCCTATCAAAGACAATCCGCAGGCTTTGTCACATGGGTGGGAAGTGGCATGTTATGGAGAGATTTAAAATATGCCAACACAATTTTGGAAGGAAGATTTGTTTACTGAATTTGTTCTTAAACCAAAGCATCTGTTTTGGTCATAAAAGTAAAACATCTTTCATGATAAAAATAATTGTTCTCCTAATTTGTCTACTTTGTTTGATCTAAGAAAATACACTTATTTTCTTAGACCACATTTTGAGAAAGAAATCATAAAAAATGCATTCTTAAATAATTTCACTTGTTTCCATTAATGTGCTTGTGAAAACTACAACTTGCTTCTCCTGAACACTTTTGTTTGTTTGTTTCACTTTGAAACCACTGTTATCAGTGGGAAAATCTAAAGTGGAATCTCTTCCCTTACAAGAAAAGGGGTTAAATCAAAGGTAACTTGACTTGTTACAGTCTGCGATATGGATTGTGTGCTTATACTTGACATTCTCTCTCTCCCTGCACGCGTATCTTTTCTCCATCTTTCATCTCTCTATCTCATGTGCAAGATGACTGCTCCGTCAAATGCTCGGAGGAAGGGACCAACGCGGACCCTTCTTCTCTCTCTGAACTTGGGGAGGGGGGGCGCTACCTCCCCCACCCCCAAATGGATTTTTTCAAAGCTGTGCACAGTATTTAAATTCTTTTTTTACAAAACAACTTTATCACCTTCAAAGTACTCTCCATTACACTTAGTACATTTGTCAAATCTGCAATTCTGTTCTTGGAAACATTTTTCAAACTCATCTGTTTGGATGGGTGACAGTACCTCCCTTATTTTTTTTCACCTCTTGCACGTTGTCAAATCTCCATCCTTTCATGACCCTCTTCGTTCCCAGAAACCAAAAGAAGTCACACGGTGGGAAGTCAGGTGAGTGAGGTGTGTGGGGCAAGAGAGGTAGGTGTTTTTTTGCCATAATCGGTGCACTGAGATGGTTGAGTGAACAGGTGCATTGCCATGGTGACAAAACCAGTCCCCCGTCTGTGACAAATCAGGCCTTTTTTCTTGTACACTTTTAGGCAATCTTTTCAGAACTTCTAAATAGAAAGCTTGATTAACAGTCTGACCTGGTGGAATGAACTCCAAATATACTACCAGTGAACAATTTCATCCATTCGGGAAGGTCATGGACATCCAGAATAAGGTTTGTCATCAAGCATCATTTCATCTTTTTTAAAATGAGAAAACCACTTGTACACTTGAACTCTTCCCATAGTGCTGTCCTTGCAAGCTGCGTTCAACATCACAACAGTTACTATGGCATTTTCCCCAAGCAGGCAACAAAATTTCACTGTTCTTAAATGGGCCATCAGAAAAATGAGATTCGAGGGAAACTACTTTTATGGAAAAATACACTGTGTCCAGAGAGAACCTTCCCAGGCAATGCCACTAGGTGCACTAACTCAGAGCTTGTTGTTTGATGCTTGCCTAGAGTGGGAAAGTGTGCACTATGACAAAAGCTCTGCCCAGCAGAGCTTTTTTCCACTTTTTCTTTAGTACTCCTCTGGTATACTGAGAGGAAATGCTGTAATGCAAGGATCACATTTTAGCTGCTCCCAAATACTTTCCTTTTCATGTTTTTTTTCTAGCCATGTTTTCAATAATACATAGAAAGTTTTGATTTGACTCTAAGCAGTGCGTGGTGGAAGAAAGAATGGATGGCTTACAGAGGAGGTAAAGTTCAGGTAATTGAGGTAGAGTTTCTGCAAACAGCTAAGCCCTTAACTACTAGATAAAAGGTTAGTGACTTGAATCTACCCAGAGGTGCCCTAGGAGACAGAATCGGAGAGCTGTGTCCAAAAGGTTTCAAAGCCCAATGGAGAACTTCTACCCTAAATATGGGGCAAACTGCATCAGAAATGACTTGAAGGAAACTGGCAGCACATTGTTCTTTAGTTATTTAAGAGAAAATAAAGGAAAATTAGTGAAAGTGAATGAACGTGATGGTCAAACACAGACACGTTCTCACTTCTATTTGAGAATGAAATATTTGATGGAAAACACAAATGTGCCTTGAATGAAAGTTTAGTGACTTACATGAGGAGGCTTCAAAAAATTCAGGGAAAATGCCTAAACCTTTAAATTCCATTTTTCTGCGAACTTTTAGAAACCCTCTTTTATTTTTAAGTCTTTTTCAGAGGATAAAGTGTATTTTGATGAAAATACAAAGAATTGATTTGAATGTATTTCTGTCAGCTCCTAATTGATCAGAGGCTTGAAGTCTGTTTACTCTGAGTAACTCTAACTGAGGTAATTTACTTGTCACTTGCACACACATGTGCATAGATTTGCTGGAATCAGCCAGAATCGCATTTGCAGCCAAGTGGGAAGTCAACATGCTCATTGCTATTTAGTTTATTTTAAGACATTTTAAATTATTTAGAGAGACTATACGAAGACAATCATGGCTAGCAACAAGTAACCATATTTTTGCTTGAGGCTTGATTTTTGTTTTTGTGGTTATGTCCTATTGAGTCAGTACTGACTCATAGTGATGCTGTATACAATAGAAGAAAATACTGCTGGGTCATGCACCATCTTCAAAATTGTTTTGTTCCAGCCAGTGTGTCATTTCTTCTTGTTGAACTTCTTCCTCTGGTTTTATACACCTCTATTTTACTACGCTTGATGCTTTCCCAGGGACTGAGCTCGCCTGGTACCATGTTCAGAGTAGGTGAGAGGAAGTCATAGCATTCTGGCTGTGTTTATTTCAAGATAGATTTATTGAAAATCTGGCAGTCCACCCCACAATACTTTTAATATTCTTCATTACAACCATAATTCAATTTGCATTGATTACTCTAATGTAAAAAAATTCAAAACTGTTATTCAGGACCCATGAAAAGTTATAGTTGAACGAGACCCCAGAATCTTAGAAATTAGATAAGATATTGATAATCATAGTTCAGTACTTTCCAGACCCTTTATATAACAAATTTTAGCCTTTAGTTCCATTCTGTTGCATCTGTAATCTCTAGGGGTGGGGCTTAGGACTACTTGTTTAAACCACATGGTTTTGTAATCGTCACAGAAGATTGAAATGGACCTACCTCACCCTGTTGTCAGCCATGACTAAACATGTGTGTCTGCGCAGCATGAACTTTGTACCAAACATAGGAATCATCAACATTCTAAACAAAACAACAGAACCCAAAACGACAGCAGTAAATTCATAGCTATTGGTAATTATGCCGAATGTAGATAGATTAAATGCCAGTCAAGTGACAAAGACTAACAGAGTAGATTAAATAAAGACACGGTTCATCAATATGCTGCCTTCATGAGCCACATTTAGACTCAAGTAATAATAATAAGCTAAAAATCAAAGTATGTAGAAATATCTAGCAAGAAAATTACAATCAAGTAAAAAGAATAAGTAGCATTAATATCTGATAAAATTAAATAATGCAAAACAATATAATGACACAAACAAGGGTATTATATGAGGGGACTTCAAAAAGTTCATGAAAATTTTCATTACATTTTTCTTGAATTTTTAAAAGTGTCTTTTAGTAATGATTAAAAGGTTAATCAAACCAGAGGCCATAGCCATGAGAAATATGCATGCACTCAATGATAGAGCTCTAAAATATGTAAAACTAGCTTGAACACAATTGAAAAAAGAAATAAGCAACAATAATAATGGGAGGTCTTAACATGCCACTTTCAATGAAGCAATGAACATGCAGAAAAAGACAACAAAGACACAGAAGATCTAAATAGCAAATCAACCAAATTGATTTCATAGAAACCCTGTGTAACGAACACTCCATCTGGCATAGTACAAGTTATTTTTCCAATGCACATGGATCAGTCCCAAAAGAAAGTATTTATTAGGCCATAAATTAAGAATAAATAAATTAAATAAATTCAAAAAATAGTTTACTGAATCACAATGTTATAAACAAGAAATCAACAACAGGAAGAAAAAAGGAAAAAACAAATAAATAGAAACTGAATAGCATCCTTCCTAAAAACCATTGGGAAATTAAAGTAATGAAAAATAACATAAATGCCCAGAATCAAAATCAAAATATCTGTATCTATCTATCTATCTATCTATCTATCTATCTATCTATCTATCTATCTATCATCTATCTATCTATCTATCTATCTATCTATCTATCTATCATCTATATATATCAAAAGGGAAAAAAAGAGTCAAAATCAACACCTTAACTCTATAACTCCAAAAAACAGGAAAAGAGCAGCAAAGACACTCAGTGACCAATAATTAAAGGTAAAGGAGAAATAAATGATGAAGAAAACAAGAAAAAGAAACATTAAGAAGAGTAAAATTCGGTCTTCGAAAAAATTTTTTAAATGACAAACCAAACTAGCCAAATTAACAAAGAAAAAGGAGAAGATGCAAATAATACAATAAATGCAATAACTTTTGTTACAACAGAATCAATCGAAATTAAAAAATGATAACAGAAAACGTTGCAGAACTGTACTCTAGCCAATTTGAATACCTGAAAGAAAAGGGGACATTTCTAGAACTAAAATATCTACATGCATTAACAGAGTGGGATACAAAACTTGAAGAATCCTAAGAAGAAATGAATAGGCCATTACAAACAAGACACAAAACAAATTCCCCAACAATAATATATAAAAAACAGCTCCAACCGTGAAGGCCTCACTGGTGAATACTACCAAACATTCAGAGACGAGATAACACGAACTGTCCTTAAACTCCTTCAGAACAAAGAAAAGAATGAAATGATCCTGAATTTATTCTATGAATATAGGTATTTTTCATTTTACATAATTCCTTTAAAATGTATTGTTAATTAGGAGTTAATACATGTTCAATAGGAGTTATCCCATTGTTCAATCATGTCTAGCAGAATTGTACAATTGCTACCACAATCACTTTCCAAACATTCTTTATCTTCCTTGACTCCTTGACATCATCTCCTTTTTACTACCCCCCACCACTATAGCTGGCCCCCTGAAACCCTCATCTACTTGCTTACCTATAGGTTCATCAATTCTGAGTTTCATATACTGAAGCACAGAGCAACATATAACTTCACGAGAGTTGCCTTCAATGACATAACACCTCTGAGATACACTCTAATATGAACAAACAAAAACAAAACAAAACAAAAATACAGAAAATGTTGAAACCCAGATCTGGTCCAGCATGCATCAGAGAGGAGATCAACTGACAAAGTTTTTAGCTGTTCAAGTCAGATTGATGCCTTTGATTTTCTATACTCATCTCTCCAATGCACTCTGATTAGTGACCACTTTCCTTCCATCCCTCCATTGTGCATAGGGAGAGTTCACCAGAAGCTTATTTCCTAAGTAGTTCCCACAAATGAATTTTGGGCTCCCACTGTCATCGATAGCCTTCTGCAAACCTGATTTTCACAATTTAGGCTCTGATACTAATCCCTCCTTCGATTTTGGATTATATGATTTACAATCCTTCAGTTACTGATGACGGTGTGCTTCCTTAATGTGGACTTAACTGACATCTCACTTAGATGACTGCTTGTTTGGAGAAAAGCTTTAAGACCCCAGATGCTATTTTATCTGATAGTTGGACACCATCTAATTTTTTCACCACATTTTGGTATAGCATCCTTATCTTTTGTGTTCCCTTTCTGAGGGCCAGTATCTAGCAGGGCCATGGTGTAAGAACACATTTTTCTTAAGTTGGAGCTATTTTACCCATTTTTCAATCTTTTAACTCGAGGTTTACATTTTTTCTTGAGTTTTTTGCAGTTTAAAATATGCTGAGAGGTTTCTTCCTTTTTGCTTTTCTAACTTTAGGTCTTTGCACATTTAATTATAATATTTTACTTTGTCTTCTTAAGCTGCCCTTTGTAACTTACTATTTAGCTCCTTGTTGTCATCAATTTTTCACTTGGATTTAGCTACTCTAAAATTAAGTTTCAGAGTCTCTTCTGATGTGCACCCTAACATTTTCTTTCTTTCCAATCTGGTTAATGACCTTTTGCTTCCTCCATGTATGATGTTCTGGATTGCATTCCATAACTCTTCAGGTCTTTATCAAAAGTGCGTAATGCATCAAATCTGTTCTCGGAAATGTTCTTGTAGTTCAGGTGGGATATACTCAAACTCATATCTTTGATCTCATGGATTAGTTTTCATTTTCTTCAGCTTTAACCTGAACTTACATATGAGCAATTGATGGTCTGTTATGCAGTTGGCTCCTGGCTAGTTTTAGCTGCTGTTATTCAATTTCTCCATCACCTTTGCCCACAGATGAATTCATTATGATTTCTGTGTAGTCATTTTGGAGAAGCCCACATTTTGTGTTGTTGAAAAAAGGTATTTGTAATGAAGCCATTAGTCTTGCAAAATGCTATCAAGAGATATCAATAGAAGCTTTGTTTCTATTACCATGACTATATTTTACAACTACTGTTACTTCCTGTTGGTTTTCAACTTTTGCATTCCAATCACCAATAACTATCACTACATCTTGATTGCATGTTTGATTAACTTCAGACTGAATACTTTGGTCGAATCCTTCAATTTCTGCATCACTAGCTTTTGTTATTGGTGCATAATTTAATAAGAGTTTTATTGATTGGGCTTCCTTGTATGCAGTTAAATATTATCATATCACAGAAAGTATTGTACTTCAAGATATAGCTTGAAATGCCCTTTTTGACTATGAATGTGATGCCAATCCTCTTGGATTTGTCATTCCTATCATAATACACCATATTATTTTCTGATCGAAAATGGCAAATATCACTCCGTTTCAGCTCAATAATGCTTATAATATCAATCTTTATGCATCCCATTCCATTTTAAAAGACTCCCAATTTTCTTAGATTCATATTTTATAAATCCTAAATTCCAATTACTCATCGATGTTTGATACTGTGTCTTCTCATTTTGAGTTATGTTCCATCAGCAAATGAACATCCTGAAGGCTTTATTCCTGGAGGCTTTACTCCAACTCTGACATTATAGTCAACTCCACTTTGAGAAACCAGCTCTATTCTTCAGTCATATTTTGAGTGCCTTCCAACCCAAGGGGGCTCATCTTCTGGCTCTGATGATACTCTGCTTAATTAGATTTTCAGTAGCTGACAATGTCTCAGGGGTATTCATAGGGTTTTCTATGGCTAATTCCTCTGTAGGAGGAGATTCCTGTCCAGTCTACTCCTATAAATAGAAAAACCCAGGGAGACTGCAGGAAAGTTACTGGATTCAAGAAAGATAATGGATTCAGCAAAGCAGCAGAATACAAAATCAACATAAAACCATCAGAATTCCCCTACAGTGTAGAGTCTACACTAACAAAGAAAACTTTGAAAATGACATCAGTAAAAAATAGCTATCAAAGGTTGAGATACTTAGGAATAAACCTAACCATGAAAGTAAAATACAAATAAAACTAATAACACTGCTGCAAAAACAAGAGAGACCTAGAGAAAGGGAAGAGTAGATCATGCTCATGGATAGGAAGACTTAACATACTACCCTAAATAATCTATAGATAGAATGAAATCCCAATCTAGATGCTATCAGCACTCTTTAAAGACATGCAAAAATGAATCAGCAACTTTATGGGGAAAAGAAAGTGACCCCAGATAAGTATCAAACATATAAAGTGATAATAAAATATATAAATGATTTAACTATATTATTACTATCACATGCAACTAATACTTTGCTGAAGATAATTCAATAGTTGCAGCAGTATATCAACGGTCAGCTGCCAAAAATTATTTTTGTGTGTTTGTGGTCTGTACGTGTGCTGCAGATGGTTTCTTTGTTATTACATATTTTTGTACTGAGTTCATTTTGTTTAAGTTTTAAAAAATCATTTAATCATTGCTGTTACTTTATAATGTACTGTACCTGTATGATTTTCTTCTCTTTAATTTATTTCTTCTTCTTTTAGGCTAACTTGTAAGTCATTATTCTCTTCCCAAGTATAATATAGTCCATTTTATCTTGATATTGTCTGGACTTTCTCTCCACTTGGAAATTCTTGACCTGTACAGTTTATTCTCTCTTTTTTGTTTGATAATTATTCTCATTAAGAAATTGACATCTCTTGTTTCCTATTTTCATTCTTAAAGTTTTATTTCATTTTTGATGCTCGTATGTCTGGGTTAATTTCAATGTGATGTCTGAATCTCAGGTTGTCCCCTGCTGTTGGTTCTCTGTTGTAGGACTCCCTTAACCATTTCTTGTAAGTTGGGTCTGGCTTTTACAAATTCCTTTATTTATTTATTATTTTTGCTTATTTGCAATGTCTTAATTGTATCTTGTATCTGAGGGACAACTTTACTGAGGGTATAATTCTTGGTTGGCTTCTTTGCTTCATTGTTTTATCTATGTCAGTCCAGTCTCTTCTGACCTATGTAGTTTAAGCCAAGACATCAGAGCTTATTATTATTAGTTCTCCTTGGAGGCACTTTGCCTTTGCCCAGAGTTCCCTTCAGGATTCTTTGTCTTTGGTTTTGGAAACATTGATTGTGATATAGTTATGATACAGCTTGTTGATTTTCTTTCTATCCTCTTTGGGATTTGTTGAGCTTCTTGAATGCAGATCTTCTCATCTTTTTTGGTTTCAAAGAAGTTTTCTTCCAACAAATCCTTGACAGTTTTATCAGCACCCTTACTGTTCTCGAGTTGCAACCACACATGTTATTCCTCTTGAGGGAGTCCTAAATAATTCTTAGGCTGTCTTCATTTTGGTTTCTTATTCTTTTCATTCTTTCTAATTTTCCTCTAACAGATTAGTACTAAGAGGACTGTTTTCAATGTACTTGTCTTATATTAAGTCTTGTCTTCTTAATGCATTAGTTATTTATGAAATGTCCTTATTAATTTTCTCCTTTATATTTGTTTTTTTCATGAGGTTTCTAATTTTTAATTTATTTTCTACATTTTTTCTTGTGTTTTCCTGAGTTCGTCTAGAGTTTTGTCAGTGTTTACCTTGATTTTTGTCTCATTTTTTCCTTGTCTTTATTTCCTTTAATCTCTTTCTTAATCTGGCAAAGAATCTTAAATAGACTTCTTATAGTCCTTATCTAGAAGCTTCAATGCCATGTGTTCTTCTGGAAGACTTTTTTTGGGGGAGGAAGACTTTCTGAGCCTGTGTTTGGTCTGTTTGTTGAGTTACCTTGCCCTGTTCTTTTGAGGAAGATTTTAAACTGTCTGTTGTCTCTGAAATACTGTGGTGTTATTTTATTAAGTGATTGATTGTATGTTAACTTGCTTCATCTTGCTTTTTTGTTTTGTTTTGACATATCTGGCCAATGGACCAAGTGTATTACTCTCATTGTTAGTTTGATAGCACGGAGGCACTCACCACCTGTCTACAGGTGGATTTGCTAGCAGGTGGGAATGTGGACACAAGTCCTTGATCTCTGGGCATGCAGACCAGCTGAGGCCAGGCTGAGAATGTGTTGGCTGTTGTCCATCTAGTGGTGCTAGAGCAGGTGATGGCACTTACACAGTGGGTGAGGTGGCGGGTGTGATGGGCACGAATGGGTAGAATTACTGGCTTCCAACTAATGAGGAAAAAGAAAAAAGGAAATTAAGATGAGCGGGGAAAGGTTAGGGGAAAGAACTTTGGGGGAAAAAGAGGGGAAGAATGGAATATCACCAATGTAAGCTCTAGCCACAGTTGTCTGAGGTAGTGGGCTGGTAGTAGGGCTGGATATACTGGAGTATGCCTAGTCTTCTGGGGAATGGAGGGACAGGAGGGATTGGAGGGGCAGGTTGGAATGGAGGGATTGGAGGGACAGGAGGGATTGGAGGGACAGGTTGGAATGGAGGGGCAGGATGGAATGGAGGGACAGGATGGAATGGAGGGATTGGAGGGACAGGAGGGAATGGAGGGACAGGTTGGAATGGAGGGAATGGAGGTATTGGAGGGACAGGTTGGAATGGAGGAGCAGGATGGAATGGAGGGACAGGATGGAATGGAGGAGCAGG
>NW_022104341.1:32733757-32747868 GCF_000313985.2 Echinops telfairi | reverse complement strand
CAGGATGGAATGGAGGGGCAGGTGGACGGGCTGTACAGAATCTCTAGTGGAGCAGGGTCATGGTGGGTGGGGAGAGGGGTATGTGGGGATAGGGGTAGGAAGTTGTGTAGGGTTAAGGAGAAGTCACACCTTTTGGTCACTGGACACTGGCATGGGTGCAAGTATAGTACTGGGTGAGTGGAGCTGGTTATCTGGTTCCTGCCCTGATATGGCTGAACTATACACTGCTTTGTAGTCTCATTTTTTTTTCTTTCTGTTTTCATTTAGCTTCTTTGAATTGCTAATTGAGCTACTTGTTTATCCTTTCCTTTGATGCTCAGTGTTCTAGGATTGCTTTTTGAATATATTTCAGTAGGTTCCTAAGGTCTTTGTTGCAGTGGGTCTGAGTAGTATGTATATATGCCTAATTCATAATCTTGAATTTTGAAGCCACTTCAATAACTTGCAAGCTGCCCACGCAGCAAGAGAAGGTGACTGAGATGAGGAGTTTGTTGTGTTGGTTTCGGGATCACGGGTGGCACAGTGGTAAAAGTACTAGTCTGCTAATGGAAAAGTTGCCGGTTTGAACTCACCAACTCATGAGCCATTCAGTAGGAGAAAGATGTGCCAATGGACGTTTATAAAGATTTACAGTATTGCAAACCCTCGGGGGGTGGGGGTGGGGGGCAGTTATACTCTGCTCAAAGGGTTACTGTAAGTTGGAGTGGATTCTACAAGCAGCTTTGGTTTGAGAGGTTGTTTTCATGGGGTCAAAGTGGGGGAGATTTTACATAGCATTAGAGGGTGAGCACTAATGGTCCACAGGTTGAATGTTTGTAATCCAGGGTCTGCCTGTACTGATGTTAAGATTACCATTATTCTTACACATACTCAGCAGAAAAGCGTGATAATGATCTCCTGTAAAGATTCAGAGTCAAGATAATCGTGGAGAAGCAGTGCTATTTAGAAACATATGGGGTTGCCATGATTCAGAACTGACTCGATGACAATGAGCAACATTAGAATAATAATTTAGAAAACCTTTTGGATGGTGCACTTCAACATTTTGTCAAGAGAAACCTGTCTTTGCAAAAGTACATCATGTTGGGTGAACTTGAAGGGCACTGAAAAAGAGGAAGACCGTTGACGAGATGGATTGACACGGTGGCTGCAACAATGGGCTCAAATATAATAACTGTGAAGGTGGTGTAGGCCTGGGCAGTATTTCATTCTGCTGCACATAGGATCACTGTAAGGCAGAATTGATTCGATGGCACCTAACAGCAAGGCGCCATCATTCTACTTCCTTGTTCCAATCTTGAGATGCATAGAGATTATGAGAGCGTTAGATAAATGTCTTGCTCAAGGCCTGATATATTATATCCACAGAATTCCCCAGATCCACAAAAAAATGGGTACCTTTTAGTTGAGTAGACCATTTTAACTGACCCACAAATCAAGTTACTTCATCATTCAAAGGAAAACATTCAAGTGCTTGTTTAATCTTTGAAGGGCTCTGTGAAAGCCACTCCCAGAGGCAAATGTTGCAGTACCCTTTGCTTTCTTCCGGGGGTGGGGGTGGGTGGGGGGGTGGGGGGCACCATTTCTTTGTTAGAGGACTTGCCACATCACCTTGGGCCTATTTCATTTTCTTTCTCACCCTCAGTATTGGAACTTCTTAGGAGCAAGGGCTGAATTTTATTGAGCTTTGAAATCGTTCATATTATTTGGTACAGTGCAATCGTGGGACTCAAATAATTTAACAACCAGTTTGCTGCCCTAATGACTGTTTTAAGTATGAAAAACAATATACTGAAAGGTAGTTTATTATTTCAGCATGGTATCAGAACACCACCGTTGCACAGATGAATGTTAAAAAAGAGTAAGGAATGGAAATTTGTGATTTCTGCCACCTCTCGTCCCACCTCAGAGGGAATTGTGGTTACAAGTACCCTTTTAACAACCAGTGCTTTGAACGCAACACAAAATTGGGCATTGGTTCTGTCAAACCAGTTCAAACTGGCTGAATCCAACAATTGGTTCAATGGCTGATGAATACAAGTAGTCATAATAAATTTTTGCTGAATGAATGGGGGAGGTTTGATACAAAGGTATCACGCAGAATTCTTATACGATAAAGAAAATTAACAAGAATCTCTTTGGGGGGTCTGGCATTTCGTACTGAGGACATTCAGGAAGAGTGGACGAAGCCCGACCAAGGAAGCCCCACATAACCCACCACCTGAAGGCAAGAAGGAACCCTTTGTCCCCTGGAGGAGTTGTAGTTGTAAGATTAATCCTAACTCTGTTTGCAGCCTATAAAACAAAACCAATGGCAGAATTCAAAGCTTTAGAGCATTTTTAGGTGGCTTGATGGGAATGCATTGAAATAAATACAAACATTTAGATAAAACAACCATTTTAATAGTATTAACTCTGCCAATTAATGATAATGGAAGAGCCGTCCAATTAGCTAAATCGCTAATAGTTTTATCAAGCAGAGGTTGGTAATTTAAAGCAAACAAATTCTTTCTAATTTTATCCACTTGCACACCAAGATATTTAAAGGATAACAGGGGATCCAATAAAGAGTATTGCTCAAGAAGAGCTATATTTAAATCTCCTAATGGCTATAGCTTAGAGTTACCCCAATTAGTCAGGAAACCCAAGCAGTCAGTAAATTCTCTCGTCTCCATAATTTGGGGTAAAAATAAATGAGATACAAAAAGGTGCTGCCTGCAGTCGTTAGCGTTATTGCCAGGGTGTGCTTGGGCGATGGAGAGTGCCCTGAGCGAGGCTGGGCTACAAGCTCTCCTCCCCGCAGACAGCTATTGTGTGGCCCCTGGACTCCCATTCTACCTCACTCTGAAGCAGGACTCAGGTGAGTCCGTGGGAGGTCACTGCTCAGCACCCTTCCTCAGGCAGAAATGAGGGCTCAGTCCCACATGTGGGCTGGCACACTCCTCATCAGCCCTCCATGGAGAATTCAGGCAAGTAATTGGATAATTCAGGAACTTCTTAGACCAGAATGATGGTAGCACTTCTTACAAGCCCTATTTTATTTTCCTCTGGAGAATAGGCTTTTAAAAACATCTTAGTTGTCTGGATCGGAGAATTTCACCAACAGTGACCAGACAACGCTAAGGACCATTGGCAAATCACAGCTGAAGAGGGCCTTGGAGTTTTATTGTCTGCCGAGAAGTACAAGACAGGCCTAAAAAGTCCTAAGAATTCATGATGCTGTTTATCCCACATTGGGGTACTGCCAACCAAGCACGGCGCTGGAAGGGGCCAGCTTTAAAGGAAGAACAGAATGGAGGGTGCCTCCCAAGCATGGTCCCTGCCAGTGTGAGCAGGCAGGAATTAGTCTTTGGCTGCAATGACCAATAACTAGTGTATTAGTCTAGGTACTTTAGAGAAACAAATCCACAGCAACTCATGTATAAGAGAGTTTTATGTAAAGAAAGTGTGGATCACGAAAACATCCCAACCCAATGCTGCCCAAGCCCACAAGTCCAACATTAACCCATTTACCCAACACCAGTCCACAAAGTCCTCCACCTCACAAAACAGAGGCAACGATGCCGACTGCAGGAGGAGAGCTGAGTCAGTGAACGAATAAGCATCTCAGCACTAGCAGGGGTCTCCACACGGCTGCTCCAGCACTCAGGGCTGCATCGGGATAAGTCCATGTGGCTTCTCCATGGGGATGTCTTGTAGGAAGTCAATCTTGCAAGCTGAAGCAGGGAACTGCTAAGGCAGCTGCACCCTGGAGCGATCATCACAAAGCAAGAGACCCGAGAACTAGAAAGGCAAGGCTAACCACCCACTTATCTCTCTGCCCTTCAGTTAATCCCACTTGTGTTTATCAGCCAGGCTGGCACAATAAACTATCTCAACTAGCAACTGTCAATTGATTTCTATTACCGGTGATCCCACGTGTTCCAGAGAACTGTCCTCCAGAGGATGTTCAGCGGTTGAGTTTTTTCCAAAGGAGATCACCAGGCCTTTCTCCCGAGGGGCCTCTGGGTGGACTCTAATGTCTGCCCTTTCAGCTAGCAGCTAAGTATACTGTTTGCACCACGCAGGGACTCTGGCATAATAACAACTGCATTATTGAGTCACCTTCTTACTATGAAACAAACACCATGGTAATAGGTGTATTTTCATGATTTTGTGATGCTTCCCCACCATAAAGTGGCATCACCTCTGATTTATAGTGGGGTTTCCTGAGGCATAGAGGTTCAGTAAGGTGCTCATTGCCCTTAGTCTTGGAGAAGGGATTCAAATTTAGGTCTCTCTAACTAGAAAGAGTTCCTCGCCTTTTGCCTGGATCCTGTGCTGCATCCCAGACCCCCTGGGCTGGCAGGATGTATACAGGGCTCAACATATCTCGCAGGAGGATGATGGCGTCCACATGTTCTGGTGGTACACTGACCAAATGCCCGTGGCCAGTCCTGCAGGGTAAATAAAGAATGAAGTGGGCCCAGCTGGACATTTGCATCAAACAGCCTCACCAGCGTGTCCAGCTGCTCTGGCAAAGTGCCCCGGCACTGCCCCAGAGCCCAAGCAAATGCTCTCAGAGAGGTGGCTGGCTTTCATTTTCCAAGCCAGGCCACACACAACAAGTGGGCCTGAGGCTGGCCCCAGGCTCCCAACCCTGCTTGTCTTCTTGGGGAGAGGGTGAAAGGGTTGTGGAAAAGAAAGAAATTGGTGATTCCAAGATCTTGGTCTCAAGAACTTATGTTCTTTTCTAAACTTTTTAAGGCCTTGTCAAATCCATCTATAGAACCAGGTCTGTACAAGGGTCTTGAGATAAAAGTTTATCAGTGATAGAACGCACTAGGCACTTTTCTGTTCACCCAGAAAGAAGAGCACAGGGGCACTGGGAAGCAGAAAGACGGCTCAGGTTCAGCCTGAGCAGAGAGTGGGCTGGAAGAACACTGACTAGCCCAGAGACGTGAGCACGTGGGCCAGACTGAGTGAGCAACGCGTGGTCAGTGGAAGAGAGCAGGCTTCCTTTCTCTTTCTTAGACTGGACTGTTTAACTTTGCGGTGTTCCCAGCTGTCACGTTGACCCCCAACTCACAGCGACCCGATGCCCAATAGAAGGAAGCATGCTACCTGGCTGGTGTCATTCTTAGAATTGGTCACATATCACACGTTGCAGTGGTAGTTCAGGGGCACGTTGTGTGCGTGTCACGTGACAGACCGAGGTGTGATTCCCAGTCCTGAGTGCCTCGAGTGTAGCTGGCTCCCACCTGCCTGCCAGGGAGGTTCGCAGGTGGCTATCAGGCTGTACAGGCCTCAGCAGAACTTCCAGACTGGGACAGACGATGAAGAAAGGCCTGGCAATCTCTTGCTAGAAATCAGCCAAAGAAAACCGCTTCACTGAGGTCGCTTCACCGCTGTCCTCCTCAAGAGAGTGAATCGGGGAGGTGGAACGATATTTGACTAGGCGTTCAGGCACTGACCTCAAGGGGAACAAGGATCTGGCGAGTCAGAGACACTCAGTGAGAGTGACTTCTGCTTTCTGGTGCTGCTTTTCTCTATGACTTGCAGGACACTAAGTGATAGGAGAATTTCTGTCCTCCACTGAACCGCCACTTCAGTGGGAGGTGGGGAAAAATGAGGAACAGCAGCTTTGGACCGCTAGGAGTCATCTCTGGTTGGCCCCTGTTTCCAGACGCTTCCCCAGTCCATTTTGCCCAGGCAGTGGGTGCAGGGTAGCACACTGGCCTCCCTGTCTGAAAGACGCTTAGACTTCTTTCCGCCTTGACTGCCTAAGGACAAGTTTCCCGAGACACAGACTCGAATGAGGAGTCTAGGCAGGAGATTCCCTGGGCTGTGCTCTGAACAACACCTGGGAGGGCCCCAGGGAGGAGGGTCAGCTAAAAGAAGAACTGTGATGTAGCTGCAGTCCAGGCCTGGGCAGAGCGTACAGGGTGCTCTAGTGCTCGGGAACTGCCTGGCAATGAGACCAAGGTGCTGGGACCTTGAACTACGGCCTCAAAACTCACTGCCATGACGTCAATTGACTCTTGGTGGCCCTGTGGGGGCAGGATAGAACTGCCCCCCTGAGGTTTCTGAAACTGGCATTCTTTACAGGGAGTAGAAAGCCTGGTCTTTCTCCAGAGGAATGGTTGGTCGTTGGTGGTTTCAAACTGCTAACCTCACGTTTAGCAGCCCAAGGCTTAAACCACTCTGCCACCAGGGCTCCTTAACTCACTGCCATTGAGATAGTTCTGACTCATAGCAACCGTACAGGACAGGGTAGAACTGGCCCCCTGGGTTTCTGAGACTGTAACTTTTTACGGGTGTAGAAAGCCTTGTCTGTCTTCTGAAGAGCTGTGTGTGGATTTGAACAGCTGTCCTTGCAATTGGCAGCCCAATGTGTACCCACAACACCACTCAGTGTCTTTGAACCCTGGTCATCTCTTTATATAGGCTGCACCCTGGCGCAGGGTTATATAATTCCAGGTGAGGCGGACCCTTTTCTCAGAGGGCGGTGCCTCTGGAGCAACTCAGCTTAGGGCGTCGGCAGGCTTGCTCTCAGCTGGGAAACTGAGCACTTCGGTCTTGAGGGGAGGAGGGGCGTGGGCAATGCATCATGGAATTCTCTAGAGCGATCAGCTGGGTCAAGTCACTTCATGTTGTGGGTCCTCATTATCTTCACATTTGCATCCCTGGTGGTGCAAGGGGCAAGCCCTCTGCGACTAACTGAAGGACGGGCTATTGGGAAACCACCCAATGGCTGTAAGGGAGACCGGCCAGACTCTGCTAGCGATTATAGCCTAAATATGACATCTATTTCAACTTAGACTCTGTTATTGCAATATGACCATCTTTGTATTTGAACCGAGGCAAAATATCGTTTACTCTTAATGTGATTATTGATTTATCTAGGTTTCAATCAACCATGTTATTTCATGCTTTGGGATGATCCAGCAACCTGTTTCTTCTTCTTTCCTTTTTGGCCTTCAAGGTTTTGTTTACTAAAAGTCTTCTGCTTCTCATATCAACTCTTTTTGGCTTAGCCTTACAAGTAGGTCCAGGTCAACTAGAAGACAATATACTTAGATCCTTTCTTTTACCCATTAAAATGTTGAAGTTGCCAAGTTACTGTGGTTTTACTAATAAGCCTGGAGCACTGGGTTATATAAACGGTTTACACCCTCGGCTGATAACCCAAACCCTAATAACTGTACACATACAAGCAGCACAAGACAATGGAGGGGATTGGGATCTCCTGAAAGTGTGACACCTATGCGCATCAAAAGAGTTCTCACAAAAGATTTTGCCTTCTTCTGGGTTATTGTTATTTTTATTATCTTTTTCTCTCTACTGGTTTGAAAACAGTGGACTCGATTTCTATGCCTTCATAGGTTACCTAGAAATTCCTGCATTCCAGCTTTTCAATGTCCAGTGTTAATACGGTCAGTTTCCTTCTGGGATAGATACAAGGTTTTAGAATCTCTTACCTACATTTTCATTGGTTTTAGCAATTTGTAGTTGGCTACATAATTTCCATTACTTTTAATTCTATATGTTTTTGTTGGCAAAGAATGTTAAATATACCATGGACTTCAAGAAGAACAAACCTATGTCTCTCGGAAGGAATGCAGTTAGAATGCTCCTTTGAAGCGAGGATGCCACACGTGCGCTCCATCATCTGGACATGCCACCAGGAGGAGCTGGTCCTTGGAGAAAGATGTCATGCTTGGTAGGATAGATGGTCATCGAAGCAAGAGGAAGCCCCTTAGTGAGATGGATTGACACAGAAGCTGCCCCCGTGGGTGCCAACGTAGCAACAATAGTGAGGATGGGGCAGGACTGGGCAATGGTTTTTGCTGTTGTATGTAGGTTTGCGGTCAGTTGTTATCACCTGGGTGGTACCTAGCAACAGTTTTTAAATTTTTAAATTTCATCAGACTTTCATTTATGGATTTTAAGCTACATGTTTATCCACAAATTTATCACTTTTATCTTTCTCCATTCTCAAATTCTTTAGCTTCACCTACTGGCTGTGAGCTTTGTTGGGTTTCGTCTGTCACTTATTATTTCCTATAACTATATTGGAAATACAGTCTCATTTTTTCTTTGGTTCTCACTTTTGCCATTGAGAAGTGTAGCTCTTGTGCCTTTTAAAGCAAATCTTTTTATTTTCTCTTGTTGGTTTTTTAAGATTTTTGCTTTTTCCTTAATATTCCGTGGTTTCACTACCACCTATCTTGGGGTGGCTGTGCATTTTTAAATCCTGATTGGGATTCTGAGATACTTTTGAATCACTGTACGAGAAACTGTGCTTACCATCAATTCTGAAAAACTCCCACTCATTCAGTCACGAAACTTCAAACTTTGCCTTTGTCCCACTTTCTGTCTTTCGAGGACTGCAATGAAGTGTATGTTAGAGTTTTCGCCCTGTGCTATTCTGCCAGAGTACTGGAGGTGCTTCTAGTACAAGACCATCTTAATTCAAGGTTAAGAATTAAGATTCCCTAAAGGAGTCAGACTAGGAGAAGCAGGGCTGCAATTATTTGGAAGGATTAGTTTGCTTCTGATTTACCCTGACCCTTAAGAGCTAACCGGGTGGGTTCTAGCTTGAAGTGGCAGGTCTCCATCCTGAAGTTTAGCGGACTTGAGCTTTGACTCTTGCTCCTCCTGCTTGACAAGACCCCCTAAAACACAACGCAGCTTACAGCCATTTTTTCCCCTAGATATGCAAAATGCCTTGAGGGTAAATTAATTTTGAACAGAGGACTGGTGTTCATTTTCATAGCATTTGATCAAGCAATTTCTTATTCTTTGTTCAATCCTTTTGAGTCTTTTTAGAAAGTAGGAGCTTTTAAAGACTAATCTTCCAAGTTTTATCTTAACTGGTCTCAGCAGATGAGTTGGTCTGAGATAACTAGTCTATCATTTTAGAAAATAGAACTTTTTTTCAGCTTTAAGTTTCTAGTATAGTTCAGTACTTGTTAAATGAATGACTATAAGAATGACCATGATCTTACCATCAAGTTATACAAGCTATAGTATCAGTGTTCAAGAAATTTACCACCTATTAATCCCAAATCAAATTCACAGCCATTGAGTCATTTCAGACTCAGAGCAACCCCTTACCCTCTATTAAACAAATATAAACACAAATGCTACATGATGAGTGCATTTCAGGTGATATAAAGTAAAGCACCGGCTTCCATACATACTTGGAGTATAAAGTAGTTACAGCCTCTTTGGAGAAAATAATTGGTAATGTTATCAAAAATATACACGTGATCTTGCATCAAATAATTCTATAAGCAAGAATTTCTCTGGTGTGTATTTTGTATATATTTATAGGAGTACTCAAATATGAAAATATTCATTTTAGCAGTATGGTTTGAAATGCAAAATGCTGGGGACAATTTAAATATCATCTACACATGACTGCTTAAATAAATTGTTAGATCGTGTAATGGAATAATACGTATTCATTAAAAGGAATAGGAACAGATTTATAAATACTGATATGGAATACTTTTCACAACATATATAAAGAGAAACAAAGTAACTAATAAGATTCAGACAGTATGTATGGTATGCTACAATTTGTGTCTCTCTCTCTCACATATACCCATAGAAATGCATGAAATATCTCTGAAAGATTACAAGAGGAACAACTAATAATGTTATATCTGAGGAGAAAAACTGGGATTTAGTGCAGAGGGGCAAGTTGGAACCTTTTTTACTAGGAATTTATGTGTTCTATCTATCCTGTCTATGTATCTACCATGTGTGTGCTTTAACTATTACATTAGAAACAAAAACAATTAAACAACTGTGTCAGGAAGGCAGTATACTAGCAGCACATTCTCCTGAGCTGCAGCTTACCTGAGCCATAGTTTGAGTGTGTTCTGACACAGTTCTGTGACTTTCCCAGGGCTTGTTTTCCTCTGCTGAGATCTTAAGTTCTCTTCCAATTTCGACATTTCCTGGTTCCATCTTCTATCATGGTGAAACTTTCATTCCAGAAGCATTTTTTGGTCGACCAGAGACTTTGAGATAAGTTGGCAGGTGAAAGTATGAGTGTTAGGTGAAAGTGTTGGTTGCTGAAAATATTAACCTTTTTGGGTCACTTACAACAGTTACATTAAGACAATAAAGATTTCCCTAAGACAATAAAGTAATGGGGTTTTGGTGGGGCTTCCCAGTTTGAAACTGATTTTAAAATGACCTTACATTTGAAATATTTCAGGTTGGGTTTTCTTTGACAGACTGACCAAATCTCAGCCGAATCAGGACAACAAACACGGAAGGCTGTTCCGTGTCACTTTGTCAGCACAGCTTACAGAGCTGCACGTGGGCATCGCTGTTCTTCGATGGTTATCTGGGAATGGTGAAGCATTATTTCATATATGTCTTGTACAACCAAAGATTATTTGATGAAGTATTATTGTACTGCCAAATGTACAACTTATTTTTTATGTACAACTTATAATCATCATGGTACAGCCAAATGTATAACTTCATGTTGTACAGTCAATATGAAGTATTAGTGTACAACCAAAGCTTATTTGATAAAGCATTATTCATGTATTTGTTGTACAGCCAAAGCTTATTTTCTGGGTTTCCACATTTTGTGCTTATATAGATTTCACTGGTCAAATTGTTTTTATTAAATGGACTATCTACACAATCTTATTTCCTGGTTGGTCATATGTATTAATAAGAGTGACATCTGCCTAAAGGCTATGATTGTGCTTTTTTTAATGAACAATTATTTAAATTTAACCTACATTCAGAAAAATGAGTTAAAACTCTGTCTTAATTATTAAAGTAACTCATTTATTACTAAAAGTTTAAACAATAGATAAGTGTATAAATTAAGATCAGAAAATTTCCTTTTCCCCATTTAAACTCCACTCCTGAGAGATGACCACTACTAAAAATAGAAAATATCTTCTTACACACACACACACACACACACACACACACACACACACCTGCGTGCGCAGCATGCCTATTTTTACAATAATGGCATTATACTGAACATGTTGCCGTACAGTCTGTTTACTCAGTAATGTACTGTACGTGGGGTACATTTGTTCTACCTCATTCTCTAAAGGTGTCTCTAAACTATTCAATCGCACAGATGTAATATGATTTTCTTACACATTTTCTTATTAACAGACAGCAAGAGAGTTTCCATTTATATGCGATGATTACTTAAAGACTTGGATAGAATTTTTATAGGCAGTCTCCTTAGAATTGGGGCCTAAGTACCAGCCACCACTGTTATGTAAAATTAATACAAATATTAACTTTTTAACTTTCATAAGAAATATATGAAGTAGATATTATTGTTTTATCCATTTTGTTTAGGGTAAATGTAGGTTCTCAGAGGAGAAGTAACTAACTTATTTGAGGTCTTAAAGACCAGTATGGGGACCCAGGTGCTCTGAATTCAATGCCTCTACACTGCTGTCTCATGCTATTGGTGTGTTTTGGATTTTGGTTGACGTTGGCATCTTGTCCAACAAATTATTTTTATTCCATTCGAGGCATGCTATGTTTGAGAGTTTGCCCATTCTTTCATTTATTTATCAAATGCTGTTCTCAATTTTTAAAGATTATGTGGCATTTTGGATTTGGAAGTATACATAGTATTATGTTATTGTTTAAATTTACAATACTGAAATTATTTATATGAAATAATGCTTCACGGTTCCATGATCACCATCTAAGAGCAGCGATGCCCGCATGCAGCTTCTGTGAGCTGTGCCGACAAGGTGGCACGGACCAGCCTTCCAGGTTTGTTGTCCTTCGTGTCCGCTGCCCTGCAGTGGGCTGGCTCCTGATAATTCCACGTGTGTCCCGGTCGGACTGTGCTCCCTGGAGATTTCAAGGCTGACTGTTTTGCTCCAGATAGATTACCAAGCCTTTCTTCTGAGGTGCCTCTGGGTTAATGGGAACCTTAAATCTCTGGGTGATCAGTCCACCAAGTGCTTTAACCACCTGGGCCGTTCTGCAACACCTATGTTTGCTTTGGGGTTGATTTCGGATTTATTTTGGTTAAGCTTCTCATAGAGGACTGAGACATTTTCTTTCTTGCTTTCCTTCCTTTTTTTAAGGACTGAAGCTTAAATGACTTCTTGAGGCGTCCAGGAACACATTTTTCGTGCATGCGCACGCCTCAGATTTGTCGTGGCATCGTTTGCACAGGGTGTGCCCTCCGCGGTGGGCAAAGCAGCCGCTGACACTGAGGGTTGGCAGGAGATCCGACCTAACAAGCAGAAACGCTTTCAAAGCTCAATCAAGTCTCTTCCCATCACATTCTTGGGAATACCCAACAGGCACATGCTTTGTCAACGAAAAGTGTTTTCCATCTCATTGATGTTTTCATGAGCAAGAATCACTTCTTTGAGCAGGGTTTTATTAACCATCTGTAATTTTTCATTTCTGACAGTCTTATCACTAACACTTTCAGTAGCGGTATGTTTAGGAGGAGCTGGGCTTCGCCTGTCCGTATTCGGTGTTGATCTCTTTGTTTCCTGGGAATTTAATTTGAAAAGTATCGCCGCTCTCTTGCAACCAAATTGTGGGGTTTCCATATTATAACTCTCTTGCTGAAAACCACTCACTGCCATCGAGTCATTTCTGACTCATAGTAACCCTTTAGGACAGAGTAGAATTGTGCCAGTCGGTTCCCCAGCCTGTCAATCAAAACAGAAGACTCATCTTTCTCCTGAAGAGCACCTGGTGGTTCAAACAGCTGGCCTTGCCATTAGCCACCACACCAAAAAAACCAAACTCACTGCCAGGAGTTGATTCTGATTCATAGTGATCCTATAGGATAGTGTAGAAGTGCCTGGTGGGTTTCCAAGACTGAAAATCTTTATGGGAGTAGAAAGCCTCATCTTTCTCCCATGCAGCGGATGATGGTTTCAAACTGTTGACCTTGCAGGTAGCTGTCCAATGTGTAAACGATGGCACCACCAGGTTCCTTTGTTGTAAACCAGTGGCTGTCTAATTCACTCCAACTCACATACCCTCTGTGTATCAGCCTAGAATTGTGCTTCATGCAGGACTCAGAGCCAGTTCAAACATGCCTTTCCACCCCAGATGGACTGAACCGGAATCTACATTTTACCCAGAATCATTTGGGGCCCCTTTTAAAATGTAGATGCCGGGGTTGATAGAGTAGTCTCAGCAGGGTGCAGAGCCAGGGTAGACCAACAGCTCCCCTGGGTGTTCACTGGCTGATTTTTCAGAAGTGGATTGCCACGCCTTTCTTCTAAGACACCTCATAAATTCTTTTGTCCTTGGTGGACTTGAACTTCCAAAGCATTGGTCAGCAGCCCACCATGTTAACTGTTTGCCAGACTTAGGGATTCTTTCAACATTTTAGTGGACAATGTTAACACAGTAGCATTCTCTTCTCATCCTTATTTTAAGAAGCCCAATTACCGTATGCCAACTTCACCAGTCCTCACTAACTTAGCTGCACCCACCCCCACCCTCACTTGCCACTTAAAATGTTCTGTTTCGGGCATGGTTTGCCTTCTGTAAACCAAGTTTGAACAGCAACACCCCGTATCTGAATGAGGTCCTGCCGTCTAGGCATAAACAAAGGAAGGTAGAAAAGGGTCACTACAAAAAAAATCATAGGACTTGACAAAATAACAACAAAAGCATATCAAAACGCGAAGCCCATTTTTTGTGCCATATCCCCCATCTAGATATTTTCACGTCTGGTGGCAATATTTCCATCTCTCTAACCCTTTCCCAAAAGAAAAATTCTATGTTCTTCAAGTGACCCCAGGCCCAAATGGCGGTTTCGGTATGCTCAAGGGATGCAAATCATGTTCCTTTTAAATGTTCTTTGAATTTGGGAAACAAAAAGATGTCCAAAGGGGCAGGATCAGAGCTTGAGGGTGAATCCCAACAATATCCTTCCAGGACGGTCCTTGGGAGCCTCAAAGAATGAAGAGTTACACTGCTGAGATGGGGGGGATTCTCTGATGCAACATTCTTTGCCTTTTTTTCATAAGAACGCTTTCTTAAACCTTCTTCCTAGTAAATTCCTATGATCGTCTGTGTCCTTCCAAAAAAATCTAAGAAGAGCGTTCCTTTGGAATTCCCCCTGACTGTCT
>NW_022104341.1:32720007-32733657 GCF_000313985.2 Echinops telfairi | reverse complement strand
GGGGGGGACGAAGACGAGACTGTCTCTGCGCGGAGACTGACAGGCTGGCAAAGCTACATGGACCGCTCGCAGTCAGAACGCATTTGATAGCAGTGGATTTGGTGGGTTGGTTAAGAGCCGAAACCAATCATGTTATGAAGAGATCTGGTCTGCACTCACCCCCTGATGGCCGAGACAGGGTTCAACCTGTTCCGTCTGGAGTTAAGTCTGTACAGGTATGAACTGGAATCCCAGAAGCACTGACTTTTATTTACCCTCCCAATTCGTTGTGGTCCAAGCTCGTTTCCTGGGGGTGCTGGTTCAGTTTGGGCCAATCTACCTTCTTCTTCATCAATAAACCAAACTGGCTGCCATCACAGAGGGGCTGACTCACAGTGATTCTCTAGGACAGGGCAGGTTTCTGAGACTGTAACTCTTCCCGGGTGGAGAAAGCCTTGGGCGAAATAAAAGTCCATTTCGGACTAGAAGGAAGGTGTTCAGCGGAGATTTAGGTGCTGGGAGCGAGGTTGGGTCTTACAAGGCTGCCTGGGGGCTGCAAAGCAGCGGGTGGGCCCCCAGGAAGCATTTCTCTGGGCTTCAGTTTAAACATTGTTTATATACAGCCATTGATTTCCTTTACCAAGAGCTGCCAATGCAATGAAATTAGCCACACCATTAAACAATTCCATCCTTCCTCAACCAGGTGGCAAGCAGGGCGGCTGGACTTGCTCACTCACTACCCGCCATCAGGGCAATGGTAGCGCAGAGGAACCCGGAGGACAGAGAAGACCCACGGCCGTGCGTTTCCCAGACTTCACCAGGAGTAGGGAGCCTCACCTTTCGCCCAGCATGAGTTCTCAAAGTGGGGCAGATGCAGCATTACCTGGAGCTTGGCTAAAAGTGAAATTTGGGGTTCCACCCTGACTTGGGTATAGTAGGGCGAGACGTTTGAGAACCACTGCTTTGGCTTCATATCTCAGAATCTTTTACTTTATTTTTGTTCTACTGTTATTACATATACCCTACCCTCCCCCAGCCCCCCCATAGATCCACTTCTACTTGTTGTTGAGCTGGGGAAGGTGAAGCGCGGTTCACCCACAGCAGTGGAGTGCCGCAAATTGCTTACCAGCTGGCTCTGGGTGTGTGCAGGGGGAGTGGGCCGCGCTGAGAGCGATGGACATGTCAGAAGTTGGCTTGTGGCTCCTGCCCAGAGCCCTGAAGATGGTGCTGACTCAGTGGAGTCAACCTTTGGTGCAGTAGAATCAAGGTCTCCTGGTCCCGCCCCATCCTGACAACCCTTGCTGGGTTTGAGTCCATTGCTGCAGCACTCTGTCCATCCCTCTCATCGACGGGCCTCCTGTGCTTTCCCTGACCTTCTACCGTGCCTACGTCAGGAGCCACCGGCTGGCAGTGAGTGTTGTCCTTCTGGAAGGACGGGTGCTACCTGATACCACGTCCAAAGCATGGGAGACGAAATTCTGAAGACTTCTGAAGATGTCTCACTTCTAAAGACGATTCTTGTTGCACTCTTTTCTACACAGACTTATTTGTTCTTCTGACAGTCCGTAATTAAAATGTGCGGATTCTTCTTTGTTCTTTATTATTGATTGCCCAGCTTTTTTCATTTATATGAGATGAATGAAAAATCCCCGGCGTGGGTCAGGTATACTTTAACCTTCAACATACATCTTTGCTTTTTATTTATTTATTAACACTTTAAAGAAGTTTTTGGGTTTTTTCCGTAGTAGATTTGTCCCATGCAATGCATCCTTTGATTTCCTTATTGCTTCTTCCATGATCCCTGATTGTGGCTCCAAGAAAAATGGTCCAGTTTTCTGTTACTCTCTGAATGATAGGAAAGAAGTTCAAAGCATGGGAAGTTTACAAAGCCTCGCTTAGACTGTCTGCTTGTTCATGTGGAAGGACAGACTCCAAAAGAGCTGAAATGTCTCTTTTTTTTAAATAAGAGCTTTATATCAAAGAGTAATTGTATATCAAGAAAACATCTCAGCCTAGTCCAGATCAAGTCCATAAGTCTGATGTTAGCCCATAAGTCCGACACTAGTTCACAAATCTCTTCAGATTCACACATCCAATGATACAGAATGCAGGAAGATCACAGGTTGGTGGGCGAAGAGTCTTGTGGATCCAATGGCGGTGGAAGCGTCACTGGGCTGGCGCAGGTCTCTGCCACATAGCTCATTCAGGTCTCAATGTGACTGCACATGGCTTGTCAACAGGAAGGTAAGGGGGGAGACACACACACACACAGAGAGAGAGAGAGAGAGAGAGAGAGAGAGAGAGAGAGAGAGAGAAGCTCTCAGAGGACCCAGAAAGCCTCTGTATGGCTTGTCAACAGGAAGACAAAGACAAAGCAAGAGCTGAATTGTCTCGGTTGAGGAATGGCTCTACTCTGGTCAGAACTCGCAAACATACCACTTAAAAGCCTAGCTGCAATATTTTTCCTTAGTGATATCCTGTTGCTTTAAATTCTGGAGTGACATGAGTCAATTGTAACAGCATTTTTAATTTTAGGCTTTATTAGACTACATGTAATTTGGGGGATGATATCTGAGTTTTTAAAATACATGTATTTTATTGTTTTTTATGTTGACCTTCCCTTTTGATCAGATGACCTCCCTTGAAGAATCTTCAAAAGATTTCCACCATGCCTTGAAGGTGTATGTTCTGGTATTATAATAGCTTATTGGCCACCAGCCTAGCACGGTGAGGCATACTGTGTTATTACACAAATACACACATCCTAGTGTGTGTGTTTTATTACGTAATTGTTCTTCTTGCTCAAAGATGCTGCCGAAAGCAATTACGTAAGTCCTGTTCATTTCACGGGGAATGTAAAATGTTGGAAGTCAAGCTGAGCCCAGCTCACAGGCATTGAGGGCAACCGTATCTTGGGCATGTTGTATCTCCTGATAGGTTATTCGGCAACCACTCGGGGCAGACTAAATTGGTATAATCTGGCCAACGGTGCTTTCACTTATTTATTTAGCTATCAAGCAACTGTAGCTGCACTTGTTGTTTGTGGATTTATATTTACTCTTTAAAGTTTTTCCTAAGGTAAAATTGAATGATACAGAGGGAGTCTCTACTTGTCTAGGCTGCCGTGGAATCCTATTCTGTGGCTCCAGGACTGTGACAACCCCCCCCCCCACCACCACCCCCAACCTTAAAAAAACCAACCGACTGCCAATGAGAGGATTCAACTCACAGAAACTCCGTATCAGGTTTCTATAAGTTTTTGTGACAGGAGACAGCCTCAACTTTCTTCCACGGAGCAGCTGGTAGGTTTGAACCTCTGACATCACAGCGAACAGTCGCAGTCGAATGTCTGCCCGACAGTGCCACCGGGGCTCCTTATGACACGTCTGGAGTAAAACAAAAAGTCACACATTGCAGGTAGAGCTGCTTCTCATGTAAAACTGGGGAATTCCCAGGGTCAGACTGTCCCTGAAGGCTGTCTTCTCTTGATGGATGTCGGTCTGTCTGCACTTCTGTGGAGGAACCATCCAGAACACTTCTCCAGGGGGCGTGGACCTTTTTAACCTGCCTTATTGAGTTTGTCCAGTCAGGGGTGTACCAGAGCACCACCACAATAGCCATATAACCCATTTCTTTCAAAAATTAATGAATTATAAGTGGGAAGTCAACCTGTTTTCTCTTTTCTTTTATTCAATATCTATTCAAATCCCAAAGGAGCTCTGAATAGCACTGAGCTGCTTGGCAGCTTAGTGTCAGGTGAAAATTATACAAATTTGGTTTGGAAAGAGCATGCTGTCTCCCCGTGCAATAAGGAGTCCCCAGATTCCAGTGCCTTCTCTTGAGAAGGCACCTGAAAGCACACCCACTGATGGGCCTCTGCTGCAGGGGCTACCCTGAGTCACTTTAAAAAGGCAGCAAAGGAGCAAAGCAGCCTCCGATTCTATTCAGCCCATAACTTCGTTGTGAGAACTTGGTGTCAGCGGGCGGGTAGACCATAAGTTACTTGAGGACAGGGGATGTGTCTGATTCATTTCATATTTCCAGGATCAAAGCCATGGCTTGCTGCATAGGAGATGTTTCAAATAGGCTGCTGTTCATGTCACGAGTGTCACCAGCATCATCTTTGCTCAATTCAGGTGACCTCCTGATCCAAAGAATCAAGAGAAGAAGCGACTACTTTGCTAAGTGAAAATGGCGAGTCTTTGCCCTAAATTCCCAAACAGACTTCCCTTCAGATAGCAAAGGGAAGTTCAGATACTGACAAGGGTGGCAAGATAGACAAGAGATGCTTTGGTAGGGGCAGGAGATGTATTCAACAACCCTCCTGAAAGTCCTTGACTCTCTATTTACTCTTCAGGTCCAGGGTAAAAACTGCTGGCTTCGTTTAAGTGCCTTTGTTGGCTTGCAAAGCCCGTTCGCCACCACCACCTCCACCAGCTCACCCCACCGTGGGCCAGAATGGCTGGAGACCACTTTTCAGGCTGATGTGATTTCTAACAGCTGAGATATTAAAACACTGAAAAACGGGGTTTATAATGGAAATGCTGACAGACTATTAACTATAGCAGCACTGCTCTAATAAATGGAATGGCTTGTCATAATCTCTAGTTCATAAATATGCAAATACAAGACTGAGGATTTGCTCCAAAGGATGTCTCTATAATTTTAACTGACCTTTACTGATACCAAATGAGCCTGTTGCTTCTGTTTTTGTACATTGGATATAAAGTACAGGAAATCCAGCCGCCTGTCGGCCTAAAGTATATAAAGTTTAAACTGCCAGTCTCTAAACTCAGGGCTGGATTCCATTTCTCTTCACATTCACACTCTTTATTGACATTTTCATTTTTTCCCCCAGGGGGTGGAAGCCGAGTGGGGGTGAAATCAAACATTGTCCATCTCCCCCCTCATGGCCCCCACATTATTTCCACATGTCATAGTGCCTGCCCTGCCAAAATTCATGGACTGCCTCAAGGACAAACAGGCCATCTATGCTGAATTATAAATTTGAGTTTTAGCCAGTTTTCTGCTTTTGGACCAAATGGGCAGCAAACCCAGTGACTTCATATTTAATAACCTAGATGCCATTTGTCCTGTGTCTTTCAGCACAGACTAAAGAGTTGGATGGCTAGCAGTTTTGCAGATCTCCCCCCCCCCCCCTAATTATTTTAAGCCATTCAGCCTGGTATCTGAACCATTGATGCAGAGCCAAATCGCCAGCAGGGGAGAGATCTGTCCAATCCAGGAGCTAAATGAGTCACTGAGAGTCAATCTGTTTTCCCCTCGCTGCTGGGGTTTCCTCAGGCCCTGGCCTCCCTCTGCTGCAGTCCCACACAGAGCCGCAGGCTCGGCCCTCTTTGGCTGCAACCACCTCCCATTTCCCGCCTCAGCCCTGTTTCCCGCCACAGTTGTTGATGGGTTCTGACTGAATGGTTGTAGCAATCCAGGGCCTCCATCACCCTGCGCTCAAGTCCTGGCTTTGATGGGAAATGAAGACATCTTGGCCTTGTTGGATCTACTTCTCCGGTAATACATCAACTATCTGGACAGGAAAAGAGGGCACACAAACTGGTTGATTTGCTGGGCTTCAATGCCAGCTCACACATGTCCGTGCCCAAATCCCGCAGCACCTGCTTCCTCTCACGTGTCCCAATGGAGTCTGTGAGCAGGGTGCTCTCTCTGGTCCTAGAAAAAAAAATAGAGGTGTTATAACCAAATACCATAAAGTGGGTGGCCTTTGAGAACAGAACTTTGTTGTCTGAAATTTCTGGGAACTGGAAGTCGAAATCAGGGTCCCGGGTGTGGGCTTGAAGAAGAATGTGCTGGATCTCTCTCTCCTAGCTTCTGGAATGCCAAGCATTCCTCGGCTTGCAGCTGCAGCCTCATGCATCATCCTTCCTCTATCTTCTTCTTCCCCACTCGCATGGGATCTGGATCCACACTGTTCCTCCTGGAACTTCATATGCATCTGTTGTTGCTGGGGGCTGTCTATGTCAAATCTGATCAATGGAAACTCCACGGGAAAGATTAGAACCTCCCCATAGCATTTTCATGGGTACAATAGGTATAGGAGCAGATCACATGTCTTTTAATTTTGATGAGCCACTAGATGGGTTCAAACTGCCAATCTGTTGTAGGACAGTGGGCTGCCAAGGGTCGGATGGTGAGGGTGGCGCTAACCATTGTTCCAACAGGGCTCTTTTTCAATAACTGGTAACACCTTCAAATACTTTCTTTCGGTGGTGGTTAGGACGTCAACATATTGTTTCAGGGGACACGATTCCGTTATAACACAATGGAAAGGATGCGTGGATAGGCTAGGGGTGGTAGCGGGGAGAATCCACTGGACTAAAACATATGCCATGGGCTTGAGGGGCAGACAGAGAGGGCCCGGAAGTTGGGGAACTCAAAAGGCCTTGAAGCACTTTTAGTTTTCAAAGCTGAAACATTTTGTTTATGGCAATATTTACTAAAAAAGCAATACCTGTGCATTCTTCCTTGTAGGGTCAGTACTCAATTACCCACAAACACGAGTATGCAGCAGAGTTGAGGACTGCACATAAGATTAAGCTAACTGGGACTTGATGGTAAATTATTAAATTAGCTGACAGTTATAACTTGAACTTTGCCACAAAGCCTGGCATTTTTGTACTGTGTGCATTGTGGATGGTGGGCAGTCTGAACCGGTCTGAGTGTTGTCTCTTTGAAGCTCAAATACAATCAAGGGGCAGTGTTCTCTGTAAAACAGAGAGAAGCCAGTGTGGCATGTGAGAAAACACCCACACAAATTTCTATCATGGTCAATTGAACTGCTCTGAGAATACTCAGGAATCAGGGACAGCAATGAGGTGGGGGTAGAGGGAAGTTTATTGATGGAGTACAATTTTACTGATGAAAACATTTTGGAAGAAATATTTTGTGTGGGGTTCAACTCGGAATGGGCAGAGTAAGAGTGGCTCCCTTTCACGATGAGTCTCAGAAGACTGAAAGCTCCCCTCCCTGCAGGACACCCAGGTCTATTTCTGTCATTTAACAAACCTCACCTGCTACGTGTCCATGACTTTGGGTCTCCTTTGTCCTCCCCAGCCAGGTGGCTAGGACAGTTAGAAAGAGCCAGATTATGAAACACAGAGACATTTCCCACTGTCACCGGGTGTTTACGAGTGAACCGTGTCCCTGTTTTCTGCATGACTCCTGTCGGGGGTCACCCGTCACGTAGACCGCTTTGGCTTTGCAGTGGGTTTTCCCGATTTCCAGAATTCAGGAAGATTCAGGAGCACTGCACCAATTTAGTCAGAAGTAAGTACTCGAACAAGGAAACGTCCCGATTTCTCTTTCTACTTGTTGGATGGCAGATCACCGAAGACCAAGCTTGGCGCACCGTTTGTACAGATCCTTGGTGGACAGCATCTTCCGCTGGAAGAAATGAAATACCCCTTCTGAAACTCAGCGACACTGAGTCACACTGCTTTCAGAAAGCAGAAATCTCCCTGCAAGAAATATACACGGAAAAAAGTCCCATTGTTTGAGAACTCGTGAATACGGCACAAAGGGGTTTGAAAAGAAATTAAAAAAAATAAATTTGATCACAACCTCAAAGATATCCTGAAAATGTTGGTTACTTTTCAAGAATTCCCTTACACATAAACAAAACCCAAACAGTACAACATAGACTTATTTAACACTCACTTCTGGGCCTCCTCAAACTGCAAACTTCTTCCCAAGCTCCTAGGTTTTCTCTAACAAACGTCCCACAGAGCGTGTCGTGCTTTTCGGTTCAAAATTTACAAGGATCACGCATCACGAGTTAAGAAAATGGAAGATAACAACCCCTCAAAACTGACACGGGGCCCATGATTTTGAAGACCGTAACATGTTTCTCCCGTGGTTGTTGCTTTTAGGGACCACATGGGAGACACTACCCCTCCATGCTCAATCAGGAGATGCAGCTCTAAATGTCCCGATCCATGTGGATTGCCTCGAACCCCCTGGTGCGGAGTCTGGAGGTGCCCATTACCTAATGTTCAAACAAGAGTTGACTCTGCCAGCAATCTGGTTCCCATTGAAAGGCATTAGGGGACGGACGGGACTGGGTGTAGAATCAAATCTTGCCACCCGTCCCTTGGCTGGTTCCTTCTCTTTCATTTCTGTTCTTTACTGCCCAAGGTCTCTCTGGCGTTGGTACTCTCTCTTTTTCTTTCTTCTTTTCCTCTGAATTCAGTGTGGAAGATCCTCGAAGGATGGGGTTTCTCCTACTTGAGAGGCTGGCCTGTCTGCAGGCCCTCATGAGCTTGGTTTCCCAGCAGCTCTCTCTGAGCACAAAGAAGTCCTCTAATGATCGTGCTTGTTGACGGACTTTGGAATCAGACACGTTGAGTTCCAGCCCCACCATTTATGAGCCTTGCCGCGTTAGGCAAGTTATTTTAATTACTCTAATCCTGTTTTCTCTTCTGTAAATGGGGACAGCATGATTAATACTAATATCCATGTGATCAGTTAAAAAAATGAATAAACTTATATATCTGCTCTCTCAATATATTGTGGGAGTATTTTTTGTACATATAACAACATGTATATTATCTAAATATAAAACATACAAAATGGAATTCATAAAATGAGATGATAAAATAAGTAAATATAGTGTATTTCCTTCTCATCTTTCAGAACTCATGGGTACAAAGCTCTACTTTGGATACTCACAGTGCATGTAATGTGCCAGGCACAGTGCTGGGCACAAGTAGTACCTAGTGGTATTAATTACTTCCATGACTAATTACTTCTATCTCTAAGATCCTCAACTGGAGGGTCTCCCAACACTCCAACAATGGAGGGCATTCAGTCTTGTTTTTCTTTGTTGACATGACTTGGCTTTGCATAAGTTGCCGAGAATGGCTGAGTTATAAAGCTGGTTCTTCTCAGACAGGGAGTATCATTTCGTGGTCGTAGTTAGCATTTTTGTCAACTACTGAGTGCAGTCACAATGATTTTCCACAGGGATCTTGCGGTTCCCCTGTTCAGCCAGAAGTGGAAGATTGCAGAGTTTCATCACCTGGGTGAGACTGGACTGGTATTGTCTCCTTGAGAAATAAAGATGACGTCATAAGAAACTGGAGATGGTGAGGAGAATGGAGACGAATTAAAAAATAGAGGGAAACAAAAAGTCTGGTGTTTTTCTTAGTCTTTAACCATAATCAGTGCTGCTCCTGGTTTTGCCATATGCAGTAGATAGATGCAGTGGTTTGGGATTTTATTACTGTGGCATTGAATGGAAATCTAAGAATTTAAGTGAGTTCTCTTGGATGCTTCTGCTTTTACACTCATTCATTTGTTATTCGTGAGCATTGCGAGGTACTGGGCATCCACTCTGTATATGCCAGGCCATGAGGGAGGCACTTCTGTCACTATGACTGCCTTCTGAACAAAGAAAAGCAGACAGAGGGAATTGATGGTAACAAGTATATTAATGATTCCAAAGTCCTAGTCAGGAGCTGCATTGGCTCGAAACGCTGATAATGTTAAAAACAAACAAACAAACATGGCACAGGGGAAGCAGCTGTCCTCCTCTAACTGCCGGAGGGGGCAGGAATCATCAACAGCTGTCCAAGGCTGAGTTCCTAAGATGTTGCACTTCGATACACCTCAAACCTTTCTTATCCCATTCTGATGCCAGCCCCCACAGCATTCCTCCCACAACCGCTGCTGCTTCTTGATTGGGTTCATCATTCAGTGCAATAGCCACGCAGAACTCCAGACCTTACCGCCTCCCCCCAATGGCCTTTACTGGAGCATTAATAGGTTATAATTCAGAATTAGAAATGTTCAGGATACAGTTCTCTGGTCAGGACAGACCTCTCTTGGGCTCTAGGCCCCTTTTCTGGGCCTTTGCGCTATTTGTGCAAAGTTACAGTAATTTTAGGGCTGCCAATAAATGGCCAAAGGATACTTCACAGCCAAAGGCTCTGTGGGTCAGCAAAGTTTGATGCACCAATTAAATGGTTGGAAGCACCCCACAACACAAGCAATCCTTGTGCCCAAAGGCTCTCAATTGCACTTGCTCTGCGAAGCCCCCCATTCTATTTTGTGCTTTTTTTTTTGGCTCTACTGCTAGTGCTTCTCTGTCATATCTCTGGTGTCACAGCATTCTGTCCGTGGATCAAGGAGGTTCAATGTACGGGGATCTCAGAGTCCGAAGAATGGACTCTACTCCTGGTTCTTCCATGACGCTCCGGAAACCCCCTGGTGCTTCTGCTGTGGCTCAAAGGCAACTGATCAATACTTCCATATGGTCAGACACACATTTATGTTTAATCTGTTGACTTTGTTCTTCTTGAAGCATATAATTTTAATGTAGAGAGTGGTGGTGTACATGTGCTTGTGTTAGAAGATTCTAGTTCTCTCAATATCTGGTTCTCTGATTTCTGAGAGGATATTTCTTAACCTCCTTCCACCACCTTACTGAGACTCAGCATAGTCTAGATTCTGTGAGTTTCTGCACGCTGCCCCCCAAGTAACTGGATGGGCTTTTACCCTGTACCCTTGAGTAACCCCATGGGGCAGGCTCTCTGACTAACCAGTGATGAATATACGGTTGGGGGAAAATATTTATTTTCATCACCCATTTTGATTTCAAGATTAATCTCTTACTTCAGATAACCAATTCTATTCTGATGAGGTTTTTTTTTCTATAAAAGTTGAGGTATCTAGATATTTCTCCATAGGCGTCATATTTTATGGTGGAGTGAGCAAAACCCTGACACTTGAATCCATCAAGGGAGTGAAGTGAGAGCAGCTTACGGCAACCCTGGAAGAAAGGACGGACGGACGGGGAATAGCTCCGTGGCCACATATGTATCATCAGGGTCAGTAACACGTGGTGATGCTCCTAAGGACTCATGGAAGGGAGTTTAACTGTGACAAGACCTTATTGAAGAACGGGAAATAATGTTCATGCTGGATTTCCAAGTGAAAAACAGAGTAACTTTTCAAGATTAAAATTTTTAAATGAACTTAAAAAAATTAAGATTTTGTAGCATGAAAAGCTCTGGGAATGGTGACCCTTTTGGTCTCTCAGAGATCCAGAAGAGTGAACAACAAATGGAGCAAACAGATTTTGTCAACACAAGGAAGACCCAAGGGGAAAAAGTAACATTTTGGACAAAAACTCTGATTAAGAGATAGATCTATGTGCATATATTTATAGGTTTAGTATTAATGTAGCAGATGGACATTGGGCCTCCACACAAGCACTCCCTCAATGCAAGAACACTTTGTTCTATTAAAGTGGCATTCCATGATGCTCATCCTCTCGGCATGATCACTCAAGACAAAGCCGGTGCATAAGCAAATGTGGTGAAGAAAGCTGATTGTGCCTGGCTATCAAAAGATATAGCATCTAGGGTCTTAAGGACTGAAGATAAACAAGCAGCTATCTAGCTGAGAAGCAACAAAGCCCACATGGAAGAAGCACACCAGCCTGCATGATCACGGGATGCCAAAGGGATCAGTTACCAGGCATCAAAGAATGAAAAATCATATCATTGTGTGCTCACCTCCCAGATACGATTGCTAAAGACAAATGGGTACATAAACAAATGTGGTGAAGAAAACTGCTGGAGCCTGGCTATCAAAAGATATAACATCTGGGGTCTTAAAGGCTTGAAGGTAAACAAGCGGTGTTGAAGGGATCAGGTATCAGGGATCAAAGAACAAAACTTGATATCATTGTCAGTGAGGGGGAGAGTGGGGACCCAAAGCCCATCTGTAGGCAACTGGACATCCGCTTATGGAAGGGTAGTGGGGAGGAGACAAGCCAGTCAGGGTGGAGTGTAGCAATGATGAAACATACAACTTTCCTTCTTACATACAAAGTTCCTAAATACTTCCTCGCCCTTCTCCCCACCCACTATCATGATCCCAATTCTACCTAACAAATCTGGTTAGACCAGAGGATGTACGCTGGTACAGATAGGAACTGGAAACACATGGAATCCAGGACAGATGATCCCTTCAGGACCAATGGTGAGAGTGGCGATACCGGGAGGTTGGGGCAGGGAGGGGGAACCTATTCCAAGCATCTACATACAACTTCCTCCCTGGTGGATAGACAACAGAAAAGTGGGTGAAGGGAGACATGGGCCAGGGTAAAATATGACAAAATAATAATTTATAAATTATCAAGGGTTCATGAGGGAGAGGGATAAATGAGGAGCTGATGCCAGGGGCTTACCTGCAGAGCAAATGTTTTGAGAATGATGAGGGTAACTAATGTACAAATGTGCTTTATACAATTTACGTATGTATGGATTGTGATAAGAGTTGTATGAGTCCCCAATAAAATGATTTTAAAAAGATCTAATCTGTAAGCCTTCGCCTAATTCACAATAAAGAGCTTAAAAAAAAAGTATACACCAACCCTCCTAGTGCCACCTTTTTCTTCAGAGAGTGAATGTGCTATTAAACCTACTTCAACTTATACAAAGTGAAGTAGCCTTCTTGTGTTGTGCACTAAGAGACCATATGAAATAAAACCCCCATGAGGAAAATGGGTGTAATAAATATTCTGAGATTGAAAGATGGTGATATTTGTGAGCCCTCTAACGGGCTGGGGCTGATGATGGCATGGTAGATCCTAAGGGGAACTTGTGGATCTCCAGGGCTCTTTAAAGTGTATTTTTAAGGTTTCTTTCCCTCTAATCTTAAACACTTGATCTTTTAGTCTGATATTCCTTAGTATTATTACATTAGATGATTGCTTATTAAATATACTGTCTCTAGTAAATAGGTAATTGTATAATGCAATGGCCCTCAGTTTTTCCAGGCCATGTTCCCATGACATTTAGAGTTAGGCTACTGAGCCCTTTTGTGCTAAAATGCTTAACCCTTTCTATGGGTGGGTGAAAGTACAAGAATTTTGCTTGATCTCACATTCATGACTGAATAAAGAGCAGTCACAATGATGAATACTCCATACTTTTGATAGCTATAGAATTAAAAAACCTTAGTATCCCAAAGATCATTTACGGCCACGTCGTGAGAGTGAATAATACATAAACCAATATTTTTACCTGCTGCAAGCTGGGCATGATAAATACATTCTAGGTAGGCACTGGGGTTCAAGCTGGTTGCTTGAGAAAGGGCTTATAGTTCAGCTTTGTAACTGAAAGCACAAGGACAGAGAAATTTTAGATGTTGCCTCAACGATTTAAAGGAGAACTATTATACCAAGTAATTTCCCTTCTTTGCAATGTCCATCTTCCCCTTCAAGCTTCTTGAGAATAAAAACTGTATCTTGTTCATCTTTTTGTTCCCTGGGCTTCAAGCAGGATGTGATACTCGTTCAATGCTCAATATAGGCATCATGTGGAAGAGCTGTATGGAAAGACAGAGGGTGGACGGAGAGTGGTATAATAGATGATAGACTTAAAAACAGAGAAAGGAGGAGCAGCAGTTGAAGTAGGTAGATTGTCACAGAAGCAAGAACAAAAAATTCACCATACAGGAGAGTACAACGTTCTTGATTATGTACGAAAGAAACAATTTTTGTAAATAAATTAGGATGGCACAAGACTAGAAAGTCTAGGGTGACAAGGAGACAATTGAGAAAGGGAAGATTGAAGGATTAGGAGGCAGAACTGAGAGCAACAATAGCTTCTGATTCAGTCTGATGCTGGG
>NW_022104341.1:32717325-32719907 GCF_000313985.2 Echinops telfairi | reverse complement strand
TAAACAGACATAATATAACAAATAATTAAATACTCTGGCTTTGCTAAAAAGGAAGTAAATAACTCTAGATCCGCAATTCTCAACCTGTGAGTCACGACCCCTTTGGGGGTCGAACGACCCTTTCACAGGGGTCTCCCAATTCATAAGAGTAGCAAAATTACAGTTATGAAGTAGCAACGAAAATAATTTTATGGTTGGGGGGGTCTGATGCTGGGGTTTGGGGTGGGGGGTGGGTGGGAGGATGGAGAGCCTTATAGAACAGCGGTTCTCAACCTGTGGGTTGGTACCCCTTTGGGGGTCGAACGACCCTTTCACAGGGGTTTCCCAATTCATAACAGTAGCAATATTACAGTTATGAAGTAGTAATGAAAATAATTTTATGGTTGGGGGTCACCACAACTGAATTAAAGGAACTATATTAAAGGGTTGCGGCATTAGGAAGGTTGAGAACCACTGCTATAGAAAGAAATATAGAATTCAGGGAAAAGGAGCTTGTTTAAGGGAATAATGGGTTCAATTTTAGATGAGTTGAAGATTTAAAAAAAAATAGACTTAAATGTTTAGTTGAGTGTTAAGTGATTAAAGGAGCATTCAGAATGACTTTATAAAAACCCACTACTGTAGAGTAGCAAACTATATTTCTACTCTGACTCACAGCAAGCCTATAGGACAGAGTAGAACTGCTCCAAGGGGTTTCTGAGGCTGCAACTACTTTTTAACAGTTTTATTCGCATATAATTCATGTACCATACAATTTGATGGTTTCAATATATTAAAAAGAATTGTGTAGTCACTACCACAATCAATTTTAGAGCAGTTTATTTATTCTTGTACCCATTATTATTAACTCCCCTTTGCACACACCCCTGGCCCCAACACCACCATAACCCCAAGGAACTATTAATCTAGTTATGTCTCTGTGCATTTGCCGATCCTGGATTTCATATACATAAAACCACACAAAACCTTCAACAAGGACAATAAAATAAAATCCAGGAAAACCTCAATCCATGAGAAAGCAGAAGATAATTGAAAGTGGTACAAATTAAAAATGGGTCTAAAAGGAAAACAAACGATAACGTGTTAAATTTTATCCTAACGCGCTCTGTCTGAGAGCAAGACTATTCACATCCCTGGGAAATGGCAGAAGGGAGTCAAATGGAGGCTTAATCTGAGTGGGGACTCTGAAATTAATTTTGAGCTTTTACTATCACCCATAACCTTCTGCAAACTGGGTACTTCTGTATTAGAGCATTTGAGCTCTAAAACAATTTCCTCTTCTTATGTTGGATTTTATTATTGATAATCCTTGGGCCATTCAAGCTAGTATCCTTCTTCTATGTGGACTAAGCTGGCACATCACCTGGATGATTGCTTTTTCTAAAACAAGGCTGTAAATCTTTACAGAAGCAGACTGCATCCTCTTTCTCCTGTGGAGCAGCTGGTGGGTTTGAACTTCTCTTTTTCAGGTAGCAACTCATTGCCTAAGCTACAGTAGTCCTAGTGCTCCTTAGACAGTCTCTAGGTTTTTGGAAATGCACATGGAAAGAAGCTGAGAGGTGGGTGTGGGTGTCTGGACAGGCTCAAGTTTCTCCCTTCGTGGAGACAGAGCTCAGGTGTGTTTTGGGATGAAGGAATATCTTGGAAACTCCTAGAGGTGGCAGATTCTTTTTTTTAAAGAACCTCACAGATCAGGGTCATCACAGGGATGAGGGGAAGAAAAAAAAAAGAAGGGATTGACTCACTCACATAGAGCATAATTAGGACCCAAACCCAGGACTTTCAGATCCTAGTCATTTCTACCATTTACTTGCCTCTTGTGTTTCTATTAAGTTCTGACTCACGGGACTGCCTTTGATTGTCCTAAACATTGCCCTTCCAAGTGCAAAAAGGGTAGAGGCGGAGAGTGCTGTCTCCCTGTTCATTTATTTGTTTACTTTCACTTAACATAGACCTAACTGAAGTCTCTGGGTGGTAAAGGATGAACATTCTCAGCTGCCAACTGGAGGGTAGCAGTTAAATCCACTCAAGAGTCCTTGGAACGAAGGCCTGGAGATCCACTTTTGAAAACCCAGTCCTTAATGCTACAGGGAACAGGCTTCCTCTTGACATACTCGGGGACACAGCAGGTTGGGACTTCCTTGATAGCAACTGGTTTGATTTTAGGAGGCCGTTGTGATACCGTGGTAGAATTCGTGCCTTCCGTGTGGAAGACCCAGGCTCCTGGGCAATGCACCTAAAGGGGAGTCACCACCGGGGACAAGGGCCTGGGCCTGGAAGTCGGAGGAAAGGCTAGAGGTATGACTATGACGTGATCCAGTTGATTGAATGAATCTGTGTATCTCCTAAGGCCTTGCTATGCGATTTCTACCTCTTACTTGTCTTAGAACTTAAATTTTGTGGAAGGCCCTGGTTTACAGTGCCCACTGCCCTCCTGTTGATTCTGCCTAACAGTGCTCCAGTGGGACAGAGAGTTACCATTTTGAATTTCTCAAGTTATACACCTTTTTTAAAAAAAATCAATTTATTGGGGCTCATAAAATTCATCACAATACATAGATCAATTGTGTAAAGCACATCTA
>NW_022104341.1:32705781-32716350 GCF_000313985.2 Echinops telfairi | reverse complement strand
CTTGTTTGCCTAGAAGGACTCATCTTTCTCCCGTGGAGCAGCTGATGGGTTTCAACTGCTGACTTTGTGGTTAGAAGCCCAACACATAATCCACTAAGGCACCAGGGCTCTTTAAATCCATTTAGGATCTCTGCGTAGATTCAGTCTCCATTGAGGTCTTTCCGGCCATTGATCAGCGTTGTGAAAACACTTTATCCTCAGGTACAGCATGTTTGGAAGGAAATTGCTACCCCTCCCTTAGGCCACACTGAGAAGGATATTCTCACGTGACCTCAGGGACTTGCTTGGCTGTGCCTTTGGTGGAAATTGGGGTACTGGGGTCACAGAGTCTGGAGCCATGTCTTGACTGCCTTGGCCCGGGGGTCTTGAGCCAATCTCGTAAGCTTTTAAAATCTCCTGTCGTGTAAAGCTCCCAAACCTGGTCTTTCTCCTGCTTCTGTAGTCCTGCCTGAGACTCTGATACATTTGTCTGCTAACAATTATGATTTTGTGCTAGTTTTCTTTGTTCCCCATGTACTCTTTAAGTGGCCTTGTGGCTATGAATCCTTGGACACCATCATGGCCTCATTCAGATGGTCTCCCTTGTCTAGATCATTCATTTCTGTCTTTGTCCTGTTGAAAGTTTAATAAATTGGTCTCTATAATTATATTTGAATTTGGAGTATTTGTTCCCTTACAACAGATAAAGCAAATGAAATAATTTTTAATGCTTCTTGACTGATGATGGATGACTCGCAAATAATGGCACCCTCACAGACTACGCAGTGCATCACATTCCGCCCCTATCTTGGGGAAAAGCATCGATGAGTAGTGTTGGAGCGAAACACATGAGCGCAAGCGCACACACACACACACACACACTTTTTATTTTTTTAAGAGACAAAAGTTTATTAGTAGTTATCAGGGGCAGGAGGGAAGTGGAAATGGAAAAATTGGATGGGGAGAAGGGGAGACTAATGGCGATGAAAAATATACATTAAAGGTAAGGCTGCACAGCAAATTATTGTAATCGCCGTCAATGTTTAACAGTTAAAAAGTGAACTGGAAATGATTGTGATTTATGACAAAGCAGGGTAGTTATTAAGGCTTTTGTAGGTTAGAGTATCAAAGGATTGCATCAAAATCAGAAGATATCTCTATGTAATAAAAAATAAAATGAAATGCAAACCTGTGGTTTCCTGGCATACACCCCCATCTGGTCCATACACTTCTAAAGGTGGGGTTTCCATCTCTCTAGGCCACAGGTTTCCAAACTTATTTGGCCTATCATTGCCTTTTCAAAAACACAACCAACAAACACGCCAAACAAACTCACTGTCCTCCGCTCAGCCAATGCCAACGAACAGCAACCTGTGACGCACGGTGAACCTGGCCCCGTGTGTTTCTGAGTCTGTAACGCTTTAGGGGAGGAGACAGGCTGGTCTGGAGAGGCTGGCTGCTGGGCTCCAACTGCTGATCTCGCAGATCACAGCCCAGCATGTAATCACGACACTGCCTGGGCTCCTTATCTTCTTTTCGGAGAAGAAAAAAAATTACCCAGTACTCCCTGGCAATTAAAAACATTTGTAGTCTAGTCCGTAATCCAGGATAAAGTGTAGATGTCTGCTTTTACATGCCCTCCCTTGGATCATCCCAGTGCTTTCCCCACCACCCCCGCCACACACACACACACACACACACACACACACACACACACACACACACACAAGCTAGCATCATCCACTTGCAGAACACTCCGCTAAAGAATTCTGGGTTCCTTTAGTTAGAAACCAGGCTTTGGAATCCTGGACTTCAATCACACCCCCTTAAATGTTGAGTTTGGGGAAAAAAAGTCCAAAATCAGAGTGAGGGGGTAGAATAGATACTCTCCCAGTGAAGCTCTTCTGGGACTCGGTGCCATCGAGTGGATTCTGACTCACAAGGACCGTACAGGACAGAGTAGAACTACCCCTGTGGGTTTCTGAGACTGTAACTCTTTACAGGCGTAGAAAATCTGGTCTTTCTTTTGCACACACACACTTTTCTAGTCTAGTGGATTCTGGGCATATAACATACAGACAAAGCAATGGTTAGTGTTCTTACCACAGCACAACACACCCCACCTGCTTACTGACAAGGAGCACAAACCACAGAACACTGACTCTCCCAGAGTCATGAGCCAGGCCCACGCCTGACTCAGAATGCTTGACAGCCATTATTTCTCCTGGACATGAAGGCATTCCTTTTGTGAATTTAAAACAGACCCAGAAAATTCAAAATGCTCTCAAACCTTCAAAGGGAAGTGGGCAGATTCATGGTTTCCATAAGAGATGTTGCAAATATTGACAGTAAGTTTCCAAAAGTAAGGGCACAAATATGTCCCCCTTGTAGTTACATGTTTAGTTAGGTACAGGACCAAGAAGAAATACATTTCTCCCCGTGGGTACAAACTGCACAGGAGTGGATCTTCCCATAGCAATAAACATCGTGGAACAAGCGCAGGGAGCTCAGAACCCTGCAAGGTCCATTTGGCTTATTTATGCAGCTCAGCGTCCACATTGCTGCATGAGGATGGCTTAAGGTCTGGGGAGCAGGCCCCTCTACTGACAAATAACATGATTAGGAATACTGTTTCCAGTGAGCATATTAGCTTACGGTTTTAACAGTGTGTGCAAGACTTGGCTTCTACAATAACAGCCTAATCGTGAGTGGGAGCCATCCAACCTGCACTTGAACATAGGCACTGTGCCTCCCCCAGCAGATAAAACTCAGACTGCTTTTATTTTTATCGTCCTTGTTAGTCATGCAGCCTGCATGCAAGCAAAACATTGTTCTTATCTCCTTGGAAAGTTTAATTCATTAGTGATTAAAAGCTGGGACAGAAAAAGGGCCAAGCACCAGGAAGAGATTCTTCCCAGTACAGCACACCTGGCAGAACAATTTGTGGGGGTAACTTCATCGATAACAGCACCATCACATTTGTGAAATTGCTGTGTAGCTTTGCTTTTAATAAATAGTTTACTCATGTAAGGATTATCCTGCTGTAATTAAATAAGATAATGTAGTCAACGGCCTTTTCAAAAGTGCCCTGTTGAAACTTGCTGTCCTCAGACTCTTGCTCGATGTCTGTCTGCCTCCAGCCCTCGCCCCTTTCCTTTCTGTTGTTTATAAGGGAGCTTGCCTATGGGCCAGGTTCTCGTGTGGTTCAGGGCTTTTAGCAGGAGGTCTGGTTAATCCCAGTAGTTGGAGAGGCCTTGGGAGTTCTACTAGGAGCAGGGATGGGAATGACAACTTTCTTTGCTAGCTAAAGATCAGAGAACTTAAGAACAGCCAAAGCTAGCTGGTCGATCAAAAAGTCAGGACACCTATGGTTCCAAGGCGATCTGGTGGTGCAGTGAGCTAAGCATTGGGCTGCTAATTGCAAAGTGTGCAATTCAAACCCACCAGTTGCTTCCTGAGAGAAAGATGAGGCTGTTTGTTCAGAAAGATGTCTTGGAGCAGTTCGATACTACCTTATAACGTTGCTGCAAGTCAGAATTGACTTGATAGCAGTGGGTTTGGCTTTGAGTTTACCTTTGCTTGTGGGGCCCGTGGGATCAAGATTTATTTTGAAAAGGCCTTTTCTCCTCCATAGGAGCTTAAACATTGAATGATGCAGGAAGGATTAGAGAAACTGGAAGGAATATAACAAATTACTAGACCAAAAAGAATTGGTTGACATTCAACCATGTCAAGAGGCACCATGTGATTAAGAACCAATGGTTTTGTTCAGTTTCTGGAGTGGGATACTTCGGTTTTTGCTTCACAGTGCTGAAGGAAGTCATGCGGTAGAAGCATGTTTGCAATCCAAGTGTCTTTCACAGGAAATCCCAGGGGCCCAGAGCAGGAAATCTCAAAAGAGCACCCTGAGAGAGAGACCTGAAAGGGAGCTTGAGCCCCAGGGCCGGGGAGTGTCGTGTATGCACCCCACCCTCTGACCTTCAAGGGTGCACCTGAACAAGGAGTCAAAGAGACTTGGCCTTCCTGAGGCAGGTTCTTATCTCCTCCTGCTGGGGAGGCATGGTTGAAGGTATTGGCTGACCTCACTGGCTGAATTTAAGTGTACATGGATGATGTCATGGGGCTGGGCCTAGTCTGTGCACCTAGGTGGACCTCCCACCTGGGCCTGGGGGCTTGTGTCTGAGCATGCAGTTTGGCTCTTCCATAGGTGTCTGATTAATGTGTCTGATTTCATTCCAACCCCTTTGTTGTGGCCCTATGTAGGCATTGGGAAGACAACTCCCCTGGTCCCTATTCTGGCTACCAAACTGTTTGAAGGGAGATATCCATGCTGCACTACAGGGATTACTGAAATATGAGGCTTCAGGAATGAACCGAATATCAATTGCAATGTTTCAACACATCAATACAATGCTGAAAGTATTGACTAGTCTATGTCAAGAAATTTGGAAGACAGGAAACTGGTCAATTGATAGGAAGAGATACATATTTGTACCTGTGGTACTTACATACTTTGGTGTCAACTTGAGACTATTAAGAGTGAAGGGGTGGAGTTTAGTCTGTCAATCAGGTCGCAGCTTGATGACCTCATTTGGAGGTGCAACAGAGCTAAATAGCTCGCTGGAGGTGCAACACACACTCTCTAGGAGGCATTCTGCTGGCAGAACACATGGAGCTACACTGATGAGAGGCAGAGCCTTGGAGCTGAAGGAGCCATGTGGAGACCCATGCCAGTACTACGTTGCTTCCGCTGCGACTGGGTCCACAAGACTTTCCACCTACTGGCCTGTGACCTTCCTGCATTCTGTCATTGCATTTGCTGCGTAAGTCTGAAGAGGAATTTATAGACTGGTATTGGGCATATGGGCTAATATCAAATTTATGGACTGGACTGGCTGGGATGTTTGCTCAATATACAATTGTTCTTTGAGGTAAAGTTCACTCCTACACACATATGAGTATCTCTGGATTTGTTTCTCTAGTCAACCTGGATTAACACAGTACCCATTCCAAAGAAAGGTGACCCAACAGAATTCAGAAATTATTGAACAATATCATTAATGTCCTAAGCAAAATTTGCTGAGGATAATTTAAAAAGCTGTTGCATCAGGACATCAACGGGGAGCTGCCAGAAATTCAAGCTGGATTTAGACGGGAACCTGGCATAAGGTATATCATCAGATGACTTTTAGCTGAAGGCAGAGCTTATTTGAAAGATATTTACCTATTGCCTGTGCCAAGGCTGTGGGTATTAATAAGCTATGGATAAAATCAGAAGAATGGGAATTTCAAGCTCAAACTCACTGCCATCAAATAGATGGCAACTCATAGCAACCCTTTAGAACTGGGTAGAACTGCCTCTGTGAGTTTCTGAGACTGTAACTCTTTACGGGAGTAGAAAGCCCTGCCCCCGCCCCCCCTGCTCTCCTACCTCAGAGGAGCTGGTGGTTTTGAACTGCTAACCTTAGCTTTGCAGCTCAGTGCAAAACTACTATGCCATCAAGGCTCCTTAATGGGAATTTTTGAACACTTAATTGTGCTCACATAGAACCTGTAGATAGACCAAGAGGCAGTCTTTTGAACAAAACAATAGGATACTACATGGCTTAAAATCAGGATAAGCGTGTCAGAAGTATATTCTCTCACTTGTCCAATCTGCAAGAGAAAATCAGTTGAGGATCTGGACTACATGAGAAAGGCAGCATCAGGACTAGAAGAAGGCTTGTGAACAACCAGCAGTATGTAGATAACACAACCTTGCTTGCTGAATACCAAAAGGACTTGAAGCAATACTGATGAAAATTCAAGACTACAATATTTAATATCGGTTACAAGTTAACATAAAGAAAAGTCCTCATGGCTGGTCTAATAGACATCATGAAAAATGAAGAAAAGATAGAAGTTGTTGAGGATTTAATTGTACTTGTATCCCCAATCAACACTTAAGGAAACAGCAGTCAAGAAATCAAAGGACATATTGTATTGGCCAAATCTGCTGCCAATGCTAAAGGGCAGAGATGCCACCTGAAGGACTAAGGCAGACCGACTCAAGCCCTGGTGTTTTTAGCTGCCTGATTTGCCCGTGAAGGCTGCACAACGATTAAGGAAGACCGAAGAAAAATTCATGTATTTGACTTACGGTGTTGGGCCAAGAATATTGAGAGTACCACAGACTATCAGAACAAGAAACAAATCTGGTGTATTAGTCCGGTTTGACTAGAGAAACAAATCCAGTGACAGTTATATATGCAGAAGAGAGAACTTTATATCAAGAAATAATCATATATCAAGCAGACATCCCAACCCAGTCCATGTCAAGTCCATAAGTCCAATACTAGTCCATAAATCTCTTTTCAGACTCACGCAGCCACAAGCAATGCTGCAGAATGCAGAAGGATCACAGGCTGGTGTGCGCAAAGTCTTGTGGATCCAGTGGTGGTGGATGCATCTCCAGGGGTCTGGCAGGTCTCCAGAAGGGTATTGAGAGGCTCGCCTGCAGGAAGTTGAAGCAGAGAGAGAGAGCACAGGTTCCCAGGGCCCTTCTTATGAGAAGGCCACACCCACGAGAAGATATCATTAGGCTGTGACCTGCCTGACAGGCTAGACTCCATCGCTATACATTTATACCTTCACGTTGACACAAAATAATGTACTATCACATCTGGCATGGAAGAAGTGGAAGAAGTATAACCAGAATCTCCTGTTATCAGGAGAGACCAGTGCCTGGGAAACACATCATGCATAATACAGTAGAAGGGCAGTGAAAAAGAGGAAGTCCTTTAAAGAGATGAACTGACACCGTGGCTGCAACGATGGGCTCACATATGACAGCAGCTATGAGGATGGTGCAGCACTGGGCAGCGTTCCTGTTGTGCGTGTGGCTATTGTGAGTTGAAGTGACTCCAGGAACCTGACAACAACAACCGTAAGAGGTAGAACGAGGAAGGTCTGAGATTTGAAGGACCAAGCCCAGGACAAGGAATTATAAACAGAAAGTCCCCTCTGTGTTGGAGGTCCCTATCGGAAGAGTGGCAAGGTGAGCTGTTACCTAACTGACTGGAGTCTCTAGATTTAGTACCACACCAGGTTTTCCTGACCTTGGTAATAAATAATAAATCAATTCATTTGTGTGGCACTGCACAGGCCGTCTTGTTACTTGATTGAATGTTTTACTTTTCAACTGTTTAACTTTATGTAGGTCAGCCTCATGCTAAGAAAAGACCGTGCACTAAAAATAATAATAAACAAGAGTTTTGGAAATAGGTTGCATCTAAAATAAATACAATTACTGTAGCAGTAGCATATCTTCTGGTGAGAAGGGGACTTGAGTCATGATTTGGTGCAAACTTTGCTCACTCTTAAGTGGCTATGAAAGAGTTACAAAAACCCCAACAAGGCAGGTAGTAACATTTTTAATCCCAGCTGCTTGCCCTGGGGGTGAGAGGAAGAGATATTTGATAGTCCAGAGCAGAAAGTAAATATAGAGTATATTACTTCTATGTAATTGGGGAGATTATTTCAAGTAGATTGTGATCTGATAAGGGTGGTTGCAAATGCATATCATTTTGTAAAACCAAAGTTAACCATCTCGAATACTTGCATTACTTACACCGATTACTGTTGTTGGTTTGTTCCGGCTCATAGCCGTCCTACGTACAACAGAAAGAAGCATTACCAGGTCCTGCCGTCCTCATAGTCAATGCTATGTTTGAAGCAATTGTTGCAGCCACTGTGTCAGGTCCCCTCAGGGGACCTTCAAGGACCTTCAAGGACCTTCAAGGATGGGGGCCTTTTCCTAAGACTGTTCCTTCCTGACAACAAGTTCAAAGTACACAGGTAGACTCAGGTATCGTTAATAAGAACAGAAATTAGGGATACATAGCAATGTAGTCGGCATAAAGACAACATCTTAAAACCTGAAGTTTGCCCAATACGATCGCCAAAGACAAAATGGGAACATAAGCAAATGTGGTGGAAAAGGCTGATGGTGCCCGGCTATCAAAGGATATAGTGTCTGGGCTCTTGAAGGTGTGAAGGTAAACAAGCGACCATCTAGCTGAGAAGCAGCAAAGTCCACATGGAAGAAGCACACCAGCCTATGTGATCATGAGATGTCGATAAGATCAGGTTTCAGGCATCAAAGACCCAGAATAAAAAAACATCATATCATTGTGAATGAGGGGGAGTATGAAGTGGAGCCCCAAAGCCCTTCTGTAGACAATTGGACATCCCTTAAAGAAGGATCACAAGGAAGAGATGAGCCAGTCAGGGTGCAGTATAGCACTGATGAAACACAACTTTCCTCTAGTTCTTTAATGCTTCCTCCCCCACTATCATGACCCCCAATTCTACTTTACAAATCTGGCTAAACCAGAGGGTATACACTGGTATAGATAAGAGCTGGAAACACAGGGAATCCAGGACAGATAAAACCCTCAGGACAAATATTGAGAGTAACGATACCAGGAGGGGACGGGGAAGGTGGGGTACAAAGGGTGGATCAATCATAATGATCTACATATAAGCCCCCTCCCTGGGGAACAGACAATAGAAAGTGGATGAAGGGGGAAATCGGTGAGTGTAAGACATGAAAAAATAATAATAATTCTTAAATTATCAAGGGTTCATGAGGAAGGGAGGGTGGGGGAGGGAGGTGGAAAAATGAGGAGCTGATACCAAGGGCTCAAGTAGAAAGAAAATGTTTTGAAAATGATGATGGCAACAAATGTTCAAATATGCTTCACAAAATGGATGGATGGATTGTGATAAATATTGTACAAGCCCCCAGTAAAATGATTAAAAAAACACCCTGAAGTGTGAGCACTTGCAGACAGGAAAACAGAAAATGATTTGTAATTAATGTAATAGCTCTTATTCAAGGGAATAACCAGTTTGGTAGGAAATGGTGTGGACAGATTTGGAAGGGGACCTGTGTAAGACACCTGAAAGGGATCTGATAAGCTTGTTCATATGGTGAACCGATTTTTGCCACTAACTCTCCATTTTTGGTCCTAGTTTTTACTCCTTGGTGTCAGTGGGAAAGAGCACAAGCCTGCTTCCGTGTGGCTGTCTCCTTAAGGGTGTTGGCTCTGGCCTCAAAGAAGCTTTGTGGAGAATGATGGCTGCCTCCCTTCCATTTCCCTCTGACTTCGAGGGCATTCCCTCCCCAACCTCGGTGCTTTAACTTGTGACATGGGGATAATACTGGTACTTGCCTCGTAAGCAAACTGTCGTGAGAATTAAACCAGACAATGCACGTGAAGTACTTGGCACTTAGTTCTTTTTATGATTATGATGGTAATCGCACATAATACATTATTTCTCACATGCCAAGATGTTTATTTAGTTACTCACCATTCTCTTTTTCCTCTAAGTTCAGCACACAGAACACAGAATGAAGAATGATCTTCCAGATATGGCCAGATTGGGGCCTGGGTGCTTCAAATGAGTAAGCGGTCCAGCTGCTATCAGCTAGAGACTGAAGGTGGGCGTCCACTTCTAAGCTCCTCTGGGAGCAAGTCTTAGCAGCCTACTTCCAAAGAATCACCGCTGAAGCCCCATGGAGTGCAGAGCCGTCCACACGGAGGAAGCTACCAGGAGCCAGAGTTGATAGCCGTCGGTGAAAATCAAATTCTCTTCCTCATTATAGGTTATGTACTTCTGTGGTTGGGTCATGAGAGTACTCTGTTCTTATCTGTTTTTATGGCTTTTAAAGGAGAGGAGTGACTACTCCAATTAAATTGCTCAATAAAACCTCACTCTTCGACTTTGGCATTTAGTTCTATATCCTCATGTTGGATCTTATATTGATTCCTGTTACGTAAGATCTTTTTCACTGTCAGTTCTTCTTTTTACCTATGGATTCCATTTGCTAATTCATGCATTCACTCATTTATGTAGGAACTTAAACACACACACACACACACACACACCAAGACACCCAGACATTTATCAGGAATTAGACCTGCGGTCTCAACCTGTGGGTCGCAACCCCTTTGGGTGTCAAACAACCCTTTCACTGGGGTCACCTGATTCATAACAGTAGCAAAATTACAGTTACAAAGTAGCAATGAAAATAATTTTATGATTAGGGGTGTCACCACAACATGAGGAACTGGATTAAAGGGTCGCAGCATAGAAAGATTGAGAACCACTGAATTAGACAGTTTTAGTTACTTGCTATGTTTTTAGATTATCTGTGGACACCTGCCCCTCCCCCAGAAAAAATTTATTTTAGAGGACAGCACTGAATCTTCAGCTCTGGGAGAGGGACATGTCTGATCAGAACACACGGGAGCAAATGTAGGGGGAGGAAGAGAGAGTGGAGCATATCCTGGCCCACCAAGCCTTGAGCGTAATATTCCTGCTCAGAGCAGCCAATCCATAGAGAAGACCATATGGTCGACCCAACTATGAGACACGACATCCTTCACTGACTCATAGCCCTACAGGGGACAACACTGGAGACACAGTGTGGGAATTCTACCTGATCTGATCCCACCACACCGAGGCAAAACACTAAGGGCATGGAACAGAACAGCAAGGGGAACAGAGCAACAAAGTCCCCAGGGAATACCAAAAATAGACTTT
>NW_022104341.1:32687636-32704609 GCF_000313985.2 Echinops telfairi | reverse complement strand
TAGACCAGAGGATGTACACTGGTACAGATAGTAATTGGAAACACAGGGAATCCAGGACGGATGATCCTTTCAGGACCAGTAGTGAGAGTGACGATACTGGGAGGGTGGAGGGAGTGTGGGGTGGAAAGGAAGAACCAATTACAAGGATCTACATATGACCTCCTCCCTTGGGGATGGGCAACAGAAAAATGGGTGAAGGGAGACGTCGGACAGTGTAAGATATAACAAAATAATAATTTATAAATTATCAAGGGTTCATGAGGGAGAGGGAGCGGGGAGGGAGGGGAAAAATGAGGACCTAATGCCGGGGGCTTAAATGGAGAGCAAATGTTTTGAGAATGATGAGCACAATGAATGTACAAATGAGCTTTACATGATTGATGTATGTATGGATTGTGATAAGAGTTGTATGAGCCCCTAATAAAACAATTTAAGAAAAATAAAATTAAAAACTGAAAAAAAATTCATTGGAATTTCAATAGAGCACAATCTGTCCTCCAAATTGTTGGGTAACGTGTTGGATAATACAATACAGGGAAGATGCCTTTCTGGTTGGCACAAATGGTTGTGCTTGCCTGGGCACCTGTGCATTGGCAGGCCTGTGGGTAAAAGTGGGACAGTGACGATCTGCTTCCGTGAAGGTTATAACTTTTACTCTTTAACATATGGGTCACCATGAGTCAGAATAGATTTAACAGCAAGGGGCTTGGTTTCTTTTCCCTTTTTTGGATAGTAGTACAGGCCTAAAGACTGTCTTTAGAAACTTCTTAAAACTCACCAGCACTTACGGCACTACAATTTAATCATTCTGAATTCCTCGAATTGTTGTTCACGTGGCACAAATTATTTTTCAACTTGACCAGCAGGAAGTCTTTGAGACCTTTTTAGAACCCTTGTTCATGTCAAGATCCACTCTGTCCAGTCACCAGATTCAATGTTCTCCTCAAAAGAAGAAAACTCATCTGATGGAGTTATTTCCTCTAAGTGAAATTAGCCTGACTCATTTACTAAGGGGCTCCTAGGAGATCCTTTTGTAGCTTAGCTAGGATTTTGAACAATCCAAATATAAGCAGAACAGTATCTGAAAGATGGCAGCTGTCCCCTTCTGTCTTAGATGCTCATCCCCACAATGAACAGCACAATGAGGGCATGGGTGAGAACGTGACAGCGTGGTAGCCAGGAGAAAGGGTCTACCTGGAGCTCTGCAGGTATCATTCCTGTAGAGTATTGCTTGATATTTTCCCCAGTTCTTTACATCTTCCCTCCTGGGAGAATCCCTCTATGCGGTAAGGGGCATGGTTTCACTCATCTTGTACAACTTTTTTTTGGTTTTAATTTTAAACTTACTATTGAGAATTGTGTGAAGGCTTGCATGGAAGATACGTTTCCAATTCAACAACTGACACATTTTGTTTCACACCATTGATTGCAATCCCCACAACACACTTATCCCATTTCCTCCATTTTTCCTATTTCCATCCCTTTCTTTCTAACCTTCATGAACTTTGCCCTTTTGATCTAAAATGGTTGATTGCTCTAATAACTACCTGCTTTCCTAGTATTTTTGTCCCTGTTATAGATGTCTATTTTTCCGATGAAAACTGGCTTCTGGAGGTGAGTTTCTTTCTAAACCTGAAGGGTGACTAGAAGCCAGATTCTTGGGCAGTTCATCAATCTCCACCTGATTAGTAAGCTTGGTCTTTTTCATTCCTCTGTGTAACTCTTAACATACTAGGGGGTTTTAAAAAAATGAAAATGGATTTTTCCCCAAAGTTATGTATTTATTTATTTTTGACAAAACAATCTTAACACCTTCAAAATACTCTCCATTACACTTAATATCTTTGTCAAACCTGACATTACATTCTTGGAAACATTGTTCAAATTCATCTGTTTGGATGGCTGACAGCACCTTCCTCATTTCCCCCTTCACCTCTTCTACTGGTTAAATCGCTGCTCTTTCATCCTCCTCTTTATTCACGGAAACAAAAAGAAGTCGCAAGGAGTGAGGTCAGGTGAGTCAGGTGTGTGGGCAAGAGAGGCAAGTTGTGTTTTGCCCCAAACTGGTGCGCTGAGATGGCTGGCTGCTTAAGCAGGTGCACTGTCGTGATGGCATAACCAGTGCCCCCATCTGCCACAAATCAAGCCTTTTTTGTTGCATACAGCTGGGCAATTTTTTCAGAACCTTTAAATAGAAAGCTTGATTAACAGTCTGACCTAGAATGAACTTTAAATGCACTAGCCCCCTTCCATTAAAAAAAATAACATAGTTTTTTTGGAGGTCCCCCTAGTTGTTCATGAAACATCATGGGTGATCCAAAATTGCATTTTAAGTTAATAGACACAAGGGTTTCTTTTAATAAATCTAATGCTAACTGGGGGCATAGAGATTACATGTTGGACAGCTAACTGCAAGCTTAGGGATTCAAAACCACTAGCTTGCTCCATGGCAGAAAGTTCGACTTTCTACTCCGGCACAGAGGTGGTCTCAGAAACCCTCAGAGGCTGTTCTACCCTGTCCTATAGGGTCACTGTGAGTCAGAATTGACTTGATGGCAGTGAGTTTGCTTATGTTTTGGAGGGGACAATTTGCTTGTTAAAACATCTCCCCATTCTGACCTTAGCAAGAACCGATCCTTTCTTTACGATTGTTCAGGACAAGAGGTTTCTTCTGAAGATGTCCCAAACGTAAGCATTGCCCTCTAATATTTGTGACCCTAGTGTCCAGCTTAGTGCTAGGTAGAGAGGAGGGGCTAAATAAATGCTTATGGAAGGAATAAGCATTAAATATACCACACCAATTGCCACTGGGGTCGTTCTGACTGTGGGGACACTGTGTGTGCAGAGTAGAAGTGCTACAAAGGGGTCTTGAGGTGCGACCTTTGGGAAGTGCCGCTAGATGGGTTCAAAATGCCAACCAGCTAGTACTTAAGCACGTAACCATCTGTGCCCCCTAGACACTCCACATACACACTAAAAATATCCCATTGGATAGCCCTATAGAATAGAGGAAACTGCCCCTGTGGGTTTCTGAGCGTGGGAATCTTTACGGTCAAAAGTCTCATCATTCTCCCATGGAGCAGCTGGTGGTTTCGATCCACTGATCTTGGGGTTAGCAGCCCATCACGGAACCATTTGAAATGTGGCTGCATTCCTTTCTTTCTGTTTGTTTTTATGTAGGAAAGGTAGTGAAACCCTGGGCTATGTTTTAAAATCTAAATCAGAATGTGCTTGCTCATTGTTAATTACTGGATGCTTCATTTGCTTGCCTGACTTTTGTTGACAAACCTCTATATGTCTTCTTAAGACTACTGTCTTGGATAAGCCCATCCTTCCTGTCTCACCAGCTGTATCTGGTCATGCACTCCTGACTTAGCTTTCCCAACTATTAAGATGCTTTCAAGGAAGCATTTTATAAAATCTGTTTCTTTGAAAGCACTTGAACCAGAAGTCAAATGGCATGATGTAAACCAATAGTTCTTCAATGAAGAAATGAAAAGCCTCAATGACAAATAAGGAATCTAACCTATTGACATCAATTTGGTTTCTTTGTATTGATTCCTACAAAAACATTATGAGAGAAAGCACCACATATACTCTACTGATCAGATTACAAGTATACTTCTTAGCAAAGACAGAAATAGTGTGGTAATATGAATGTTTGCATTACAGTGGTTGCCTGATTCAAGCATTTTCCTTGATTCAATGGCCTGGCAAGCAGTGGAGAATCCACAGTCCGCGTGGCGCTGGCTCTGTGGTTGACCTCACGTGACCTAGAGATGCAGATGCTGAGGCCAACATGCTCAGGCCTAGTGATAAAGCAAACCAAACCCACCATCATCGAGTCCATTCCGACTCAAAGCGACCCTATAGGACAGAGTGGGACTGCCCTTTTGAGGTTCGGGGATGGTAAATCTTTACAGTAGAAAGCCTCATCTTTCACCCTCAGGGCAGCTGGGGGTTTCTAACTATGGACCTTTGGATTAGTAGCCAAACACATAACCCACTGTGTGGCCTGTGGCCTGCTGATAATGGCCTGAAAAAACAAAACAAAAAACAACTAGTCCAGCTACTTCCAGTGATTACAAGTATTTCAGAAGACACAAAAACTCCAGGGATCCCATGCATTTTCAGTTTCTTACTTAGGACTTCGGGGTCTTTGGAGATAAATTCCAAGTTGGATTTTCAGTTGTTTCACTCCTTCTCGTGTGAACTGTTAGAAGTGGTGAGTCGGGTGGTCGGTGGAGGCTTCACACACAGACCCTTCAGGCCATTCAGTCTGAGCCACATCTGCCAGGAGTCCTCTCCTGGTACGGGAGAGCAATCCATGTATGCCAGCTTCCAATCAGCTCAGCTTGAGGGGCTTGGCCAGTACCATGCCATGTAGCTCTCTTCCTTCTTGGCAGCTGGCAAATCCAAAAGGTCTAGATTGGGGAGTTTAGGTGGTAATCTGCAGGGGAGGGCGAAACAGAGGTCTCATTTTGAACCTGCTTTGCATAACAAATACAAAGGTTGTACTTGGTTTGAATGCTTATTTAGGCATATTTTGGAGGTGAGACACTAGAGATGTGGAGAGGGACGCTAAGAAAACTAAAGTCACCTCTGTGTACTGCCTGTGGAATCCAGGCTTTTAAAGACAATTCCCTAGTGTTACATTGAACACAAGATGCTTCATCTGAGGGCCAGAACTCACCCTCAAGGATGTCCTTCTCAAAACCATGTCCTACTGAATCAGAATATCAGAATCTGAAGTTTTAGCAAGCCCCTCAAACAGAATCGTTTTTGCTATTAGGTGCCATCCAGTTGGTTCTGACCCATAGCGACCCCATGCACAGCAGACAAAACACTGCCTGGTCCTGTGCCACCTTCACAATCGTTCCTATGCTTGAACCCATTATGGCAGCCAATAGGTTATTACATCTCATCGAAGGCCCTCCTCTCATTCGCTGCCCCTCCAATTTACCTAGCAAGATGTCCTTCTCCAGGGACTGGCCTCTCCTGAAAACATATCCAAAGTCTGTAAGATGAGGTCTCATCGTCCCTACCCCTAAGGAGCAGCATTCTGACTGTCCTTCCACAACATATTTGTTTGTCCTTCAGCAGTCCACGGTACTTCAAAAGTCTTCTCCAGCAAAATTCAAACTATGGGCTCTTCTTCAGTGTCCCTTGTTCAATGTCCAACTTTAACTTACATATGAGGGAATTGAAAATATCATGGCTTCGGTTAGGTACACCTTAGTCGTTAAAGAAGCATCCTTGCTTTTCAATGGTCTAAAGAGGTTGTGGGCAGCAGATTTACTCAATGCAATGCATCTTTTTGTTTCTTGACTGCTGATTCTGTGAGCATGGGTTGAGGATCCAAGCCAGACAAGATGTTGACAAAATCTTTTCTCCATTTAACAGAACTAACAGGTGGTAAGAGTGTAGAACCACCACTGTGGAAAGCACCTCAACACAACCTCACCTTCCATAATTTCTTCTTTATTTCACATGCTGCCAGCTTTTCCGTTTAGATTTCCGTTTCTCTCCCCACAATCACATTGTGATTAGGAAGTGTTCATCTTCTTCATATGCCTTAAAGAACATCCCTCAGACATTTTAGATTCGGTGTAGTCGGGAGGTCATTTCAACTTGTGGCACATGGTCTTGTTAGTTTTCTTGGGCAAGAAGATGAACATTCTGGCCTGAACATTCCTGTCTTTATACTTTGCTTGTTGATCTTTGTATTGGTCGCCGAAGCAACACAAATCCCTTGTTCCTTTTCCATGTGAGATCTTCTTTTTCACATATTTGAGCCAATTGTCATGTAAAGCTGGAGTCATAGATTTGGGTGTCAAATTGTATGTGAAGTTGGAGCCGAGAAGATAGATGAGGCCAGCTATTAAAGGTGAGAGGGTAAAAGGGCCATGGGTTGAGAGCGTTTTCAGAGTAGGACAAGGAAGAAGACCCTGAGATGACGCTGAGAAGAGACTCAAGGGTGAGCAGAGTTAAATAAAATAAGAGTTCTGTCCTTCCTTGTTTGGAACCCTAAATGCCTTAATTTTGAATTTGCTTCGGTTAGTCACTTTCGGTATTTAAATTCTCTCTCCTTTCTTTACCCCTGTGAATCAAGCCAAGGAGTGCCAGTGGTGTCGTGGTTAATGTTGGCTGCTAACTGAAAGGTCAGCAGTTCGAAACCATAAGCCGCTCCTAGGGAGGAAGATGAAGCTTTCTACTGTCATAAATTGTATGTTACAGTCTTGGAAACCCACAAGGGTGCTTCTACCCTTGTAGCTATGAGCCAGAATCAACTCAATGGCAGTGAATTTGAATTTTTTTTGGTATGAACCAAGCCAAGAAGGTGTTGGTTTCAAGGTGTTGGATGAAAATTTGTCATCAAGATATTCAAAGTCGAGCCAAAAGGTCTATGCCAAAATGCCTCAGGATTAAGCTTTAATCTCAGAATTCATTTGGGGAATTTTTCAAAGCACATTTATCTGACATAGATTATGAATTCTATTTCAGAATAAACTCATGGTATGGTACTACCATATAGTTTGAAAATGAGCAAAAAGGTAAACAAATAAAACCCAAACCTCTTCAGGTGTTTCTGATGTACAAACTGACTGAGATACATGAATCCTGATGAAAAAAAAAAAAAGAATATGCTTTTTATCTTCCGCATCTTTGGAATGAGGCTAGACACATATTTCAAATGAATTTGGAACAGCTTGGGGAATATTTGGCAACCTAGTAAACATAGCTTACATTTCTTATTCTTATTAACTTATTACCATCAATAATAATCTTGAAAATGACAGTTATCCTGACAGTCCCTCAGGGTGTTCGTGTCCCCCTCCCATTCTGGTCAACATTCACTCTTCGTCTCCCATATTTCAGGATCACAGTGAGAAGCCACATGTCAAAGCTACAGCAGTCAATCACATTGGCCATCACATCATTCTTTGTGACTTGGGTGAACACCTTGCTTTCTCAAGTGCTCTATCGGATGAGAATTAGAAGCCATTTATATATAATAAAGACCGATCACTCACTAGAAACTCTTTCCTCTTGCGGAAGAAAACTTATGACATTGAACTTGACAAAAAGCCATCATTCTCACAAACTCAAATCAAACAAGACTTCTCCGTCTCTCTTCCTCGCTCCGTAGTTCAAGGAAGAGCAGCCAGAGGAGAGCATGCTCAGAGGCTTTCGGCTGAAATGAAGCTGGGTGCACCCGAGTAATCAAATTCTTAATTGAAAAACCTCGCCATGTTAATTTAGACAGTCCAAGGAGACGCTAACATTCTCTTTATTCATTTCTAGAGTTTCCAAACATTCTCTTTTGTTGAAGGGGTGAACAATAACAGGGTCGTGAGAATAATGTAACAACTCAAAACAAACAAACAAAACCCCTCACTGCCATCAAGTCAGTTCTGACTCATAGCAACCCAAAAGACAGACTGGAACTGTTCCTTTGGGTTTCCCAGACTTTAAATCTTTATGGAAGCTCTCAGTCTCATCTTTTTCCTTCAGAACAACTGGTGTGTTAGAACCCCTGACCTTGAAGTTAGCAGCTCAGTAAGTACTCCACTACACCACCAGAGCTCCATAACCGTAACATCTAGACTCTGTTAAACTTAGTTTCAGGTGACTGTATGTCAGAGTATGCTTTTTTCAGAAGTAGATTTCAGGACCTTTCTTTCAAGATACCTCTGAATGGGCTCAAACCTCCAGCATTTTGGTTAGCAGCCAGATGCATTTCCCTTTATCATTGCACCACCCAGGGACTCTTATGCCTAAAACACCACAGTAAGGAGGGGTGTGTGTGAGGGGTGTGGGGAGCGTGGGGGTGGGGTGGGAGAGGTTGACCTGTGGGGAAATTTAGCAAGTTTGCTTATCCATACTATCTTGACCAGTTTCTCAACTTGAGCCATGAGACGAATACACTCCCTTGCTTCAAATTATGTTTTATCCTGGCGTGCTGGGTGTCTCACACATCCCATCTCAGGGATTGGTCCTGCTACCTTGCTTCTCCTTTCTGAAGATGGAAATTCTTTTGGTTTGTGCAGAGCACAAAAACGGATTCGTGAAGGCCACGAATCTAAAGTGAGCAGCTTCATTTTCCAGCGTAGGAGGGAGTGCATCTGTGAGGAAGAAAGGGGGAACGAACAAGGGCAGAGAGGAGGTGTGACTCGTGTTTTTCCTCCTTGGGAGTTTTGAATGGAGTGGACTCTACCGACTTTTTACTACTTGAAAACCAAACCAAACCAATCTGTACCTTTGAGAGCGGCTTTAATCTACCACACCACTGTAGCTGCTGAGCCAGCCGAGACTTCAAGGCCGGAGTAGGGAAGGATGATTAGCGTGGCTGCTGGGCATACGTTTTGGTTATAAATCATGATTTATTTAGGCCAAGAGACACAATCATGAATGTTTGAGGAGCTCCTTTCAAGACTGAAATGCAGAGGGCAGAAAATGGTGTCAGGTTTTTATACTGTTTCCCCTCTTTATGAAGTAAGTCATACAGCTTGAGTTATGAAGCATTAAAAGATCATTTTGTGCCCATCTTCAATTTTCCTCTTTTCACGTAGGAAAATAAAACAAAACACCCCAAAAGGCCACAGATCATTTGAGGTGGCCCCAGTTCCTTCACGTCCAGCTCACTGGCATGTCATTTTTGCTGGACCTACATTTCAATCAAGCATGTCCCAGGAGGGAAATGATTCAAGTGGCCTGACTGTAGGCAGCCAGGAGACTCTGGCATGTTACCAATTTGCCAAGCTGTTCTACATCAGCCAGACTCTGTTTGGGCACAGAAAAGTAATGCCATTGTAGGTCAACACCGAAGTGTCTTGGTGAAGTTGGTAAGTGTGCAGCGAGGCCCAACCTTCGTTGAAAGTGGAGAGACCAGGCTGCCATTTCCCTGTCCCCTTCAGAACTCGGTCCTCATTAAAATAAGCTATGCAGGGGTGTGCTGGCTTGTGAGAAGTGTGTGGAGCCCTGGGACCAGCTGACGTTTCCTCCTCAGGCTGGTGCAGTGAGGCTGTGGGGGATACACACTAGGGGGTTCTGGCCAAATGAGCCCATTATTGGTTCCCCAAATAACATGGGTTCTAGACACCTGACTTGACTGTAAGTGAGTGGGGAGGCTGTTTTCCCTGACTGTTTTCCCACTTGGCTTTCATGTCACGACACGAACATTCAGCCCACACATTTCTGTTATCTAATCAGGTGCGTCAGTCCATGGTGGAGAGGAGAGGGGAGGAATGGCCCTCTGACTCAGATTTTGCACAAACAAAACTCAGCCTTGTTAGCAGAGGCTGCTCGGAGCCGGCTGCAGCTTGGCGATGCGCAGGGCAGTCATGCAAAGGCGGTGAGGGGCTTTGATGGCAAGAGAAGCAACGCCAGGCTCCAGTCTGGTGTGCGAAGGAACATTAGGATGTCAATATTTACACATGACCGTCATGGCTCTTCTACTTTTGCCCTCTCGAGTAGCTCAGGCGGCCTGCATTTTCTTCCCTCTGACCCGACAGCTTGGACATTCCGTTAGACGATCTAACCCAAATGTTCGCCAAATGTCCGCTTCCCCAGGGCCCTTTCAGGGGGGCAACCTTCTGCCTGCCTCCAGCAGGGGATCATCGGAAGATTAAAGCCCCGATGACCACGATCGCCGCCGCCTGCTTTCAGCTGCTGATCACGGAAGCCCCGAGGCCTCGCCCGGGCCCCCGACGCCTCCCTTTTGGTGCGTTGCACATGCAGCCCCGGCTTGTGCGCTGTGCTGACACAGACAAATAAACGCGATCATAACGGTTGAAATGTAGTTAGAAACACAATTGAGAACATCTGTATTGTAAGCAGAAATAAATTAGAAATACTGAAGTGTTTTGTAGCTGTGAAAACGAAGGAATAAAAAAAATCACCCACAGTACCTGGATTAAGCGGTTATAAATAATGTATAGAGCAAAAATCTCATTACCCCCTGTGTAAACTCCCCCCTACCCCCGCAATGAAATATATTTTATGAATGTAGTAACACAGTAATAACCAAAGCATTTGTTTTTCCCCCCACAAACTTTCCATTTCATAAGGGTGAGATTGTTTGGATTTACAAGATCGAGCCCCAACAGCCCTGCGTGTACCGGTTTGGGGCTCTTCCTTTTGACCTTCAGTCCCAGGACGCTCTCTAGCTACCAGACTGCTGCTTCGCACCGGTGCAAGTTGCCCTCCATACCACCACCACGTAAACACACACCAGTGCCCTCAGCCCTCCAGGAGGAGGCTTCAAGGGTTCCCACTGCAGGAGCCCCGCGGAGGCCAAGTTCTACCTGCGCCTGCGTTGGCAGTGCCCTAAGTATTGCTTGTGAAGTGTGGGATCTCAAAACCAAACTCATTGCCATCAAGCCCATTTGGATTTATCATGATTCTAGAGACAGGGTATGGTGATCCCTGTGCAAATCTTTATGGGTGCAGAAAGCCTCATTGTTCTCTTTGAGAGCAATTGGTGGGTTTGAACTGCCTACCTTGTGGTTAGCAGCCCAACAGGGAACCCACTCTTGGAATCCAGGGGATAATTACCGGACTGGGACTCAGAGGATTTACTTTTACACGCACTGTCTGGGTGACTTTGGATCAAGCCTGAGCTTCAGTGATCTAGACAATGGGGACAATACTATGAGGGGGTTTCAAAGGGTTCATGGGAAAATTCCATTAGCTCCCAAATTTAAATTTTCTATGAACTTTCGACACCCCCATCCCCACCCCATCTTATACTTTATCTGTTAAAGTCAAACCAAACCCACTGCAATTGAGTCCATTCTGACTCAGAATGCTTCTGCAATGATACATCTCTATGGGAGCAGAACGCCTCCGCTTTCTCCCCTGGAGTGTTTGCTGAGGTTAAAGTGGTGAGTGAGCTCCCTAGCCCGCAGGGTCCCCGGCACTCTTAGTCGAGTGAGATTTATGCACTGGAAATGAAGTAATGCAAGGAACACACTTTCTACACTTAAAGCTTAATTGCGGGTGTGCTGGATAAGCCTTGTCTTGCTAACTGGAAGGTCTTATGTTCAAACCTGCCACCTGCTCTGTAGGAGAAAGCTGAGGCTATCTGTTCCCATAAAGATCCACAGCTTCAGAAACCCAATATAGGGTTCCTGTGAGTTGGAATCGACTTGGTGTTGATGGGGTTTTGGATGTTATGATGTTATTATTATGAAATGTAAATGCTACACACCTTTCAATGTAGTTTCTAGGATCAAATGAAGCAAAATATTTGAGGAGAACTTTGAAAAGTAAAAGGAGCACAACACGGCAAAGTGCTCCACTCTTTATGAATAGAATGGCCACAACCACTCCAGTTAGAATGAACTGTAGTCAGTGATGGCACAGACATATGTACCACACGTACCACAGTCCTGGGGCTCTATGAAAGCGCCGACACTATAGAGCAGTGGTTCTCCACCTTCCTAATGCCGTGACTCTTCCATACAGTTCCTCATGTGGTGGAGACCCCCCAACCATCACATTATTTTCATTGCTACTTCACCACTGTAAGTTTGCTACTGTTATGAATTGGGAGACCCCTGTGAAAGGGTCGTTCCACCCCCAAAGGGGTCTCGACCCACAGGTTGAGAATGGCTGCTGTAGATGTTCAAGCTACTGCTCTCCCTACTTGAGCACCTCAGCTAATCCTTTGTATTTCTAATATGAAGAATCAATAGTCACTTCCTACTATGGTTGTTGGGAAAACATACTGAGAGTGGATTCTAAAAACACCTTGGAAGGACAAAGTTCCAGGAAGGACATCGGCGGTGGATGAACTCTGCCAGCAAGGAATCGGCACACCGCCTCTTACCCCCAGGACCTCAAGCTGACTGTGTAGCCACAGGAGCGAGGGAATCAGGACAAGGTGCTCGTTCTGCCCCTTTGACAATCTAGGTCTCCGAGTCTGCTGTCTGGGCAGGGTGTAAGGAGCAGCTTGCATTTGCAGGAGAAAGGTTAAGCTTGAATGTGTTGAACAGGAGGTGGTTGGAGGCATTTTTGAAAAGCCTTGAAATTACCTGATAGCTTTTGTGTCCTTGTGATGGTTGTGTCCTACTCTAGGTTCTGAATAAATTTAGCAACACAAAAGAGGTCAGTTAAAAGTCTCAGCTTCACCGGCTGGCTTCTCCTGGTGCCCTTTCCAGCCAGCTCCTCTCTTTGGTCATTTGGCAACCTGGGGGTGGTGGGGTGGGAGTGGGTTGTCCTTCAAATCCTTGTCAGTTTAGGAATAGCGGTAGGTGGTTTTAGAAATTTTTTGAACGAATTGTGGGAAGATGGAGGTTTGGGGAAAATCTTTAATACAAGTTACGGGGTGTATTTGAATTGATTCTTTAGTTTTAAGACTAATTTTGAATGAATTTTGGACTTAGAGAAAAGTTGTGAAAATAGTTGAGAGCTCCTTTGGTCCCTCACCTTGCTTCCCCTTGTGTTAACATCTCAGGCCATCACAATAATATAATGATCAAGAATCAGACATTAAAACTGATACGACTTTATTAACTGAACTCCAAATTTCACTTGAAATCCATTTTCCTGCAAATGTCTATTTTCTGTCTCTTAAAAAACAACAACTTTCAGAATCCTAGCCAGGATTGTTAGTCACCTTCTGTCCATATCAGTTTCTTAGCCTTTTCTTGTCTTCATGACTTTGAAATTATTATTGTTGAGATATCCGCAAGTAACTTCCTCTGTCTTTTCTATCACTATTGGCCTGTGTAAGATTTCCAACTCTAACGAAGTCAATTTTGGTATCCTATATTTCTGTAGACGTCCTGGTGACATAGTGGGTGTACACTGTGGGCTGCCAAGCACAAGATCAGCAGTTCAAAACCATCAGTGGGAGAAAGACAAAGCATTCTACTCCACAAAGAGTCTCAGAAACCCACAGGGGCAGTTCTACTCTGACCTATAGGTTGCTTTAAGTTGGACTCCTCCTCTAGATGAAATGAAATTATTCATTTCATCTAAGGGGCTAGTGGCTCAGTGGGCAAGAGCTCTTCTAATCCAAAGGTTGGTGGTTCAACCCCACTAGCTAGTCTGCAGGAGAAAGATGTGGCAGTTGGCTTCCCTCAAGAGATTCAGCCTTGGAAACTCCATGAGGCACTTCTACCATGTCTTAGAGAATTACTGAGTCTTTAGGTTTCCAAATTTATTTATGAATTAGTGTCTTCTGATTTTAGAACATTTCTTCTGATTCAATGGCTATTTACTAGTTATCAATTTTCATTGTGAATATTTGTGCTTTTTTTCTTGATCATGTTAATGGTTTATGTATTTTATTATTTTCCCCTAGAATTAGGAATTTAGGATATTTGACATCCACTTAATATCTGCATAACAATGAAGTATTCCTATTGCCCTATATTCTCTTCTCTCTCTTCAAATTTTCAAAAATCGTCAAAGCATTATTTCTTTGTTACAATGCACAATAGTTTAATGCTAATCTGGCAACCTCATTCTTACCTTTTATCTTAGTAGTTTATGGATTTTATATATCTTAGAATGCCCTCTATTGGTTCCTTTTGTTGAAACATTTCCAGTTACTGTTTGGTTGAGTGTTGCATACCCTATCTGATTATTTAAGAAGGGCATATGATTCAGAATTTCATACACTCTTATAGATTTAAAATTAATATGTGATAGTTAAGGACAGTTTGGCAGGATATAAAAGCCTCAATTCACAATTTATTTTTATTGATATTTAAAAAACATTGCTCCAATATTGCTTTCTTATCTACTTTTTTTAGTCTAATGGCAATTTATTTTTTGTCCTTATAAGATATTTGGGTTTTTTGGACTGGAGAGTGTGAAGAAATTATTTTTATTTGGGGCATGTAGATATATCACGATGAGTCAGGACACAGGCAGTGACTTTGGTTTGGTTTTTGAGATGCTTCACAAGGAGCTCGCATGGTGCTGTTGGGTAAGCATCAGACTGCTAAGTGACTCACCAGGTTCAAACCCACCAGTTGCTCTGTGGGAGAAAGAGAAGGCTGTCTACTCCTGTAAAGTTTTATAACATAAGAAACCATGTGTAAGGTTGTTAGGAACAGGGATCGATGCAATGGCCATGGAGTAGTGTTATTAGAGATGTCTCCGTGTTGCCCACTCTGGGCTAGTGTTCCCAGTTATTCAGGAAGCCTTGTCAAGGCGCCTTATCTTTTTCTATCTCTGCGAAGTTTGTTTTCTTTTGCCTTACAGTTTTAAAGAGTAGTTGTGTTTCATTTGTTTCTTTGTCTTCTTCAGGGACTCTAGTAATGCGAATATTGCTCCTTTTTCTTCTTCTTCTTCTTCTTCTTCTTTTTTGTCTTTGTAAAAAATTTTCTGTCTAACTCACTTTATATCTTCTTTTAAGTCATTTTTATTCTTTTAGTTACTTTCTTGACTTTTTTTGATGCCTTTTATCACATCTTTATTTCAATTTATTTTCCTTTAGATACCTTGTAATTTCTCTTTTATTTCTATAATGATTTTGTCTTTCTAAGATTTTCTTTCATGAGTTTAATCGACTTAATTTTTTTCTCCCTGTTATTTGTGCATTTTGTTTCTTAGTGTTAGAATGTCTTAGTCAAGATAGTTTTCTTGTTTTCTCAAATGCTTCTTAGACTACATTTAATTTAGCTTGGAATGTAGATTTAAATTTTTTGCCTGCTTCATGCTTTTGTGAGGAGTGAGGGAGGGGGATTCCTAAGTTGATTTGTGGGAACACTTGTTCTACAGTTCTTTTTGGATTTTACCTACTGCTTATTTATTGTTGTGATATTGGAGATACCTATTAATAGCATCTTTTCTGTTAGTCTAGAAAGATCCAAGTATTTTCGCAGATTTTGTTCGGGTGGTGGTGGTCTTACATTTTTTTTGGTTTCATTTTTGTGCCACCCCATCCCCAATTGCTAAAGGATCCTTTCCCTTATTATTCCTTTTTGGTCTTTCAAAGCTGTGTGTTTAGAAGACTAACTACACTTTAATGCTGTCCGTCCCTGTAAATTATGTTTGGCCATTTAAGTAGCTGCTTGCCCCTTAACTGATGTGTACTTTGAAGTCTCCTCCCTAAAGTCTTGTGCTGATCTGTCAAATTTAGGGTGAAGTTAATCTTTCTCGTGTTCTCCCAACTTTTCCTAAGTCTTCCTTGCCCGAGTTTCTGTTTTCTGGGCAGTTTTGCTAAGCCTTCCTAAGCTTGCAGCCAAGCTCTGTGGCAGGGCAAGGAAGAGCAGGAGGGTGTGGAATTTGATTATTTTTCTCTTTGCACCCACAGTTTTTTTAAATAGCACTTTTAATATTCTCTTTAAGCCGTGTGAGAATACGGTTGTGCATAGAAAGTCCATAGTTCTGAAGTTACTTTATATTACTTTAAGGAGGGGAGAAGTGAGAAGTTACTTGCTACACAGCAGCCTCAGCCACCAGAAGGTAGTCAAAGAATGCATATTAGTGTGCTAACACAATAATCTCTCCGTGACAATGGTTAGCTCCCGTATGAAATTTTTATCCCCCAACTCCTTCTAAGGAGCCCTGGTGGTATAGTGATGGACTGTGTTGGTCACTGCACTGAGCTGCATGGTCTGCAGTTCAAAACCACCAGCAGCTCTGCAGGTGAGACACTAGGCTTTTTACTCCCACATAAACAGTTACAATCTTGGAAACCCATAGGGGGTCACTATGAGTCAGCAGTGAGTGCATGGCAGTGAGTTTATCATATATTTTTAACTTTCCAGGCCCCACATCCATATACACACTGTCAGTACACACACCAAAGATCACCAAATTCAAAATTCAATTATTTTCTCCTTCCTCCTACTTGATTTTACCATCCCCCTGAGACATATTTTGTTTCTCGGGGAGAAGTCTATTTTCCCCATCTGGGGACTCAAGACAGAAATTTGCATGTCATCTAGTGTTATCTAGGTGTCTTATACCTCTACCCAATTGGTAATGAACAAATGACCATTAGATGAATGCCTACTCCATTTTTGAAAGGAGATGGAAAAGAAACCAAATGTCCATTTCTTGACATCATCCCACCAGGGCTGAAGAAAGGGTTCTTTACTATCTGGGTGTAGAGCTTGTTTGTGGTGGCGATGCTCATACAGAGTGTTTGTAATTTAATGCAGAGCTCGCAGGAATGGTGAACGTCTGATCAGAGCCCAAGATCTTTGTGGTAAGGACTGTCTCCCATTCATTGGGGAGTGCTTCATAACCTTTGGCAGGAAACCTCATGAAAGTCCTTAGAGATGTTTTGCATGAATGAATGATCAAACAAAGGGACCACTAGGTTATCATCTGTGATAACAGCGTAAGTCTCCCATGCAAAGAAAAGGCAGTGTAAAAGAGGGCCACATTTAAGGACTCCAAGTCAGCATCTTCCTGGCCTGAGAGATGTTGCAGCAGCGTACGCTGGAGTTACTCTGCAACTGGGGCATCTATTGTGGGTCATTGCTCCTGTGCTTGTGCTGTGATCCTGTGGTACCCAAGCAACCGATGGCTCCACCTCGAGCAATGCTGTAAAATACACAGGGTTGTAAAGCAAACCCATTACTCGAAAGTTAATGATCAAAGGAGAAAAAACACACATAGGTGTGATCTAGCCATGTATGTGCATCTTTATGAATGCATTAAAGAACAAGATCCAGCAGCTGGACCGAATGACTACCATATTTTGAAACAGCAGTGAATTTAAGCAATTTCCATGATATCTGAAACACCTGCAACGTGAGGTGCAAACACTTGTGGCTTTTCTGGGTGGTGCAGTTAAGGTAGTGCTAACATCACAGTAGTGTGTGGCCTATATTATTATTTCTTTTTTAAAGTTAAATTTTAGTTTGATTAGTAAAAGTCAAAAATACATTCTTTTCTTCCCATTCAAGTTTATGACTGCCTGAATTCTATTTACACTCTCTTGTGATAGTGATGTTTTAGGTCAACTGGAGTGGGCCAAGGTTCTTGCATGAAAGGATCTA
>NW_022104341.1:32664578-32687269 GCF_000313985.2 Echinops telfairi | reverse complement strand
TTGAAGTGGATAGGACTTACCACTTCTACCATGTGTGCGTCATTTCTTGACACAAATCACTTTCTACACACATGCACATAAGAGCATCATTGGTTTTGCTGCTCTAGAAAAGCAAACTCAGTCAGTCTAACTCACTCCATTCATGAACTCCAGTCAGTCTAACTCACTCCATTCATGAACTCCAGATTAAGAACCCCTGCTCTAAAAGATGCAGGTGTGACTTAGCTCAGTCTAGTGCCAGTAGGTAAGAGACCCTGTGAGTCCACAGTACTTTTTGACTTCTGACCCTATGAAATCATGGCTCACCACCTAGTATTTCCTCTAAAAGTCGCCCTAGGGCAAAAGGAAGACTGGAACTGGACAGGCCAGTTGCCTTGACAGCCACAGCTTTGTTCTGTTTTTGCCTAAGACAAGGCCCATGCCAGAGATGATATCCAGAAGCCATTCTCTGTGAACGCTGTACTAAAGGCTCTTTCGGAGGAGGGTGCAGACATAGGTGATGGACGAGGGCCGGGACCTGGAAAATGAATTCTAAAACCTGTAGCTAATAAACGAACAGGGTAGGAACTTCCCACCGGTGGATAGAAAAAAAACTGTCACAAGAAAACATCATGAAGCTGGGTTTGAGGCCGCAGTGCCTTCCCTTCCTGATTAATGATTGGCCTCAAATCGGATGGGTAAAGGAGAAGTGAAGTTCCTCTTGAAATAGCTTTACAAATGCCACTGCTTAAAAAAAATTATTGTAACATCAATTGAAGAATAAAGAAGAAGAAGAAAAAAAGAAAACTCGGCTAAAATGTAAAGGTCAAGAAAGATTTGGGTGTTTTTAAATGCTGTCTTGAAGAAACTCTTATAAAGGTTAAGATGTCATGTAGTTTCAGAGTTATGGGCATAGGTGGGGGGTCCTGGACAAAGCAGCGCTACCCCAGGGCCCTCGGTGATGGTGACCAGCACCAACAGTGGGCAGCAGGCAGCTGGCAGATGCCAGTGTGTCACCATGTCATTGGAGGAAGCCAGAGCCTTTCAAGCCATGGGGACATTCATTTTCCTAGCTCTGATCTTGCTACACTCGGGCCATAAGATTATCTGCCTCCCCACACTCTCAAACAGCAAGCCCACTCCTGCTCCCCAGAGCACTCAAAGCACCACTTCAAAGCAGGGGAGGGAATTCGGAGCTCCTGCTGGTTTGCTCTTGCCTACTCTCACTTTTCTCCAGACTCCTCAAACTGCCAGCACCAAGATTCCATGGAGAGAGCTGCCACGGCTTTAAAACTTTATGAAACAGGGGCTCATTCCTTGTCGTTTCCACACCACATGTGGACGTTGCAGAGGTTTCACGGCTTCATGCTACGTGGTCTGGGAGAAGGTGTCCATTTGGTTTCCGATGTTCTGGTTGTGAGCTTTTCACAGAGCTCCAGCATCTTCTTGCTGGCGAGCCACACCTGGGATTAGAGTGGCATGCTTTCCCACCAGGGTGGCTATGCAGGACTTCATCTGCAGAGGCAAATGGAGCTCCTCGTCATTGGACAGCAGATTCCCAAGCACTCCTCAAGGTTACTGCACTGAAACCACTTGGAAGTTATCAAATTGCACCCTCTAAGTGGTCTGTGGACCAGCAACCTCAGCATCCCTGAGGAGTCTGTTAGAATTGAAGACTTTCAGGCCTCTCCCAGATTTACTAAACCAAAATCTGCATTTTAACAAGAGTCCCTGGTGAATCGTATGCTCCTTGAGATAGAAGGACCACTGCTTGAAATATAACGTCTGCACAAATTTGTGTACATATGTGGATGCACACAAAGAGGCAAATTCCCACACTCATGATCACTACTGAAGTGTTACACTAATTGATTATATCTCTCAGAAGAAGAGGATGCAGGCTACTGCTGTAGAGTTCTAACTTGCCAAGCCAGTGCCTATAAAAAGGAGATACTACTTTCGGGCTGTGAGTACTTATCATAGGTGAACTTCACCTGGACCATTCTGTCATGTGACCTCTCAGACCACCTGTCCCCCAAAGACTCAAGCAGATGGACATTGGGCCTCTACTCAAGTACTCCCTCAACACAAGAACACTTTGTTCTAATAGTCTGGTATTCTGAGATGCCCACCTTCCAGACATGATTTCTGAAGATATGGTGCATAAGAAAATATGGTAAAGAAAGCTGCTGGTGGCCAGCTATCAAAAGATATAGCATCTGAGGCCTTAAAGGCTTGAAGATAAACAAGCAGCTATCTAGCTGAGAAGCAACAAAGTGCACATGGAAGAAGCAAACCAGCCTGTGTGATCATGAGGTGTCAAAGGGATCAGGTATCAGTCATCAAAGACACAGAACAAAAAATCATGTCAATGTGAATGTGGGGGTGGGGTGGGGTGCAGAGTGGAAACCCAATTGTAGACAATTGAACATCCCCTAACAGAAGGGTCGTGGGGAGGAGACATGCCAGTCAGTTTGCAATATAGCACCGGTGAAACATACAAATTTCCTCTAGTTCTTTAATGCTTCCTCACCCCCAACCACTATCACGACCCTAAATCTTACAAATCTGGCTATACCAGAGCATGTACATGGGTACAGATAAGAGCTGGAAACACAGGGAATCCAGGACAGATAAACTCCTTGGGACCAATATTGAGAGTAGCCATACCAGGAGGGGAAGGGGAAGGTGGGGGGAGAAAAGGGGAACTGATCACAATGACCTACCTATAACCCCCTTCCAGGGGGATGGACAACAGATAAGTGGGTAAAGGGAGACATCGGTCAGTGCAAGACATGAAAAAATAATAATAATTTATAAATTATCAAGGGTTCATGAAGGAGGGAGGGTGGGGAAGGAAAGGAGGGGAAAATGAGGAGATGATACTAAGGGCTCAAGTAGCAAGAAAATGTTTTGAAAATAATGATCGCAACAAATGTACAATGTGCTTGATATAATGGATGTATGTATGGATTGTGATACGAGCTGGCTGAGCCCCCAGTAAAATGATTAATTATATACTAAAAAAAGACTTTGTGAGATATGAATTAGTTTTACATTGGCAGGTCTAGACTTACAGGTGTGACATAGGTTTTTGCAAAATATAATTTTCAATGGTACCAGGAAAATTGTCTCAAAATACAACGGAAAGGGCTTGTCAGTTAGGCTGAAATCCACCATCCAAGAATCAATCACCTGGGTTCCCTTAGACTTCCTTGTTAAAGATGCCTGCCTCCGTGCTGCTGCTCAGACCACATTCACTTCCGAGCGATGCCTTCCCGTTCTCCTCTTCTGGTCTCTGTCCTAGATTGTCCACCAGGGCCAGTTCCATTAGCCCAGGGCCTCTTACTTACTGCTGCTCCTTCTCGTTTAAGGAGTCCTCGAGGTGGCGTGGATGATTACGGCGCTCAGTTACTAACTGAAAGGTTGGTGGTTTGAACCACCGAGGGTGCCTCAGAAGAGAGGTCTGGTAATCTACTTGCAAATCGTCAACCATTAAAAACTCTCATGGCACACAGTTCAACTCTGAAACACATGAGATCCTCATGAGTTAGGATCAACTCAAAGGCAAGTTTTGGGGGTGGGGGTGGGGATACTATCTCTTCTAATTGATGATTGAATTTATGTTACAGATTATTCAGCACTGAAAATATATGCATAATACTGCTCTTTCATATCATCTGTCGTTCCAACAAGATTTTTAAGTGCATCAAGAGTAGAAAGTATCTTTGAAAATTTATTTTTAAAGGGACATCTTTTAACTCCAGACATTGATCTGAGACTGTTCCAATAAAATTAGAAAATGATATCACAAGTTAATGGTTTCCTGCTCGGATGCTTTCCAGGTGCAAGGCATTTCACATTTGGCAGTTCACTGGATCCTCACAATGACACTATCTAGTTCCTGTGGTCCTCGTTCTAATGGGCAGGCACACGGTTCAGAGACCAGAAAGACTGCAGGCTCGAATGACTAGTATAGGGGGAGCCCATCCACATCTGTCTGCAATGTCCGTGCTTTCTTCATTACTATTGCTATGGGAAAGAGATTTCTCTTTACTGTCTGCTAAGAGCAAGTCAAATCCGGGTACAGGGAGTGAAGAGAGGTCTGGGGAGAGGTGGGGGGTGAGTAGTAATTATATGTATGATATCAGAAAAGTTGTTTACTTCTCTGTAGCCCAGCTTCTCAGTCTATAAAATGAGGGTAGTTATTCTTGACTTGTTTTATTGTTGTTGTTGTTGTTAGGTCCCATTGAGGTAGGTCCGACCCATAGTACAGCAGAACTCACAATCGTTCCGATGCTTGTACTTGCGGCCATTGTGTCCATCCATCTATTGAAGGCCTTTCTCTTTTTCCCTGCCCCTCCATGTTACCAAGCATGATGTCTTTTCGTACTGGTCTCTCCTGACTCTACATCCCATGTATGTACGATGAGGTCTTGCCATGCTTGCCTCGAAGGAGCCCTCGGGCCTTACTGCTTCCATGAGAGATTTGTTTGTTCTTATAGCAGTCCATGTACTGCCAATAGTCTTCTCCAGCACTACACTTCAAATGCATCAATTCTTCTCTGGCCTTCCTCATTCAATTTCCAACTCTCACATGCACATGCGACAATGGAAAATACCCTGGCTTGTTGCACCTTACTCCTCATAATAACAGCTCTGTGGTTCAATACTTTACAGCGGTCTTGTGCAGCAGGGTTCCCTAATGCAACGTCTTTTGGGCTCAAGCAATATCATGTCGCTGCTGTTCATTGCCACCACGTTGATCCCTGACAAATAGCACTCTATGCACAGTGGGAAGTAACACTGCCCAGACCTGCACCATTCCCAGTGATCACTAGAAACTCAAATTGTTGTGATTTACAAGTCTCTCATGGGCTTATTTAAGAACAAAGATCCACAGGTCTTTCTTTCTAGGCTATCTTCAGTCGGGAGGTCCACTAACATCCCTTTACTGTCGCAGCAAGCCTTCACTGATAGACAACGAGTAGCTGTGCATGAGGTACATTGGCCAGGACGTCAATCTCGTTCTCCTCATGGAGGGTGGGGATTTGATTACTGAACCACTGTCGGTCTGCACAATACGCTCATATAACGACACATAAAATCCCAAACCAGGAAAGGTTTCTGGGATTGGAGAACATAGACACCTCAAGGAAAAAGGACCAGATTTCCTTCTGTTCCTGGTTTCGGATTTCCTAAAGGAATCATAGTGAATCTTCTCCAAGGTGACTGAGCCCTGAAAGGTCTAGTCCCACTTAGACGTTAGAAAGAACGGCTCATTTCCGTCTATTTGGGACTCAGCAGCCAGACAACGCTTGCTATGAACGTACTCCTGAGAGAGCAAGTGATGGTAAAGGGAACTAATTTACCTCTTTGACATTGAGCACAAAATCATTGGTTTTGCACATATTTTTAAAAAGGGGGAACAGAAAAACATTCTTGATTCAGAAGTGGACCTGATGTGATTCTCCCTAATCAATAGTCAATGAAGGATTTTAATTCATGAACACAATTAACATGATTACTATGACCCCTATGGAGTCATTGCATTTTGTTGCTCTTTGAGTGCACCAGATTTCCATATTTAGGAGGGCAAGCAAAAAAAAAATCAGGAATCTCGTGTAGCTACAGACACCACTTTCCTCAATATCCGGTGCTTTGTAAGGAAGCCCTTCTGATCATGTGATTCAAAATCCTATCTATGTCTATATGTAGATATAGAATTCACCACTCCATTGCAAACAAGTGTTACGAGAACAAAGACAAAGTGTTTAATATTTCTACCAGAGCTTTTTCTACTGCGTGCAAGTCCTCTTTGAGCGGGTCATGACGATAGAAATGCTTGCCACCTGACCACCTCCTACCATGAAAATGCTAAAATTGGGGTAAGGCATAGTCTCCAGGAAAAACCCTACTGAAACCACGGGCTACCTGGGCCTACGCACAATTCCCACGATAACCATTATTCTGGCGGCATGACTTACTTTATCAGATTAACTAGCTGTCACCTCTCAGACAATATGACTCTGAGGAAATAAGGCATATTTTAATGGACATCAGCGTCTGAAACATGAAGTTGTTCTATGGTGGACAGCCTGCTCAAGGGCTCTGTGTTGGGGATCTGGGATGTGCTAAGAGAAAACCACATTGATTCAGACGGAGGAACACAAGAGAGAAACGTGAGAGGAACATCAGAATCGCAATTTTTACTTCCAGCACAATTTTGCTTCAGATTTAAAAATGGTCAGATAGCTTTTAATATGCAAGTGACAAATAAGATCTCTTTGGCTACAATCTCCAAGAAAATAGGTCTTATTTGTACCAAAATTAAAGTGAAATGATTCTCCCACCCATTTCTCTGGAAGGTATTAATAGCTGGTTCTGTCTTTCTAGTGCCTACAGCTAGCTAAGCAGCATTTCCCTGCCCCTTGTGTCTAGTTGGGGTTAAGTGACTGAGTGCCGAGTTGTCCCGAAACACTTCACCGGGACTTCTGCTCTGGCTTCCCCTTTTACTGAGTATTTGGAAGCCAACAAATGCAGGCCCCAAGAAAGAAACCTTTTAGCAGTAGGACACTGGTTCCCTGAGTCACCACTTGGGGAAGAGGAATGTGTCTGACCAGGAACTCCCTCCTTGGACTTTGCCTGAATTAGAAGCCAAACTTTGTGGCCATAAACCACGGAGCTGAGATTCTTCTACGATAGTGCAGTGCCCACTTTGGTTCTCCTACTGCCATCACCACCACCACCTGTTTGCCAGTGTGTGTTGTTAAGATGTGGGAAACAATACCACTGGCATGTCAAACACTAGCCAGGTCAGGAGCCCTGGGGGGTGGGGGTGATGAATGGGCTGCTGGCGGCAAGGTCAGCAGTTTGAAAGCACAGGCCCCTCCTGGGGGGAAGCAGGAGCCTTTCTACTCTCGAGAGGACTGTCAAGGTCACGGATGGTGGATCTCTCGGCCAAGATAGACTAGGAAAAAGGCTTGGTGGTCTACTTGTGAACCCCTTATGGGCCACAGCAGAATCGCATTGATATAGAATTTGAAGATGACACCCCCCCGCGCCCCGAGTTTGGAAGGCACTTAAAGCACACAGTGACTGCAACAATAGACCTGCAACAATGGGTCTAAAGCATTGTAACGATTGTGCAGGACGAGGCACAGCTGCTTTCTGCTATGCAGGGGTTCCCCTGAGTGGGGCTGGCTCAGTGCCAACGAGCAACAACGAACTTATCCTCCGAGTCTTCGATGTTTATCGTCACTATGCTGCAGATACTTAAATCTCTTGCGTCCTTCTAGTAAGTTTAACTTCGGAGTTAAAAATTATTTTAAAAAAAAAGACTACTCTCAATAGCTCTCTCATTTACTGGAGACTTTTTATTGAGCACTTCAAGCGCTTTGCATTTTTATTTAACGACACAACAGTCTTTGGAGGTGGATATGTTTAACCCCATTTTGCAGAGGAAATGAGAGAAAAGAAACTTCCTTCACGACCTTGTTTTCGGTCACTGTGACCGAGAGCCGAGCCCTTCCGTGCCCACCAGATCCCAATGAGTGTCTCTTCTTACCGCCCTCAGGGAAAACAGGATCAGACCATGGAAGCGTGCAGCGAAGTCACACTATGAACGGAGGAAAACTGCTGGTCTTAAAGAAGGGGGAAATTATCATATCTCTCTGCCCACAAAGTAGTTGAGAATATTTCCTTTATCTCCATTCCCCACCTAAAAAAATACTGAATTGATTTTCTGTGATTTCCCTTTTCTGCCCTCCATTGAAAGCCTTGATTATGCCCTAGTTTTCTGCAAAGAGAAAATTCTTACTGCTGAGTTATAAATTCTGCAGATAAGGAGGTTATAACGAGGTTTCCACTGTGGGACATTTATTCCTCCATTGATACATGCGTGTAATCCCCAACAGGGGGAGGCTTTTCTTAGAGGGAAAACAAAACAAAACGAACACCCCCACAGCTTCTAGAGAGGCAGAACAAGAGAAAGGTGGACACAATACACGCTTAAGGAAGTTGGGGGTGGGGGGGCGGGGAACAGAAGAAAGCTAAATAGATGTCGTTTATTGGTGGTTCATGTGTATGGGGAATGTTGAATTTCAAGTTTTTCTTTTTTAAACAGAGAATGCACAGTTTTGCCTGACTGATCACTCTCATGATTGCTGCCATTTGAATTCAACAAGAGCATGCATGTTGAAGAGGCTCCCAGAAATGCAGAGTGCACTGCACACGAAAGGTATTGTGAGTACCACCTGAACGAAGGGAGCCTGCCTCTGAGGACAGGTTAGATGGTCGCCTTCAGGAGCCCCCGGATGATAAGATGGGCAACTAGAAGTACCCGGTGTAGTCACAACACAACTGGGCTTCATATGCCGGTGCTGCTCCTACTGCGTTCTAGGATTTTCAGCTTCAGAGTCCTACTTGGTAGGATTAGTATTACATGACCCCTCTCATCAGGTCTCGAGAATGAGACAGGATAATACAAGTATGCATTTATCAAATGTCCCTTGTTTTGAGGATGATGGTGGCACAAAAGACAACAGAGAAACAAGCGAATCAAGAATCAAAGGACCTCTATTTCCATGACTCTCTTAAATGAATTTTGGAAGGGAAGGGTAAAATCAAATCCATACTGGAAGGAGATTTGGCCAGGAGACCACACAGACAGCTGGTCGGGGCTCCCGGCAGGAGCTGGGACTCGAATGGTGGGGTGATAGATGGAAATCACAAGGGAATCCAGAAAGTTCTGTGTGAGGCTCAATCATGTCCAGGCTTCAGACAGGGGATGAGGTTTCCACTCCAGCTAAGGAGTGAGCATGTGGTCACATAGGAGAAGATGAAGCTCAAAGTTGGCAGAGAGAATTCTCTGAGAATAGTCCGGGGAAGGTCACTGCGCTGTTCAGGGAAGGACTGAATCACTCTGAGAGTTTCTGGATGGGGCAAACTATTGCCATGTTCCACTACTAACCCAGGGGGTTGGAGGTTCGAGCCCACTGAGAGATATCTTGGGAAAAACAAAAACAATGTTTTCAAAACCTAGTAGTCTACTTGCAGAACATTCGGCCATTGAAAATTCCAGAGAACACAGTTCTACCCTGTCACCTGTGGGGTTGTCATAGGACAGAAAAGAGTTGATGGCAACTGATCAGATTACCCCGGGCCGATCAGTGTGTTCTAGTCATTGGTAGGAGCCATATGGTAGGAACCTCTCAAAGTGATTCGAGTTTCGCAAACAAAGTATCCCTATGGTTCCCCTGGAATCTGACTCCTCCTTTCAATATTCTGCAAGCTTCCCACCCATCTCCTAAAGGACATCACTTCTTTGAGGAACAGAATGCTCTGCTTCTGATACTAAAAGCAAGCTGTTTGTTTTTGAAGCAACATAGATTCAAATAGTGATAACAATTCTTTGTGGAAAATAAAAGCATCTTTATATTTATTTGAGTAAACAGAAAAATCGCACAATTGCAATGATTTCCCACCTGCCAAACAAAACCGTTTCCTTTTGTGAGCTGTGTTCCATCTACCAGGGTGGTAAAAGCACAATGCTGCACAAAGGGAATTGTGATGTATTCAGCTGGCGTGAGCGCTGTGCCTGTGGACAGGAGCTCACCTCTCTCCTTTATGTTCCAGCGCAGCCCAAAGAGAGTCTTCGTGCGACTGCTGAATTGACAGGCTGAACTGCTTGGCACAAGGTGTCAGTTTTCTTCTCAAACAGCCCCGTTTTCCCTGGGAGTTAATTTGTGGGGTTTCAAGCTGACTGAATCGGGCCTAACATCCAGGCAAAACTTCAGACACGCTGTTATGAAGGGCAGCTTAAACCAGAAGTATTTATTGCAGCTTCTTTTTTCGTCAGATATTTCATGTCCCAGAGCAGGGCTGGGATTTTCCACTCCAAGAGTTTGTATCCTGGGAGGCTGGGAGTAAGGCCAGCGGCCTTCTTTCCCTTCTCTCTGGCTCTATTTAGAGATCTGGCCAAGCTGACTCCCCAAGTCACAGGACCAGCCATAGATAAAACGAGGGATGACCTGATGGTTGGCGTGTGCACCCATAGATTCAACCTATTTTCTTTCCTCACAACTCTTAGGGCTACCCTGACCTAGCTAGGGGCTTTGGTACACTTGCCTCTGGAACCATGAGTCCCCATTCTAAGACCAAATATAGGTCCACCTTAATTTAAAAAAATGTGACAAAATCACAGTGATTACCATTGGTTGTTTCTTAGCTGGACACTATGCTAAACCTTTTTATTCATATTATCCTGTTTAACTTTCCTCAATAACCATATGGAGTGATTGCATATTTTACAGATCTGGTTGGAGCTCATCTCTGTCCTTCAGGAATTTTCCTGCAGATAATTGGGCGTGCGCCTTTGCCACGGACTGCCAAGAGGAACCACAGATCTCTCTTGGGAGAAGTACAGCCAGAATGCTCCTCAGAGACAAGGATGGGGAGAATTCCTCCCACGGATTTGGACATGCAGGACATCATGCTTGGTAAAGTAGTTGGGCAGCAGAAAAGAGGAAGACCCTCAGCTGGATTGATTGACACCATGGTGGCAACCAAATGGACTCAACCATAAGAACGATTGTGGACCTGGCGCAGGACCGGCAGTGTTGTTCATAGGGCCACTATGAGTCAGAAACTACGCAGTGACATCTGACAACACCGACCTGTGCCTGAGGGTGCTCTCGGGCACCCTTGGGAAATTACTGTTACGGGTTGAACTGTGTAATCCAGAATACATGTCAATTGACTTGGGACTGATTCTCCATACTCTGTAATGATCAGCTGTGTGATAAGACCTCACCTCTCTGATATGAATGAAGCAAGATTAGGGGCAGCTATATAATGAGGTAGGATACAACCTATAGGATTAGTTTATATCTTGAGTCAATCGCTTTTGAGATATAAAAGAGATTAAGCACATCAGCAGAAGGAGGACCTGTTCCCACCGATAAACAAGAGGTGGGATCAGAGCATATCCTTTGGTCCCAGGGTCCTTGCACTAGGAACTTCCTAGATCCAGAGGACGATTTGATGCCAAGGGTCATGGGATCTGCAGAGAACACTGGACTCACAGATACTGAAAGGAGACAAGGGCCTTTCTCCTAAATTATGAGCAACAATGATAGAAAGACTTTCCTGAAGATAGTGTCCTGGATTTGAACTTCTAACCCCCTAAAGATTAAGTTGCTGTTTGTTAAAGCCACTCACTTGTGATATTTCTGTTATAGCAGGACCAAATGCCTAAGACAGCTGCTTGGCCCAACCACAGGCTAGGTTGGAAGCATTAAGGAGTTCATGTCGCTGACATACCCCTCAAAAGAAAAGTGATGGACATTCCTGAGTGGAATTTCCACAACTTTCTCCCTTTGATGGTTCCCTGGAGCCTCGTGAGAAATTAGATCTCCAACGGAATTGGAAGCGGTTGCCTACAGAGGTTGCTATTGTTGTTGTTATGTGCTGTTGACTTGGTTCTGGGTCATGTGAACCTTAGGCATCATGGAAGCAAATGTTTCTTGGTAGTAAACCGTCCTCACACTCGTTGTTATATTTGAAGTCTTTGCTACACATTGGGCCCATTAAGCTGGTTGAGGATCTTTCTTTTATCCATGGGTCTTCTACTTTACCAAGCACAATGCTCTTCTCCATGGGGCGGTCCTTCCTAATCACCTGTTCAAAGCAAGACAGTTTGATCGTCGATCCAAGGAAATGAAATCCTTGACAGCTTCTATACTTTCTCCATTGTTCGTGCTGTTCCCAACGATTGGTCCAGTTGTGAGCAGTTTTGTTTTCTTTCCATTGAGACATAATGTGTACTGAAGGCTGTATTCTTTGATCTTCATAAATAATTGCTTCAAGGCGACTTCACTTTCAGCGCATACGGCTGGGCTATTTCCGTATTGTAAGTTGTTAATGAGCCTTTCTTCCGTCCTGACGCTTCATTCCTTTTCACGTAGTCCAGCTTTTTGCATTATTTGCTCAGCGTCCCATTGAATGCGTATGGTGAAAAGACATACCCCTTTCCTGATTTTAACATGCTTCTGTTCGAACAATGGTTCCCTCGCTCCTCATTAAAGTACCTTTAATTGCTCTCCTCTCTTCACCTCTTCAGCTCCCTGTCCCCTCTCCGTGGATATTGAGATTACCATCCAAATTCGGTTCTGGCCTATCTGGTTCCATTCCTCTCTGCTTCAGTTCCTGGTCTCAGTGTTTGTCCAGGGGAAATCCAAACCAGGACATAACATTACTGTCTCACATACCAGACCAAACCAAACAAGCCACGCCACTGCCAAGGAGTCCATTCTGAGTCCTGTGGACCCCAGGAGACAGAGTGTCACTGCCGCTTTGGGTTTGTGGGGGTGTGCAGCTTCAGGGGAGCGGGACGCCTCCTCTTTCTCCCATGGAGAGCCTGGTAGGTTTGAGCTGCTGACATTGTGGGTAGCAGGAAAATGTGCATCCCCTACATCACAAGGACTCCCATAGCAGGACGGAGATGGACGCTTCGTGAGGCTGACCTCCCTGCTGACTTGTGGCTGGGGAATGGCTGGGTGGGCCATAAGTGAGGATTGTTGGATTCTAAATCCCAGAATCATATCATTATTATTCTGCTTACACCAGAAAGGGTTCAGGCTTATTTTTCTAGCTAATTAATTAATACAGAGCTTCTTTTTAAAAGGAACTTGAAACTTTAGAACATAACCTTATGCTCACCTCCTATCAAAGTGTATTTGTTCTGCATCTCATTCTACAGAGACTCAAATTCAGCTCACAATATAATTAGAGACAGATTTAATAAATAAATTAGTATTACAATGCTATTATCTGAAAATGGCTAAATGAAGAGGCTGAGTGCCTCTAGGGGTATTTACCCTTTTACAGGGGGCTTTTGAAATGCCTTGGCTTAAAGGGAAAGACCTTTGGTAGTGCAGCGGTTAAGTGCTTCCCAGCTAATCCAAAGATTGGGCAGTCGTTACCCATCCTGCCACGCTGTGGGACCAACACTGGGTGCTTTGCTCCCATCAAGATTACAGCTTAGAAACCTCCATGGGTCATTGTACTCTGTCACATGAGGGTTGCTCTGAGTGGGAATCCACTTGACTACACACAGCCACAGTCACCAAGGGGTCCTGGTGGTGTGATGATTGAGTCCTGGGCTGCAAACCAAAAGATTGGCTGTTCGGAATCTCTCCAGTGACTCTAGCAGTAAGAGCTGGTGCTCTTCTTCTGTAAAAAGCCTGGAAAGTTCAGTGGGACTGCTTTCCTTTGTCACATGGAAGCTCTATGGGTTAAAATGAACCTGACAGTTCAAGAAGACCCACTCCGTGAACTGCAATGGGACTCGTGCTGAACTCCTTCTTACATGTTGGGTTTTGGTGTAACTGTGTCATTCTCAGCTCAGAGACTCCAATTTTGCAAGAATGAAGCACTCCCTGGTCTTGCACCATCCTCATAATTATTGCTGTGTTTGACCTCATGGCTTCAGCCACTGCTTTAGTCCATCTCTGAGGGCTGTGGTAATTTCATAATCTGTTGTCAAATTGAGACTTAACAGTGAAGGGGTAGAGTTTAGTCTGTCAATCAGGTCCCAGCTTGATGACCTCATTTGGAGGAGCTAAGGAAATAAATAGCTTGCTGGAGGTGGGACATGCCCTCACTCCCTGGGAGCCATTGCTGTTGAAAAGACACGTGGAACTATGCCAGTGCCCTGAGCTGGAGGAGCCACATAGAGATCTCTGCCAGTGCTGAGATGCTTACAACGCCACTGGATCCACAAGACCTTCCACCCACTGGCCTGTGATCTTCCTGCATTTGGTATCATTGCATGTGTTTTTTGAGTCTGGAGAGGAGTTTATAGATTGGTATAGGACATGTGGGCTAATGTTGGACTTTTGGACTTGATCTGGACTGGGCTGAGATGTTTTCTCAATATACAATTGCTTTTGTATATAAAGCTCTTTCTTATACATATATGAGTCTCGCTGGTTTTCCTCCAAGACAGATTTTTTAAAATTTCCCCATAATCCAAGATGTGGTCAACATTCTTTGACAATATCATAATTCAAAGATCTTAATTCTCCTTTGGTCTTTCTTATTCACTGTCTAGCTTTTATATGCATATGAGGTGATTCAAAATATCATGGTTTGGGTCAGGCAACCTAAGTCCTCAACGTGGCATTTTTGGGTTTTGTCACTTTGGAAATGAACTCTGGTAGTGTAATGGGTTATACATTAAACTGCTAACTACAAGGTTGATGGTTCAAATCCACCAACCAGCTCCTTAGAGAGAGTAAGACTCGACGGGCTGCTCCTGTTAAGGTTCACAGTGGGTGTTTCTCCCTTGTCCCACAGGTTCAATCTGAGTCAAAATTGACTTCATATCAGTGATCTTGGCTTTTCTCACGTGAGAACGGTCTTTTGTAGCAGATTTGCCCAGTGAAACAGGTCGTTTGATTTCGTGATGGCCGCTTCGCTGGCTGCTGACTCAAGCGAAATGAAATCCTTGACAATGCCAATAGTTTCTCCATTCGTCATGAGATTGCATATACATTCAGTTATGAGGATTTTTATTTTCTCTATGTTGAGGTCTTTCATACGTCTAGGCATTTACCTCCCTGACTCCCTGTGATAGTCTATCTAATCATCATCAGGGTTCTTCTTGAATTGGAAGGCAAACTTCAACCTCGAATGTGTGCTAGTTCCTTGCAAGCGATAACACTCAACCTTCTAGTCTCTAACTTTTTGCCTCACCAGGTGACACAGAATACCTGTTTTAAGTTCCTTGGTTATAAGAGGAAGATAATACTCCCTGTGACATACTTTTCAAGGAGTGATGTGAAGATAAATGCAATAATATCTATGAAACCCTCTGAATTCTTGGGATGAAAAGCATTATGTAAATAGAACACACTTTTAGTATGAAGAAACTTTAACGTAGCAGCTCTCTGACCTACAAAGACAGTGCAGTTCAGTTTCTCTGTAGGTAAGCTGGATTGTCTGCCCAAAGCATTGCCCTGAAAATTCACATCCGGTAGTCCATTCCCTCTGCTGGTTAGATTTCATTTTTATTTCCCAGAACCTGGTTCTAGAGTTATACTTTTGCCCTTCATAGTCTTCTAATAGAAGGTCAAGTTTTAGAAAGCATACGTACAAACATCTATGTGCCACTTAATAGTTGACCCAACTTCTAGAGGCACTTGGGGGCTTGATCATAGCTGGACATTTAGTTATAAATTCTATTCTAAAAACAATCTACTTGAACCTCTGCATGTTTGTGTATGGCCTGATATACAATCAAGCATCACCCATTTTCAAAACAACAAACGACACAGTTCTATTTTTGACAGAATTGGAGCTAGTGGATTTCTCAGCAAAAGCAAAATAAAACAAGCATAGAAAAACACTACCTTTTCCTTCCAAATTAATTCTTTCAGTTTATGCTCCTAACTCCATAAAAATGTGGCTTTGCTTTTGAAGTTTTTATTAATATTTATTATACCCTTTTTGGTGCCCTTGAACTTCACAGGACTAGAGCCCTGATAGAAATAGGGCTTCCAGGTGGACTGAAGTAAACTCAAGCCCAACCATGAGCTTTAAAGTATATACAAAACTGGACTTTTCTTTATTTTTCCTTTCTTATGAAGGCTATATTTAAATACTTTTTAAAATGCAAATTTAATAGCTTTTATTTTAATTTCAAAAGTAATGCATGCTTGTGAAAAAAGTGTGTATTCAGACAAGCATAAAGAAAAGGAAAACATCCTTCGTTCCTGATGTACTTGTGCAATTCTAGGGCTCAGAAGTCAACCAAGTGCTTTACGGGCTTCCAATGAGCTCTGTTATTCTGAAGGACTGAAATTATCCACCAGCTGCATTTCTCTTTTATTTCTAAGTACAAAAGTAATTTAAAAATCATCGGGATATTTGAAAATAGTCAAATAAATATAGAAAATAAAACCATCTAAGCAGGTACTATCAAGAGCTAACCAATTTTTAACATTTTAGTGTATTTCTTCCAGAATTTTCTTCCCCACATACTGATAATGCAAAATATCTGTCTCCCTTAAACATTCTAGTAAGACCATTTTCAAATGTCAAAAAACCAGCTCTGAAAAGCGGTTCCATTTTAATTGTTGGATCCTAAAATTATTTTCCAATAACACAGAGCGATAAGTTAGGAAATGCATAAGCAATTCCTCTGGGAACTTCAGGAGCCCTGGTGGTGTCGCGGTTACGTGTTGGGCTGCTAACTACAAGGTCAGCAGTTCATAACCATCGACAAGTTCTGTGGGAGAAAGATGGGCTTTCTGTTTCTGCACAGAGTGACCGTCCCAGAAACTCCCAGGGGTAGTTCTATCCTGCCCAACAGGGTTGCCGTGAGTCAGCATGGACTCGTTGGCAGTGAGTTTATAGGAACTTTAAGTTTGGGGTGCGGGTGGGGGCTTCTCCATCATTCTAGACAGAGATCTGTACTCGGATAGATGTACTCAATACACAAGGTAAGCACAGGCTTACCTGTGTTTACTTATTAGTCTGTAGTAGCTACACATGGTTTTCCCACAGATGCGGTGAAATTGTTCACTCCAGATTCGTAACCAAGCACAAGTAAGTCAGTGCTTATCTTGCTTCCTGGGTATTTGTCCTTATAAATTTGAAAGAGGCTCTTGATTCTGAAGGACGGTGCTATGGCATTGGAAGATGTGATGGAAAACGTGAAATTGTTCACTTCAGATAAGAAAGTAAGCACAAGTCAGTCGCTGCTTACTTTGCTTGTTGAGCGCTCCGAGGCTGCATGTCCATGGTCTGCCTCTCTGGGGGCTCCCTTTTTCCTAACTCAGAGTTTTGCCTCTGGGTGGTGAGCTGGGAGAAGGCCTTGCCTTCCTGTCCCACACGATCATGCTGTGGCGCTCGTTGGCCTTACGTAGGAGCCCCTTCTTTCCCTGGGAGCCGCTGCTCCCAGGATAGAGTCAGGCTCTGTTGTTCGGGACTCCTGTCTTGCTGCTGCCGAGGGCGGGCCTGCAAGAGGCGGTAGGGTGGGTCATGCTGAAGAAAAAGTAGATTTGTGACCATGGTTTAGCCCCTTTGCTCGTCTCGTTGAATCAACTATGGAGATGATGTGCCATCAGTTTGACTCCTGTGTTGATCTCTCAGCTGACTCCTAACAAGTGCGGAGAGAATCAGAGGAGAGAAGTCTGATTCATTGTAGGCCTGACTGTTGTCAAGGAGCCGGGATGGCCCAGTGGTTACAGGCCTCTGGGGAAGAATGGACCAGTCTGCGTCCTGTAACGATTTACAGCTGTGAGAACCCCGGGGAGCCCTTCTCCTCAGTCTCACGGGGTCTCTCTGCTGACTCAATGGCAGAGGGAGGGCGGGGTTGGTTTGGGGTCTCGTTCTGAGTGTTGTTCGTGCCAGCTAGTCCCATGCGACTGAGTAGAAGGAGATCACATTGCCAGGCCTTGCTCCCTGGGTAGATTCGAACCACTCACCTTGAGGGTGGCAGCAGAGAGCATACCTGTTGCGGTCACCAGTGTTTTTAGACTGCAAGGGATAGTACTCTCCTTATGAACGCTTTCGTATTGTCTCACATGCTCGCTCAACAACTCTGTACTCCCATCGTACAGGGGCTGAGGCTGAGGCTGGAGGACACCCCTCACAAATAGGGGAGTGGAATTGGCACCGTGCTCCTCACTCCTTTGCTCTGTTGTTTTCTGGTTATATCACAAATAACACCATGAGGTTTTTCGTACATAAATCGTTTGTACTTTGAGCATATAATATTTTTAAATGTCCATTATTTTTCATACATTTTTATTGTAGTTATTAAATGCCTGTTAACACTATTTATTGTGACTTTTTCCTCTTTTCTGGGGGGGAGTACAGGGGCTTTATTTTTCATGCAGTTACATCTATTCTTGTTTTCTTTGAACGGCTTGTTGCATCTTGGCTTTTATGCTTGGACTCTCTTTGCCCACGCAGTAGATTTTCACCTAGAGTTTACTCTAGATTCCTATGTCTTTTTTTTTTTTTAAGTGTCTGACTTTTACCATCTGGAAGTTATTTAGTAGAAGAGAGCCATTCTAAGTTGCTGAGGTTTCTTTAATAAGAAAAAAAATTGCCTTCTGATGTTTCTGTTAGTGAATAGATGTTTTGGATAGTCCATTCCAGGAAAATTACTTAGTCCCAATTGATGAAGTCTGCATCCTTCCTGTGAAGTTTCTGAGTGGTGAAAATGGTTATGTGCTTTGCTGCTAATTGAGAGGTTGGAGGTTCTAGCCCAACCAGGTGTGCCTCGGAAGAAAGGCCTGTCAATCTGTTTCTCCCACTCAGTCATTGAGAACCCCATGGAATACAGTGCTACTCTGACACACATGCGATCAGCATTACCTCGATGACATACATGTAAACGAAAGAGAAAAAACACGATCCTTTGTGTACTTTTGGGAGACCTGGTGGCATATATTGAGGCCCCATTTCCAGATCAGACTGTGCTAGTTTTAGCCAACACCAGAGGAGCAGACACCCTGACGGAGTATTTGCGGGTGGCCCTGTAGACCCTTTTAACAGAGCTAAGGGGAGCTGGGGGTGCGATGTCTAGGTGCTTGCTTGCTAACCCACAAGTCACCTATTTGAAGATACCCAGTTGCTTCTGGTAGAAAAGACCTGGCGTTTTGGTCTCATAAAGATTGCAATCAATATACACCCTTCTTAATGTGATTAAAATATGGAATGAGACGATGTATGCATTAAATCCCCACTAATAAAATAAATAAATAATTAAAAAAGAAAAAAGATTGCAGCCTAGGAAACGTTAAGGGGAAGTTCTCCTCTGTCCAGCAGAGTCATGGGAGTCACTGGCGTTAAAACTCCGTGACTCCCAACAGCAAATCCAGTCGATCTTCCGGGGTCCTGTCTTGCTTTCAGGAAGGCCATAGGCAATTGACTCTTTTATATTTTCTTTTGAGTAACAGCTGAGTTTTCAGTAGGGTGCTAAATGTACCTTCATGTAGATGTACCCTTTCTTGTTCAGCATTTTACTTTTTATTATTCTATATTTTTAAAGCCTAGTAGGAATAGACTCTCATACAAATCACTATTATGGTTTAATATTATTTAAAATGATTGGCCTTCACTAGTACATGAAAAGTTATTTTGTGTATTTATTGATCTCATTAATTTAAAAGTTTTCCTTTGATCCTTTTGAATTGTCTATGGATAACTATGCCATTTAAAAACAATGATGAGTTTTGTCTCTTAGAGTTCTTATGTGTGTTTCATTTTTATTTCATTGACTGGAACATTCAGAATAATGTTAAATAATAGCAGTTACAGTGGACATCCTTATTTTGTTTCTGATTTTAATGGGAATGCCTGCAAGGTTTTCCTGAAGAACATGATGTTGCTTGTTGGTTTAAGATTGATATTTAAATTAGATAGACATTAAAAGAAATAATGTTTCTAGTTAAAAAAGTTTTCATTGTAACAGCCAAGACGAGATGTTGAATTCTATTATGTTGTTTCTCTTGTTTATTTTACTTTTATTATTTTCAGACTTTAAATCTTCCTCGCGCTTTTAGAATAATACCCACCTAAAGATGTATTAGGAGTCAACGATCCACGGGCTCTCACACTTCAGCATGTCTTGTGAACAGAGGCACTACCTGCTCTTTGTTTCCGAGTATCTTTGCAAGGTTAGAGATGGTGTCTCCCTCTGGAACAAAGGGCAGGTTTGCTTACAGTCTTGGAAGTTAAAGAGTCTCCCTCTGGAGTAAATAGCAGATGTGTTTACTGTCCAGTATAATAAAGACAATGTCTCCCTCTGGAGCAATGGGCAGATGCTTATGTCCATTATTAAAGATTCTAGTTTCCTGAGCTCAAGGTTTCTCTCCCATAATGCAACCCACTCAGTGTACAAACATCTACCTGGGCCCGTATCACATCACTCCCCTGAGACATGAGGGGCAGAGGGAACCGATACACATGCTGATGCTCATGCTGCTCCTTGTGTTTGAGTAATAAAATTCACTCTCTGACCTGAAAGTCTCGTGTCTTCTGCCACATACCAGCGGTGGCAGGCTAATTTGTTAACTTGTAAGTAAGGTGAAAAGCCATCGACCCTTCATAATTCATACCACGATCTATTACTGTTTGTTTTAGAGATTTGATTTTCTAGGATTTCACTTGTCATATCTATCCTTCCAAAGAGCATTGTTTATCATTTTTCCACATGCCATCTTTATTGAATTGTTATGACTATGCTATCTGTGAAAAGAATTTGAAAGTTTTCTATCTGTTTTTGCATTTAAACTGTATATATGATGTGCTAATTCCCTATTCCTTTAAAATTTGCAAACAGTTGGAGTGAAATAGTTTTGGCTTAGAAGCTTTATTGAAATTAAATGTTTTTGTTTTGTTTTTTTTCCCCATTGACATCGTTCTTCATATTGAGTCAATCTTCTTAGTTTTTATTTTCTAAAATCACTGAAGTTTAAAAAATTTGCAAAATCTAATAATGTGTTATAATGTTAAGAATATCATTTTCATCTATACTTACATCCTGTTTCTCATTTACTAAGCTTAAAATTGATTTGTTCTGGACTTGTCACAGTGTTATATTTTAGTATTTACTTTCATCTCTTTTGCTTTTATTGCTGTCTTTTCATTTCCTTTCAAAATATTTTTTTCTGGTTTGTTTTGTATCTTTTTAAATGTAATCAAACTCAGTTCTTTTATTTGTCATATTTCTTTACTAAAGTAAGGATATGAAACTTCTTGTTCTTCTCGACGGTTTTGATTCCATCTTGCAAATTTTACTAGGTAATATTCAAATCATTATTATTTTCTAAACAATTGGTAATCTCCATTTTGATTTCTTCTTCAACCCAAGGGTTAGATTTGTACATATTTTCGATTTTGCAAACTGTTTTCTTTGTTTAAATCCTAAGTATTTTCTTCATTTAATTACATATTTTAAAATAAAATATATCTAAGTTTTATTTCCTTTTACATAATTAAATTCTAAAAATATCCACAGATAGTTGAAAAGTAAATGTCTTCGGAAAGAATATAAGCTTTGAATTTATTTAAGAGTAGAAGCTTGAAGCACATTGCATTGGGTAAATCTGCTACACAAGAACTTTTTACAGCGTTGAAGTCCAAAGATGTCACTTCGAAGCTTAAGTTATGCTTGACTCATGCCATGGAATTTCCAATCACTTCATATGAAATTTGGGCAAGGAATAAGGAAGGCTTAAGAAGATTCGATGTATTTGGATTGTGGCATGGGCGAAGAATATTGAAACTACCTGGGATTATCAGCAGAACAAAAAAATCTGTCCACAGCCAGAAGCAAGGATGTGGAGACTTTACCTTACATCCTTTGGGCATCTTGTCAGAAGAAATCAGGAGATGTGCTTGGTTAAAGAAGGCCATCAAAAGAGAGGAAGACCATCAAGGAGGTGGGTTGACACGTGGTTGCTGGAGGGTTAGGTAGAGGCTGGGTGATCCATCCCACAGTGCCTCACATGATCCTTTGTCCACGGGAGGTCCAGATGGCGCATCCTAACACTGCCTCACATGATAAGGAGATACACATTTCATGGATTATGATACGACTCATTGCCCTCGAAGAAGGACCCATTTGGATGCAAGAATAAGGGCTAGTGGGAAAGCAGGATAAAAACTGAGGTAAGCCAATAGGATCCTGCCACCCACTCCCTAGAAAACCTGATGTAATACCCCTAGACTGGGTTCTTTCTCAAAGTGCAAGGGACCTGCTTAGTGATTGAAGTGAACAGTGCTTATTACATCTTTGCCACACTTCCTGTCCTGTCGTATTGTATTGCCTTGCCTTGTTGTTTCATGTACAAGGCTCCCTTCATTGCAATGACAAACTGCTCACAAGGGATTTTCCAGTACCTCCGAGGGAGAAGGGCTGGTCACATTGAGTATCGATCGACGTGTAACAGCTGCAACAATGGGCATGCAATGATGATCAGGCTGCTCAGTACCTGGTGGTGTTTTGTTCTGTTGTACATAGAGCTTGGTCCCTGTGAGTCAGAATTGACTCAGTAGTACACAACAACAACTTAAGTTTCAAGTTACATCAATTATATGAATTAAAAATTACTATTTACATCAGTTTTAATTTAAAAATACTTATCAATGAATAAAAATGCTATTCAAGGTCTTCATTTGGTTTGCCTATTTGTCCCCATGTACTCAACAGTTGGTATTTTATACGAGTATAGTTTAATGCTGTGCCATGTAATAGTTCATGCTTATTTTTGGAGGGGGGGGGAGGGTTGAAACTATTTTTATTAAAATGACTTTGTTTGTCTTGTCTAGAGCCCCTTGTTTACTGTATTAGATGGGGTTTACTAGAGAAACAAATCCAGGGACACTCATAGATGTGTAAGAGAGAGCTTTATGTCAAGAAGTAATCACATATTCAGAAAACATCCCAGTCCAGTCCGTATCAAGTCCCTAAGTCCGATATTACTCTATAAGCCTGATACTAGTCCATAAATCAGGCAGCCACATGCCATGCATACAGAATGGTGGGTACAAGCCACAGGCTGGTGGGTGCAAGGTATTGTGGATCCAATGGTGGTGGGTGCAACTCCAGGGCTCTGGCAGGTCTCCAGCAGGTCTCCCAGTGACTCACTGGTAGGAAGATGAGGCAGAGAGAGCAAGGGAAGGCTTCCAGG
>NW_022104341.1:32655041-32664077 GCF_000313985.2 Echinops telfairi | reverse complement strand
TTACACCATGCTTCAAGACAAAATTTCATTTATTTATAATTAGAAATTAATATTTCACAATATATAATTACACATTGTTTTGTGATTAATCACTATGCTTTAATTATGTTCAATTTGTAACAATGCAAATACATCCTGCATATCAGATATTTACATTATGATTCATAACAGTAGCAAAGTTACAGTTATGAAGTAGCAACGAAAATAATTTTATGGTTGGGGGTCACCACCACATGAGGAAGGTGGAGAACCACTGGCTTAGATTGTTTTTATCTTGTTTTGTGTTTCCTGCAGTGGCCATTTCCCTCCTTTTTTGATATATATGTTAGATATTCTTTGCTCTTTTTCTTCTTATGATTGGAAAGCTTGACTGGGTTGTCCTGAAATTCTAAGGAAAACATATAATCCTGTATTTCTTTTTTTTAAGGACCCCCTAAGGGGCTGCATCATTGCTGGAAGTATTGCCATACCAGGTGGATGTGTGGAGTGGATGGAGCAAGCACCTAGTCCAACTCCTACTCACAAAAATACATTTAGCATATTGTCCTCAGATAAAGGACATATCAGATAAGAAACCAATAAGAACAGATACTACACTTGGTCTTAGCCAAAAGGCCGAGAAGCGATAATCCTATATTTCTATACTCATGCCAAGAATGGAATACCACCTATTGCTTTTTCATTTTGTCAAATGAGGAAATTAGCACACATTATCCATTTTTTATTTTCCAGGTTTACAAAAAATAATTTTGTCTTCGGGTATTAATCATGAGAATTCTTATACTTTTGCTTGACTTAAACTGCTAGCCAACACTGGTAAAATTGTAGAAACTATTGTAGAGTTTTAGATCTTTAATATCATCTAATTCAAATACATTATTGTGTTAGTCTGTATAGTCTAGAGAACCAAATCCAGGGAGACTCATATGTGTATGAGTTAGTCTGGGTACTTTAAAGAAACAAATCCACAGAAACTCATGTATAAGAGAGTGCTTTATATAAAGGGTAAGTGCACATCAAGAAAACATCCCAACCCAGTGCTGCCCGAGCCCACAAGTCCAGCATTAACCCATATGTCCAACACCAATCTACAAAGTCCTCCTCCATCTCCCCAAACAGACACAACGACGCCGACTGCAGGAGGAAAGCTGAGTCAGTGAACATGCAAGCATCTCAGTGCTGGCAGGGGTCTCCACATGTCTGCTCCAGCAACCAGGGCTGCATCAGGGTAGGTCCATGAGGCTTCTCCTCGGGGATGTCTTGTAGGAAGTGAGCTTTGCCAGTTAAAGCAGAAAGTGGCTAAGGCAGCTGCACCCTGGTCCGACCATCAGAAAGCAAGAGACCGAGACCGGAGAACTCGAAAGGCTCACCGAGCCATTTATCCCTCCGCTCTTCAATTAACCCCACATGCGTTTATTGGCCAGGTTGGCACAATAAACTAACTAACTCAGTGTATAAGAAAGCGCTTTATATACAAGAGTAATTGAACATTGAGAAAATATCCCAGCCCAGTCCAGATCAAGTACATAAGTCAGATATTAGCCCATATGTCAGATACCAATGTATAAAGTCCTCTTCAGAATCATGAAACACATACAATGATGCCAAATGCAGGAAGATCACAGGCCAATTGGTGGGAAGTCTTGTGAATCCAGTGGCATTGTAAGCATCTCAGTGCTGGCAGGGGTCTCCACGTGGTTCCTTCCACTCTGAGGCTCTGAACTGCCATCAGCCTCTCTCCATGTGTCTTCTCCACAGGGATGTCTAGCAGGGTCTGAGTCTGTGGCCCACCGCAAGCAACCTATTTATCTGCTTAGCACCTCCAAATGAGGCCATCAAGCTGCCACCTGATCGACAGGCTAAACTTCACCCCTTCACTCTTAATCCTCAAATTGACAAGAGGTTATGTCACTACCACAATTATGATGATGATAATGATGGGATGGGACCAATAAAGCCTCAGAAAGTTTAAGTGACTTATTTTGGGCTCTGTACTCTAAACCAAACTCATTTTCATTGAGTTGATGCCGACTCATAGCAACCCCATAGCACAGAGGAGAACTGCTTCTGTGAGTTTCTCAGACTGGAACTCTTCACAGATGTGCCAGTAAAGGCATTCACAGGGTTGGATACCAGACCTCTTGCTCCTTGTTTTACTATATACTATCCTTTACTAGTAAGAGTTGAGACAGTGAGAAATCCTGGGGCAGGGAGCAAAGTGGGTGGAGTAGACAGGTCTGAGGCTCGGAGAACAGAGGCACTCGGGAGGAGGGGAGTGTTTGATTTAGAAAAGGAGATGATTAACAGCTCCATACTTGTAAAAAAAATGTCAAATACAATATCACATATCCATATTTGTAAGGAAATATCAAATATCAAATACCCCTGCCTCTCCTTGTCACCTTGGAGTGAGATTGTAGTCAGTGAAGAGAAGTTCCAACATGATTATAACTCTTAAAAGAAGATGTTAATTGCACTTTTTGGGGTAGTCTGGTTTCTCCTATATCTTCGATTTTCCTCACTTTACTGAGTTTTAGGAAGCAGCCATCTGGTGAAATATTTTTGACTTAGATTGATATTTGACATCTAAAACTGACTGATTCATGAAGAGAGAACATCCAGCCACCAAATAAAATTAGAAAACATGGGAGATATTAACTAAGTTATAACCCAGAGTCTCACTTTAGTGTTTCCTGAATGACATGAAGATGCTGGTAAATTTTCATAGCATCTAAATTGTAACTTTTTAGAGCATCAGCCCAGGAAAGTTCTGATGTGGGGAAGTAGGCCGACTATTTCTTCTCCCAACATCAAGTATTTCCAGACTCATCCCAGTAGGTTTTATCAAATAAACCCAAAGAGGAAAGAAGAGTGATGCGATGCTGACCAAGAAATCCTGGGATCTCTGTGCTTTCATGTGGCAATCTGAGCAGAGTGATGAGGCCACTGGCCACCTACACAGGACCATGTAGGTCACACAGTTTACCACAGAAGCCTTTTTCCCTTATCAGAGTCTGAAACTGCAACGGTGGTCAAGTCCATTCCAACTGCTAGTGATTTCATGTGGGTCAGAATCGAACTGTGTTCCACAGGGTTTCCAATGGCTGATTTTCTCCAAAGCCCATCGCCTGGCCTTTCTCGCCATGCACCTCTGGGTGAACAGAAATGGTTAGGGTTTCGGTTAGTAACGAAGTACGTTAACAGTTTACAACAGCCTGCTACTTCTGTACAGAATGTAATAAACACTGCATGTGTATGTAACATGAGGACTAGAATAGCTATGCAGATTATAATTAAACAATAGTCAAATATTCTTCAGTGAGTATTATTAGCCACTCTTTGCAGATCAAACTAAAACACTCTCTTCCATTGAGTCGCTTCTGACTCATGGCAACCCCAAGCAGACCTGCCCCTGTGCGTTTCTGAGGCTGTAACTCTGTCCAAGAATGGAAAGCCTCACCTTTCTTGAGTTGAATGGCTGATGGTTTTGAACTTCTGACCTTGCAGTTAGCAGCCCAATGCATAATCCACCAGGGCTCCTGTTTGTAGTTAGCTCTCAAAAAAGAATTACTCAATATCATACACAAAATAGTGTTCTACACTGGCAAATTATCGATTGCATTTACCTGCTGGCTTACATGTGTTTGCTCAGTAGAAATAGAGACAGCGGACATAAAGTTCCTTGATTTGCAGGCTTTTACAAATAACATCATTGGTCTTTTGGTAAATATTTGTGTTTATTTTCATGGTGTGGGTGATATTTATGCTCAAGAAAAGTCTCATTCTTCTTTGGCTGCTTACAACCTTTCCGGCCTGACAAGCTGAGCTGGACAATGGTCAGCAAAGGGTGTCATTTGCAGTTGCTTTTAGAATTTCCTCAGTCCACATTGACCCTTTATATTCACCTTTACTAACTGTTCAGAATCACATCACTACCCCTGTTTATTAAATGTAGGAACTGAAGTGCAGTTTCATGTGTATGTGCTACTCATATTTCTGGGGTTTATTGACCAAACCCTTTCTTTTTTGAGCTTAGGTTATTTTCAATTGAAATGTGAAGGTGAGTTAGTTAATTGTGCCAGCCTGGGCGATAATCACTTGTGGGGCTAATTGAAAGGTGGAGGGATAAATGGGTGGTGAGCCTCGCCTTTCTAGTTCTTAGGTCTCTTGCTTTGTGATGATCGCACCAGGGTGCAGCTGCCTTAGCAGTTCCCTGCTTCAGCTTGCAAGATTGACTTCATACAAGACATCCCCAAGGAGAAGCTACATGGACTTATCCCGATGCAACCCTGGGTGCTGGAGCAGCCGTGTGGAGACCCCTGCTAGTGCTGAGATGCTTATTCATTCATTGACTCAGCTTTCCTCCTGCAGTCGGCATCATTGCCTCTGTTTTGTGAGGTGGAAGGCTTTGTGTTGTGTTGTTGGGTTAATGTTGGACTTGTGGGCTTGGGCAGCATTGGGTTGGGATGTTTTCGTGATGCACATTTTCTTTACATAAAACTCTCTTATACATGAATTGCTGTGGATTTGTTTCTCCAAAGTACCTAGACTAATACAGAAGGCTTTATTAGGTAGGCCAATTCTATTGCTTTCTAGAACTATGCTTATTTTTAAAGTTGATGTCATCATGTTAGCACCATTTATTTTGCATAAGTAAATAATTTGTGGAAAATCCCCCTTCCTTATCAGCATATGATGACATATAGCCAAGAGTGTCAAATTTGGTACATTTCACTTTTGCCTTAATGATTCATTTGCTCCCTTTGGGCAGGGGTCTCAATGCACAGAGACTAAATTGTAAATTTTGGTAACATCAGCCCAGGTATGGGGAAGCAGGCCAACTGTTTTTTCTCCCAACATCAAGGATTTCTAAACTCCGCCTGGAAGGCTTTATCAACTATATCCCAAAGAGGTAAAAAGAGTGATGTGACCTTGACCAAGATGTCTATAGCTCAGCTTCCAGAAGTGGGAGTAAATCCTGGGGTCTCTGTGCTTTCATATGATGATCCTTTAAATGCCTGGTGATTTTGCTCACTGTGCCAAGTTGGCTGGATTCCCAAATTGTACTGTTCATCTGGAATCTGAAAATGTTCACAAAACACGAATTTTTAAGCTTCAGTCAGATCAACTGCATTAGAATCTCGAAGGTCTCGGCATCTGCGTTTTGAAGCAGGCTGTCTCAGCGCTAACAATATTGCTGGGTGCCTGGTAGGTGGGGCCATTGGTGTAAAGACACTTGAATGTTGTGCATGTGTACACATGTGTGTTTTGTTGTTGTTTTTAGTTGCCCTCAAGTGAGCGCTGATTGATAGCAAGTAATCTTTTGGGTAATAGAATTCGATGTTGCCTGACCCTATGCCATTTTCATGATTATTGGTATATTTGGGGTCCATTCTTGGTTGTGCTTTGGAGTGGTCTTTCTGGTTTTGTGTCGAAAGCAATCAAGTTGAAAAATGTGTATTAGGTACTAAATAGTAGTCGTACATGGCTTACTAAATGTGAGGAGGACTTAAAGCACTTGATAACGAAGATCAAGGATTGCAATCCTCAGTATTGATTGCAACTCAATGTAAAGAAACCCCAAATCCTCACAACTGAACCAACAGGTAACATGATAATAAATGGAGAAAAGATTGAAGTTGCTAAGGATTTTATCTTGCTTGAATTCACAAACAATGTTCATGGAAGCAGTAGTCAAGAAATCAGACATGATGCGTTGCTCTGGGTAAAAGTGCTGCACAAGACTGCTTTAAATTAATGAAAAGTAAGGGTGTTACTTTGAGAACTAAAGTGTGTCTAATCCACACCATGGCATTTTCCATCACCTTGGATGTGTGTGTGTGTCTGTTTGGACTAGAGAAACAAATTCATAGACACCCATATGTGTATAAGAAAGAGCTTTATATCAAAGCGTAATTATATATTGAGAAAACATCCAAACCCAGTCCAGAGAAAGTTCATAAATCCTATATTAGCCTATATGTCATATATTAGTCCACAAAGTCTTCTTTAGACTCACGCAGCACATGCAATGCTGCCAAATGCAAGAAAATCACAGGTGAGTGGATAGAAACTCTTGTGGATCCAGTGGCAGTGGAAGCATCTCAACGCTGTGCGGGTCTCCATGTGTCTCCTCCAGTTTTCTGAGTGTCTCAACAGCAGGAAAGGGAACGCAGAGAGGTTGGGTCTGGCCTCCAGTGAGCTGTATATCTCCGTACCTCCAAATGAGGTCATCAAGTTGTGACTTGATTGACAGGCTAGAACCCACCCCTTTGCTCAAGGTATGTAACTTCCAGTGTGTAAAAGTTGGACATTGATGAATGAATGCGAAGAATTGATGCATTTGAATTATGGTTTTTGGAAAAAATATTGAAAATACCATGGACTGCCAAAAGAACACACAACCCTGTCTTGGAAGAACTACAGGCAGAATGCTCCTTAGAAGCAAGGATGCTGAGACTTTGTCTCACTTGCTTTGGACATGTTGTCAGGAGAGACCAGTCCCTGGAGAGGGACGTCATGCTTGGTAGAGAAGGTCAGCAGCAAAGAAGAGGAAGACCCTTGATGATATTGATGACACATGGCAGCTTCTATGGGCTCAACCATCAACATAATTGTGAGGATGGTGCACGACCAGACAAGGTTTTGTCCTGTTGTAAACAGGGTCTCTATGAGCAGAACCAATTAAACACCTAACAACAAGAAAACCAAAATTAGCACATTAGAACTAGAAGAAAGTGCCCATCTCATTTCTCATTTTATAGGCTAGAATTTGGAGTTCCTGGCAGGTACACAACAAGCCAGTGCAAAACCAAGATAAACACAACCAGAGCTAACTGTCCTTATTCTGGGCCGGGACTCATGATTGCTAAATTATATTGCATGAAAACATCTTCATAAAATTCTAGCTTTTATAAGTTAGATATCTGCCCCCCAGGAAATTTCCAATATAATTTTTTAAAAGGGCTTTCTACCCTTGGGGTTTAGAGTATAAAATAGAATGTGAAGAGCAGTGAATTGCAGCTCTACAGTGTCATTGCTGATGAATGTTAAATGGTTCTTTAAAGAGTCATCCATGGTGCAGGCTGATATGAGTATAGAATAGTGCACCGAGAGAGATGGAGGAACAGGCTGATATGAGTATAGACTAGTGCACTGAGAGAGATGGAGGAACAGGATGATATGGGTATAGACTAGTGCACTGAGAGAGATGGAGGAACAGGCTGATATGAGTATAGACTAATGCACTGAGAGAGATGGAGGAACAGGATTATATGGGTATAGACTAGTGCACCGAGAGAGATGGAGGAACAGGATTATATGGGTATAGACTAGTGCACTGAGAGAGATGGAGGAACAGGATTATATGAGCATAGACTGATGCACTGAGAGAGATGGAGGAAGAGGATGATATGAGTATAGACTGATGCACCGAGAGAGATGGAGGAAGAGGATGATATGAGTATAGACTAGTGCACTGAGAGAGATGGAGGAACGGGCTGATATGGGTATAGACTAGTGCACTGAGAGAGATGGAGGAATGGGCTGATATGAGTATAGACTGGTGTACCAAAAGAGATTGCGGAACAGAGTGGAGCTAGCCCTGTTGTGGAGTTTTATAGGCCTATTGCTGAATGTTGATTCAGCTGTATCACTTTGGGAAAATCTAAGTGTAAGTTTATGCATGGTTGTAATACCTTCCTTCTTGGCTATTGGAGGGTTAAATAAAATATTACATATAAGATGCCTGGCACATACCAAACCAAAAAAACAAACTCACTGCCGTTGAGTCAATGCCAACTCATAGCGAACCTATAGGAGAGAGAAGAATTGCCCCTGTATTTTTCTGTGATTATCACTCTTTCCAGGAGTAGAAAGCCCCATCATGCTCCCATGAAGTCCCTGGTAGTTTCCAACAGCTGCCTTTGCGGTCAGCAGCCCAATGCATAACCACTGTGCCACCGGCGCTCCTTGCCTGGCACATAGTTACAAATACTAGTTCACCTCTCACTTACTGAATGCTTATTGAATAACAGGCCCCTGACAAATATTAAAACCAATTTCTTCCCTGGAAGTGGAAATTGTAATGATTCCATCTCACAGGTGGGAATCTGAGACTCAGATGCTCAGCAACCTGCCTGGGGTCTCAAAATTATTTCGTGGCTGAGATTGGAGTTCTGTTTGTCTGGAAAGCCCAAGGCTTTGTGACTGCTATAATATCTTTCAATAAATGACAGTGTTCACTTTTGCCCTCATCCTCACCCACGAGGAGCCAGTATAACGCAATGGTCAAGCATTTAGCCCCAGAACTGGACCCGAGCTTTCATCCGGCTCCTTTCCTTCCAGCTACGTGACCCTCGGACAACCTCCTGAATGTCTGCATTTGGTCGTTGAAATCTTGCTGATAGCATGGTTGTGAGGATACCTAATAAGGCCTCGAGACTTGTAGCTTGTTGTATTTTTTACCTTGTTTTATTATTGCTTCTGCTGCAGCTGCTACTCTTTTATGCTTTGTCCACACTCAGGCTAACATGTTAAATGAGATGAATGCAGAGTCTGGTTTTGGAAGCTTTAAAACAGAGATTTTTTTTAGCACTCCCCCTGAAGCTACGGTACTATTTCAATAAAGGTGTTTGTTGAATGGCAATGAAGGCAAAGGTTGGCTACAGTTTGAGGGTCCCCCTTGCTGAGTGGTCCCGTAGCAGATACCTTCTACTGCCCTACAAAACCCTGAAGCTCCCCATGTGAAAGGGACTCGCTGCTGTCAAGCCCCTCCTGACTCAGCGTGACCTTATAGGACAGGGTAAGACTTCGCCTAGAGAGGAGAAGTCTTTAAAAACAAAACAGTTTTATTGGCATTCAATCCACATGTCACACAACTCAATAGTTCAATCATAACAAGGAAAGTTGTACAGTCATTACCACAATCAATTTTAGAACATCCCTTCCATGGTAAAGCAGTTTTGAAATGAGTTATGTAATCATCGTCAGTTCTAGAGTGTTCCCTCCCCACTGCCACATGCATTCTGTGCTCTC
>NW_022104341.1:32642582-32653838 GCF_000313985.2 Echinops telfairi | reverse complement strand
CTTTCTTATACACATATGACTGTCTGTGGATTTGTTTCTATAGTCAACCTGGACTAATATAGCACACATGTCTGATACCAGTTTATAAATTCCTCTTCAGACTCATGCAACACATGCAATGACACTGAATGCAGGAAGATCACAGGCCAGTGGGTGGAAAGTCTTGTGGATCAAGTGACAGTGGAAGCATCTTAGTGCTGACGTGGTTCTCCACGTGGCTCCTCTAGCTTCAGGGCTCTGGTGCCATCAACGTAGCTCCATGTGATTTTTCATCAGGAAGACAAAGCAGAGAGTGTATCTGGTCTCCAGTGAGCTATTTATCTCCTTTGCGCCTCCAAATGAGGTCATCAAGCTGTGCCCTGGTTGACAGGCTGTGACGTGATCCACCCCTTCACAACTTGATAGGAGATTATGTAACTGCCACAGTGATCATTTAATGAAGGTGAGTACCGAGCAGGGCCATGTTATCAGAACAAACTGTTCTTGGATTGGGGTTAGAGTTCAATGAGGGCCCAGAATCCATCTGCTTGCCCCTGGGATATGCATGACTCAGGTTTATTTTGGTGGTCATATTATGACGAATTCTAAACCCTATAAGACCAACTACCCCACCAATAGCAACAAACCAACTAGCAGAAAACAAGAGACAAACAACCAGCCAAACAAAAACAGGGAAATTAAAGGCAGGGAAGCAAAGTCCCCCTCAAAACAGTAAAATAAATCATCAATCATCCCCCTGAGACTATAACTCTTAATGGGAGTCGACTGCCTCCTATCTCTCCCTTGGAGCAGCTGGTAGTTTCCAACTGCTGACCTTGTGGTTAGTAGCCAAATGCATGGCTACTATGCCCCCAGGGGAAGTTGGGCCAGTATCTGAGCAGCATCTTTCCTTCCAACTCATGATGAGCTTGGTGAACATGCTTGCAGAGTGATCTTCCATTGTATGAAGGCCTGCAGAATAGCGCCCTTCTCAGGCACTGGTGGCGGAAGGTAATGCCGAGACAACCCAGTACCAGGCTGACGGAGGTATGTGCCCTTACTGTGTGTGCAGACAAAACGAGTTAGGATGTGAAAGCACACTTGTGATACCTAGAGGGGTGTGTGCTTATGCTATTAGCTCTCTTTACATATGCTAGCTTTCTGAGGGGGAGAGATTGTCATTTCAAACTTGAAGCATCACTTGCCGTATTTTAGCTCAATAACCTGAAGTTTGACAAGTTTCCCACAGTCTCAGTGTTTGTAACAGAATCAATGCACACATCTACAGCTAAGCCTTTGTAAAACTTTATTCTTTGTAAGGGAAGAAAATATTTTGACACTTCTTTATTTCCCTCCTTTATGAACACTGTACTCCTCACTTAGTACCAAGATAAGGCGGAACCACAGCCCAGGGGAAGACTGCTATCTCAAGGTAGTTGCTCCCAGCATCCTCCCACGTTGCTCCCGCAGTTTGTGCAAGATTGAATTAACTAATACCAGTTGTTCTTACTTGAGTTCAAATATATTCCTTACATGTCAACATTGTGCTCAATTGTATCTTTCCAGTTTTACTAGCAGGCATTGCTTTAATCCAATATTGAATAAAGACTATATTTACAGGATAGAAATTTTACATGCCTATAAATACCTAGGTATATAGAAGAATCAATATGTGATGAGCTGAACTTACAAAATTGATAAAATCTGGGTGACAATTTGAATTGCAAAAGAAACTTCCACTTTGCTGAAATATTTCTTTAAAATCATAAGAATGTCTCGCATTTGCATAGTGGAAATGGCTTTGTGGCTGCCTTCCACATACATTATCTCATTTGCTCCTCTCAACATTCCTGTGAACTAAGTGGGGTAGTGACTTTTATCTGCAATCTTTATGGATAAGAAAAATAGAATGGAAACCCCGCACATTTGAAATGTAATTACCTTTACAAAAAGTCGACTCACCAACATTCTGAGGGCACATTCCATTGTGAAAAGTAAGCTTACCTGTATTTACTTATATGACATGTATACTTATATGCTTTCCTGGCCAATGTGTCTCAAGAACAGAGTTTCCTCTGTTTGTGTTTTGCTGTTATGCTGAATAGATGTTAGTGGAGCTTCCCGACCAAGATGGAGTAGGAGGAAAGTCCTGGTCATTTACCTTTGAAAAGCAGCCTATGAAATCCCTATAGAGCACAAGGGGCCAATCTGCAAACAGTCAAAGGAAGGACACCGGACCAGATAGTATTTTGCTCCATTGTGCATGTTCAGTGGCAGCTAACAACATGGACAACCCGTCTCTTGGTTATCTTTTGCTGCATGACAAGTCACTCCAAAACCTTGTGGTTTAAAAAGCATAGTTTTGTTATATTCCACTCTTTTCTCCATTTATCATGATGTCACCTACTCATCCAGTTGTAAGGCTTTTGATCTGCCTTAGAGGGAGTTGTAATTCATACTGAAAACTACAATCCCATATCTTCATCAGCAAGTGCTTCACTTCCTCCTCACTTTCAGCAAGCTAGGTTATGTCATCTGCATATTGCAGTTTGTTAATAAGCCTCCAATCCTGACACAGCATTCTTCTTCATACAACCAAGCTGCTCTGATGATTTGCTCAGCATAAAGATTGAACAAGGTAAAAAAAAAATGACTGAACAAGTATGGTGAGAAGTTAGAATCCGGACACAACTTTCCTGATTTCAAACAATGCAGTATTTCCTTGTTGTGCTCATACAACTGCCTCTTGATCCGTGTACAAGTTCTGAATGAGCAAAATGAAGAGTTCCAAAATTCTCATTCTTCTCAAGGTGAGCCATTGAATGGTTTTGCACAATGAAACATAAGTAAACATCTTCCTGGTATTCTCTGCTTTGAGCCACTCTCCATCTGACATCAGCAATGATATTCCTTGTTCCACGTCCTCTTCTGAATCTGGACTGAACTTCTGGTAGTTCCCTGTCAATGTAGTGTTGCAATCTTCGTTGGGTGGTCTTAAGTAAAATTTTACTTGTGGGAGCAAATGTTTTGAGAATGATGAGGGCAACAAATGTACAAATGTGCTTTACCCAACTGATGTATGTATGGATTGTGATAAGAGTTGTATGAGCCCCCAATAAAATGCTTTTAAAAATTTACTTGTGTGCAATATCAATGAATCATTCTACAGTTTGAGCATTCTGTTGGGTCACCTTTATTTGGAAGGGGCACAATTCTGGATCGCTTCCAGTCAGTTGACTAGGTAGCTATCTTCCAAGTTTCCTGGCATAGATGAATGAGTGCTTCCGTCAATTCTTGGAACCTTGAAATTGGCTCATGTATTCAGTGTAGCTTGAACTTCTTCCTTGAGCATCATTAGTCCCTGCTCACAAGCTACCTCCTGAGATGGTGGATTGTCAACTTATTCTTTCTGGAACAGTGACTGTGTGTTCTTTCCTCTTTCTCTTGATGTTTCCTGCATCATTCATTATTTTGCCTCTAGAATATTTCAAAATTGCAATTCAAAGCTTGACTTTTTTCTTGAGTTCTTTTAGTTTCTAATATGCAGAGAAGGTTATGGCAACTCCGTTTTGGGATTCCAAGTGGAATATCAATAGATTTTTCTCACAGGGCATGGAATGATCATAAGGCCTTATTGTGAGGAAGATTTAATACCATCAAAAGCTACATTGATAAGAAAAGTCCAGGAATTGGAATCTCTGAAGTTTGTCAAAACTATTGTTCTGATATGGCATCAATGGAAGAGTGCAGAATTCATTGAGGGGAATTAGTGAGAAGGAAACACCAACTACAGTGGTGTTGGAGGATCTGTCGGCACAAATAATTCCACATTTTAACAATTTTGTTTAATAAATATTTTTTATTTACCTTCATATTTGCAACCAAGTTACCTTCTCAAGCCACTTCCTATATGGAGAAGTTTGTGGGTCCAATACCACTTTTAATTTGTTTCTGTCTTTGTATCTACTGTACTACTTTTCAATGAAACTGGGATAATTACATTAAACACTTTGTGGATTTCTTGTATATCAAATTGGCCTTCACTCTATTAGAAATAAAACCAAACCATACTTGTAGACCCTTCTCTACATTGGAATGAAAGTAGGGTGCTATAAAATCGTGCTTTCAAGATTTCCAGAAGCTATTCTTTTCCCCGTATAGTTTATAGTATCTAAGGGGATCCTTCAATTCCAAATTTTCTCCCACTCTCTCCAGGACCTTCTCATTGATCCTTTTCAGAGCAGTTGACCCTGGTACCTGGGCACCATCTGCTTCTTCTGGAGTTGTGAACACACTGATGCTTATTGGACTAACTGTTTCAACATGTCTTTGAATTGTCATCATTCTTTCTTCCAAATGGGGAGAGAACAACAGCTGCACTTTCGATGCCTCCTTCTAAGCTTTTAAGAACCCCTGTGCTGCTCACCAAAACAGAATATATGCCAAGACTTTGGTAGTTAGCCGGCAGGCTCGGTGACTCATTCCTTCAGGGTGTTTGGCGATCCTTACAGTTTTATAACTTTGCCCTCTGAATGATTTGCCACATTCATAGATGTATTTACTGCAAGGGAAAATACATATATACAAATAACCTATGTTAGCATATCTGTAGATGGATTCCTGCACCCCCTCCCACATCTGTTCAGCTTGCTGTCTCCCCAAGGATCTACATATAGAGCACCATTATTTGAGGACTGGGTATACAACAGTATTTGCATGAGTCACCTTTAACACTTACAAACCTATCAGAGTTTTCCTGCCTCAGTTATTTTTTTTTCCTAACCTCCCTCTTATTGCATATTGCCTTCCCCTCATCCGTTAATACCTGTCTAACTGGCCCATTAACACGTCTTCCCTTCAGTTTATCTTGCAAAGTCTTTGGGATGCTCTATGTACGGGATCATATCTGTAAGTAGGGAGAATTTTACTTCTATGCCAATTTGAATGCTTTTAATTTACATTTCTAGCCTTACTGTGCGAAGACTTATTGCACAATACTGAAGAAGAGTGGTGAGATAAGGCATTCATATCTGGTTTAAGTTCACAAGAGGAATGACTTCAGTTTCTTTACATTGAGAATAATGGTGACTATCATTTAGTATATGCTTTTATTAAGTTGAAGAATTTCCCTTCAATTTTTATTTTGTTGTGTTTTCTTAATTATCATTTTAGATTTTTGTCAAATGCTTTTGCTGTGCCAATCGATATGCTTCTGTGGTTCTTATATTTTATTTTATATATGATTATGTTGTTTGTTTTTCTAATGTTGAACCATCTTTTGCAGACTTGGTATAAATCTCACTTGTTGATGTCAATATATTAATGTATTGGCTAGGTTTTTGTTAAAAGAACTTTTGCACCTATGTTCATAAATAATATTGGTGTATGGGGTGCTTTTTTTTGGTTCGGTTTGTTTTTTACTGAAATCTCTGCCTGGTTTTGGTAGCAGGGTTATGTTTGCTCCATAAGAGGAGTTTTTCATCTGTACTAGGCGGGTTTTCTAGAGAAGCCAATCCAGTGTCACTTACACATGTCTCAGGAAGAGTTTTATCACAAGAAGTAATTTCTTTTTTTTTTCTTTTTTTTTTTTTGGCCTTTTATTTTTTATTTTTTACCATCTTTTTTTTTTTTTTAACATTTTATTAGGGGCTCATACAACTGTTATCCCAATCCATACACACATCAATTGTGTAAAGCGCATTTGTACATCGTTTCTCAAAACATTTTCTCTCCATTTAAACCCCCGACATTAGGTCCTCATTTTTCCCCTCCCTCCCCGCTCCCCCTCCCGCCTGAGCCCTTGATAGTTTATAAATGGGTATTTTGTCATATCTTGCCTTGTCCGACGTCTCCCTTCATCCACTTTTTGGTTGTCTGTCCCCCAGGGAGGAGGTCACACACAGTTCCATGTAATCGGTTCCCTCTTCCCTACCCATTCTCCCTTTACCCTCCCTGTTTTGCCACTCACACCACTGGTCCTATAGGGCTCATCCGTCCTGGATTCCCTGTATTTTCAGTTCCTATCTGTACCAGTGTACCTCCTCTGGTCTAGCCAGTCTTGCAAGATAGAATTCGAGTCATGGTAGTGGGAGCGGGGAGGAAACCTTTAGGAACTAGAGGAAGGTTGTATTTCTCATCATTGTTACATCGCACCGTGACTGGTCGTCTCCTCCCCGAGACCCCTCTGCAAGGGGATCTCCAGTGGCCTACTAATGGGCTTTGGGCCTCCACTCCGCACTCCCCCCATCATTCACTATGGTAAGATTTTTTGTTCTGATGAACACAAGAAGTAATTTCATATCAGGAAAGCATCCCAGAGCGAGCCAACTTGTCAATTAGTCTGATGCTCACTGGATCCTTCCTCAGAATCACCGAGCTGGAGGCTGATGACACAGACAAGTGAATGAGATCAGGGATCTCACAGGCCAACGTGTAACAGAGTGAAGAGGTCCGAGGTCTGTGGGAACAAGGCGGGTGTTGATTGCTCTCAGGGTGGGGCGGCCCACAGGGGGTGGCTCTTGGAGGCGGACAGAGTCACAGCAAGCAGGAAGTTGAAGAGGCAGAGAGAGGGGGATGGGTTCCTAGTTTCTTCCTTTTAAGAAGGCCACACCCCAAGGAGGCATCATCAGGCTGTGACCTGACTGACAAATTGGATTCTACCTCTACACTTTTATATAAATTCAAGTTGATATACAATCTTTTCTGTGTTCTCGAATAATTTGAGTAGAATTGGTGTCAGCTCTCCTTCAAAGGTTTGGTAGAATTCATTAATCAAGTCTTCTAGGACTTTACAGTTTTATTGGGAGTTTTTCCATGACCCGATCAATTTGTGTGTGTGTGTGTGTGTGTGTGTGTGTGTGTGCTGTGCGTCTGATCAGGTTTTGTACTTCAGTGCATGTTAGTTTTGCTAGTGAATTTCTAGAAAAATTGTCCATTTCTTGTAGGTTTTCAAATTTGCTTGGATATATTTCTTCATCGTATTGTTATTATTTTTTCATTTCTGTTAGTTCTATTGTGACATCACCCCTTTACATTTTTATTCATGATATTTAGATCTTTCCCTTTTTATTACGTGTTAGATTTTTCAACAGTTGTTGATTTTGTCAATCGTTTCAAAGTACCAACTTCTTGCCCTGTTGATTCCTTCTATTGCTTTTCAGTTTAATTTGTTTCTTCTTTAATCTTTGTTATTTCCATCCTTATGGTGACTGTCCATTTATTTTGATGCTCCTTTTAGATTTGGTAGAGGTATTGGTTAAGGTGTGGATTTTGATTTTTTCCCTTCTTTTTATATGTGAGTATTCCTTGCATACATTGTCCTCTCAGCATGCCTTTTGATGTATCTCAAAGGTTTGGCTATGTTGTGTTTGTATTCTCATCGGATTTGTCATTTACTCTATTCCTTACTCATTTAAAAGCAGGGTATTATCCAATTTCCATGCATTTTCCCCTGATATTTGTATTTCTGATGTTTAATTTTACAGCATTGGGATCTGAAAATATTCTTTATAATATCATAATTTTTAAAACTTCATTGAAGCTTGCTTTGTGGCCTAATGTGTAGTTTATTCTGGGGAAAATTCCAGGTCCACTGGACAATGAGGTGTATTGTATTGTCATTGGGTGGAATTCTTTGTATATGTGTATGGAAACAAGTTGGTTATTTGCATTGTTTAGTTCTTCTGTGTATTTACTGAGTTTCTTCCTAGCTGTTCTATTCTTCCCTTGAAAGTGCTTTATTAATATCTGCTACTGTTATTGTAGAGTTGACTATTACTCTATTCAATTATGTAAGAGTCTGATTAATGTATTGGGAGGCTGTTTCATTGGGTACATAAGTATTTATTATGGTTGTGTCCTCATGTTCAATTCACCCTTTAATCATTATATAATTCCTTTCTGTGTCTCTTCTACTAGATCTTGCCTTAGAGGCTTTTCTATCAGCAATTAATATTATGCCTCCTGCTCTTTCTGCTTGTCATTAGCTTGTTAAATGCATTCCATCTTTGAGTTTTAAAACTATTTTTGTCTTTGTGTCTATGATGTCTCTGGTAAAAAACATATTGATGACTTCTGTTTTCTTATATATTTTGCTTTTCTGTGTGTCTTGACTGGTGCATTTAATCCATTTATGTTCCTTGTAATCATTGACAAGTGTGAATTTTTGCTATCTTTTTTGGGGGATGTGGTCTTACTAGTTTCTTTATTCCACATAATTTTCTGTGTTAAGTCTTTTTGCTCATGGATTTTCTTATTCACTATTGTTTACTAAATATTTATGATTTTCCTCTTTTATATCTTGATGAGTTTTCTTCATTTTCTTTATGGCTACCCAGGAATTTATTAATGCCTTCCCAATTTTAAATAGTCTCTTTTATCTTGAAGTCTGCTTGATGTCTACTGTATTTGAAAGTTCTGTGACTATACTATTCCCTCTATTTACTTTGTAATTATCTGATTCCCTATTTTCAGTATTGTAAGTTTGTTTTTCTTTGGCCATTTTTATCTCTGGGTTGACTTTCTTTTATCACCACTCTTATTCAATATTGTGCCAGAAGTTCTAGTCAGAACTATTAAACAACAAAAAGAAATTAAAGGCATTGAAATTGGCAAAGGAGAAGTAAAACTATTTGCAGATGATAAGCTTGGCAGTGTGGCAGGGTACAAGATCAACATAAAAAATCGATCTTAATTCTGTATGCTAAGAAAGAGAGCTTTGTAAAGGAAATAAAAAAAAAAGACCATTTACAATATCCACACAACAGATTAAAAGCTTATGTCCAAACTTAATCAGAGAAACAAACCAAATCATAAAGCAAATTCACTGCCACCAAGTAAATTTTGACCCACAGTGACCATACAGGACAGAGCAGAACTGCCTCTCTGGGTTTCTGAGACTGTAATTCTTTAAGGGAGTAGAAAGCCTCCTCTTCCTCCTGTAGAGTGGCTGATAGTTTCCAACTGCTAACCTTGTGCTTATCAATTCAACATATACCCCACTATGCCACCGGGGCTCCAAGAAAAACAAAATAGACCTACAAAACACTATAAGAAACCAAAAGAGACCTATGTAAATGAAAGAATGTTCCATACTCATGGATAGGAAAGCTCAACATTATGAAAATGTCAATACTAACCAAATCCATCTATAAATATAACGCAACTTGATCCAGATCACAGCAACATTCTTTTAAAAATTAATAAACTAATTACCACCTTTTTTTCTGAGAAGACAGACACGAGGTAATCAAAGCACTACTTAATAAGAACAAAGGAGGAAGCCTCTCACATCCCAACCTCAAATCCATTACTCAGCCACAGTAGGGCTTGTACTGGTAAAATGATAGATATGTAGACCGATGGAACAGAATAGAGAACCCAGAAATAAATCCATCCATGTACAGACAACTGATCTTTGACAAAGGGCCAAAATATATGAATTATAGAAGTGGTAGTCTCTTCAACAAATTCTGTTGGAAAAATTGGATTTCCAATTGCCAAAGAATGAAACAGACCCATACCTCACCTCATATACAAAGACAAACTGAAGATGAATTAAAGGCCTAAATGCAAATACTAGGAATATAAAAATAATCAATGAGTCAATAGGTCAATGAGTCAAACAAATCAATGTTTTGTTTCTTCTAGAAGTTTTCAGGTTACCAATGTCTCTGAACCCAGTGTGTCAGCTCCAGGACCACCAGCTCCTGGACCATCCCAACTTCATCCATCATGAGGCCTGAGTGGACAACCCCTTCCAATAGAGTAAGAAGGGTGTGGACCCAAAACCCCACTTCGTGCCCCTTTTGCCAGCAGAAAGCCCAGGACCCTCTTTTTTGTTGCAGTTGCTCCTCAGGAGGGTTTCTCTGGCCTCAGGTTTCCACATGTGGGTGTGAAGTGCCCTAAGGGTCAGTGTGTAAAATCTGAAACTCCTACCCCACCTGGATCATAAACCAGGCTTCAGCATGGTAAATTCTTTCTCGTGCAAAACCAAGGACCGAGGCATTTCTCACTTGAGAATTCTAACAAATGCTGACAAATTTAAAGGCCTAAGGTAAGGCATAAATATACTACCAAATATATCAAAAAGCAACAAAAGACAAAATAGATAGGTGGGGCCTTAAGTTTAGCACAGTGATGTGTATCAAATGACTTAATCAAAAAAGGAAAAGGAAAACCCACAGATGGGGGCAAAAGTTTGGGTAGAAACACACCAGAGAAGAGACTGATCTCAAAAAGTTGATAGAATATTGCAGAATTTCAATAAGAAAAGGTCAAATAATCCAATTTTTGAAAATAGGCAGATGATATGAATAGAAAGTTCACCAAAGAAGAGATCCAGGCAACCAATATGAAGAAATGCTAAAGATCATTACCTACTTGCTTGATGCCGATCAAAACAATGATGAGATAGATATAAGCATCAATAGCAAAATGATTTTGAAAAATGTATAAACAAGGTCTGGAGTGATTAGAACCCTCATATGCTGCTCATGTAACTGTACAAATGTGCAATTACTGTGGAAAACAATATCCTTCCTCAAACAACTGGGAATAGATGTTCCATATGACCCTCTTTGCTGGGTATAAATAAAATAAGAGCTGAAAGGATGAACAGATAGATAGATGCACACCCATTTTCATCACAGCGGTGTTTAAAACAGCAAGGTGATAGAAACAATCTAAATTTCCATGAGTGGAGAAATGGGTAAATGAACTTTGGTATATACACACAATGGAATAGTATGCATCACTAAAGAGTGATGATGAAACTGTGAAGCCCTCCTGGCATGGACTGACTAGAGAACATTATGGTGAGTAAAATCAGTCAATCACAAAAGGAGACCACTGTTATAAGGGAAAGACGAAGATAAAGGTTTTCCTGCCAAAAGAAACACGTTTTGATGGTTATAGGTAGGGTGGTAGCGGAAGGGGGTGAAGGAAAGGAAGCTGCAGCCCCAGGTCAGAAGGTAGATAGGCGCTAACTTGGGTGAATGGGAAAATAATATTCTGCAAGAGGGAAGAAAGAAATCAAAAGGGATGCAGGGCAGGCTATTAGGAGAATTGACAAGTAGCTTAAGTCACTGGATACAAAATTGGTTATCTGAAATGTAAACCCCTACTTAATTCACTATAAAGAGTTTAAAGGAAAAGAAAATAGAGAATGCATGGATGAAAGGAGAAACAAAAGAAGAGAAAGAAATATGGAAAGCAGTAAAAAAATTTTTCTTGAAAGTGAGGAAAAAGGAAGAAAAGAAAAAATATATACAAAGAAAA
>NW_022104341.1:32610941-32630891 GCF_000313985.2 Echinops telfairi | reverse complement strand
TTTTTTTTTAAGTCAGGTATATCCCTAGCTATTTTAATTTGTGCTTAACTATTTTGAAGGGAACCACCTTTTTCATCTCCTCTATGTGGTCTTATCTGATGTGCATACCAGTGCAATAGACTTCTGTTTGTTGATCTTGTATCCTGCCACTCTGCCATATTCCTCTATTGCTTTCAGTACTCCCCTTGTGGAGCTCTTGGGATTTTCCATATATAAAATCATATCATCTTCAAATAATGATAGTTTCACTTCCTCCTTCCTCAGGCAAATGCATTTGATGTCTTTTCTTTGCCTTATGCTGTTAGCTAAAACCTCTAGTATGATGCTAAATAAGAGTGGAGACAAGGGGCATCCTTGTCTGGTCCCCTTTTTCAGTGGGATTGTTTGCATCTTTTCTCCATTGACTACCACGTTGGCTGTTGATTTTTCATGCATAGCTTATATTATTTTGAGGAATTTTCCTTCAATTCCTATCTTCCTGAGTGTCTTAAACAGGTATTGGTGTTAGATGTTGTTGAATGCTTTTTCCGCATCTATCGATATTATTATGTGATTTTTAGTTTTTCATGTCAATGTCGAGAATGATACAAATGGTCATTCGTATATTGACCCAGCCATCCCTTCATCCCTGGTATGAATTCCACTTGGTCATGGTGAATTATTTTTTCTATATGCTTTTGTATTCTATTGGCCAATATTTTGTTAAGGATTTTTGCATCAGTGGTCGTTAAGAATATTGGTCTGTAGTCCTCGATTCTTGTGGGATCCTTGCCCAGTTTTGGTATCAGAGTTATACTAGCTTCATAGAAGGAGTTTGGTAGTTTTCTGTCTTTTTATATGTTCTGGAAGAGTTTGTTTAGGATTGGTTCTTCCTTGAATGCTTTGTAGAATTCTCCTGTGAAACCATATTGTTCTACCCTGAACTCAGTTCTTCCCTGAATGATTTGTAGAATTCTCCTGTGAAGCCATCTGGTCCAGGGGATTATTTGTTTGTAATCCCTTGATAACCTTGTCTCTTTCTTCTATTGCTATGGGTCTGTTGAGATTCTTGGCATCCATCAGAGATAGTCTAGGGAGGGATTTTTTTTCCCTAAGAATTTTTCCGTGTCTTCCAAGTTGCTGAATTCATTGGAGTACAGTCCTTCATAGTACTGTGTAATTATCCTTTTGATTTCATTAGTGTCCGTTGTATTGTCCCCTCTTTCACCCCTCATCCTTGCTATTGAAATTTGTTCCTTACTTTCTTTGGTTATGTTTGCCAGCGGTCTGTTGATTCTTTTCAAAGAACCAACTTTTAACAACATTGATTTTTTCCCATAATTTTCTTATTTTCCCTCTCCTGAAACTCCGCCTTGATTTTTATTATTTCTTTTCCTTTGCTATAGTAGGATTGTCCTGTTGACTCTGCTCTAGTTACTGTAAATTTTTCCCCAGCATATGAATCAAGAGTCTCTCTTCCTTTCTCGGGTGTGCATGTATTGCTATGAAGCTTCCTCTGATAACTGCCTTTGCTGTGTCCCATAAATTTTGGTACATCATGTTCTCATTCTAATTGGTTTCTAGAAATTTCCTAATTTCATCTCTGATCTATGCCACTATGCATTCCGTTTACAGAGTTATTCATCCTCTAATTGTTTGCTCTTGTTTTCTTCACCTTTTGTTGCTTTCTAGCCTTATGGCACAGTGGTCAGAGAGAGAGGTCTATCTGCTATCAATGTGCTTAAATTTATGTCCCAGGGTGTCGTCTATCTTTGAATATGTGCCATGTGGGCTTCAAAATAATGTGAATTTATTTGTATTTGGATGAAAAAGCTCTGTAAATATCTATCAGGTAAAATTGTCTAATTGTAGTGTTTAGATCTCTAGCCTCCTTACTGAGTTTATTTCCCTGTGATCTTTCTTTCTCAGAGAGGAGTGTATTGAAGTCACCTACTATAATTGTTGAGGCTGTGATTTCCTTTTTCAAATTTTTGAGTGTTTGGTTGAAATATTCAGTGGGTCTCTCATTCAGGGAATATATATTTTAAATGCTTAGTGATGCTTTGTCTACCATTCCATTGAGCATTACAGTGTCCCTCCTTATCTCTTTTTATGGTTTGCACTTTGAAGTAAATTTTATCCGAGATTAGGATTGCAACCCCTGCTCTTTTTTTGAATTGCTATTTGCTTGGTATGTTTTTCTCCAGTCTTTGATTCTCAGCCTATTTTTGTCTGTAGTCTTGAGATGTGTCTCCTGTCGGCAGCAGATTGATGGGTTGTTTTATAAGCCAGTCTGCTAGCCTCAGTCTCTTAATGCTTGAGTTCACTCCATTGATATTCAGGGTTATTATCTCTATCTGTGGACTCTGTGATGCCATCTTCTACCTTTTGTGTTGGGTGTTTTCCTACGTCCCTTTCTTATCACTGTGTTGTGCGTGCGTGTGTGTGTGTCATTCATTCTTGACTTCTTTCCACCCTTAAGCCAATGCTACCTTGGGGGCTCGTTTCTCTTTGCTGACCTCTGAGTGGGGTTGTTCTTTGTGGCAGTCTCTCATATATGCTTAGTGAGTGCCATTCTTCTGCTCATACTGGGTCGTCAAGGATCTTTTGTAGGGCTGGGGTTCTTCTAACATATTCTTTGAGTTTTTCTTTGTCTGGGAAGACTCTTACTTCTCCATCTATCTTGATAGATAATTTGGCTGAGTAGAGTATTCTTGGGTTTGCGTTATTTTCCTTCAATTTTTGGAATACGTTACTGCACTATCTCCTCTTCTTCATAGTGTCTGCTTATAAGTCTGAGCATATTTGTATCTGGGAACCTTTATATGTGATTGCTTGTTTTTGCCTAGAAGCCCTCATGATTTTCTCCTTTTCCTGAAAGTTGGATAGTATTACTATCATTGCCTTGGTGACCTCTTCTTGGGATTCAGTCTAGCTGGTGTTCTTTCAGCCTCCTGAATGGTTGCTTGGTTTTCATTCATTAAGATGGGGAAGTTTTCCTGGAAGAATGTCTTCTTTGTTGTGTCTGTCTCTGGTAATCCAATTATTCTGATGTTGTTCCTCTTCATAGCAGCAGACATAGCTCTTAGATTGTCTTCAGCTTCTCTAATGATCTCATTAGATTTTTGTTCGCGTTTGTTAAAGTGTGCTTGGCTGTCTTCTAGGTCACTGGTGCAGTTCTCTTCCTCCTCCAGTCAATTGGCAAAGTCCGTGTCTCATCCCTAAGCTCTTGTATTTCCCTTTGGTGTATGTATTTATGTCCTCTATCATTTCATCCTTTTTATGTATTGTTTCCATCATATCCTGTATTATTCCAAGCAGAATTCTGAAAATTTTGTTCTGTGGCAAATCAATGTCTACTTCTATGCACATCTACCATTGCCTTTTGTTTCTCCTCTTTTTCGTTGAGGTTCTTGGGGCTGATTGCTGTTTGCATTGCTGAGGAGCCAGGTGCCGTTTACCAGGGAGCCAAAGAGCACTGGCTCTCTCTGGGAGAATTGTAGGAATGCTTCTTCGAACTGCCTGCAACTAATTTCACTACAAAATTGACCTACCGCTTTATCCACATGTGGCTTCATTCTTTCCCTAGTCATCCAGTATTCTGTTATTTGGAGGGTAAGTTGGATGGTCTTCTCAGGTGACACTGGTTGGGTTGTTATAGACCCACAAGGATGGTGCTGTACTGGGCGATCTCACAAGAAGCCGTGGTGGTGTGGCCCACGGCAGCTTGGGGAACTGCAGAGGGTGTGCGGGGGTTCCCATTGCAATGGGAGTGTTACAGAGGTTGGTGGGTTGCCTGCTTTGGTGTAGAGCACCGTGAATGGTGGGTGGGATTGTCCTGGTCAAGTAGATCACTGCACAGGTTGGGCAGGGGTTCCTGCAGCAGCATGGAATATTTATGAGTGTTGGCCAAGGTGCCTTAGGTCATGTGAGGCACTACTGCAGGTAGAAGGAAGTTCCCTCAGTCACATGGGTCCACAGAGGACATATAGGAGCTCCTCCAGCCATGCAGTCAGGATTTTCCCTGAAGTAGGTGGGCGAGATTTCCTCAGCCACATGTTAAGCACTGCAGTGGGCTGGGGGCAGAATTTCCCCGGGAAGAAGGTGGGCAGAATTTCTGCCAGAAGAAGTTGGGTGGGATATCCTCTGGTGGAGGATGGGTGGGCTTTCTCCAGCCTAGGGTTATGCTACAGATGGTGGAGCTCTCCCAGCTGCATGGAGGGCAGGCGTAAATGCCTTAGGCTAAGAGGAGTGGTCTGGATGTCAGCAGTGGTGTGTGAAAGAAAAGGGAAAAGAAAAAAATTAAAAAATTAAAAAACTAAGCCTGCTGAGACTGTAGGGGGAATAGAGAGAAGAGCAGGAAACACAGATAACTATATCTGAGCCCTGATCCCTGACCATTTAATCCCTGCTCTGATGTGGCGGCAAGCTGTGGCTGTGTTGAGATAAAGCCCTTGGGTGGGCTCCAAATGATCCCAGCTCCAGCCGAGACAGTGGTGGGGCTAAGATCATACCCTAACCAGCCTCCACAGTGGTAAGTCAAAAACTCCCAGCTCCTCAAAACCTAGTGGATCTGTGCCTACTTATCTTTAGGATGCTCCTCCTGTGACCTAGCATTGTGGAATTTCCCTCTCAGTAACTCTCCTTTGCTGATTTCTACAGAGTCCCTCTGGTATGTGTTACTCAATTGCCATCTTCCCAGAAGTTGAGTGGCTGATTTTTTGCAAGTGGTAAGTATCTTCCTTCTTCCTAGAGTGTCTAGATCAGTGGTTCTCAACCATGGGTCGTGACCCCTTTGGGGGTCGAATGTCCCTTACCAGGGGTCACTCAATTCATAACAGTAGCATAATTATAGTTATTAAGTAGCAACAAAAATAATTTTATGGTTGGGGGTCACCACAACATGAGGAAGTGTATTAAAGGGTCACAGAATTAGGAAAGTTGAGAACCACTGGTCTAGATGTTCTACTGAAACCTGTCTACCATGGGTGACACTGCTATTTGAAATAGCATCCAGGATCACAGCAATATGCAGGCCACCCCAGGATGGCAAACTGACAGATGAAGTCGCATTTTTAAAAACTTACTTTTATCTACATCTTATCATAAAGTACTCTGGAAATTTCAACTGTATCTATCAGTTTATTGGGTATTTCTCTCTTGCTTACATTACCATAGGCAACTGCATTTCCAACAGTAATGCCAAAAGTTTTGGACAGCAATTACTTAATGTCTTCAAAGTGCTCATCAGAGCTTTAGATAATACTGTCCTTCCTAAGATGTTGTCACATGTTTCAGGTTTTCATTTTGGCAGCACATCACTTTCAGGTATCAAATTCTATGTACTCACTGCTGCATAAGCTATCCCAAACTTAGTGGCTAAAATAACAAATATTTCATTATGATTCATGATTTTATTGCTTAGGAGTTTAGGCACGGCTCAGCTTGGCAATCTCCAGCTATGTGGAATTGATGGAGAGGATTCTGTGGTCATCAGTTGGTAGATGGATTTCTCTGGAGGATCTAAGAGGGTTTCGCTTTCTTATCTGCCACCATGGAGGTTTAAAAAGTGGAGCTCAGTTGGGACTACTGACTGGCCTTTCTAGTATGGCAGTCCTTATTTTGTAGCTTCTTACTCAGTAACCAAGCATTTTTAAGGAGGGTGTCATAAACAAAAAAATGTGGAAGTGTTCAGGTTCTTTTTAGGTTTTGAAATTGTTTTTTATGCACTTATTTTTTTATTCTGTTGACAAATAGTCACAAGTCCTATAATAATTCAAGCTTCAAGTAAACAAGATAAAAACTCTCTTCATGGAATGGGTGTCAAAGAAATTTATAATACAAAAGATGATTTTTTATTTCTTCCATTCAATTCCTAATAATATATAGGGCTTTCTGACGGAGTGGACCAACTCTGGATTTTAAATTGGACTCCTTGAGGTTCTAGTTCTGTTTCTTCTCTTGCTTGGTGGTGTTTGAGCTGAGGTAAGTAACTTTTGGCTTTTAGTTCCTATCATACCTAAAATGGAGATGATAATAATAGTTGACATGCACTAGCTCAGGGGAATGTTGTGCCTGTTAAAAAATAAGTATTCAAAAAGAACTTCCTAAAATGCTTTAGGAAGTAGAATAATAAATTACCATAACTAATTGGACCATTACAAATTCACCATATTTTTTTATTTAGTGAGAAAATTGGGTCTCTGCTTTGTGTGGGAACATAAGAACCATCTCGGACTCCTAGTACACAATCAACACTCACATTTCAGACACATGAGTCCATGCTACAACATAGGTTTATTATATCTTTGTGTGTGTGTGTGTGTGTGTGTGTGTGCACGTGCCAAGCAATGTGTGTGTTTTCATTTATTCTTTGCAACACCCCTTAGAAGAAGACACCATTATTAATATCTTAATCATGTTTTCTGACTCATTTTTGTTCTGGAGTTTAAATTCTCACACATCCTTTGCATATTTATACATAATACATCTTAAAAGAGTCTAATGAAAACTTTAGTAGAGTCTGTAGGGGTTTTGTTTAAATTCTATGGAAATCTTTCCTTTTTATTTTATGCGAACAGTCTTGCAAACTGAGATAAAAACAGATTTATAAAGATATCAAAATGATATAACTAAAGGGAGAGGGAGAAAGAGAAGCAGAGGAATTAGCAGAAGCTGGTTTTACTTAAAGAAGACTACATGTGCAACTTTTTAAAATGTATCCCTTTTCCAGGACAAAGTTTTCTTTCATGTCAAATGGGAAGATGAAATTAGATGAACTTAAATCCCTCAACATTCCCGAACAGGTGTGAAATGCTACATTTGCGAGTCCAGTGCCAAGTCAAAGAAATGAAGACACAGAGTGTCTTAGGAAATGGAAAAAATGAGAAAGTGTGTATGCAATTTTGACTTACAAACTTATTATAGATACCTTACCATAGAGTTGAAAAACAAACAAACAGATAAAAAAATTCAAGATAAAACATGAGATGAAGCCCAGGCACCAAATAATGCAATTTTTAAAAAAGTTTCATTCATTATTTCAAAAAGGATTTATTGAACATAGTATGTGGCAGGTCTTATTCTAGGTATCTGTGATACTGCAGTTAATAAAAATCTTGCCCTCACAGAACTCATATATTAGGTTGGGAATATTGTTGTTGTATTCTTTCTTGTTAATTCTGACTTATAACAACCCTATGGGACACAGTGGAAATGTTCTTTACCTAAGGTTTTCTTTTAAAAAAATTATTCTATTTATTCAAGAACCTCTAAAAACAGTTATGAAGAACTTGAGTAATTCTGGCAATTTTTTCTATCCGAAATTAATTAAACATGAAATCAAGATGCATTGATAATTACTAGGGATGGGAATGTGAAAATTGGAAATGAAGGCAAATGAGAAGGTGGCTAATGTAGCTTGGTGATACAATGAAACTGGATACCATGACATACTTTAGAAAGACCAATGCTTTCTTAATTGCAAATGCATTTTTTCCCCAAACATAAATTCCAATTGTACAAGAGTCTTGCTGATATAAGTTTTCTAGGTGGTAATCTCCTCAGCAGCAGATTGCCAAGACTTCTCGGCAGAGCTGCTGGCTGGTTTCAACCACCGATCTTTTGTTTAACAGCCAAGCACTTAACCGTTGTATCATCAGGGATCCTTAATAAACAATTTAATTAAGTAAAAGATATGTTAGGAAATTGTAAGTGCTGATCAGAAGAATTAAATGGTGGAGTTGATAGAACACGTTGGGTCAAATTTACAACACCAGATAGGGTGGCTTAAAGAAAACATCACCAAGTAAAATATCTGAAGGAAGTAAGGGAATGAATCGTGAGGACTTCTTGTCATGGACAAAATGAAAGCAATCGGAAGGCATTCCAGGCAGAGGAAACAGCAAGTCCAAAAGTACGAAGATGGAAGCATATCTGACATGTTCAAGGAATAACAAAGAAATTGGGGAGTTTAAAGGAGGTAAATGAAGAAGAAAACATTAGGAGTGGAAATCAGAAGGAAGATGTTGGGAAGAGTGCCTTATGTTCTCTTTTAATGAAATATCTGGTTGTTATTTTGAGAACAGCTTAAAGAAAAGCAAGGACAGAGCAGCAAGAATAATTAGAAAGTCAGGCAAGAGATGATGATGATGATGATCAGATGATAATGACAACGACAGTGACGAGAAGGAATAGGATTGTAACAGTAGAAGCAATGAGAAATGAAATTCTGGATTTATTTTGAAAGTAGAACCAACAAGATTTACTGGATGGTTATGATATGCAGGATGTAAAAAGAGATGTCAAGGAAACTCCAGTATGTTTTGAACTGAGAGTTGCTAGCTGCTAATATGGAACTGTCATTTTGAGATGGTGAGGGTCATTAGGAATTTAATTTCCAGCATGTCACCTGTTAGGTTCATAATAGATATCCATTCATGCAGGTATCATGTGTCATGGATGCATGGGCATGGATTTTTAGGGAGTAAGAACTAGGCTATAAACATAAATACATTAGATCATGAAATTGTTTGAGTTTTCCAATAAAATAAAGAGAAGGTCCAAGGACTGAGCTCTGAGGACTCCCATGCAGAGATAAGGGAACACAGCAGAGATGACTAGAGAAGTTGGAATCAAACCAAGCAGGCAGAGAAGGTTGGAAGCCTACTGAAAGAAAGGGTTTCAGAGAGGAATGGATGATATAGTCAACTATTACTGCTGACTGCTTAAGTAAGGTAGAGACAAGAAATGAATACTATTTTTAGGCATGGAGAAATCTTTGAAGTCTTGAGAGGTGCAGTGTCTTTAGAATGGTGTAAATGAGTTTGAGAAAGAAAGGAATAGAGAAATTATGGACTGTGTGTATAGATGCTCTTTCAAAGAATTTTAAAATGTGAGAAAGGGAGATAGCTACAGAAGAAATGGAATAAAGAATATATCTATATTTATATGAGTGTATATATATGAAAATGCTATTTTTGAATATGAAGAGAATGATTAAATGGAAAGAGAAAAATAAAAAATCAACCATTGATGATACAGTACAAAGAAGGGAACACTGCTGGAGCAAAGTTCTTTAGTGAGCGAGTGTGGAAAGGATGTAGTGGGAAGTAGCTGCTTGGCTATGGGGACGGGCAGATCATTAAGAGTCTTAGGGGAGGAGAGTCAGTAAATGGGCAGAGATGCAGCTAATAGGGCAAATTTAGTGGTGAAAGTTGTGTCAGGTTTTCCTTTGATTGCTTCTCTTTTCTCACTGACACTGACAGCAAAATCACCAGTTCAGAGAAATGATAACAGTGCTTTTTGGAGGCTTGAGGGTGGTGGAGTAGGTATGTAACTGTTGTCCAGGAAAGTAGGAGAGTGAGCAAAAAAGTATATTAAAAAAGCTGCACTCAAAGCATTAGCAACAAACAAGACTCCAGGAATTACCATAAATCTTTCAGCAACTAATGAAGTACTGGAAGTACCCACAATTGCCAAGAAATTTGGAAGAAAGCTACCTGGCCTACATACTGGAAGAGATTTATATTTGTACCCATTCCAGAGAAAGGTGGTCCAACAGCATATGAAAATTAACCAACAGTATCATTACTTCCGCATGCAAGTAAAATTTTGTGGAAGATCATTCAACAGCAGTTGCAGTAGTACATTGACAGGGAGCTGCCAGAAAGTCAAACCAGATTCAGAAGATGACGTGGAACAAGCTGAAAGCAGAGAATAACAGAGCGATGTTTATTGTGTTTTATTGACTCTTTTGGGCAGTTGATTGTGTGTATCATAAACAACTATGGATATCATTGAAAAGAATGGGGATACCAAGACATTTTTCTATGCTCATGCATAACCTCAAGGGGAAATCATTCATAAAGAACAAGGGAATACTGCATGGTTTAAAATCAGGAAAGCTGTACCTCAGGATTGGATCTTCTCACCATACTTATTCAATCAGCACGCTGAACAAATCATCTGAAAACCTGGTCTATAGGAAGAAGAATTCAGCATCAAGAATAAAGTAGGGCTTATTAACAACCTGAAATATACAGAACTCACACCCATACTTGTTGAAAGTTGAGGAGAACTTGCAGTACTTGCAGAAGAAGATCAAAGATTGTAGCCTTCCATAAGGATGCAACTCAGTGATAAGAAAACAAAAATCCTCACAACTGAACCAATAGGTAAAAATATGATAAACACAGAAAAGATGGAAATTGTCAAGGATTTGATCTTGCTTAGATCCACAATAAATGCTCATGGAAGCAGCAGTCAAGAAATCAAAGGACATATTGTCTTGGGTAAACTTGCTGTTAAAATCCTCTTTAAAATATTGAAGAACAATGATGTCACCTTGAGGATTAAGGGTTCCCTGACTCAAACCATGATATTTTTAGTCACCTCTTATGCACGTGAACATTGGGCATTGAATAAGGATGATCAAGAATGAATTCATGCATTTCAATTATGATGCTGGCAAAGAATATTGAAAGTACCATGGACTACCAAAAGAAAAATCAAATCTGTCTTGAAAAAAATCACAGCCAGAATGCTCCTAAGAACCAGTGATGGCAAGACTTACTTTTATGTAGTTTGGGCATGTTTTCAGGAGAGAACAGTCTCTGGAGAAAACCAACAGGGCCGTCAAAGACCCTCGAGGAGATGGGCCCACACAGTGTCTGCAACAACGAGGCAAACACAAGTGTGAGGATCTTGCAGAACCAGGCAATGTTTTATTCTGTTGTCCATGACGTCGATATAAGTTGGACCCAACTAGATGACGCCTGTGACAGTTAGCTTTTATGCAACTTGTATGGGTGTGAAAGGGTCAGGGTGGAGTCCCACTTGTGAATCAGATGGTTCCTTCTTGGGGTGTGGCCGTTTTATAAAATAGACACTGAGAGCTTCTTCCTCCTGTCTCCTTGCTGAGCTCCTCCTTCAGACTCTATGTCTGCCTACAGGGATGGACCCCTGGGGGTGGCCAACCCTCGGAACCATCCTGGAGCTGCCAGGTGTCCTGCCTTGTCCCACCGACTGTGGATCCGCATGGCTGTGATCTCCCTGCTCCCCACTTCACCTTTCTATCGCTGGCAGGCAATTATGTGAGTATGAAGAGGTCCCTCGAGAGCATCAGTCCATTGACTTGAGTTTGATTGGGCAAGGACACCTTCTTGATATAAAATTGCTTTGATATAAAGTTCCTTCTTACACATATATGATCATCACTGGTTTTCTTTCTTTAGGCTGGACAACCCAACCTAACACAATTTGGTGCTTGGGAGTGGAGTTCTAGAGAAACAAATCATGAAGATGGAGAGTGGGGCCATGTCTGACCTATGCTGTATGACATTTGGTGGCCTTGACTTTTCCTTCTTCTTTAGGTGTCCAGATGAATTCCTATGGAGGGCTATATGGTCTACTTGTTTGGTATCTGGAAAGCATATAAGAAGTAAAGCTTTTGATTCTTAGGACCTGTCTTTGATTATTCCCACCTGACACGGTACAAAGGAATGTAGTGGATGTTAAATTGCAGGTCAGGAAACAGAAGCACGTTTTGGACTTCCCTGAGGCAAAAGTTATGGTGCTTAGACAGAATGGTTGACTGAAGGCCAGGGCTGCTGGACTTATCCTCCAGAGGCCTAAGGCCATATGCATATCTGATGGGATCATCTCAAAGAACTTTGAATTTGAGTACTTTAAAAGAATTGTGTTTAGATTTTGCCTGTGCTAGGATTATATTGATTTCTCCTATATACTATATAGTCTTACATACGATAGAAACGGATATTGGAAATTATGATTGGCTAGAGCTCGTAAGCTCTCCTGTTTTCGTCCTTTAAGATTAGATTTACTGAAAGGTGCCATTAGGAGTTACCTGGATGAAATGGCTTTTTGTTGGAATCCAAGTTAGAAGGTTTAGAAAAGGTAAGCTCACCCAGTGCTTTGAATGTCAGGATATTTGCATTTGAAAAGACATGCAACTAGAACTACTGGGAGACTAAAGAGAAAAAGACGACTTTAGCTTTTTGAATTTTGAACAAGGGGTTTGCCTGTGGATGTGCCCGTGCTGGAAAAACCTGTGCCCTTCAGTACCCTTCTTTAGGACTGAAAGTCAAAGGGAGACTTCAGGCAACCTGAAATCTTTGCTAAGTGAACACCTGGGTTCACTTCTGAGTGGAAGTGAGGGAAATGAAGCAATGGAGATATGGGTTGAGTTTGGCTACTGATACCCATGGACTTGGTTGATAGGGATGAGAGGAGAGAAGAGAATTGGCTGGCTTATCTGAAGTTTAAAGAGTCATAGGGCATATGAGCCTATGGCATTGCTTAGTTCCAAAGAGCTTAGATTGTTGAAAATAGGTGTAGGAGCCAGTGGTCTGATGTGGGGGAGTTGTAGGGAAACGCCTTAGACTGCTACCGCGCCCACTGACCTGGTTTGGAATGGCTAAGGGCTGAGTTGACCCGAGCCCTCCCAGTGATGAGGAAGATGTTTGATCCTGAGATTGGCTGTGCTTTGCTTGCTGGCTTGATGGATGGCCAGGTCCAGATTTGTTTGCTTATGGATGCAGACACGCAAGGGTACAAATGGAATGAGAATTCTTCATATCAAAGAATGTGAGCATGGATTATGGAGCCAAATGAAATGAAATCCTTGACAACTTCAACATTTTCTGTCTTGATGTTGTTTATTGGCCTAATTTTGAGGATTTGGATTTTCATTAAATACAGCTGCAGTTCATCCTGAAGGCTGAAGCCACTGACTTTCCCTATTAGATACTCCAAGGCCTCCTCACTTTCAGTCAGCAAAGTTGCGTTATCTGCATATCCAAGTTGTTAATAAGCTTTCCATTAATCATGATGCCAAATCCTTTGTCCAGCTTCTAAGATTATTTTCTCAGAATACAGAAGGAATAAGGATGGTGAAAGGATGCAACTCTGATAAACACTTTTCCTTTTTAAAAATTGTTTTGTTTTGATGACTGCCTCTTGGTCTATGTACACTTTCTGTATGAGAGCAGTGAAAATTTCTCAAATTCCTAACCTTCTAAATGTTTTCAGTCATCCTTTGCAGAGTCCAAGGCCTTTGCGTAGTTCATGAAACACAAGAAATGTCTTTCTGGCTTTCTCTGCTTTCCTCTGACATTTATCTGATGTCAGCAATGATACCCTTCATTCCATGATCTCTTCGGAATCCGAATGGAATTTCTGGCAGCTCCTGGTGGGATAGCTGCAACTATTGTTAAATTATCTTCAGCAAAATTTATTTGTGTGTGATATTAATGATGTTCTTCACTGATCTCTGCATTCTGTAGTGTCATCTTTCTTTGGAATGGGAACAAATATGGATCTCTTCCAGGTCTGTGGCCATGTAGCTCCTTTCCAGTTTCTTTGGCAGAGGCTAGTGGGTGCTTCCAGGGTTTCATCAGCTTGTTTAAACATTCCATTTGGTATCTCATTAAGTCCTGGAGCCTGGTTTTTGGATAATGGTTTCAGGACAGCTGAAACTTCTTGCTTCAATACCATCAATTTTTGTCATATGCTACCTTTTAAAATGGTTGGACATTGACCACTTTTTTTGAGTACATTGATTCTGTGTTATTTTTTCTATCTGCTTTTGATGCTTCATGCTTTGGTTCATATTTTACCTATAAAATCTTTCCGTATTCCAACTCAAGGCTTGAAGTTTTTCTACTGTTCTTTCAGCTTGAGATAGGCTGAGCATGTTCTTTCTTTTTCTCCTTTGAACTGAAGTCTTTGCTTATTTGGTGATAATACTTTGTCTTTTTGAGCTGCTCTTAGAAGTTTTCTGCTCAGTTCTTTTATTTCATCATTTTTTCCCTTTGCTTTAGGTACTCTACACTCAAGAGCAAGTTCCAGGGTCTATTCTGACACCCATTTAGATCCTTCTTTTGCCTTTTGCTTTGCTTATGTTTTGCTTATGCTCCTTGATTTCAGCCCCCAGCTTGTCAGGTCTTCTATCATTAGTGCTGTTCTTGCATCAAATCTATTCTTGAAGTATGCTCTAAATTCAGGCAGGATTTATTCAAAATTGTGTTTGGGCTCTTGTGGATGCATTTTAATTTTCATCAACTTCAATCTGAGCATGCACATGGTGGTCTGTTCCCCAGTTGGCCCCTGACCTTGCTTTGGTTGCTGATCTTGGGTTCTCTGCTGTCTCTTCTCACAGATGTTGTCAATTTAGGCCCATTGTACTTCATCTGGTAAGGTTCATGTTGGTAGTTGCCATTTATGTTGTTGAAAAAATGAATTTGCAGTAAAGAAGTTGTTGATCTTGCAAAATTCTATCATGGGATATCCAGGTTCATTTCTACCACTAAGACCACATTCCTCAACTGCTGTTCTTTCTTTGTTTACAACTTTCTCATTCCAATCAATAATAGTTGACAGTGCATCTTGGTTGCATGCTCAATCAATTTTAGACTTAAGAAGTTGGTAGAAATCTTCAATTTATTCATCACTAGCTTTAGTGGTAGGTGTATACATTTGAATAATAGTTGTATTCACTGGGCTTCCTTTGATAGGTTTATGTATTGTCCTACACAGAGACCATTGGATTTGTAGATAAAACTTGACATGTTCTTTTCAGTGATGAGTGTGATGCCATTCCTCTTGCATTTGTCATCCGTGGCATCGTGAGCCATCTGATTCATTCAAAATGGTCAATTACAGTCCATGTCAGTCCATTTCACATATTGATCATTATGTGTCCCATTTCATCTTCGATGACTTCCCATTTTAGTCGTTTCACACATTGTACATTACACATTCTAATTATGATGGACATTCGCAGTTGTTTCTTCTCATTTTGAGATTTGCTCTACCAGCAAATGAAGGTCCCCCAAACTCTATTTTATCTGTGTCATTAAAGTTGATGTTTCTACTTTGAGGAGGCTGCTCCTCCCCTGTTGTATTTTGAACACCTTCCAGCCCATGGGTGTCATCGGCTGATACTCTATCTGGTAAGATGCTGCTGCTATTCGCAAGGCTTTCAGTGCCTCATCCCTCTGAAGTGGGCAGTCTCTTCCTGCGTCTCCGTCTGCTCTCAGCCTGGAATCTCCTCTGAACCCTCTCCACCATGCTGCTGTTTAAACTTCTGGTGGCAGAATTTCTAGCACCACAGCTATTCAAGCCACCAGAGATCAACAAACTACCAGAGATGAGTGGTGGATCACTTGATCATATGACGTGACTTCTAGATTGTTAATTTTTACCTGGAATTTCTTTGTCTAATTCCCTTCTTTGTGGAATGCTCTCAGGGCTTCTGCATGAAAGTGAAACTGTCACTTTTGCTCATTGTTCAAAGCAAGTCCAAGCTAAGCTTCATGCCAATGTGGTGGGGAAAGAGAACAAGTAATTTGGAATAAAAATGTCATAATAGCATGACATAATAATAATATAATTTGGAATAATAATATAATTTCATCAATGACAACTTTTCCACATGTGGCAGGAGAAATCATCTTCAAACAACACAATAGCGCAAATCACTTCTTCCCCAAACACAGCTGACACTTAGCCCCCAGGAGTAAGCTCAGGGTGACTTGACACTTAGTATGAATTTCTGGGTGTAATTTTATGTCTGGCCCTGTGGATTAAATGATTTTGATTTAGAATTTAGAAAATATCTTACCCTCAGGGACACAGGTTATGTATTTCATCACATACATTATAGGTATTATATTAAAAGCAGCCATGCCAAGTTTCACAAAATGTATCTTATATACTCGGAGAAAGAGCCCCTTCACAGACCTGTCCTTGGGGACCTTTTAGTTTCATATACTCAAGACCTGTTTTATAAAAACAAAAATATAATATAATGGGGGAAAGAGTTCAGCTGGCAACTCAGTAAAATAAAAATCCAGATATGGTAGAGTGTTCCATCTCTATTCCATGACTAGCAAGAGGAAATGTGTAGTTTGAGAAAGACTGGGGGTATTTCTCCAAGACACCGTTATTACCAAGCCCGAGTCCTTGAGATTTCTCACACTGAGCATGGTGCCCTGAACAGATTGGGGAGTTGGCTTGAGTAATTGACTGGGAATGTCCTCAATGAGACGAGAAACTTGAGACCGGTAATGAAAGTATCACGGCTGACATAGATGTTTGGTATGTTGGTCTAAATGTTTCCATATTTGCCCTGTCAGCACACAGAGAACCAAGATTGGGTGCTGCTTCTTTACTTTCATTTTAGTGAGACTTTTCTTCTTTGTTTGTGAACCTGTTGTTCTGACAGCTGACAAAGGACATTCCGAGAACTTTGCCAGAGCCCAAAGTGGGCACCACCGTGGGGATTGCTCCTCATAGATTTGTCCTATGACCCTTCTCTGGAGAAAACATTCAGGTAATGCCTTCCCCATGGAAGCTCAGTCCCCATCAACTCACCACTGGTGCCCTCATTAGGGTATTTTTCTTTCTTTAAGGATTTTTCCCCAGTTCATCTCGAGCTCCCACCCCTGTGAATTCAGTGTCCATGAAGAGGACTGGGTAGCTGTCCCCTGAGATTACCCTGGGGTTATTTTTAGAGCAGGCAGTTTGGAAAATTTATTTTCTTTTGCTGACTGCCACAGGGTTGTCTGTACTCTGATTTAGAACCCAGAACTTTCTACTTTGAATGGAAGAGTAGCTCATCCAGACCTTTTCCTTCAAGTTGCAGAAATTCTGATACAATGAGGATGAGAGATTTGCTGAGAGTTTCCTAACCATCCAGCTTTCGAGTGTTTTCTTTGGTCCTTTGGTCTCAGGTCTGTAAGGTGTCTAATTGTGTAAAATGGCAAGTTATCTTGACTAAATTAGACAGATTGCAGGTTAAAACTCCACTTCTTAAATCTCAATTGATCCCCTGAGCCATGGAGAATCCCGACAAGTATTATTATGACTATCAAACTACACACTCAAAAATTATTTCCCTTGGGAACTTTCACTTAACCCAGACAAAAAGAGATTACTATTAAACCAACAACAGCAATAACAACTCCCCCCCACAAAAAAACCCCAAACAAACAAGAAAAAACCTCATTCCACTTTGTACCAGCTTTCTTGTTTCCCCCCCCATTTTATATCTCATTCAAAATTATATTGAAATGTTATGATCTCTCTAGCGTCTGTCTATTATTAAGTTGAACTTTCTGAAATTTCCAGTATTAAGCTGACCCATACAGGTGGGAATTTCATCTATATTACATGTACCTACAGAAAGGTGTAATAAATTGTGAAGATTCTTGTGTAGAAATATGCAAGTTATTGACCATAATGACAACTAATTGAAAATACGAAATAGAGTTAAGTGTATCCAAGGTTTAATACAATTATCTATAAAATAAAGGAGTGGTCACATATCAAATAGGAATTTTCACATGGAAGAGCCTTCCAGCTTCTGATAGACTAAAAGAAAAGCGATGTAACTGGGTTTCACACGTGTGCTAATATGCCAGAATTCTCTGTGTGCGCCAGCCGTGACCACTACTCAGCATGCTTCACTCATTCCGGTCTTTGAAAAACCTGTGCCTCGTGCTCTTCTCTCTCGGTCTTTGTCTGTCCCTTCTCCCCCTACCTTTTATGGTCAGACTTCTGACAGACTTCTGTCATTTTGTAACACATCACAATCTGTGCTCTGTCACCAACATTCCACTAAATCATCCGTTTTTGCCAAAGCCACTAATGACCTTGGACTAATTCAGTGGTTTCTTTTCTGTCTTACCTGCCTTTCCTATCATATTAAACAGGGTGGACTAAGATTTGCTTCTTAAAATTTTATCTCTTCCTTTGCTTTCATAATCTCTGTTTCTATTAATTTACAGATCTGTCCTCTCAATTAGATTGTTAGCCTCTTGAGGGGACAGGATCAGTGCCGTATTCAGCTCTATACCCGAGGGTCTGACTTAATGTAGGTACTAGCAGGGACTTATATATTTTGAGAGACTAAATGAATGCAATTATTTTTAAAAGTGCTATTGAATCCACTCTGATTTACGGTAACCTTATTTGTATCAGAGGAGAACTAAGCTCCATAGGGGTTTCAGTAGCTGATTTTTCCAAAGTAGATCACCAGGCCTTTCTTCCATGGGTATACTAGAAACTCCAACCTTTTGGTTAGTAGCTGAGCAAATGATCTGTTTCCACCACTCAGAGTCTTTTTTTAGAAATTATAGCTCTGTATTAGTTATTCATAATTGCTCATAATTGTTGGTTTTAAAAAAAATTAATTTCCACTCATCAGGAACTTCCTTGCCCTATACATTTAAAAATAATCTGTAGCTAGCAGGAACCACATTCTTTCTATTTCCATCATAGAAAACCTACTGGATAATTGGGGGGCAAGGCAGGTATGCCTGAGGTACCTGCTGCTTTCTTCTCACACGACTACCTCTAATCCTGGGCAGTTATAAATATGCTGGGCCATCAGTCATGTTTTGTCTTTTTTTGTTTTTAGTAGCTACTAACTCTAAGGAAAAAAGACTCATGTCCCTTTCCCTTCCTCCCTGGGGTATATCGCAGGATGTCACACTTACAGATCCAATAAAGTGTATGCAGCAAACAGCCACTTGTTGCTCACTTAGGCATATGACCTGGGAGAAAAACATGGGAAAAAAGAACCCAAGACTCAAGGAGAACAAAAGAAATGAACCAGCAGACTATGTCACACACACACACACACACACACACACACACACCCTGATGCATCTTTAATTTCTGTTGTTTTGGTTGGAAAACAGCTGCAGGTGTCCTCTAATAATAACTCCATTTTCCCAAATATCAACTGTCATATCTAATCTGTTACAGTCACCATATAGCCTCCTGTTACAGCACATTTCTTTCATTACAAATTTAGTAGCAGAGATTTGAATGCTCAAGCTACATTCAAGTTAGTCAATTAATGCATTATTTGTGAGTTAAATGTTATTAAAAACAGGTTCTGAATTTGCTAATGATTTAGTAGACCCAAGGCAATATTCCAATCTAATTTTTTTATTATTGAAAATGGAAGAACACTTCGAACAATGGTAATGGAGATGGGTGTCAGAGATACTTTGGCTTCTCCCACCAATTTCAATGTTTCTTTTCTTTTCTTTTTAAATTTAGAGTACGTTGCTTTTGACACCTGTACTAACCAGTTGTGGCATAATAAAGAAAAACAAATTATGCAGAAGAAAAGAGCCTAAATACGATTGTGGATGGTGTTCTGAAAAATCACCAGGTAGTTTGGAATGTCTCAGTGCACAGGTTCCCCACACAATTCGGCATCTTTTGATTTACAGTGTCATTCTAGCAACACAGCAGATAAGGTTAGAAGTCAAGGAAATTAAGTATTATTAGCATTCCACAGTTGTCAGGCTGCATGAATGAGGCCTATGTCTTTTGAAATTTACTTTTAAAAATTAAGAGTGTCCAAGGTCCAAGGAGTTCAGAACCATTGCTGAAATCTGGATTTTGTGCTTGCTTGTTTGTTTGTTTGCCTTTGCCCTCGATCATGTTTTAGTGCTTTAGTCATCTTTCATATCCCATAATCCCATGGCACATTACATGTATTTATGAAATATAACATGTGGGAAATTTTAGATATAAAAATTACCCATTTTCATTCCTTTCTACCAGTTTTTCTCTTGCTCTAGACTAGAGTCATACCACTCTCTCTCCCCGCCGCCCAATTTCTTCTTTGCTTCTTAAATCTTTTTTTAAAAAGTAACCAAAATCCACTTTCCCCCCAAGATTTGATTTATTTTCTGGTTTTGTCAAGGATACACACAGCAAAAGGTACACAGATTCAACAGGCTCTACATGAATTGATTACATTCTTTGAGTTGTGTAACCATCTTAGCATCCATTCTGAGTAGTTCTTCCCTCATTTGCATTCGTTTACTGCTCCCAAGGTTACCATCTAATTTTTAGGAATTGCTGGTGTCAATTTTATCCCATATAGATAGTTCTTAAAATACCATAATGCTCAAGATGGGCCTTTTT
>NW_022104341.1:32574829-32610410 GCF_000313985.2 Echinops telfairi | reverse complement strand
GAAAATGATGATGGCAACAAATGTTCAAATGTGCTTGACACCATGGATGGATGTATGGATTGTGATAAGAGTTGTACGAGCCCCCAATAAAATGATAAAAAGAAGAATTAAAGATTATCTCAGGGTTTATACTCCGTCCACAGCTCCAGAAAGTCTGGAGTCCATGAGGATTTTAAATTCTGTTCTATATATTACCTATCACTTTATCAGAATCCTTCTATAGACTTTAATCAAAATGTTCAGGAATAATAGCCAGGCACCATCTGGTTTCTGGCCTCATGGCAAAAGAGGCAGCTGTTCAAGGAGGCCACCAAGAGCCACAGACTTCCTGTCCTTCTCCTGCTCTGCACAAGCCTTCTCCCCTGCTGTTTCAGTGAATAGAAACTAGTTGAGCATCGGATGGCGGCTTGCTAAACCCCAGGCCCAATGCAGCAAAGTAAGGTGGGACTGAAGGACTAGACACATTTATAGAACAATTATCTGGGGTGTCTGATGAAACCATGACCCCAATCATCATACCAATGAACCAATTGTATAAGGTGTTGTGTTGTACGTAAGCAGCATCAGAAGCTATTTTGTTATTGTAGTAAATATATTTGGCACACAACTTCTGCCAATTCACAAATTTTCATAAATGCACAATTTATTGATAGTAATTATAATAACTGACTGTGAAATCCCACCCTTAATATGATTTTTCATTCCACTTAGCCCCCTCTATGTTCCTTCCTTCCTGCTCCTGGTAACCACTAATCAACTTTGTTTTTTCTTTCTTTCTTTTTAAAATATATGTGAAGTCATACAATATCTGTCCTTTCGTGATTGACTTATTTCACTCAGCACGCTGTCATTAAACTCTCCCTACCTTGTAGCATGTGTCAAGATTTCAATTCGTCAACTGGTTGAGTAAAGATCCACCTTATTAATGAAACCTTGTTGTTAAAATGAACTCTAGCCCAAAGCAATCTTTTCCTTTCCTGAATGCTTACAGCTCTTCATGTTCCTATCTGATAGTCACTCACTCATATTTATATTACCTTGTATTTTTCCTATGATTGTTTCTCTACAAGGAACGCTATAGAGTTAGAATGACCTTCTATTTATTGGTGGTATGATCTCATGGAAAATTATTTCTTTTCTCTAAGTCTCACCTTTGTCATCTCAAACAGAGGTAAAAATGCTTATTGAATTGTTGGAAATTGGTGTGAGAATGCATGCTTTATTCTAAACAAGATTTATTTAAACATTTTCCTATGGTTACTAAAAAGTCCTCTCATTAACACACTTGTCTGAGGCTCATTAGAGTGCCTCAGAAATAAGGACCCTTTATGTGCGATTGTACATTATGTGCGATTTTGAGGTCAGGGTTAACATAAAACATTTAACAAAACTCAAGTGGACATCTTCAAAAATACCTGAGTTTTATTGGACTGCTGCCGTACATGGAACAACAGGTCTTAGATGGATTAAGAGGATGACAATAGATTGAGAAGACCTAACAGGTGAGTTAAAAACAGAGAGGTGAATTCACAAGGTTTTGGTGACTGTGCTAGGGGATTCCATGTAGGTAATCTTCACAGATTTTCTCATAGGACACAGGACGTTCACAGGGGTTTATTATGGATACATTTTAAGAAAATGGGAAACTGCATTTTTCCTGAAAAAAGACCAGGAAAGTTGTGTGGAGGAAGGATTTTCCGTCGTGACAGCACACCTGCTCATTCTTGGAGGGCAGCAAGGGCTGGGAATGGGAGCGGGGCAGGAACAGAGGAGAAGTGATCGGGATCCCTACTGTGTTATCCATCCTACAGCTCTAGTCTTGCCCCAAGTCAAAGAACTTCTAAGCAGGACACAATTTGGGTCCCTGGAGGACCCCAAACCAATGTTTTGATGTGGTACAAATCAGAGAGCCTACCTTCTTGGGGGAAGGATTCGAGAGATGGAAACACTGTTTTCAGAAGAAAAGACCTAGATGTGCTGAGAAACGACATGCCAAGAGATGATCGCTTTACAGGTAGCGACTTTTGCTTCATGGAGTTTTCTATGATTTTAACTTGATGACAATGTATACAAATTGCCTAGCACAAGGTCTAGCTTAAGTTTGGCACTCAAGAAAATTTAATTTTCAGTGGCCCCCAAAATAGGTGATCTGCATTTTTGCCTATCTGGTTTTCACTTTACGTGACATATTCTCAAAACAAGGACTACATTTAAAAAATAATTTATCTATTTGCTTACTTTCAAACTTTCCGGCTGAGAAACACACAACTGGTACTTCAAGCAAGCTTGATGACTAAGCGAATGAATGAAAAAATGAGTGGACTGAAGAAGACATTCTTGGCCCGGCTCCCGTCACTGGAGTGCGAGGTATGGAATTAGTTTCCTAGAGATGCTGTGACAAAGTGCCACAAAGAGGGTGGCTTTCAAAAGTGGAGGAAACAGTGTTTCACTCTTATGGAGGCTGACAGTCCAAGATCAAGGTGTCAACACTGTGGATTTCTTCAGAGTCTTTGTCTGTCTGTCTCCTAGCTTCTGACAGCTCCAGGGCGCTCCTTGGCTTGCAGGTGCCCAGTCCTGAGGCATCTCTTCTCTGTCGCCTCTCTGTGTCTTGTCTGCTCTTTTATGTCGCACTGCTCCAAAGGGATTAAGCTCCACCTTACTCCAGTATCACCTCTTCAAAGACCCTATTGTCAAACAAGGTCCTGTTCCCAGATGCCGGGGGCTAGAGTTTCAGCAGATCTTTTCAGGGACTACAATGCAATCCACAACAGGTACAGGAGCCTAGACTCTATTCTGTGGTTGCTTTAATTGTTGCAGGCAGGGCTCGGGAATGAGTGGCATTGAATTGGAGATGTTACTTGGCAGCAACGTCTGGAGCTTGGGGTCACAGCAGCTTGGCTGACTCAGACAGTTCTGCAAGTTCAAAAGCACCTTCACACTGACTGAAGTGCCTCCCGGACTGGCCACACGTGCTTCAGCTTTCTGCCTCAAAGGCCTTCTTCGAAGTTTATTGTGCTAGAGGGTAGCCCAGGTAAGGCTACAGTTAGGTGAGGTCTTCTAAGGAACCCCTTGACCCATGAAAAATGGGGATTATATGATTCCAGTCTTCATGTTTGGGGAAGGGTTTTTTTTTTTTTTTTTTTTGCATACCTCTGGAAATTCAGGAAGAAGCAAATGCCTGCTGCCCATATCAATTAACAAAAATCATACCAAACTCACTGCCCTCGAATCAATGCCAAGTCCAGCAAACCCATAGGGCAGGGTGGAACTGCTCCTGTGAGCTTCGAGACTGCAAGTATTTACAGGAGGAGGAAGCCCCATCTTTCTTCGGAGAAGTAGCTGGTGGTTTTGAACTACTGACCTGGATCGCTGCCCAATGCATAAGCCCTACGCCTCCAGGGCTCCTGTCCACATGAGTCAGGCTCCCTTATACTGGCTCTTCCTTCTTCCGCCCACTCTGACTTCCTGGTATCACCTTACACACAAATTTCCTACCCTCAAGTTGTTATCTTCTTTTATAACTATCGTGAATTAGGTGAAGTTTTACAGCGAAGACCATCAGTTTGACATTCAACAATTCATACATGTTTTGTCCCAACTCATCCTGTCAATGTGCCATCACGGATTCCACCTCCTCCTGTGTTTCTTGGTCCCCTTCCTCCTCCCTGCCTAACCTTCTGAACTTTGTCCTGGGACAAATGCTTCCCCTTTGATACGAAACCGTTGCTTATTCGAACACGAGTGGGTTCCGCTTCAGGCCTGAAGGGTGGTTTGGAGTCAAAGGCTGAGGCTTCTCACCTGTCTCTTTCTGGCCAGTAAGCCAGATCGCTTGTGATTTTGAATTTTGTTCCGCACCGTCTCTCACTATGTCTAGTACTTGACAGCGAATGAAAGTGCAAAGTATAGAAGATGAGGTTGCCAGGAGAGACTCGTCCCTGGAGAAGGACATCGTGCTTGGTAAAGGGGAGGGCCAGGGAAAAGAGCAAGACCCTCAAGGGGATGGATTGACACCATGGCTGCAACAATGGGCTCAAGCATGGGGACAATGGTGAGGATGGGGCAGGGCAGGGCAGTGCTTCGTTCTGTTGTGCATGGGGTGGCTGTGGGTCAGAATTGGCTTGATGTCACCTTATGTTAACCACATGTCTAGTACCTTCTAATGTGACGCGTCTCAGAGTAGTTGGCTGTGGTGCCCGTGTACCACCTAGTTCTTCTGTTCTCCGGGTTGTGGAGATTGATGTTTGCATGGTTCACTAGTCCCTGGGACTATTTGCTCCCATATGTTTTCCAATTTGCTTCACTTTTCTTTCCTCCATTTGTGGGGAAGCCAATGTTTGCACCTTAGGTGGTTGCTCACCAGCTTGTAAGACCCCAGGGACTATTCATTCAAGGGAATGTAGACCATTGACTTTGTGATCCATGTTCTCCCAATAGGTGGACACCCAAGTTTTTCTCAGGTGCTGCCAATGGCAGCACCCAAACCATGTAAGGGAAAGACTCAAATGACAAAGACAAACTGAGCAGTGCACAACAAAGAAGAAGACCATCCAGAGGAGTCCAGGGTGGCTAAGATGGGAGAAAGCCAATTGAATACGATTCGTTCATTTCTTATTGAGAATCTACCATGTGCCACAAGCTCTCAGGCAATGGTTATACATTGGTGAGCAAAGCAAACATGTGTCTGTCGCCATGGACCTTGCATTTTGGGGAAGGAAAAGATGATCAATAGATCAACTACAGGGAGAGGTTAAAGTTCTGAAGACGGAAAAGAGAGGGTATGATAAGATTGCTTGTAGCAGAGAGTGCTGTTTTAAATGGTCTCATCCATTTAGAGTGTGTGAAAGCCTCTGGGGAAGGTGATGTTTGAGTGGAGATTTACCTGGAGTTAGAATGACTGTGTTAGTACGGGTAGTCTAGAGAAACAAATCCAGAGACACTCAGATGTGTATAAGAAAAAGCTTAATATACAAGAGCAATTGAATACTGAGAAAACATCCCAGCTCAGTCCAGATCAAGTCTGTAAGTCCGGTATTAGCCCATATGTCCGATACCAAGCTATAAATTCCTCTTCAGACTCTCGAAACACATGCAATGATGCAGAATGCAGGACGATCACTGGCCAGTGGGTGGAAAGTCTTGTGGATCCAGTGGCAGTGGAAACATCTCAATGCTGGCAGGGGTCTCCATGTGGCTCCTTCAGCTCCTGGGCTCTACTGTAGTTCCATGTGTCTTCTCTGCTGGGATGTCTCCCAGGGAGTAAGCTCGTGTCCATCCTCCAACAACCTATTTATCTCCTCAGCACTCCCAAATGAGGTCATCAAGCTGCAACCTGATTGACAGGCTAAATTACACCCCTTCACCCTTAATCTTCTTAAATTGACAACAGATTATATAACTACCACAACGACCCATCTTTTGTCCACTGCCTACAATTTTTGTGGTGTGAAAACAGAAGAAAAGCATAGTAATGTGGGCATCTGGTGATAGTACGGAGTCAAAGTCCTACTGCTTAGACCAGGGATGAGGGGTTTTTCCAGGATTCAGTCTTCCAGGCAGAGTACTGAGCCCCTCTGGAAGCACCTTCCCAACCAGATCTTAGTCTGCAGCCTCTGGTAGCAATTCCTGGGAGGCTTCCCTTCCTTTATCTCCTCTCTTCTCTCCCATGTTAAATGTGCCCTTTTCTCTAATCTCTCAAATTAAAGAATGCTTTATCTCGATAATGCTTTATAATTCACCAAAGGATACTTTAACTCATTCAATGTCCACACACATCTGTGCATGCTAAGTAATTTTATCCATTTCTTACAGACGAGGGCACTAGAACTTGAAGACTTTGCTTGGGACCAGTGAACTTCATTCGCAGAGCCACACCTTAAACTCCACTTTTCAGATGGCAGGACTACTGTTTGCCAACTGACCTTTGGCCCATGTTGCCCCATCCGCTGGTCTACTGCTCTTCCAGCCTTCATCCCCTTACTCTGTGGCTGCTAATCTGCACCAGGCAATGACCTTCCTATAGGCTCCTGTCTTCTCAACTTTTGTCAGTGGTTTAGAGCCAAGTCTCAATAAATCTAGAAGTTTAGAACTGAGAAATGTTAGGACCCTATGACGGGGTCCTCCATTCTTTAGGCCTTCAGAATCTGACAATGTTTTGAAGCTATTCATAAGGTTGTCAGCGGCTTCTTCCTCTGAAGTGGGCAGCTGATTCCTTTTTCGTAGTCTACTCTTAGTTGGAAGATCCACTGGAATCTCTTCTCTTTGGGTGGGCCTGCTGGCCTTTGCAATACCAGTGACAAAGCTTCTAGCACCACAGCAAAACACACGCCACCACAGTATGACAAGCTGACAGTGGTGGTGCTGGAGAAGAATATTACACGTACCATGGACTGCTAAAAGAACAAATCAATCTCCTTTGGAAGAAGGATGGTCAGAGGGCTGCTTAGAGGCAGGGATGGAAAGATTTTGTCTTACATGTTTTGAACATATTGTCAGGAGAGACCAGTCCTTAGAGAAAGAGATCTTGCTTGATAAGGTGGAGAGGCAGGGATACAGAAGAAGGCCCTGCATGAGATGGCGTGACCCAGTGGCTGCAACAATGGGCTCAAGCATAGGGACAATTGTGGGGATGGTGCAAGGTGGGGCAGCATGTCGTTCTGTTGTGTATAGGATTGCTATGGGTCAGAATCGACTCACGGCCCCTAATAACGAACATGAAGGCATCTGGGCTTATATTTTAATTACGTCTCAAGAGCTGTCTTGATTATGTTTTCTCACTGATACAGTGAAATATCTGAGATTTTCTTAATGCCATATTTACTTTGAAACTCAGCATCAAACTCACTGCTCTTGGCTGTCAAGCCTCATCTTTGTCCTGAGTTTGAACTGCCAACCTTGTAGTTAGTAGCCACACATTTAACCCACGACACCATACGTATGTAGATAACTCACTACACTATATGTATGTAGGCGAATGCAGATCCGCCCATGAAAACCTTTTTGCTCACTGTCTATCTTGGGGATGGTGGTCGACTGGACAGTGCTTTATCTCATTGTGCATGGGCTCACTATGGGTGGGGTCTACTCAAAGGAAGCTCACCTTTTGAGAAGGCAGGACGTGAAGTTAGACCTGTTTGCACTGGGCGTTGTTCTACCCTGGACTTCTTTTTCTTCTGAGAAAACCCCAAGGGATTTTGATTTTGAAAGACTTCCTCCTTCAGTGATGGATTCTCTCACATCTGTGGAGACTCAGCATGCTTCTCATTATTTATTACTCAGTTATTACAATTATCCATATACGTGATATGCAGGAGTTAAAAAATGCAAGTTCTGGAACCACACAGGCCTCTGTATGATTCTTGGCTCTGAAAGTTGTACTCTGTAGGCAGGTGTAGGGAACTTGGTGCCTTGTGTCTGTAAAATGTGAACTTGCAAGTACTGGGCTCCGGAGGTTGTTCTGCATTTGGAAAGAAACCACGCCGAGCAGCAAAGCAGTGGCTGTGAGTTGGCGTGGACTCCTGGCAAGCCCATGGGTTGCACAGTAGAACTACACATTTCTACCATGACCTTTTGGTAGCAACTTCTTAGCACTTTCTTCTACAGTGCTACTGGGGTGGAATGGCATGGGGGTGGGGGTGGTGTTTGAACTGCCACAACCTTGCTGTTTGCAGTTGATTACTTCACTCTTTTTGATGCTCGGTGTTCCTAAAAAAGTCGACAAGACTCAGAAAAGTGCTGACACATAGTAGGTGCTCCAGGGATGTTGGCTGTTCGTATTGTTATTACTGATGACAGTATGTCCTGCATTGGTAGGGACAACCCTTGTTTGCCTGTGGTCTGGCATTATTATTATTCATGCTCCCCCTGACCCGGATCATTAGAGTGTAGCAATTTGAAAAAGAATATGGAGATGAAGGGCATATTAGTGGTTTAGGGGATTAGGGACAGGGCATAAGGGATGGAGGTGAGCATGATTATAAAAGGTAACACCAGGAATCCTTGTAGTGATGGGTTGTTTGGAATCTTGATGATGTTGGAGACGTGTGTTGGATACATGTGATGTTGGATACATGAATCTACACACGTGTTGGATACATGAACCTACACATGTGATACAACTGCAAGGCATTAAGCATGCGTGCTTGCTTGTGCGCGCGTGCGCGCGCACACACACACACACAGACAACTGTAAGTAAAACTGTGGAAATGTAAGATCAATAGGTTATATACCATCAATAAGCTGGTTGTAATCTTGTCTTATTGTTTTTCAAAATGTTTCTACTTGGGGACACTAGGCCAATGATACTTGAGATCTCTTTTTATTAATTCTTACAATTCCATGTGAACATACAACTTACTAAAAAAAAAAAAAGACAGGCAGCGTCACAGTTTAGAAAGTAAATAGTATGGTCACCAGTAATAATGACCATTGTCTCATGAAGGTCTGACCTCCTTCTAGAAAAACACACTACTTCTCTCCTTTCCCAGGCTACATTTTACTTCTCTGCATTCATTTCCACTTGGTATGTGATATTTACTCATTTCTTCTAAATACCTGCTTGAGATCCACCCATGAACATGCTTCCTTTGGTGGAACTACCCCCTAGGGTTTTCTTGGCTTTGATCTTTATTGCCCCAGATCACCAAGCCTTTCTCCCACAGAGCTGCTGTGTGGGTTTGAACTGCCAACCTTTCAGTTATTAGCTAAGCGTTTAACCATTTGCCTCCAGGGCTCCTGTTTGTTCTTTCACCAAAGATATATGAATTCCTGCTAAGTGCGAGATCCATCCATTAGTAAGCTCCGTCTGAAGTTGCTAGTCTAATGGTGGAACTAGATAATAACCCCCCAAAAGTATAATAGTTAAATCATCCATTAGAAAGTGGTATTCCAATGGAGTGTTGGGCACGGATTGGGGCAAACATTTTAGACAAGGTGGTAATGCCACCTTGACGAGAAAGCGATTTGACCACAGACTTGAAGGCGATGTGAGCCGGGCAGTTTCTCTCACCGAAAGGTATCCTGCGATGCCAGAGACGTAATGTTTTTATCTGTTGTATCCGCAGTGTCGAGGGCCATAATGTCGTCACTGTTGTTCGGTGCTGTTGCATTGATTCCCACTCCTATCGAGACTTTGGGACATGCCCCACAGGGCTGAACTGTCCCAGGGGCTCTCTAGGTCATCACCTAGGCTCATATGTCGAGATTGTCAGGGATTTCTCTTGTGAAGGCACAGGATAGATTCGAACCACCAACCTTTCTGTTAGCAACCAAGGAGGAAACCATTGCACGGCGAGGGCTCCTTGGCATGTTAGTCCTCAAAGACGTTTGTTGGTGGTGTGAGTGCGTGATTGAGAATGGGGGCGGTGGTGGGTGGACAGTTCTATCTCTCGTTCCTAGCGAAATGACTGATGTAGTGATTGTTAGGATTGACTGCTCTGATTGTTTTTATGTTAGAATAGACACTGGGCATCACTGAGGGCACAGACTTAATTTTGTCTGCTATCATGTCCCCAGAATCTTGGCACTTAAACAGTGCCTGGATCCTCCATCAGTGTTGGCCAATAGTTGTTACTGATCCAATGGGCACAGGGAAGAAGACATTGGTTCAGAAATGCCAAGTGACTGGCCTATGATCTCAGGGCCAGGAATCAGTAACGTCCGAGCGGGTTTTCTGAACCTCGAGTCCCAGTATTTCGTGTACTTCTGACCTGCATTGAAATCCTCCGCAGGTCCCTCCTTTGGCCTAGGGGTCCCTTATCTGCCTCCTAACTGCCCTCCCCTTACTCGGCCACCTCAGGCCGTGCTGCGAGGGCTCTGTGAGTGACAGGCAGACATAGGCAGCTTATGTCAGGTTGTCAGCACTTGCCCCTCCCCTAGGACAGCCGTCTCCTCCAGATACAGCAGTGTCAGGGGACGCCCTCTTCTCTCGGGAACACAAGTGGAAGATAATGTCACCTCTTGGTGACCATCGACTTAGCCAGACAATAAGGTGGTTCAGTTTGAAAGGCTCCGTCGGGAAGTTGCAGATTTTAAAAACTAATTTGGTGTTTAGTCTACTTTGCAATCACTTCTCTGTACTATCTGTGTTTCACACACCGTGAAACGGCGCTACACAGCGCAATTGAATTACTTGTACAGTGACTCAAAGGCATTAAACAATGACTTTGATATTTTAAGTACTGACTAGGAGGGATTTTTAATTCCTTCCTCATAATGAAAGCAACGACAAAAAAAAACCCACCCCCCTTGATTCCCCCCCCCTGGCACACTTATTCGCTTTTCTATTCTGGGTGGGCCCCACTGAGCCAGAAAAAAACCTCGGAGCATTTAGTTTGCTTAATGGCAGAAGAAAAATTAAACAAGCATAGACGTGCAACCTTAATGACACCCAGCCGCACCAGAACAACAGTTCCCAGCTTCTAAAACCTGTTATTTAATATAATGGGCAGATCTTGTGGGAGCTTTTCAGGTGCTGCTGAGTCTGACAAAAACAGCTACTTTGCGAGGAGGGGCGGGGGCAGAGGCAGGGCTAGCGCCTGGCTTGTGCTCACTTGCTTCCCAGGGCCCGGCGGATGCAGGGGGACAGACACCTGGGCTGGCTGTGTAGCATGTCTTGGCTGGACATGACCAGATTGTCCGGGAACCAGTGACCCTTCTTTGAGGTCCGGATCACGCTCAGCTCTGCCAGGTGCAGGTGGTGTCAGTTCACCTGGTGAGGCCATTTCATCCCAGGCCGTCCGGAGCGGGTACTGACAGAAAGGAGGCAACTGAGAGAAAGCACAGAAAGGAAGAACACCCACCCCAAGCGAGCTGGGGATCGTTCCGCGCAGGGCACCTAAGTGATGATTCACAGCTGACAATAAATACGTGAATAGCTGTTGAAAGCTTGTTTGATTTTCACAAAGAGGTTTAAACAAACATTCGTTTGCTCATTAGTCGTAAGCAACACTTTTATGGCAGGAGATGCATTAAACCGAACGTGTGTCTGCGACCGAGGTATTTGGTGGTTTTAAAGATGGAGACACACAGCCATGCATATCATTTATGCGGAGCAGCCTTGAGCTACCTGTAATGGAGTGAGATACAGTTCTTATGTGTGACTGCTGTGAATCTTCATCCCGAGAGAGGCAACACACAGGCTTCGAAAAAGCGCCATGTCTGTGGAGATCAAGACTTAGAGGCCCCTCGCGCTGCGCTTGGCATTGGCTTTGCATAAACTCATTTTGGTGGTGGTGGTGGTGGTGCATACTTCTAAAAAACGCAAGTGGTTTAAATCTCTTCCCTGAGGTCATTTATGCTAAACTGGCATTCCAGTGCTCTAAATTCCTTGCTGATGGCAATCTCTGGCCGGGTGTCAGGTCGGGCTAGGTGACTGCGCAAATGGCCACTTCAACACTTTTAGGGTAATAGCCTTATGACTCTTTTAGTATGGGCCCTGTCAGGAAATTTCTAATTGTGACTGACTGGGACTCGTCCGCCCTCCTGCTCTCTCCTCTTCACTGGCGGCTGCTCTCCAGGGAAGAAGGATGTCTGGTGGTCCTACATCTTCTGTTAAAACAAACGAACGAACAAACAAACAATAATGGCCACCTTTTGGGGGTGACCCACGGTGATGTCATGGGTGTCAGATTAGCACTGCACTCCGCCCGGGGGCTTCCCGAGATGGGTGCTCACAAGCAGTGGCCCAGGGCTCTTTCCTTGTTGCTTCTGGCTGACCTTGACACAGCAGCTGAGCTCATCGGGACCACCTGGCTCTTGTCCTGTTGAAGTTATTGCTCATGAAAACGAGATGTTGCCCCCTGTGGAGCCTAGAGGGCGGTGGCTGAGTGCCCCTCGCAGCCTGGTCTCATCCTTCGCCCCAAAGAAAACATCACTTGAAAGACAGGCCGTGATGGCCGCATCGGGATCATTTGAAAAGTAATGAGCCCGATTTCCCCAAGATTTTCCCTGACGTCTACCCAAACACTGTGAGTGATTTCCACAGCACACTTTTCTCTCTTCTCTCATCCCGTGTGGGTGGACATGGGGACTTGATGGATGTCATTGGATGGTGGATAAGCCTCCTGGGCAGGAGCTTCTATTGATATGTCTCTCTCTACGGGGAGTTTTTCCTACATCAAACTGCATCATAAAATATGCTAAATGCTTAACTCCTAAATCCAATTCATTAATCATCTCGCTTAAAATATACTTCAAATACATCACATTTGACATCGTATGTCACTGATATTAGAGGCAAATGATAACACTTAAAATCAATAAATGTTTTAAATTTATTTTCCTTATTATGGTTGTCATAATATTTTGACATGGAGGGCTGACATGTCAACAGCGCTGTTATTGGGAGGTAAAGCAACGACATTAAACTGTCTCACCTTCAATGCTACTGTTTCAGGCTCAAGTGGACCCAGGGGGAAAATATAGCTAAAATCTCCAAGGAAGCATCTGGTTATGAAGTCAATACAGGTCATCCCTGCGTAAGGCCGCTTGAGCTCAAACCCACCCCCCAGGGAAGAAAACCGTCTCACTAATTTTCCTTCAAGTGGACTCAACATTAACATGAGATCAGTTTATGAGGGGCTTGCTGTGTGGCAGATCTTGTGCAATGGGCTTCATGTGTTTTGTCTCATTGCATCCTGGGAGGCAGGCCACTGGTATCTCTGTTATACAAACGAGGAAGCTGAGGCTCAGTATGAAAAGGAAAAATAACTTGGGCCATGTTACAAAGCTAGTAAGCGGAGGGACTCACCCAGGAAGAGGGACTTCCAACTCAATTCTGGGCTCTGCTCTCAGCCACTAAAGCCATCCCTGTGCTGTGTAGTTTGGAACTAAAACGAACTCTGACCCCTGATGACCCTGACTTCTGCCCCGAACTTTCCTTCGTCAACTGGCAGCTGATACAGTAGAAGATGAACATGGTTAGTGGATGGGACTTACAAAACCCTTTTACACACTAGAGAGGATATGCAGGAAGGCAACAAACATGCTTCTCTTCGCTTCCAATCATCAGCGATTGAAAGCAGATGCAGAGGAGACATCTCTGAGGGGTATATTTTTTTCCTGCTCTTTTAAGGGACATGGGCAAAGTCAGAATTTTTTAAAGACTACATGTAGATTTAACTCTGTTCAAACTAAGCACCAAAGCAAGACGTAGTAGACATAGCTCAGCAGTATTCTCTGGGTGCCGAGTATCCCGGGTGGGTGTCTTCTGCTTCTTAATGTCTGTCTTGTGCAGAGAGGGTGCACAAAAACTACTTGTTGAGTGTGGCTATTCATCCACCATCAAAGATCACGAAAATATTCCCATTGTAACCACTTTCCAGCGATTTATTCCTTTATATGGTGTTTCTGAATTTACTGGATGGGCCATACTAGAGCCTTAACAATTAGCTTTGGGAGCTAACAGCTAGTCATTCAGCAAATACTTGTTTAGTGTTATTGTAATGGACACAGCTCTGTGTTACTCACTTGGACAACAGCAGCAAGAGAGGCAAGTAAGGGAAATATACTTCAGTCAACTAACTAGACAATCGTTAATGATCTTTGCCTACTCATTCTTATTAGATTTAAATTTAAATACAGAAAAATTGACTTTTTTGCCAGACCACACAGTTTTATGAGTTGTAGCCCCTGTAAAGAGCTGTGTAACTACCCCCACACTTAAAATACAGAACAAAACCCCCATGTTGTACCTCTGTAGTCCCACCTACCCCTAACCACTGTTGAGTGTACCATGCAATGGCATTTACTATATCCACAGTTCTGTAACCACCATCGCTATCTAGTTCCAAAAATTGTCATCACCCTAAACAGAGATTGTACTGTTTAAGCACTAGCTACCCACTCTCTCCCTCTTTTAGGCCCTGGTCCTGCCTAATCAACACTCTGCCTTTATAGATTTATTATTTTATTGATGCAAGTGTATATGCAATAAAACATTTGCCGTTTCAACATTCATGACATGTACAGTTCAGTGACATTAACTGGTGTTCACGTTGTTCAATTGCTACCATTATGCATTCCCAATTTTTTTCATTACCCTTAACAGAAGTTCGGTGTCCCCTAAGCTTTGAGCCCTCCTTTGTTCAGGCAGTAGATTATTTAGTTATTATAATGATAAGTCTTATAAAGGAAACGATGTTTTGAAAGTACATATTAAAATTTGATCAAAATGAATGATCTGCGAAGGGTTTCTTAAAAGAGATCTGGTGGCATCGTGAGCCACTTATTGGGCCATTAACCACAAAGTCAGCTGTTCGAAACCACCGGTTGCTCCAAAGGAGAAAGACAAGGCTGTCTGTTTCTGTAAAGACTTAAAGTCTCAGGATCCCCAAAGGATAATTCTACGCCCAGGGTCGCTATGATTTAGAATTGATGTAAAGGTTTTCTTGAAGAAATAAAGTTTGAGCTGCATCATTAAGGTTCAGCAGGAAATGACCGTAGCAAGAGGAATACAGAAGTAGCAGGAGGGATGACCAAAAAGAATCCAGGGAGAGAGAATGCATTGGTAAGAGCACTTCAGTCAGATAAAAAGCAGATCAATTTGGGTGGAATCTGAGAATAAAGGAAGGAGGATTATGTCAAGATGAGACTTTTATTGTCGTTATTGAGAATGTCCCAGAAAAACATACAACGGCTCACAGTTTTTTATATGTAACCACTTAGTGGCCCTGATGACATGCTGAGCTGCACCACCATTCTCATCCTCCTTTATGGAGTTCCTCCCACCAAAGGAATTCATTGCTCTTGGAAAAGTTCTTGTCAATTTGATCCCATATACAAAGTACGGTTCGAAAAGTATTGCTCCCCAAATCACAGAAACCTTTATGAACAAAAATATCAAAATGTGAAGTGATTATTTCTCAGTGTATCCTCCAACTCAGTCTATACCCTTCTCAAGACAGTGTTTGAATCTCGCTAGCCTTCCACTCAGAATTTCACCTTCTTTGATTTACACACCATTTCAGAGGAGCCGTTTTGGCATCCTCTAGGGGCCAAATTGTGTTCCTTCAAACTGTTCTTTGAGTTTGGGGAACAACAAGAAGTCTGAAGAAGCAAGATCAGAGCTGAGGGTGGAGGGGCAAAGATTTCCAAGGAAATTCTTTGGGGTAGCCTTCGCTTCCCTCACAAGTGAGCAGGTACATTGACATAACAAAGAAAAAATTATTTACTGGAAGTTTGCTTTCAGGTTTCTTACAAATCTTACAAAGATTATTCTCTGCCCATTGAGAAAAATCTATGGAGATTTCCCTTGGGAATCCCGTAAACTGATTGCCTAACCTTCTGAGCTGACCACTCTGCTTCGAATATAAGTAGTCCAGCGGATCCTCCTGGAAGCCAGTGTGTCTGCTTGTTTGAAAGCAACCTAATGATGTTAAGACAAGTCTCTTACCGAGAGAACTTGTCTGCAGTTGTCCAATGATTTCAGACTTGTGCTTTAATACATTTTCTTGGAACAAAAGCATGCATGTGTGAACTGGAACACCAATACTTGTTACTTTACCCTCATAGATAAATGCTGCTCAAGGCAGGTAGTTTTTACTAGCTAAACTGAACTCACTGGAGCCCAGGTTAGGTATTATGGTTACACATGGGGCTGCTAACCTCAGGGTCAGCAGTTTGAAACCCCCAGTCGCTCCCTGAGAGAAAGATGAGGCTTTTTCACTCCCATAAAAAGTTACCGTCTCAGAAACCACGGCGGCGGCTCTATCCTTCCTAGAGAGTGGCTGTGAGCCGGAATGGGCTTGATAGCAGTGAGTTTATTTTTCAGAAGTTTTGCTTTTAAGGAACCTTTGGGGGATATTTTTGGTTTAAGGTTAAAAATTATCACAGGGCCATTGTTTTAGGGCTTTATCCAACCTACATGTTTCCAAGAAGTCTGGAATCCAGAAGAATTTGAAATTTTGTTCTGCATGTCCCCACTTTGTTTAGGATTCTTTTATAGAATCTTTGATCAAAATGTTTAGTATTGATAACTTGGCACTACTCAACTCTGGTCTGAGGGCAGCGAATAAGACGGTGTTCATGGACACAGTCAACCCTCTATTTCTATTCCTCCTATTCCTGACGATCCTTCCGTTGTTGAGTTAGGTAAAAAGAGAACAGCTCTTGTGCCTTGGATGGCCACAGGCTTTGCACAGGGAACCAGGAGGTAGACTAGAAGTAGTAAATATGTTAGTAGACAGACTGGCTGGCTGCCCCCTGAAACCATGATGCTAAACCTAGAAACAAGGAACCAAATCCCATGAGGTGCTTATTTGCATATCAGCCACTCCAGCAGCTACAGTTGTTGTTGCTGTTGTAAATATATCTATCACACTTTTGTCAATTCAATTTTTTACAGGTCTACAACTGATTGATAGGGATTACTAAAATTGGCTTGTAACCTTACCCTTTATCATTGTGTTACTTCTATCGTTATAACTAACCCTTCTTCCCTTCTCTTTCCCACTCAAGGTAACTACTAATAAACTTTGCTCTGTATGGAGAACAAAAAAAAAGGCTTTTAAGCAGTTAAGACTTTGGGGTTGCAACAATAAAGGGAATTTATTGACTCAATAGTAGAAAAATCCAGAGGCAGAATGACTCTGGTCATAACTTGGTCTGAGTTCTATTTTTGCTATGGCTTTAACGTCCCCGGCATGTTGACTTGGATTTCCCATGGCAGTGGACTTACTGCAGCAGCTCCAGCCTCACATCTCTCTTCCACATCATCCAGAAGAGTGAGACACTTGCTTTGATATTCCCAGTAAGAGGTCTGAGGTGAATGGAGGTGCCACCCCCTGGTCTGCGCAGACTCGGTGCTGAGGACGCAGACAGCCTACCAAGCTTGGCTGTGCTGTCCTTGGGGTCAAGGGTGGAGTCTTCTTCCCTGGAATCATAGAGATTCCCAAACAGAACTCAGAGGCTGCTGGGAAATGCAGAGTGAATGATAGGGAAGCCACAGTGACCGCTACACGTCTGAAGACATGAAAATAGATCTCGCAGTAGAGTTTGGGGATTATTAAAACCATAGGGAGCCATTACAGGATTTTCAGCAGGTCAATAATGTCATTAGATTGGCTATTTAAACATATCATTATAAACTCCATCTCGATGTGTTTATAGTTCCGACGATAAGAGAATCATTGTCTACAAATAAAAAAATCATTAGGTCAGTAACAAAAATGTTATTCTTTTTCTAGCTTTCCTTATAATGCTCACTAATTCTTATTAATCTTTAAGGAAACCTGGTGGTTCTGTGAGTTAGCATTGGGCTGCTGACTGCAAGGTGGGTGGTTCAAACCCACCAGTCACCTGAAGGGAGCAAGATGAGGCCTGCACCCATACAGATTCCCACTCTCTCAGAAATCCTATCTAGTGTCTCCAGGAGTCAGGATCTACTAGATGATAGTAGATGGACTTTTAGCCTATATAATATACAATAGTTAAGAAAATGAATGAGACAACCATTGTGGAAAACAATCTTCACGGGTATTATTTTATATAATCTTTACAGGTATTTATTTTATATAATCTTCAAGGAGAACCCTTGAGTTGTATGAATGGTTAAGGACTGGATGACTAACCCCAAAGCTGGAGGTTCCAATCCATCCAGAGGTGCCTCAGAGAAGGACCTCGTGATCAGCTTCTGAAAGTTACCTTTAAAGTACTCTGAATTGTGCTTCTACTCTGCAATACGTAGCGGCACCGTGATTCAGAACCATTCGATGGCACCACGTGCTTGGTCTTTATAAACCTAGGGGTTGTTGTTGCTGTTGTTGGACACTGCTAAATTGATTCAGACTACAAGCCCCTATATGCAATGGAGAACTAGCAGGAGCCTCACAATGGTTACGCGTGAACCTGCTATTGCAGCTACTGTGGCAATCCAGCTGACTGAAGGCCGTCCTCTTTTCCACTGTTCCTTTATTTAAACTCAAAACTCACTGCCATCCAGTCGATGCTGACTCATAGCAACACTATAGGCCAGGGTAGACCTGCCCCTGTGAGTTTCCAAGATTGTAACTCTTTACGGGAGTAGAAATCCCTGTCTTTCTCCAGCAGAGTGGCTGGTGGTTTCGAACTGCTGAACTTGCAGGGCCACCAGGGCTCTTTGACTCTACTAGGATGTAGGAAACTGTCTTTGTTTGCTTGTTTTGTTTGTTTAGCCATTACTGTCAAGTTGCCTCCGATTCATGGTAACCCTGTGTGAGTCAGGGCTGGATTGCATGTTCCATGGCTTTCTAAGGTTGGTTCTTTGGAGGTCCATTGCCAGACCTTTCTTTTGATGTGTCTTAGCGTGGAGACAAATTGTCATTCTTAGCGTGGAGCAGCTCTGTGGGTTAATCGTTTGAACCACCCACATTATTGATGGAGCAGTCGAGGTAAGAAGAGATGGATAATTAAGTTTAAATTGTAAAGAGTTATTGTAACGACCAATAACTTTCTGAATACAAATATTGTGTTATTTCCCAAAACTCACTGGGATGGGGGTGGGAGATAAATTTGTCTTAACGTATTTGGCAAACCGTGATTGAACAAAGCCTTGTGCCAAAACTCAGAGGTCTCAAATGGCCAGCCAGATTGAATAGAATCTGCTAATATTTTTTAAACCTTTTTTTAAGTACAATGCATACAAAATATTTAGCTGAGTAATTGTAATCTTAATTAAGCATTGCACTCTTTATCTTACCCCATAATACTCTATTGACTTAAAATGAGTAGCCTAATTTCACTTACTGTAACCTGACTGACTCAGAAGGCATTTGTAAGAGTAAACCTTGTCCCCACTATCTGGGGTAACAAACTCTTGGAAAAGAATCAAACCGAGACTTTCCCTCAAAGAGATACACATTTTTCTACTCCTGTTTGCCATCATATACTAGCTTCAGATGTATTTAATAAAAGATTCAAATCAAAATTCAATGTAGTGCATCTGTCAGATGTTTATCAACCTCTGGTGGTGCCTTGGGATAAACCATGAGCTGCTTATTGGCCAGAGGTCAGTGGTTCAAACCCACCGTCTACCTCTTGGGAGAAAGATGAAATTTCATGCTCTCCATAGCAGGGGGTTTGTCAAGTATGTATGATGTCTTACGCTCTATGTGTGGGGATAGGGATGTAATAATGTGCAAAGAAACCCAAAATAAAAATCATGACTTTTACTCTTTTAAAAGCTATATTACAGATGGATAATGGTTAGAAGAAGATCAAGGGATCTTAATGACAGCATCATTTCTATTTCAGTTTTATGTTGCAAAACAAGTGACCATGGACACTAGTTCATTCAGGGTCATGGCACTGGCTAGGAAGTTCATAGAAAACTTCCATTTTCTTTCAATTCTCTCTTTTCCACGAACTTGTCGAAACTCTCACGTACATTTACTTACACGGAAATGAAGGGCTTTTATAATTTCCAAATTTTATTAATTTTGTTGTTGAGAAAATACTCAGCAAAAAGACATCAATTCAACAGTTTCTCCATGTGCAATTGGATGACATTGAGTTCACTCCTCAAGGGATGCAACCCTTTCCATTCTTCTTGTTTTTGCTGTCGGTGCCGTCGGTTCAATCCTTAGAAGAGCATCATGCCCAAGACAGGCCCTTTTACCAGTTAAGCTTGCGATTGTTGGGTTTAAGAGAAACTATAGGAGCTATTTTAAGGTTTGAAGTTTATTTTAAGGAATTTAAGGTTTAAAAATTATCTTAGGCAATAGTTACCATGGTTCATACACCCTCCATGGCTCCAGAAAGTCTAGAGCCTATGATATTTTGAAATTTTGTCCTGTAACCCCCCTACCTCCTTTGAACAGAATTCTTCTATGGCAACTTTGATGGAAATATTTAGCAATGGTAGCTGAGCACTTACTTTTTCTCTGATCCCAAATGAAACCCATCTGAAGAGATTAGAGGTAGGGCTACACATTGGACTGCAAACGTAGTCAGGTCCACAGGTCAGCAGTTCAAAACCACTAACTGCTCTGAGGGAGAATGACAAGGCCTTCTATTCCCATGAAGAATTATTATTGTTCTTTGAAACCCATTGGGGCCATTCTATCTGGCCTGTCGGGTTGCTATGAGTCAGAATGGAGTCAATGACAGTGAGTTTGTAGTAGATTTCAAAGCTTTGCTGTAGTGGGTGGTATGGGATGAATTCATTCTTTTAGGAAAACAAATTCTTTAAATCTAAAATTACTTGGTATGGAAGATGTACTTCTTATCCAAGTTTAGGATATGCCAGTTATTGCTACACTCTAAGAGTCTTCATCAAGTTTCCTGGCATTGCATGAACCCAACTCCCCGGTGACGCCGGAGTTAGATTAAACCCGTGCCTTAAAACCCAGAAAACACTGCCCTGAACTCATCATGCCTGCCATCGTCTTTGGATCCATGTCCCACACTTGTGAAGGCTCTTACAAAGGGAAGGAACGCTATCCACAGTTTCTTTGAGGAGGTTTGCTGAGTTTACCAGACTTCCTGTCATCTGAAACTGTCCCACTTAATTGATGTCAACAATGTGCTAATGGAAAAGAGGCTAACGCAACTCGAGCTGCCACACAGTTTCTGCAGCTTTCCGTCTCCTGGTGCAGCTGAAAGTGTTCTCTGTCTTCATTTGTCACCAGCCTCCCTGCCCTGGAGATCCGCGGAAAGGACATCAATGGAAAGAGCCGCGTTTAGTTGGTAAGATGACGGAGAGGAGAAGATGTCTTTCTGGGTTTTCTATTAAGCACTTAGTCTTGCATCATTACCAAGCATTAAAGGGACCTGGGAAGGGCAGTGACTAGTATCATTGACAGAATTCAAATGCAACTTACACGTACAAAAACATGCGTTTGGTTAAACGTTAGAAAAGATCATGCACTACCTAAGAGAGTGGTGCAGGAAGCAGAAAAGGAGACTCTTGGAAGAGGAGGAAATTCCAGTTTAGTCTGGTTTACAGAAACGCCAACCACAAGCTCTATTCAAAAGGATATCAGGATTCAAACGTTACATCATCTAAAGAAATTCTTATTGGTTACTCAGTCCCCGACTAGCTGGAATCTGGGTCCCTTTATTTAACTCTTTCTTTGCCAACACATTGTCCAACCTAATTTTGGGAATACCCTGTTCATATTGTTGCAATAGCAGCTAGCATTTGAGCAGAAGACGTTTGAAGGACACGGCTTTCTATCAACTCCTCACCTCTGTTGAAGCTTGTGTGCTTGGAGTGTCAACACAAAGTGGCTTCCAAGGCTTTGTCGCTATGCAATTGTCCTACAGCACGACTGAGAGAAATGCTTGCATAGCAGCCACCGGACAGTGCAAAACATCAAGCCGTTGTGTGATTACCTTCACTCCTCCTCGGTGCCCTGTCCCTGGTAACCACACTCCTACCTTTTTAAACAACATTGATGTCCGATTATGTGCTTTACCTGGTGATTGTGGATGGATATTGAAATTACACTCTCATAACTAAGCAACCATTTATAAGCGTTGAAGTAGGATAGCGTTGTCACCAAAGAGCTCCCAAAGTATCTCAGTGACAATCCTATGCGGGTACTTTTCATTGTATCTCGAAAAGGGGCAACAAAATGAGCGATTCCAGGATTGGCCATATCTGGAGCTGACCTTCAGCCTGGCTGTTTTCCCACAGGACACCTGAATAGAACCAGATACACACAGAAGAAGAATTATAGGTCAGACCAGTAAAATGATTCCCAAGAGTTCGGGAGTTATGAAACTTAGGGCTGTTTACATGATATCATATTGCTTTTCCTTCCTTCTCAGGACAGATCAGGAATACATGTTTTGCAGTTGATTAATTAAAATCCAATTTCAATCACTTTCCTTTTTTTAGAAGACCCATGAGGATAAAGGAAATAATTTTGTGTGTTATAAAACCATGTCCAAGAATTAGCAGTCTACAGGCATGCAGGGCGGGGCAGGATAGAGGACACGGGGAGGACAATATGGGCACTCAGCTACAGCAGGCACCTGAAGCAGGCCGGGGCTGAGCTGTAACTGTGAGTCAGTAGGCTAAGGAACAAGGAACTCCTTCTTGGGTTTTCCAAACAAATACAAGTACTCCCCTCTTGCTTTTAAGATAGAAGTCCATGGTTATTCCTGTTCTGAGAAACAGACTAGACTCTCTCAGTGAAAATGATCCCCAAAGAAGAGTGGGAGAAGGAAACCCTCCCTACTCACCATCAGGGGAAAAAGACTTAAGGACGAGTCGCTGGGACATTCTCATTGGTCTCTAGGTATTTACCCCCCCTCCCTCACCCCGCCCCATCCCCTGATACCGACATGTAAACTGATAAAGAATTGGCAGCCGGCCTGGGATGATCATAGTATTTCATACTGTAAAATGAGTTGTGCTTAAAGAGGTCTGTTTCACCTGGCTTAACAGAGTTCACTTGTTACAGGTTGTCACCTGTGAAGCGGTGTTCTAAAATGAAGTCTCCCTCGAACCCAAAGTTCAAAATTATTATTCACATTGAGAAGAAAATTAAGAACAGACTCCCGGGTTCTTAATGTGGGTTCATAAACCCATTCTCTTTCAAATATCTACTATTTAAGTCAGGCTCCTCAGGAAGCAGACTTTGTCAGAGGGACCTGAATTCAGGAGGCTCACTGGGTAGGACCTGGCCTTTGAGGGGTTGGGAGCAGTAAAGGGGTAGAGAGAGAAGTCAAACTGTGATATAGTCACATCGATTGCCTCAGTGGATCACAGAGTCCTCTGGGGTGACGGGGGTGGGGTGGGGTGGTGGTGGTGGTGGTCTTTGAAGCTGGGGTAATCTTGCAGAGTTATCTTGAAATGGAGTGGGAAGAGTAACCAGTATATGCTTGCATTGTCCAGTCACAGCATATTGGTGGCTCCTGAGACATGGGGTGTGACCCTGGGTGAGGTGACACTCCACTGAGAGAAAATCTGAGAGAGGGACTCAACAGGGAGCTGTGAGTGGTCAATAGTTCCAGTAGTTGAACACACACATGCCAGCACCAGGGGCAGATTTGGTCAGCACACCACAGCATCCACCACAGTGCAGATAAAGCAAACGTCTCCTATAAGACTGTAAGATTGCGTGATCCTTTCAAAAGTTGCCAAAATAAACTTCAGGATGATAAAGACTTCAAACAGTGCCCGCAATGGATCAGAGAGATGGCAGATTTCATAGAAATGATAAGGCTACTCTTGTGTCTGAAACTTTTTACTCAAGTCATCAAATGAATGACTTTTCCATAAAATAGATACTAGGAAGAGCACAGAGGCTGCTCTAGTTTATGATCTGGAGCTTAGTGGAGGACAGGGCTAAGAGATTAGCTGCCTCCGTCACAATCTGCTTGGAAGAGTAAAAGTGCTTAGCTTAACCTTTACCACTGCAGCTCCATTGCACATGCTTAGAGAATGAACTGAAGGCTACATTCTGGATCTTCCTGGGGAAGAGGGGGCGAAATCTGCTGCCAAGTACAGGAGCATTGGTGCCTTGAAATGGAATCCCAAAACTCGTTGTGGATTTGGAACAATGCCTTCTATGGCATGACTATCCAGAGCCACTGCAGGGAGCTCAGGGATCATTGTGGCATTGCCCAAGGTAATCAAGGGCTGTCTGAGGTGAAGTAAGAAGAAATGTGTGCTTCATGTTGAAGAAAAGCATTTTTATGTCTGTTAACATTTATGGTGTCCGATTGAGTGGGTTAGCAAAATAAAGACAGATGGCAACAGATTAATGCGAACACTTACAATGCCTACAGTATTGCGTCCACTCCAGCTGAAGCGCTCCGGCTCAACTTCCGCTACAACTCACAGTCAAATGTCACTTAGTGACCCTGAAGAGAAGAGCAATTTATGATGGATCAGGACTCAGGATTAACCATACATTTATCATGGAATGAGGAATCAGAAACTTCATTTAATGGATAACTGTGATGTTTGTCTGTGGCTGGTGGATCATTACTTTGCAATCACTCCTTGTGTTAGGAAGCAGGAATTGATTAGCCTGGGGTCATTAAGTCCATCCCCGGCCTCCAGGCTGTACAATCTGTGTAAATGATTCCAGCTGGGTATGCCTTTATGCTATTCTTAAGGAACTCTCGAGGAGGAAATTACGAGATGTCCCAAAGGGGCACACTGTGGGAGTCTCACAGCTTTAAGCACCAAGAAGTTCTTTCCCATGTTTAAAGACTAGACTAGGGAGTCATGAACCTGGCTCTTCTCTTAGCTCAATTCTTGGTAGCAGTTAGATCTTGGGAGAGCCATTCTTTGACTTAGATTTTTTGTTGCTGCTGCATTTTATTAATCGGTAAGAGAAAAATACAAATATTTGTCCAACCACACCCTATGGCTTCCACAAGACCCTTGGGAGACTCAAAGAAGACATTAGTGTGTGTCGTGTATAAGATGCATTGCTAAATTAGATACTGCTTTACCAATTCAAGGGTAAACATTGAGATCAATTAGATACAATTAAGGACTGATCAGGGCGAAGAGAAGCAATGTGATTAAGAGTGAAACGTCTCAGTGAGTTTAGAGGGAGAGAAGGAGCGGAAAACGGAGTCACGCGCGTGTATGGAAGAGTCCCTAGGTGGTGCAGATTGTTAACGCCACTGGCTGCTATCTGAAGGGTCGGAGGCTTCAGTTGTCCTGGGAGTGCCTCTGGAAGAAGACTTTGGCCGCCTGCTTTCAGAAAGCCAGCCCTTGGAAACCCTAAGCAGCCCAGTTCTACTCTGATACACGTGGTCACCATCATTTGGGGTCAATTCAATGGCAGTTGGCTTTATCATGCTTACTATTAAACATTAAGTACATTCAGGTGTGATACCAAAGGTTACAGTATATTGTATATTCTATGCTAGAGGAGTTTTCTTTGGCATGGTTTGGTGTCAGAGCCATGGAGAATGATTTTTGTTTCTAGCTTTATGATGCCTAGGATCTCGAGCTCACTGTCCTGAATTCCTCTGGATCCAGTTACTAATGGGATTAGGTGCGTTTGGTGTAGAATCAGAAACCTACCCACTCATTGCACATGTGTTTCCATATCACATAGTGAAAAATACATGGTAGCTTCAAGCTCCTGATAAATGATGATGCATTTTTTCCAACATTGGAATTTTTCTAATGTCTGATAAATGTCTTTCATAATTCACCACAGCTTTTAGAGTACAAGAGAACATCTATTATAAAGCAGAGATTTGAATTTTCCCTTCTGACATGACCCCACCTTTGCTTCTTGGGCATTCGAGTTGGGGTTATTTTGTCGTTGCCAAGTAGACTGCACAGCTGCACTGGGAGAGGGTGACCCTCTCTCCCTTGACACTTGGACACATTTGTCCTGTTTCTTTCACCCTCAGAGAGCCTCACAGCTGTCTGCATGATACCCAGTATCATTTTTATGATAAATGAAGGCCTTGCTTCAAGTACAATATCTTCGTCCTGCGTTGGCGAATACAGTGCCTCCTCCAAGGACAATCTAGTTCTTAGGAGGTGCAGATATTAGACAGTCATCTCTGCTCTTTGATTTCTGCCTTTTCCAAAGTGTGAATGCATTTCTTTTCTTCTTTTTCAATCTGGTTCCTGGAGGCTTAGAGTAGAGTTTATTCGAGGATCCTATCTCTCAGAAGCTTGCTGAAAGTTTTCATTTATTTATTTTTTAAGCCACAGTGGAGGTTTATATAAGTAACAAATTGTGACTACCAAAAGTGAGGTAATGCTACATGATGTTTGGATAGCACCTTTTGGTTTACAAAGTATTTATTTTCATGATCAGCCTTAATTTCATTTAGGTTCACCAACAATGAGAGGGAGATAAGGAGGCTCAGTGAATTGGGGTGCTTGGTCCATTTCATGCTGCAGGTATTGATGGAGCCAGCATTTAAACTCAAGTACTCTGATCATTCATTCTATGTATTCTTTTTAAAATAAGAAAGTTATTTTATTTTTTAAGATGTTAAGTTTTACTGACACATAATTTATGTGTAATACAATTCAATGGTTTAAACCTATTAAAAAGAGTTTTGCAATCATCACCACAACCCATTTGAGAACATTTTCCTCTTTCTTGCATTCATTATGACTAGTTCTGCAGTTCTCCCCCAAATCTCCTGCCATAACCCCTAGTAAACTGTGAATGTAGTTCCTGTCTCTATAGATTTACCTATCCTAGATTTCATATGAAGAAACACACACACACACACACACACACACAATCCAACAACAATCATAAAATAAAACAGAGAAAAACCTCCATAAAAAAGAAAGCAGAAATTAATAACAACTAGTATTTTCAACTTCACCACAGTTATTGCTGTCAGGTGCCTTCTGGTTCATTCGGACTCAAAGTGACTGTGTGAACAGAAGACCCAAACTCTGGTCAATCCTGCAGCGTCCTCACGAGTATGCTTATGTTTGGGCCCATTGTCACAGCCACTGTCAGTCCACCAACCCGAGGGCCTTCCCTTCCACTTCACCAGTCATGCTGTCCTTCTCCAGGGACTGACCTCTCATGACAGCTTGTCCAAAGTACGTGAGATGAAGTCTCGCTATCCTTGTCTGCAAGGAACATTCTGACTGTCCTTCTTCCAAGGTGGATCTGCTTGTTCCTTCGGTGTTCCATGGTGCTTGCCTTGCTCTTGGCCAGCACCATAATTCAAGTGCGTATTTCCGTCTTCTGTCTTCCCTGTTTTATGTCCAACTTTCACATGCCTGTGAGGCAATTGAAAATACTATGGCTTGGATCAGGCACACAAAGCAACCTTCTTGCTTTTCACCCTTTAATGAGGTCTTGTGCAGTAGATTTACCTAATGCAATTTGTCCTTTGATCTCTTTACTGCTGCTTCCACAAGCATTGATTATGGATTCAGGCAAGAGGAAATCCAGGACATCATTTTTTCCCTCTCTGTGTCATCACGGTACTTGCCCACTGGTCCAGGTGTGAGGGTGTTGGTTTTCTTTACATTGAGTTGGCATCCATACAACTGAAGACCGCAATTCTTGATCTTCACTGGTAAGTGCTTCAAGTCCTCTTCCCTTTTAGCCAGCAAGGTTGTGTCATCTGCTTATCATAGGTTGTTAATAAACTTTCCTCCATCTTGATGCCACATTTTTTTCATATAATCCAGCTTTTCTGATTGCTTGTGAGAGGATGCAACCATGACACACACCTTTCCTGATTTAGACCACACAACTCGATGCATCCATCAGTTGCACATCAGCACCATGAAGTGTTCTGGAATTCCCATTCTTCTCAACAGTATCTATAGTTTGTTCTGATTCATAGTGTCAAACACCTTTGCATAGCCAATGAAACACACGTAAACATCTTTCTGGTAGTCTCTGCTTTCAGCCAAGAGCCATCTGATGTCAGCAATGATACCCCTTAATCTACTTCCTCTTCTAAATCCAAACTAAAACTCTGGATTCAGAGATCAGAGACTGACAGCTCCCTGTCAATGTACTTCTGAAACCATTGTTGGATTACATTCAGCAAAATTGTTCTGCATGTGATATTAATGATATTGTTCTATAATGTGTGCATTCTGTTGGGTCACTTTTCTTTGAAATGAATACAAATATGGATCTCTTCCAGTCAGTTGGCCAGGTAGCTGTCTTCAAAATTTCTTGGTCTAGAGAAGTGTTTCATGAACTTTTGGAAAGACTTCATTTGGGATTCTGTCAAGTCCTGGAGCCTTGTGATTGATTAATGCTTTCAGTGAGGCTTAAAGTTCTTCCTTCGCTACCACTGGTTCTTACTCACATGTAACTTCCTGAAATGGTAGAATGCTAACTAGTTCTCCTTGTTACAATGACTATGCATTCTTTCCATCTTTTTTTGATGCATCTTTCATCATTCAGCCTTTTGCCCATATACCTTTTTGTATTTCAACTCGAGGCTTGAGTATTTTCTTGAGTTCTTTCAGTTTAAGATTTCCTAAGTGAATTCTTCCTTTTTGATTTTCTAACTCTCGTACTGTACACATGTCATTATATTATTTTACTTTGCCTTCTGCCCTTTGAAATTTTCTGGTCAGCTGTTTGACTTCATCATTTCTACCATTTGCCTTAGCAAATTTCCGAGTTTTCTGAAATCAACCTTGATCTTTTCTTTTCTCTCCTTCCTGTATTCTTATTACTTTTTTCTTTCTTAATGTATGATGTTCTTGATGTTCTCGACAAATGTTGCTGACAAATTCAGATGGGATGTACTCAAGGTTGTATTTGGTTCCTGTGGATTTATTCACATGTTATTCAACTTCACCTGGAACTGAAATGAGCACCTGAGGGTCTGTTCCAGTCTTCTTCAGACTGATTTCAGCTCCTTATATTGTGTCTCCTGCATCATCTTTTCTCGTAGATGCAATCAATTTTATTTCTGTACACTCTTCTGGAAAAGTCCATGTGTGCTGTTGTGCCTGTTGTGTTGTTGAAAATGGTATTTGAGTTGAAGAAGTTGTTGGTCTTACAAAATTCCGTCATGCGAGCTCCAGCATCATTTCTATCACCAAGACCATATTTTCCAATGACTGTTCCTCTTTGTTTCCAACTTTTGCATTCTAATTGCCAATAATTATCAATGCATCTTGACTGTATGCTTGATCAATTTCAGACGGAAGACTTTGGTAGAATTGTTCAATTTCTTCATCACTAGCTTTAGGGGGTTGGTTCATAAATTTGAATGATTGTTTCATTGATTATATTTCCTTGTATAGGGATAGTTATTATCTGATCACAGACAGTATTGTACTTCAAAAGAGATCTTGAAAAGTGTCATTTTTTACTATTAATAAAATACTGAAAAAAATACTGTTTTTTTTTTTTATTATAAATGCAACACCATTCTTCTTGATTTTGCCATTCTGGAAATAGTAAACCATATGATTTTCTGATTCAAAATCACTAATATCAGGTCATTTCAGCTCACTAATGCTTAGAATTTCAATCTTAATGAATTCTATTTAATTTTGAATTCCCTCTAAATTTCCTGGATTCATACTTTGTACTTTCCACGTTGCAATTATTCATAGATATTTGCAGCGGTTTCTTCGCATTTTGTGTTATGCGCCATCAGCATACGAAGGTTCCCAAGCCTTTTGTATTCCCTCAGACTTTATCCCACCTGAGTCACGACGGTCAACTCGACTCTGAGAAGGTGGCTTTCCTTAGTCTTCCGATCGGAGGGGCTCATCTTCAAGTACTGTCTCTGGCAGTATTCTGCTTCTAGGTATTAGGTTTTCAGTAACTGACAATGTGGCTAATTCTTCTGAAGTGAATCATCAATTGCTTCTCTGTAGTCTGCTCTTCGTCTGGAAGCCCTGCTAAAACCTGCTCACTTTGGGTGACCCTGCTGGTATTTGGAATACCAGTGACATAACTTTCAGTATCACTACAACACACAGCCAACTGTCAAATGGTAGTTGACTACAGTAATCAGTATGAAATAAAACTTATAATGATACTTATTTGGCACATAACAAATGTTGTGCATAATGATGATTTGGGCTGCCTGGTCATTAGGCATTCATGGTAAGTCACACCAAGAAAAAGAAACACCATATCTAGAGATGGCTGAGAAGTAACCAGAAAGGGGTGTGTGTGCCCCAGCATTCCTTCCTTTCAGACACCATGAGTCATATAAAGAGAGGCTCCCATCCTGCCTCCGGCCAATTCTGGGTTCTCGGGCTCAGGCAATGGCTGAGGCGGCGTTTGGGAGTGGTCAATCTCACCCCTTCCCCAGTTGTTGCTTTGGGGCTGCCACCTTCCGTTTCTGAAAACAACAAGGAGAAAACCAATCGTTGTCATCGAGTCAACTCTGACTCACGGTGATCCGATGTCTACCCGAGCAGAACTGACTCCATAGGGGTTTCGATCCTGCTATGTGTTGGTTTTGTTTTTGGAAGGAAAACTAGAGGACAGAAGGAAAGTAGATGCCTCAGAAAACTTATTCTAGAAGTTAGCAGGTGCCTAAGGTGACACATGCAAAGTGCCCAATAAGAGGACTGAGGAGTGGCAAATAGTACGGAAGATGTGCTTGATAAGTATAGCATGGTGGTGATTTGGTGGGAGTGCACAGTGGTCATGGCAAAGGGAACAAAAATACCGAAACATGCACACTCTCCATACAAGGTATGGGTGCTGGTTCTTCATTCTGCTATGACCTAGCAGACCCAGGAAGCTTGGATGGGGGACAGGGTGGTCATGAAAGAGAAGCGCTGCAGAGTGAGGGTAACTTGAGAGGCAAGGAAGGATTTTGAGCAGTCATAGAACAATATAAAATTGCTGGGTTGAGGAAGATAAGGGAAAAGTAGAGTGTCAGGGAGGGTGAGAGAGCCATCCTCAAGGAAGAAAAAAGGGCACAGCCAATGAACATCGCAAAGGCTCTGTACTTGGCCTTCAGCTGGCTTGCTTGCTATCCTCCTAGAGCCTTGGCAACACTCCCATTGCACTTTATCAAATCAAATTTTACTTTATTTTAACTCAAGCTATAAAATATTTTGCTTGTTCATTTATTCAACAAATACTTATTGAGTGCTTCTATATGCCAGATATTGTTCTAAAGTTCTGGGATGTAGCAGTAAACCAGACAACATTCCCTGCACTCATGAGGTTGGGTGCATGTGAGAAACAGTGGGCCTAGGCTACCTGTCAGAGACCCACATATGAATGGAGTATGGCTTCTACCCTCCTGGATCTCAGATCATGACTTCTTCCACATTCAAACTTAACATTCTGAACAAACCAAAGAATCTCTGCTCTGAAGAGATTATGGTGCGGTAAGGGGGATTTACACATGCACAACGAATAATAATAGGGCATGGGGAAAGGTTTGGGAGGACGAAAATGATCGCCTTCTATTTTGCTTGGCCCACTTTAGAATATTACCCTTATACTATGTAATAACCAAATGCCCTACACATTACAAACTGCTTTTGGTATCTATGATGTCACTTCTGATTCTGAGCAATTATTTGTGTTAGATAAAACAGATATTATCTTCATCTGCAAGCTTGAGAAAATGACTACTCTCCTGTTAAGAATCATATGCAGAATTCTGGATTGCTCTCTTTCCATTGCAACTCAGACCCCAGCGCTACCTGTCCTAGGTTCTGTCCTCTGGCCACAGTAGTGCAATCTGGGAGGGAGGGGCTGAGCATGCGGCAGCTTCCATGCATGAGCACTAAGGAAGTATGGTCTGGTAGGGGGGTGGGAGTGGTGTTTTGTGTTGTGACTGGCCCTGTTGCATCATTTCTGTGTCATGCAACATGGGGGAGGGGGCATTAGAGGATATTAAAATTTCCCAGAGAACACATTTTTTTCCCTTCCACCCACTGACAACCTTTAATGTGCACAGATGTACGGCTTTCCCCCTGTCAAGCACATACCACAAAAGGGAGGCTGAGCAGTGGGAATGGATGTCAGCCAGAGGGAGAGGGGACAGGCTTCCTAGCAACCGTTTTCCTGGAATCTCTTCTTCCTGACCCCAATATATGGAAGTGGGAGGGGCAGCCCACCGGGAACCTCCTAAGGTAACCCGAGGGATCTCTACCTTCAAAACTCGAGGAGACTGCTAAACAAACACCAAGCAGCTCTGCTAGCCGCATGTGGTTAGAAGATGTGTCCGTCCCTTGTGGCCACACTAGCATTCTGTCAGGTAGGCCAAGCAGGTTACTGTCGTCCATCCTTTACAGATGAGGAACTGTCAGGAACCTGAGATGGTCAGAACGTTCTGGAAGATGGTCAGTGAGTTCAGCATTTAGTGCAGGCTTGACTTCAAGGATGGCTGACATTTAAACCACGGGTTTTCTTTTCTCTGGCGGAGCGGTTTTCCCCTGTGAATAAATGCTGAGGAGAAAATGGATGGAGTGAGTCTCTCTGACATGTATGGTTGCTGTGGCTTTGAGTTGCTGTCGAGTGGACGCTGATTCACGGTGCCCCGTGTGGCAGAGGAGAACTGCTCCAGGGACTTTTCTGAGGGCGCTCTTTGTGGAAGCAAAGCACCAGGCCTTTCTTTCGTAGGACTGTGCTGATTGAAGTGCCAGCCCTTGGCCTAGCGCTCACGTGCAAACTATTCGTGCCAACCAGGGACTGTTAGATACATGCATAAACATGACTTTCTAGAAAGCGGGCATATCGTTTACTAGTAGTGCTATCTTGGCTTCCTTGACTAACTAGTTGGTAAAATATTAGGAGAGCAATTCTCAAGCTTGCTGCCCATCTGGATTATATGTGGAGCTCCTTAAAGACACAAAATTGTGTGTGTGTGTTTGTGTGTAGGGAGTGCTAGAGCACAGATAGTTGTACCATATAGAATGAAATTGTGGGAGGTGGAATGCAGAAATTCCCCATTCGGTAACTAGGCATGGGAACTACTTACTATTAAGTCTGATGTCTAAACGAAAGCTAGCTCTGATGTATATGGTTTGTACAAGTCTTCGCAAAGGTTATCCAGAGATTATGCGTGTTTATACTCATAGCTCAGCAAGGTCCGTATTTGATGGCATACATGGAACAACTAGTGGCAGCCCGAATTCCACGATGACTTCAATAATACATGCCGTGAACACTCTATTTTCCTTGAGTATGGGCTATATTGGTGAATACAATGTGATAGTCATTCTCTGTATAATTTTATGTTGTGTGACAAAGGTGAATACTTTTACAAATGGCATTCAGGTCCTTAATATCAGTTGATTTATAATGAATAATAAAAAATATATATATACCCTGGATGGGCCTGACCTAATTAAATAAGCCTCTTAAAAGAGAGTCTAGAAGGGCTCTCCTGTGGGGCTTGCCGAAACAAACTGCTATGTGGTACAGAGAGTGGGCGGTTGCTATTCGGGGAGCTTCAACATTCAGTGCCTATGGCAGGGAGGACCTGAATTCTGCCAACATAAGAAACAGTATCAAAATCACTGGTCAGCATTCAACCATTTCAGTATGACGAACCATCAATCGTATTGAAGGAAGAAGCACCCGTGGCCTGGAGGCACTGGTGGAAAACAAGGCTCTAGAACTGGACAGAAGACCCGTTGCAATCTCCCCATCAGTGTGTGCAGCACTGAAAGTGCTCACTGGCATATGCCAAGGAAGTGAGAGAGCATGTTTATGTTGAGTGACTAAATGGGAGCCATCTCTATGCGTACCCTTTCCAAAGAAAGGTTGTCCAATGGAATGTGGAAATTACCAAACAATAGAACTAATATGACACGCAAGTAAAATTTTGTTGAAGGTAACTAAATGAACAGTTGTAGTTGGTACCCCAATGGGGTAAAACCAAAACACCAAAGCAACTGTCCTTGGGTCAGATCTGACTCATAATGGCCCGATGTAGGGCTTCCGAGGTGGTAAATCGTAACAGGAGCAGCTAATCTCTTCTTTCTTCCTGAAAGCAACTGGTAGGCTTAAACTGCTGACCTGGCACTTGTCTGTCTAAGCTAGAGGTCCTCAAAATTTTTAAACAGGGGGCCAGTTCACTGTCCCTCAGACCCATTGGAGGGCCAGACTACAGTTTTTAAAAAAACTATGAACAAATTCCTAGGCACACTGCACATATCTTATTTTGAAGTAAAAAAACAAACGGGGCAAAAACACCCAGCGGGCCAGATAAATGTCCTCAGGGGGCCGCATGTGGCCTGTGGGCCGTAGTTTGAGGACCCCTGGTCTAAGGCTTGCCTGATACCAGGACTGGGCCTCCTATATTGATACAGAGCTGCTAGAAGCCAGATTCAGAAGAGGATGTGTAGCAAGGGAAGGGATATCATTGCGGATAGCAGTTGGATCTTGGCTGTAAACAGAGAATTTCAGAACAATCTTTATTTCTGCTTAATTGACTATGTACAGGTATTCAGCTGGGTGAATCATAACAAATTATAGATAATCTTGAAAAGAATAGGAATTCCAAAACACTTAATTATGGTCATATAAAGACATAGACCAAGAGACTAACTAACAGTCATATAAAATGAACAAAGGGATGATATGTGGTTTAAAATCAGGAAAGGTGTATGTCAGCATTTTACATTGGATCATGTTTATTCAACCTGTATGCTGAGCAAAAACTTCGAGAACCTGAACTATCTGAAGAAGAATGCGGCATCGGCATTGAAGAAAGGGTCACTAACATCCGGTGACACGCAGATGCTACAACCTTGCTTGCTGACAGTACAGAGGACTTGAAGCACTTTTTGATGAAGATCAAAGGATACAGTCTTAAGTATAAAGAAAACAAACTAACAAACAAACAAATCATCACAACTGGACTAATAGCAACAAAGTGATTCATGGAGAAAAGGTTGAAGATGTCAAGGACTTCATTTTACTTGGATCCACAATCAATGCCCGTGGGAGTAGCAGTCAAGAAATGGAATGACATTGCGATGGAAAAATCTGCTGCAAAAGACATCCTTACAGTGTTACAAAGCGAAGCTATAACTTCGAGGACTAAGGTGCACCTGACTGCAGACATGTTATTTGACATAATCTAATAGCATGCATATAAAGAGCATTGGTGGCTTAGTGGGTTACGCGTTGGGCTGCTAAGCACAAGGTAAACAATGCCCACACACTGGCTGCACTGCAGGAGAAGATAAAGCTGTTCACTCCTGTAGATTCATAGTTCTACTTTCTCCTATAGGAGTGTGAAGAATCACACTGAATTTAGAGAATGATGTGTAAAAGGATTTTACCCTTTATATGTTTTAAAAGACTTTAGGAAGGGTTGGTGTTAAATATTACTTAACTATGTGGTATAATTCATCAGTAAACTAGCTTTGTTTTGGGGTCTTCTTTGTTGGAAGCTTTAAAATGACCATTTGAGTCTTTTTATTTATTATACGACTATGCATATTTTCTATTTCTTCTCATCTCAGTTTCAGTAGTTACTTTCTACTAAAACTACTGGCTAAAGTGTGTGCCTCTTTAGGAAGTAAGGAGCCCTGGTGGTATACATCTGGTGGCTTATGCTTCTCCCTGTTAGCCACAAGGTTGGCAGTTGAAACCTACCAGTGGTCCATGAAAGAGAGAGAAGGATTCTGCTCCTGTGAAGATTTAGAAACCCATCGGTGCAGTTCCACTCTGTCTTAGGGTTCCTCGAGTCAGGATTATCTCAGCGGCTGTTTGTTTTGAGTTTGAGTTCTAGGTGTTTCTCCATGTAATCTAAATTATCTAATTTGCTGGCATTTATTGGCTCATCTTTCCTTAAAATTTTTTGCTATCTTTCTAAGATGACTAGTAATGACTCTTCTTTTATTCCTGATTTTAATAAGTTGGGTTTATCTTTTTCCCCGTTTAGTCTAAGGTTTTTCAATTAGTTGACTTACATTAAGAAATAGCTCTTTCTTTGATTTTCTTTATTGTTTTTATTTCTCTGTATCATTTATTTCCATCCTAACCTTTCAATTTATTTTATGACCCATTTATTATTTAGAAATGTAAGCCCCTAATAAAATGTTAAAAAAAAAAGAAATGTATTGTCTTATTTCTACACACTTATCCATTTCTCCAAGTTTTTTCTGTTAATGATTGATAATTTTCTTCTGAAGAAAATCTTTTAAAAAAATTATATATTTATTTTTAAAATCATTTTATTAGGGGCTCATGTGACTCTTATCACAATCCATACATACAT
>NW_022104341.1:32563764-32573360 GCF_000313985.2 Echinops telfairi | reverse complement strand
GGGACCGACAGTTCCGGGGGCACATGGGAGAGGGGGAGGTGGGGGGAAAGGAAATGGTGTTAACAAACCCAGGGACAAGGGAAGAAAATCTTTTGTATGATTTTTATCCTTTTAAATGTTTTGAAGCTTACATTATGGCCCTATATGGGCAATGCCAGAGATTGTTCCAAGTATATCTGAAAAAATGAATATCCTCATGTTTTATGAAATTCTGTTAAGTCTACTTGGTTTATAGTATTGTGCATGTCTGTTATTGTACTTGTAATATTCTATTCATGTTCTGGTTATTTACTATACACATTATAAAAAATGAGGTATTGACATCTCCAACAATTACTGTGAAAATTTTCCATTTCTTCCTTTAATTCTGTTTTTGCTTCATATTATTTTTTAAATTTTTTGTTTTCTGTTGTTAGTTGCATATGTTTATGGCAGTTATAACTTTTTGATGAGTTGATCCATTTATTATCATAAAATGCCCTTTTTGATCTCTAGGAATAATTTTTGCCTTATAGTGTATTTTGTCAGTGTTATGGATTTAATTATGTTTACCAGAATCTGAGTTGAAATCCTAATCCCTACAACTGAAAGTTCATTTCTCAAATGGTGTAATCAAGTTCTGTTTGCATATTAATAAGACCCTATCAATGTAGGGTGCGACCACTACTTGAAAGATCATCTTTCTTTTTAGCTTTTTTTGAGTGAGAAGTAAACTTCTTTCTTGTTTGTTTTATTAATATTTAAAAAAATCATTTCCTTGGGGGCTCTTACAGCTCTTATAACATTCCATGCATCAATTGCATCAAGCATATTTGCACACATGTTGCCAAGCATCACTAGAAATAAACGTCTGTTCTGTTTTCTCTACTATACTATTTTTGTTGCTGTTGTTCCAAAAGTTAGGACAAGAGGTGGTTGTGCAAAAGCACAGGTGTCAGAAAATAAGACCAACATCCAAGCCGCTATATTATCGTATGAATGGTAAAACGACTTCACCAATCAGGTGTATCACAGGACCTTAACGTGAGGACCCCACTGCATAGTCAGCCCAGCTGGGAACACCAAGACATGTTCATCTAGGCTGCTATAATTTGATGGGAGTGGGGGGAAAACAGAAGTATTATTGTTAGATTGAGCTTGATAATTTGTCCCCCAAGAAGAAGATTCTTCCAACAATAACTAACTAGCCTTGACATTCCTTGGTAATATGTCAGACTGAGGAAAAGCAGGTTCCTTTTATATAGGTCGAAGAAATCATTTGCAGGCCAAGGTCAGTCTCTTAAAAGAGGTTATGCCAGGATAGAACTCTCTGGCTTGAGGAACGATGCCAATTTGCATTGGGAGCATCATTGTGGGGATCAAGAATAGCAGAAAGTTATAAAATGGTCTGAGCAGAGGACACTTCTAGTGATTTGCGACAATGTAGACACCCTAGGGATTTCCTTGAGTCAGAGGATTATGAGGTCATAAGGGACATTTGCTGTTTTCTCGGAATTTACATTTTGATGGAACCATCAGGCTTTTGTACTTTTAGCAAATGTGACTTAAGTATCTATGCTCTGAGGAGCGAGGTTGTCACGATGAGCAGATGTGGTATTGTTTTATAATCTTTTCTACCTTATAATGGGGGCGGAAGAAAACACTGTCCCTTGTGTTGTCCTTTTCTCATTTGCTGAAATTCACTCTCCCTCCTCCCCACCCCCAGTCACTGGGACTAGAGATCTCTCAGTGGAGTCCTGAAAAATCCAGGGGTACGTTACACCAAGAAACTGTTTCCTATTGATCTTCTCTTCTCCCAGGAAGCCTGCACTGGGATTGCTTTTGGTGTGGAGGGAATGGAGAGAGGGCAACTATTCAGTAACTTGCATTTGCAGCAGCTTTGTGGTTCATACTCTGAAACTCGGTGAACTGATAATGATGGCAAGCAGAGGTTAAATCTTCAGCTCATCATCAAACTGGGAAGAATAAAGGGTTTGTGTTCAGTCACACAGTGTGGAACGAGGGCAGCTCGTAAAATGATTGCTTAGGGTGCTTTTTTCACACAGCCTCTCTCTATCTGTATGTGATAAGGTCTGTTCAAAAGGAAACTTTGTAATAGATATATAATAAATGAGACATGCCCTTGGGAAAGGGGCAACACCTGTTTTTCCCTTCTCTCTTCAATTCCTGCCCATTAATTACTCAGGAGTATTTAGATGGCAAACATCAAGAACACAGTGCCCCCTGCCCTCCCAAACACCTCCCGACACAAATCCCTTTGGCATTTTAAAACTGAGGGTTTTTCCCTTCCTTTGGCGAACTTGTTTGTCTTCATCTGCCGCTATGGGACCCTGGGTGTTCTGTTCTGTATGTACACAAACCCGGCTTGACAAGCCTAATGTGGGAATGATCCGTAGAAACCAGGGGATGCCATTGCTTTTGACCATACATGGATCTTGGCACTGCAACATAGGGCATTTGCCCTAACTGCTATCCGCTTCTGGCTTGTGCCCTGGTAGGGAAGCAGTTGAGCTTTTGTGGTGTGGCCGTGGCCTGAGTGACCGCTCACGAACTTCTCACAACCTGGAGAAGGTCGTCCTGTTCCTGAGGCGGAGGAGGTTGTTGGTCCCCTTGAATATAGTGGTACAAGGGGAAAAAGGATCTCGCTTGTTTTTTAACTTTATTTCAAATAAAACAATGGACAATTGCAGGGAAATCTTGGATAAGAATATATTTAATAAGAAATAGACAGCAATTAATTTCTTAAATATGAACCTGTTTTTAAGGACCCTATTAATACCACTGTACCAAGGCATGTAATTTGTGAATATCTAATTTGTATCGGTGTCTCTGGGCATCACAAACCGTTTGTACTTGTCTCCGAACCTGAAGGTTGGAGGTTTGAAACCACCCCAGATGATGTGGAATGAGAGCAAGCCACCATAGAAGGCAGGCCCGGCAGTCTAACCTTGTTCCTACTCAAGAAAACTCTGTGAAATAATTCTTGAACACACGAGGCTGCCAGCGGTCAGGATGCATGGTCGTGGGAATGGGTAATTTTGATGCGTTGGACTTCTAATCCCAAGGTCAGCAGTTCTAAACCATAGGCTCTACAGGAGAAAGATGAGGCTCAGTTTGGGAAACCCACTGGGACAGTCCACCCCTGCCCTCTAAGGTTGCTACGAGTGTAACCAACGCCATGGCAGTAAGTGTGGGGTTTTTGTTTGTTTGATATTTGGTTTCTTTTGAGAATAGATCATAGTCTATTTTTTAAAAAATCAGATTTAATTTAGTGTACCATTAAGGCCAGTACCTGGGACAACCATGGGTATAGTCTAGCCCACCTCTTGATCCCGTTCTGAACACGGGGCACTCTCCTAGATCTTAGCCAAAGCATTCCGCGAACATTCTCTCCAGAAACGCACTTCTATCCCTCACTACAGCGTTGCAAGTACCTCTTTCATTGCTGCCTTCCACAAACATTTGAAAAATGCGTCTTTCCCACTTAATGTACGTTCCAATTTCTTACTCATACTTGGCTTCTTTCTTTATTTTACTTTGGTGAGAGTGGAAGGTAATAATATGTTTTAATAGCCGTATGTACACCTTCCCACACAGGGTGTGTACCCTGCTTACCAGTCCTGTAGCTCCCACTTCCATTCCTGGAAATCAGGAGGAAACCCCCCTGAGCCACACAAGACAATCCGCCTGGCTACTGCGGGCTGCAGACAACATTCGGGGTTGGCTTCTGGCTCTCGCCCTCAGCTTTCAGGCTGGGCCTCCGCCTCGGGGTGGAGGGGCCTCCAGCCCGCTGCAGCCAGACTCTGCTCCCTCACCACAAGCCCTTAATTGTTTATGAATTAAGCTTTCGCCAAACAAATCTACACGTTGTCTAAACCCTCCGCCCCAGCGCATTCCAGGCCGCCCACGAGCGCGCACAGCGGGGCTGCGCTCCCAATGGCTCCTGGCAGGCTTGGCCGAGTTTGTTGGGAATCAAACTGTTTTTCTCCCCTTCCCTTTTCTTTTCTTTAACCTTTATTGGCAGTTTGAGCTAACGATGGGATTGCCGCTGATCCCTTGTAAAGGGCGTCGCAGGTGTCACCACTCCGAGCCCAGGCGGTGATCTCTCTGCTGAGAAGGAGGAAGACAGAGAAGGCCTTGCTGGCCCGCCTCCCAAACACAGTGTCGGGCAGCCTGCAGGATGAAGGCAGCTTGGTATTTGAGCATCTCTTAATGAGCGGCCAGAATTCATCTGTAAATGCACTTGGTTGATTTCGGGCCTGCGATTCATTCATTAGGGGGGTTAGTGGCAAGTGCCACGGCGCTATCGGCAATGTTTAAGGTTACTCCAACCCTCGTAAACGGCCTGCTGATAACAAGATGCATCCGTCTTCATTACTCGGCCACTCCTGTCTGACTTTGCTCAGCATCTTCGAAGGGCTATGCCTGTTGGAACTGAAGAATTCAACTTTTATCCAAACCAGATTCTGCTCTTTCACCTCGTCTGATTCCTTGAGTACTTCCCATTTATTTTACCTAAATGACATCTGATTACCTAACATGGAATGGCGCAGGAGACTTAACCTAAACCAGCCTGCAGATCTCCCTTCGCAGCGGGAGCGGTCCAGGGGTTCACACGTAGGGAAACCCTCACATGTATATTTCATCTGATACTGGGCTTAGGGTAAAGGAACTATGTTCTGATTTGCCTTCTCATAAGGCTGCAGCGCCAATAGGATTTTTTTCTTTTTCCAAAAGAAGGCAGAGGAATACAGGAAATTAATTTTAAACCTGAAGAATAAATGTCCCTATTGATTTGCGTTTACTTTTGCAGTGTTTTTCTCTCTCTCTCTCTGAAAATATGTATCATTGGAGGTGATCACGGTGCCAAATGAAATAATTCCAAGCGTAGAAATTGCTGTGCATGTCTAGCCTCAGCTGTACAAACGAGATCTCGCTGGAGGAACATGCTCAGCCCCCGCCCGAGCTCCTCACACTGCATTCCTTTCCCATTTCTAGGCCCTCGGTTGAGGCTCGGCAGTGAGAGCTGACATTTCAGGAGACATTGCTTTTAAAGAGAATTAAATAAGTACAAGTTTGTTTATCCTTCAAATACTGAGTTAGAGGACGTGCATAAAAAACGAGCTCCCCTTGACAGATGGTCTCTATAAGTAGTTGATTCTGAGAAGGGAGAGAGCTACCTGGCATGGCTGTTTAACACATTAGGGTGCTTGCAGGGAGAGTTGACTGCTCCCCTGAACCATGGTTCAATTTTAAGCATCACTGGCCGGGATGGGTTATGGTAACGATGTAGGGAAGGTTAGGTTGGGAGAGCCTGATGCTCAGTGTGTGCAAGGCAGAGGGGAGGAGTAGGGGGAGGAGGCACTGCCTCCTGGAATGATAGCCCAAGGGAGGGTATCTAAAAACCTCTGCACCACTGAGCTGCCACACTTATCACCGGGTGACAGTCTACACCACGGGCCTGCAGTGCATTGCTGTTTGTGGTGCATGCTGCCAACTGGCTTAGAAAATGCAGATCCCCCTCGCAGATAGAGAGAGCAGGAGGCAAAATGTCAGCTGAGTGACATTCCCAACAATCGGTCTTCCTCAGCTTCTGATGCCGGAGCGGGGATCCCAGCTGGGTCGATGGCAGCTCTTCTTGGGGAAGGCTCCTCTCTGAGTTCTCATCAGGAGTCCACTGGGCCTAGCATTTGGCTGGAGGGCCTCACCCCTTCTCCCAGGCTGGCAGGAATACCAACTTGCTTTCCTCTCCTGATTATGTACTTAAATTCCATGACACTGAGATTTCTTTATCTTTTCGTAAATGGTGAGTTGGATTCGTGAATCATCTTCCCTGTCTTGCATCTTACTAAACACAAAGTAGAATTGACCCCCAGAGAATATGGTGAGAGAAAAATAACAAAGCACATCCACACAAAGCTAGGCTTATAACATTGAGCATGAAGTTATCGACATCGTGTGTGATTGAAAGAGACAATCTTAAGCTGAGGATGTCTTAAATGTCCCAGAATGATGAGCTGGACACTTGAAGTAAGAGCCCTTTGCAGCTAACGGGCTGCAGGAGAAAGCCCACTTGCTCTTCAAAAAAAGAGAAGGCCAATATAGTATGGTGGCACCAGGAACAATGGAGCCACTGAAACAGGGGCCAGAGCTGAAGGTTTCTGCTTGAAGGAAGCGATACACAGCATTTTAATCTTTTTATTATCATTTCGACAGAAACACTGCACTAGGACCCAGATTACTACATGAAACCACTAGTAAGAAAAGCGCTCAATTGTTCAATTGTTATTATTCAATATTGTATTTTAAAAATTTGTTTGTAGGCCCTTCAGGTCAAGGCTACTTTTAAAAGGTTAAAAGCTATTCAAAAGGGTTACCATATCCATAAAAGCAAATGAGATTAAGCCTAAAAACTGATGGAGGAAAAACAGTAATTTAGATAAACGGCCAGCGCCTCAAAAATGGTTTGACTTTTACCGGGGAAAGGAAATTCAAAGACTCCTAGGATGGATGTCGTATCTAAGAAAGCGTCATGAAAGTTGAGGCAGTTATTTTTGGGCTTATTCATTTGGTATGTTTTCGGCCGGGCGCCCCCTCTTCCAGGTGCACTCTTTGAACTCCTTTGAGAATGGTAATTGCCCGCTCCAGCTTCCATCTGTCAACTGTCGCCCTGGCTGGTTGTGCATCTGGAACATCCGACACTGTTGTCATGGAAAAAATCATGATGTTTCCATCTGATTCTTTGTCTGGCCTAGGTAACACATCCGTAACATGATCTAGATCAGGCGGACAGAGGGAGTTAGGAAATGCATATCAAAGTCCTTGAGGACGTGAATAGGATAAGCCTATGAATGTTTACCTCCACTGCTCGCCATGAATGGAGAACTTCATCAGGGTCTCTGTGGGTGGTGCATATGGTTAACATGCCCAGCTGTTCACAGACAGGTTGGAAGTCCAAGTCCACCCACAGGCTCCTTGGAAGAAAGCCCTGGTGATCTACTTCCACAAAACCAGGCAATAAAACATAACTCTCCTCCAACACACAGGGGGCTACCATGGGTCAGAGGCAACTCAGCAGCAAGTGGTGGAGCATCATAACAGAGAAGAGCTCAATTTGCACTTTCAACACGCAGTGAGGCTTTGGGAACAAACTGGGTTTCAGTCAGGGCAATGAAAGCCATTGCAGACTCCCAGGATGCAGTCACACATTCTTGATCAGTGACTGGTTGGCCACGATGAGGTGTCTGCTCATAAGGAGTCTCTTCATAGGCACCTATGGGCATCAGAAAACAAAAGTGGTCAGAATGTGGGATTCCAAAAGCTAGTGGATTAGTCGAAGAGGTGTAGCAGTTGATTGACTGGAGATTTACTTGCACATCTCAGGACATAGAACAGGAAATCTTTTGGCATAGAAGTTTAATTTTGATGTGGATTTCACCTTGCAAAATGAAAATGGTTACAAATAATAGAGCGAATGCTTAGATTTCATTCACATTGCCCAGTTTCAGCACAGACACACATTTCAAATCAGTGAGAAGGGCTGACAATTCAATTTTATGACAAATAGTCCCTAACAAAGTTTTTATGCTACGTATTTTGGCTGTTTTATTTTATGTCAACCTGAACCTGTGTGAAAGTGTAGAGGTGGAGTTCAAGCTACCATTCCGGTGGTAGCCTGATGATGGCTTCTTGGACAAGGATAACTTCTCTTTTCCTCTTTCCCCTTGTCTTCCTCATGGCTGGGACTCTATGTGCCTCCAGCCGCAGCTCCATCTGGGCCACTAACCTATCTGCACCTTGCCTTGGATCCACAAGACTCTGCATCCACTGGCCTTTGATCTTCATAGGATTTTTTTCTTTTTCCAAAAGAAGGCAGAGGAATACAGGAAATTAATTTTAAACCTGAAGAATAAATGTCCCTATTGATTTGCGTTTACTTTTGCAGTGTTTTTCTCTCTCTCTCTCTGAAAATATGTATCATTGGAGGTGATCACGGTGCCAAATGAAATAATTCCAAGCGTAGAAATTGCTGTGCATGTCTAGCCTCAGCTGTACAAACGAGATCTCGCTGGAGGAACATGCTCAGCCCCCGCCCGAGCTCCTCACACTGCATTCCTTTCCCATTTCTAGGCCCTCGGTTGAGGCTCGGCAGTGAGAGCTGACATTTCAGGAGACATTGCTTTTAAAGAGAATTAAATAAGTACAAGTTTGTTTATCCTTCAAATACTGAGTTAGAGGACGTGCATAAAAAACGAGCTCCCCTTGACAGATGGTCTCTATAAGTAGTTGATTCTGAGAAGGGAGAGAGCTACCTGGCATGGCTGTTTAACACATTAGGGTGCTTGCAGGGAGAGTTGACTGCTCCCCTGAACCATGGTTCAATTTTAAGCATCACTGGCCGGGATGGGTTATGGTAACGATGTAGGGAAGGTTAGGTTGGGAGAGCCTGATGCTCAGTGTGTGCAAGGCAGAGGGGAGGAGTAGGGGGAGGAGGCACTGCCTCCTGGAATGATAGCCCAAGGGAGGGTATCTAAAAACCTCTGCACCACTGAGCTGCCACACTTATCACCGGGTGACAGTCTACACCACGGGCCTGCAGTGCATTGCTGTTTGTGGTGCATGCTGCCAACTGGCTTAGAAAATGCAGATCCCCCTCGCAGATAGAGAGAGCAGGAGGCAAAATGTCAGCTGAGTGACATTCCCAACAATCGGTCTTCCTCAGCTTCTGATGCCGGAGCGGGGATCCCAGCTGGGTCGATGGCAGCTCTTCTTGGGGAAGGCTCCTCTCTGAGTTCTCATCAGGAGTCCACTGGGCCTAGCATTTGGCTGGAGGGCCTCACCCCTTCTCCCAGGCTGGCAGGAATACCAACTTGCTTTCCTCTCCTGATTATGTACTTAAATTCCATGACACTGAGATTTCTTTATCTTTTCGTAAATGGTGAGTTGGATTCGTGAATCATCTTCCCTGTCTTGCATCTTACTAAACACAAAGTAGAATTGACCCCCAGAGAATATGGTGAGAGAAAAATAACAAAGCACATCCACACAAAGCTAGGCTTATAACATTGAGCATGAAGTTATCGACATCGTGTGTGATTGAAAGAGACAATCTTAAGCTGAGGATGTCTTAAATGTCCCAGAATGATGAGCTGGACACTTGAAGTAAGAGCCCTTTGCAGCTAACGGGCTGCAGGAGAAAGCCCACTTGCTCTTCAAAAAAAGAGAAGGCCAATATAGTATGGTGGCACCAGGAACAATGGAGCCACTGAAACAGGGGCCAGAGCTGAAGGTTTCTGCTTGAAGGAAGCGATACACAGCATTTTAATCTTTTTATTATCATTTCGACAGAAACACTGCACTAGGACCCAGATTACTACATGAAACCACTAGTAAGAAAAGCGCTCAATTGTTCAATTGTTATTATTCAATATTGTATTTTAAAAATTTGTTTGTAGGCCCTTCAGGTCAAGGCTACTTTTAAAAGGTTAAAAGCTATTCAAAAGGGTTACCATATCCATAAAAGCAAATGAGATTAAGCCTAAAAACTGATGGAGGAAAAACAGTAATTTAGATAAACGGCCAGCGCCTCAAAAATG
>NW_022104341.1:32560825-32563664 GCF_000313985.2 Echinops telfairi | reverse complement strand
CCTCATGGCTGGGACTCTATGTGCCTCCAGCCGCAGCTCCATCTGGGCCACTAACCTATCTGCACCTCGCCTTGGATCCACAAGACTCTGCATCCACTGGCCTTTGATCTTCCTACTTTCCACTTTTCCTTTCTATGTCATCAGCCTGAAGTCACATGAGTGTGAAGAGGGCTCTGGCTAGAATCAGACCTTTGGACTTGAGTGGGACTGGGCTGGGATGCCTTCTTGACAGAAAGTCTCTTCTTGGTATAGCATTCTCTTATATCCATACAGGAGTGTCACTGGCTTCGTTCCTCTAGACCGCTCTACCCAACACACACGTATCTTGCATTTGTGAACCCCAAAAGGAGAAGAGTTGTTGCAAAGGGTCCAATAATCAGGTTTCTTGGGCCACACAATGGCAAAGCAAATAGATGCCTCTGTAAAGAACTAATGTGCAAACAGAAGCAAGCAAAAATGCAACGCAGATTAGCCTTGGTGGAAGAAATTCTATGATATGAAAATGAAATCTTACAGATGAATAAATTAGGGGGTGATTATTCATATTGTATAAGAGTCTTTAAAGGACTCCCGTGGGATTTTTTTAAAGGCTGAGCTCCACTAGTTCATGTAAGTGTTTGTGTGCAGATCATTAACTATTTGACAGGCAAGCTGGAAACGCAGGTGGGAAGAGCCCAGAGGAAGGGAGAGAACTTAAGATGGTGGAGGAATCACTGACATCTGATGACCACTGAGTCTCAAGGAAAAATGTGACCAAAACAATAAAGAAGGTAAAAATGAAAATATGATATTAATTTACAAAGCAGGTTTTTTTCCTATTAGAAGCTCCAGGGGCAGACATCTTGGGTTTAGTGACAGCTTTGCTACTTATTTAACTGTGCTATTTTGGGAAAGTTAGACAACTTCTCTGTGTACTGATGTCCTGTTATTCTGTGAAGGAGCCCCAGTGAGGCAACAATTCAGCACTAACTTGCTAATTGAAAGGTCAGTGGCTTGAATCTACCCCACGACTTCATGGGCGAAGGACTTGTCAATCTGCTCCCTAAAGACAGCTCTTTGTTGTGTGTTGTCCAGTTCATTCCCACTCGGAGCTTAGGAAACCCCGTGGGACAGTTCCACTTTGTCACATGAAGCAGCTATGACATGGAATAGGCTCAGTGGTACTGAACAACAATAAGAGGGTTGCATAAGGATTACATGAACACATATACCTATATGTATATGTATATATAGGTTTATATATATCACTTAGTGTCTTAGCAGAGACAGTGATTTGTACGTGTGAATGAGATTGTTCTGGAACAAGTTACCAAAGCAGCAGGGTGCACTAGCATGGCCGTGAGCATGGGAATGCTTTCACCAAAAGGAAATACTCTGTCCTAAAACACAAAGCCAATGTCGCGAAAGCAGCACATCTCATTGGTTTTCCAAGGAAGTCCATCTAAAAATCCCTCTGCTATCAAACTCTTGCTTTCACTTTCGTGTTTTAGGGCCTTTGATGAATGTGTGATATTGGCAAGCACATACAGATAATCAACATTCTAGTACCTGTTGAATTTTCTTTTAAAAGGCTTTGACCTACTATTTTTCCATTTGTTCCTTTAAGATGAGTAGTTGTTGGTAGCTGCTGTCCCACAGTGATATCATGCACAACAGACCACAGGTGGAAATATAACTTTCTTATTTGTGGGAACGGCGTCCTGGTGGCATATAGTTGATTACATATTGGGCTGCTACCCATCAGCCACTCCGTGGGAGAAAGATGAGGCTCTCTTCTCTCGGAAAGATGTACAGCCTTGGAAACCCACAGGAACAGTTCTGCTCTCTCCTATAGGGACGCTGTAAGTTGGAATTAACTCAATGGCAGTGAATTTTGTTTTATTTCATTTGTAGGAATGAAAACTTCTTGCTTTAGTTGACTTCGGTTGGTTGTCATAAGAAGCCAATCATACTATGTAGTTTATCTAGTATGTCTGTGTAAGAACTTGTCAAATAATTGCATTTGAGTTGAACTGATTGCAAAATCAGACGCAACTAAAAAGGGCGTGAAAGCTGGGGTTTGTGTGTGTGCAAACAGTACAGAAGTAGGAATCTGAGCCCTGCCCTCACCCACGTGTTTATTTGTTAAATTGTGGTGGTCTGGGTGTTGCTATGATTCTGGCAGCTATGCCAGTGGTATTTCAGATGCCGCTGGGGTCACCCATTGTGAGCAGGTTTCACTGGAACTCGCTTACTAGGATACATTAGGAACAAAGGCCTGGTGATCTACTGCCAAAAAGTAGCCAAGGAAACATTATGGATCACAACAAAATATTGTTCAATGTAGTGTTTGACTGACTACAGTGGCCGCTGAAAAGTCTCAAACATGCCAACAATCTTGGAGATGATACAAACTTGAAAGGATTCTGTTATAAAGGGTGAGTCCAAGTTGACTAGGCAACTGACAATGACAGTCTAAGAGTCGGGCAAATGTTAGGAAGAACGCATGTTATTGTGTCTGAGGTGGACTATGTAGGGGCCTTTGTAATCTATGGCTGGCTTTCCCATGTCAGTTCAGACATGAAACATACAGGAAGACTTGGGATGTTGTAAGAGTCAGTTATACCATTTTAATTAATGTACATAATGCAATCCTGATTATTCATTGCATTCTTCTATGTTCTTCCCACTGCTTCTGCAATGTAGATCAGACTTCCCTGGCCGATAGACCCTCTGGCCGTATCAAAAGAAGACTCATTCCTCTCATCCAACTCTAGCCCATAACCAATTGCATATAAATTGAATAAAATATGCTTTTTGGTCCTCGCACTTAGTTTAGTGAGTGAATGCTGATGGAACC
>NW_022104341.1:32558023-32560003 GCF_000313985.2 Echinops telfairi | reverse complement strand
TGGCAGTATAGATATTTACAGTACTGGTGTTATAGCTTCCAGCATCACAGCCACACTAAGCTACCGTACTATGACAACTTGACAGAGCGAGGGTGGTCATGACAAACATCACTGAGGAATTTATTTGTGTAATTTGTTAAAAACAAATGTGCACTTTGCTTAATGGCCCTCTTTATTAGTTGACACTAAGCTCCATTTTCACTGGGGCCGTGTCTCCCTGGCTCCGTGTTGTAAACATAGTGCTTAGCACAGGAGCACATGCATAGTAAATGTTCAGAAATTATGCTGAATGCCGAGAGATACTTATTAGTAAATATTCTAAATTTACTTTGCATTGCTCACATATGAGGAAATTAAATTTCTATAGTACATAAAACCAAAAATAAAACTCATGACCACCAAGTTTATTCTGACTGACAGCTACCCTGTAGGCTGGGTGGAAGTGTCCCTTTGAGTTTCTGAAACTTTTAAATCTTCACAAGAGTAGAAAGCCTCATTTTTTCTTCTGCAAAACAGCTGGTGGGTTCGAACTCCCAGCCTGGCCTTGTAATTAGCTGCTCAATATGGAATCCATTATGCTTCCAGAGCTCCTGGACTCCTTATATGTCCCAAACTTTAAGCTTTTATTTTTAAAAGTGATGCATGTAATGGTGAAAACATTCCAATTTGTATAAAAGACAGAATGAGAGTAAAATTGATTTCTGACGGCCCCTCCTGATTCCTGTAGATTTCCAAAGGGAATGACTTTTAAGTGCTGCTCTCTTAACTATCCTGGTATTTCCCATCATATCTCTGAATAATACACTCATATTGTATTCTTGACTTTCTCGAGACTATAGGAAGTGTTGATTGATTCCAGATGAAAAACGAGAATTTTCACACACGGACACTTTCCTCCTTCTCCCCTGTTATTGTCTTAGTTCTGATTTTTGTCAGTTGCATGTTTCTTGGTGTTACATTCTTTTCATTTTTCTAGTAATTATCTTTGGCACTTAATGTGCTATTTAGCTTATGCTTCTCGATCATCTTCTGTAAAACGGCTGTGTTCTCCCTCTACCAGGTGAAATGAGGAAATCACACATGGTCTTTTCTCCCTCCTTCCTGACTTCTGTGAGTTGTAGCATTACATTTTACATTTTTAGGGTTTACAGAAGTTACAGCTCTTTATTATTATTTTGGTAATTTACAGGTTACCATTAATACATTTGGTTGACATTCAATCATTACAGGAGATGGCATGTGAAGAAGAAGCAATAGTATTGAGCAAAAATGTCCAGGTTGGGTTATAAGCATTGGTTAAAAACAAGGCTTCAGAACTGATGGGATGCTAATTGAAATGTTTCAATCTATAGAAGCAGTACCAGAGATCCTCGCTCATCTACGCCGAGACATTTAAAAGACAGCCATCTGGCCAAATGACTGGAAGAGATCCATATGTGTGCCCATTCCAAAGAAAGTGATCTAACCAACTGTGGAAATGATTGAACAATATCTTCAATAAACTATGCTTGTAAAATTTTACTGAAGATAATTCAAAATGGGTTGTAGAAGTTGATTGACAGGGAGCTTCAGAAATTCAAGCAGGATTTACAACAGGATGTGGAAGGAGGGGTACCACTGCTGACTTGAGACGAATCTCGACTGGAAGGAGAGAATCTTCGAAAGATGCTCACAGGGGTATCGTTGACTAGTAAAGACATTTAACTGCTTGAATGAGAGTATATTATGGATGGGTGTGAAAAATGGTAATTCCAGTTCATGTAAAACCTATACATAGATCAAAAGGCAGTTTGAATGGAACAAACATCCGGGAAGATGTTCATTGTAGTTACAGTGAACCCTTGCCACTTCGCGCTTCGACTTCCGCGGCTTCACTCTATCGCTGTTTTTGCGTAACAGCGCATGCTCTGTCATTACTGCCACTGATTGGCTCATACTGTACACGCTTCTGTCTGCATCGCTACGTATCGGAGCTACGTA
>NW_022104341.1:32536189-32556620 GCF_000313985.2 Echinops telfairi | reverse complement strand
AGAACCGATTAACCGCGATAAACGAGGGTTCACTGTATATCCTATCATCCTACTTACTCAATCTGTATGCTGAGTAAATAATCTAAGAAACTGGATTATAGCAAGAGGAACATGCCATCAGGGTAAGAGGAAGATTCATTAGCAACCTGTTATATGCAGATGCCACAACTTTTCCTACTAAAAAAGCAAGGGGATTTGAAGCACTTACTAATGAAGATCAAAGAATGCTGCTTCAGAATCTTCAGAACAGAACAATAGGCAACATCATGATAAATGGAGAAACTATTGAAGTTGCAAGGATTTCACTTTTCTGGGAATCCCAGTCAATGCCCATGGAAGTAACAGTCAAGGAATCAAATGACACATTGCATTGGGCTCATCTGTCTCAAAGATATCTTTGAAGCGCTTTAAAAAAATAAAGATCAAAGATGTCCCTTTAAAGACTAAGGTGTTTGAAATTTCCTTCTGTGCCTGCAAAAAATTGAACAATGGATATGAAAACCAAAGGAGCGATGTCTTTGAATGATGGCATTGGTGAAGTAGACCATGTTAAGTAGACCATGAACTTCCAGAAGAACGGACAACTCTACATTGGAGGAAGTACCGTTAGAATGTTCTTTGGAAGTGAGAATTCAGAAGACTTGATCTAATGTACTTTAGACATGTCATCAGGACAGACCAGTCCCTGGAGAAACTTAAGATCAAAGGTCAGCTAAAAAGAGGTAAAAAACCCCTTCCTTCGAGGAGATGGCTTGACACAGGGCTCCAATGAGAGGCTCCAATCTAGAAACAATTGTGAGGATGGGTCAAAATCCGGCTGTGTTTAATTATGGTGTACGGAAGGTCTCTGTGAGTCTGAACCAACTGAATGGCACCTAACAACATGATTACGTTTGTACCATTTACATTTCGACTCTACAACTCTAAGTAAATATTTCGTGAATAGTTTTGTTGAAAAATATTAAAGTTTCATAGGCCATAGTTCAACATTATCGTTTCATTACACTAGTATCACTCTCTGTTAGAAGCATATGGTATGATACGGTGCAGAGTGAAAGCAGTGTAATCCCAGAGCATTGCAGATACCAGTCAAAAGGATTCATATATGTAGCTCAACAATTCCTCAATTTAATCTCCCACTTTAGTTTGCTTCATATTGCACCATGACTTTTTTTGACAGCTGTTCCCCCATGAATACTATCATCTTTAACCTACCACTAATGACTATAAATTTACTTTATAGAGTCCCCTGGTTTCTTTTAAATTTGTAATCATTATCTCTTGGTCTACTGTTCATCCTGAGTTTCTTTCCATGTATTTCTGGGTTATATTAAGCTATTCTTTGATTTCTTATCTTCCTTTGGTGTTGTTATTTTACGTTTATTTAAAATATTGTTGAAATGCATTTTCATAATAGTTTTGTGTGTAAAGGTAGGTGAAAAGTGAACTTTATTAATTTTTCAGGCTTAAAAAATGTCCTTATTTTTCACTTATGCTTTATTTACACTTGCACTTGATATATATCTAAAATTTTTGCTTTGGGCCCTATAGTATCCTGTGTTATTGAAAAGACATTGGTGACAATCTGATGACCATTTATTTTAGAGTAACACTTTTTTTTAACTTCTGAAAGTCTTGAGAGATTTTTTTCCCTCACTCTTGCTATTCTGAAATTCTAGGAATTTTAGTGCAAATGTTTCCCTCTTGACATTTAATGAATCATTTGAATCATTGGATTGTGTTTCTAGTACATGAACATTTTCTTATCTATTTTCTTTTGTTACATCCTTCATTATTTCATCTCCTTTATTTAGATTGGCTCCTTCTAAACTGTCTTTTTGAAGGACATAATATATTTTGTATAGGGCTTTCTAGCCTCTGTATTTGTGCTTTTCAAATTTTAATACATACATATCACCTGAGGATCTTATTAAAATACAGATTCTAGTTCGATAGGTCTACAGTGTAGCAACAATGCTGTATTTCTAGTAATAGTGATAATGCTGATTCAATTAGTAAACAGACTGAATTTTTAATAGCTTGTTTTGCATTATTTAGCATTCCTTTCATATTTTTCTTTCCATCAACAGGAGCTTTATTAACTTCAATCTGCAAATTAAATGATAGTCTTCACTCTGTCTGTGGTATTGTTCGGACCACAGTTTAATTTATTGATTATTTATTTATTTTAATTTCCCCAAACTCAAAGAAACCTCTTTCTGGAGAAGTAAAATCACTTGGTGTGACTCTTTTATCTATCACCTTTCTAACTCCCACAAAATGACTGGGTGGGAACCTGAAAATAAGGTATAAAAGACTCTAATGAGAGGATTTGTCAGTTTTGCCATTGCCCCATTGGGGATAAAGTGAGCCATCTCAGAAGCAAGAACTAAGAGTCACAATTAAATTACATCTGAGACCCCAGTGCAAAGAAATGGTAGGAGCAGTGACCATGGAGAAATGGTGGTGCAAACAGAGACTATGAGACAGGTGAGTAGGTTTTCTTGGTTTTTGGAGCAAGTAAAGCTTCTTTGAGGAATGGCTTGCTAAAGCAGTTTGTAACACTTGCCCAAGCAGAGTAGAATCCTTGAGGCCACATGGCTAAGAATTAGGGAAACAGAGACATGCCTGCTGGTGTGACGGATAAGAGGCATTGTGGACAAAATAGTGGAACCCTTACTATTTTGTAACTCATTAGCCTCCCTAATAACCCCCTTAAGTGTGATTATTGTCTGTGAGTTCCGTCTGGCTAATCCAGCGGAGCACTGAGTCCACTAGAGATGTAGTGTGCTGCAGGAGGGATGCGTGTGTCTGAATAAAGGAGGTTGGAGGGTCGAGATATGTTTGACCCCTGCCTCATCAGAAGCAGACTGAAGCGGACTGAAGTAGAGTTGGGTTCTCCTCCCCCTGGAGAAGCTGGAGGAGGTCAGTGATGGCCCCCACGTAATGTCCTCCCTAATTTCCTTTTTAAATCATCTTGAATTTATGATGATATTGAGAAAATGACCAACATTGTCTTTTGTTTCTTCCATTATCAGCTTTTTGGTGTTATTCACTTTTGTCTTTCTGTTTCTTAAACTTGATTTCCCTTGAATGTTTGGTAACCCTTGCCTAATTAAAATATTATTTTTGCCCAAAATGGACTTTATTATTAACACAAAAAAATTGACATGGATGTCCTTTAAGGCCGAATAGATCATTTCCCCTAAAGGTTCTAATGCTGGGGACCTGCCTGCAGATTCTGTCAAGGGTGGTCATCATTCATCAGTGATTTTTTTATTTTGGTATATGAGTAGCGATGGATATCATAATTTCCCATTAACTCAACTGCTACATATATAAGAGAAGACAAGGAGATAACTAGCCCAACTCTTCTGAAGGTGGTCTTCCAATGTCAGTCATTGATGCCATCTCTCCATATATTTTAAGGAAATAATTCTCACCTTGCTTTCATCTTTTTTCTGTGTTTTGAGTTGTGATTGATTATGCTAGAATTTATCCCACCTGCTCTCTGGTTTCCAGGGTTTCATCAGACTTTCCAATCTGGTAACGTTAACCCCCAACCCCACAGTTTAGGTTTGTTTCAAGGGTTGCTGTGGATTGATTCATTTTTATGCGTGTATTGTCATCTCATGAATAAATATCATGACCTGGGTCAGGTGCACCTTAGTCCTCAAAGTGACACCCTCGCTCTTCAATGCCTAAAAGAGTCTCATGCAGAAGATTTACTCCATGCATCTGTCATTTGAATTCTTGACTGCTTCTTCCATGCACACTGACTGTGAATCCAAGCACACAAAATCCTTGACAGCTTCAAATGTTTCCAGTTGTGAAGTTATTTTTTTCTCCTTGACATTGAGTTGTAATCCATATTGAAGCCTGTAATCCTTGATCTTCATCACCAAGCGTGGCACCACATCCTCATCACTTTCAGCAGCAAGGTTGTGCTATCTGCAGGTTGTTATGAAGCCTTCCTCCAATCCTGATGCCCCTTTCTTCATCTCCATGCCTCTCTGATTATTTGCTCAGTGCAGAGATTGAATAACTATGGTGAAGGGACACAAGCGTGAGACACACATTTCTTGATTTAACACCAGGCAGTCTTCCCTTGCTCTGTTCCAATGACTGCTGCCTCTTGGTCCGTGGACAGGTTGTACCTGAATGAAATGCTTTCGAGTTCCCAATCTTCTCAAGGCTAGTTGTATTGCAACATACCCATTTGAATGTCTCTGCAAGGTCAGTAAGACATAAATATACATTTTTTTGGCATGCTCTGCTTTCAGCCAAGGTCCATCTGATATCACTAATGATCACCCTTATTCCCTGTCTTCTGACTCCATCTTGAATTTCTGGCAGCACCCTGTCAATGTACTGCTGCAACCATTGTTGGATGATCTTCCGTGAAATTTTATTTATGTGTGATAGTAATGATATTATTCTAGAATTTCTACATTTTGTGGAGTCATCTTTCATTGGAATGAGTATAAATTTGGTCGGCCGGGCAGCTTTCTTCCAAGTTTCTTGGCATAGGTGAGTGCTTTGTTAGCTTGTTGTAATATTTCATTTGGCATTCTGTCAATTCCCAGAGCCTTGATTTTCACTGACAGCTTCAGCGCACCGTGGACTTCTTCCTTTGCTACCGTCAGTTGTTGCTCATCTGCTAGCACTTGAAGTGGTTGAATATTGATGAGTTCTTGTTGGCAACGTGTCTCTGTGTATTCCTTCCATCTTCTTTTGATGCTCACTACATCATTCAATATTTTGCCCATAGAATATTTTATTATGGAAAGTTGAGGCTTGAGCTTTTCTTCAGTTCTTTCAGGTAAAGACATGCTGAACATGTTCTCCCTTTTTTGGTTTTCTAACTCCAGGTCTTTTGCACATTTCTGTGTAATACTTTCTCTCCTCAAGCTACCCTTTGAAAATCTGTGTTCAGCTCTTTGACTTCATTTCTTCCATTTGCTTTAGCTTCTCTATTACCAAGAGCAAGTTGCAGAATCTCTTCTGACATCCACTTTTATCTTTTCTTCCTTTTCTGGCTTTTTAATGACATTTTTCTTTGTTCACAGCTGATGTTCTTGATGCCATCCCACCACTCAGCAAGTCTTCTCTCGTTAGTGTTCAATGCCGCAAATCTGTGTGAGATGTTCTCAAAATTCAGGTGTGATATGCTCAGTCATATTTTGGCTCTTGTGATCCTGTTTTAATTGTCTTAAACTTAAACTTGAACTTACATATGAGCAAGTGATGGTCTGTTGGCCTCTGTCCTCGTTTTAGCTGCTGATATTGAACTTCTCCCTTATCTCTTCTTACAGATGTAGTCAATTTGATTTCCATTTGTTCCCTTTGGAGAAGTTCACATACATAGTCTCCATTTGCATTGTCAAAAAAGGGTATTTGTGAAGAAGTAATTATTGGTCTTGCAAAATTCTACCATGTGATCCCCATTTCTTTATTTTTTAATTAATACATTTAATTAATACATTAGAAGCCACATTTCCAGCTACTGTTCCTTCCTCTTCATCACCCCCAACTTTGCATTTCAATTTCCAGTAATTATTAATGCATCTTGATTGCATGTTTGATCAATTTCAGATTGAAGAAGTGGATATGATCTTCAATTTCTTCACCACCAGCTTTAGTGGTTGTTTGTAAATTTGAATTAACTTAAATTAAATTAATCCAGTTGTATTAATTGCATTTTCTTACATACTTACAGATAGTATCCCATCACTGACAGCATTATACTTCAAAAGAGATTTTAAAATCTGTGATTAAATAAGACCAGAAAACAATCGTTGCCTTTGAATTATGGTGCCTCCAAGGAGTATTGAAAGTTTCATGGACTAGTAAAAGAACGAAATAACCTGTCTTGGAAAAAGTCTAGTCAGCATTCACCTTGGAAGCAAAGATGGGGAGACTTTATCTCACATACTTTGGGCAGTTTATCATGAGAGACTACTCCCTGGAAAGGGACATCATGCTTGTTAAAGGGAAGCAAAAAAGAGGAAGACCCTCAAAGATTGAGAGTGTCTGCAACCAGGGGCTCAAACATAACATAATTGTGAGAATGGCACAGGACCGTTCTCGTGTGCGTAGAGTTGCTATGAGTCAGACGTGACTCCTAAGGACAGAACATTGTCATCTCACTGGAAATTTTAGAAAGCAAGATACTGATAGGTCTGAGTCATCGTATTGAGCTAGGAAAATAGATAGTCGTCTTAGAATTCCTTTAAATTGTTTTCTAAACTGAACTGAAATTCACCTGCTTGTTCATAAATACGTAAACCTAACTATAAATAGGTAGATTCCCATACCTTTTCCTCAGATCATGCTAATTATTCTACATGGATCAAGTTGGATATCATTGTGTTAAATGTTGTAGATGATTCTAAACTGTCCCCTGATGCACTTGGTAGTGTCATGTGTGTAGAGAGGAGCATAAACATAAAGCAAAGCAACTATAAACCTAAGAAGACGAAGACAAAAGTAGACCAACAGAACTTGAACTTGAACACTTTGGGTGTTGAGCACTTTCACTCTGGTTGAGCCCCAGCAACACATGCTGGGGTTTGTCAAGAGAATAACTGATATCACCACAGAGTCAAGAATCAGAACATTTGAAGATCTGTGAGAGTGGGTAGGACCTTAGATGTCAGGATCTCCTAATTGTGAAGGCAATAAAAATGGTTTCCAAGTTAGTGACCCTCTAAAGGGAGAAAAAGCAGTGAGTACTGATTACCTTTATCCACATAAGTTTTAAGAGAGTCGTACAGAGTAATGGCGGTAATGAATAGGGGAAAATGTATTTATCTATGAGTATTATATCATTAAATATGTACATAAATACTCATTTATCTATGTGTATTATATCATCAAATATGTACATAAATGTTCATGGAAAATTTGATTTTTATTTGATATTATTTTAATTGTTTTATTATCCATTGCTCTTCAAGCATCTCAAAATTCAAGATATCTAGATTTTTGCCTCACTTCTTCACTTTTGTTTAAATTTGTGGTGTCATTTAAATGTTTCTACTGACATAGACAAATAATGCCCAATTGAAAATAATTAAGAGTCTTTTTTGGATGTCAATTCAGTTCTTGATATATATGTAGAATATATATGTAAATAGTTTTAATATATAACTGAAACCTGGTGGTGGCTGCCTTACTCCAGATTTTAAAATTAGATTTCAAATTCATTAGATAAATGAAATCAATGTTATAAAATAAAATAAAATGAACAAGGACAAATACAGGTGTTTTAGTGAAGAAGGAAAACAAGAAACCCCACAATTTCCAGTTGGTAAGAACTATTAAGGAATAATTGGATGAAAACAAAAGATCAAGAGACACACAGAGTCATTAAATAGTTCCATCCACTGATTGTATCATTTGATGTGACTTCTCATACCTCTTGGTATATAAACTTCGACTGCTGGCATCTTCTTGAATGGTTAAGCGCTAGACTGTTAACCAAAGTGTTCACAGTTAGTTAGTGGCTCTATGAAAGAAAATATCTACCAATTTGCTCTTGTAAAGATTACAAACTAGAAGACTCTATTGGGCAGTTGGCTCTGTCTTTTAGGATCACCGTGCATCACAATAGACTCAGACACACAACACTAGCAACGTCTTACAAATTCACCATTGCTCCTTCAAATCTAAACCCTCTAAAATCTCTTTGACTTATATTTTCAGTTAGTTTCTCTGTCTTCTGTTGTCCCTTGGTGCTTTGTGTATTCACATGTAGCCACTATTTGTTGTGTGCCTCCTATCTACCAGGCATTATAAAATAATAACTTTCTCAAAGGGGCATGACCTCAATATAATTATTCTTATTTTACCAATTGAGGAAGGAAAGGCCTTGAGAGAACATATGAATTACCCAAGTTTACACAATCGGCAAGTAGAAATTTCAGATTTTAACTACATAATTATTTGTTTACAGTTCTTTTCCACCATAGAGCATTAAACACTTCAAGAGCAAAGGGAATATCGAATTCATCTCACAACCTAGCAGCTGCACACTGCCTGGCACATGGTCAAAACAGATTTGTTGAATAAATGCATTAATGAATAAACTATTGAGTGTTAGTGCATAAGAGATGAACTACATTTCAGGTTTAAGTAATTTACTTTTCTCATCTCTTACAGGTAACATTCAATAGGTAGTCATTAACTGTTCTACCTCCATACAATTCAAGGAAGTAGTATGATTGTAAATGAGAGTGATAGGGACTCTGAATACAATTGTCAGACTAGGCTTGCTTACAGTAGAGGAGCTGTGAATAGTTAGATTCTAAAAACATGTGCTGAGAAATAATCAGTTTGTTCTTTTGTAGATAATTATTCATTGTTTATATATAATGCCCATAATGAATGCATTTCATCGATCATCATGGAGGTAATAATATATTGCAAACATTGTTATATATATGTGTACACATTATAAAATAACATATAAAGTCAGTATCTGACATCAAAGGACTTTCAGTATAAGGCAGGACACAAGAGAAAGGCATCCATACTGGCATTGCCAGGCAGCATGTGTGTAATTGCCACAGGAGTTAAAAGATCATGTGTCCTGTGTTCAGGGAAATTCTCTAAAGGATTAATATTGTTGCTGGACCTTAAAGAAGCTTTAGCAGGTAGCTCACAATGTTTGGTAGGTATTCAATGTTGAATACTGAGCAGTGTTTGAAGGTTGACATTTGGAGGAAAACACTACTCACTCAGTCATTTATTCATTTACTCAACACACATTTGAGTGTGTAATAGATACTAGAACCTCTTCTAGACCTTGGTATATTGGTAATAACCTTAGGTTGGACCTTTCTCCAGTTACATTTACATTACATTAGATTTTTAAACAAGAATTGAACCTAAGGAGTAAGAAAGATTTCTGAAGATTGTGAGATTAGCCATGTCTTTATGTTTAACTTCTGGAACACTGGTAACTACCAGAGATAAATAGAAACGTTGCATTTTAACCATGTGTTTTGTTCAGGTTCCCAAACATTTACCAAAATGGCAACAGGAGAAAACCAAATGTATCAGGTGCCGTCATTTACCTGCATGCTTCCAGATCCATGCCAAAGTATCACAAATCAGGAATTAAAGCTGTACACTACGAAATAAATGGAAAATTAGTACAGCAAATTCTTCCAGGTTTATATTACATCATAGCTAGAAGAATGGCAGATGCTGAGTTAATACCTTTATATAGAAATTATCTGTCATTTCGAGAGAATTGGAAAAATTTTACAAAGTACCCATTATGTAGCCTAGGATAATCTTAGGACAATAACCAGAATAATTATCCTTCCAATCGAGGATTTCTCAGGCAAGATATGAGAAGGGCAGCTGGTGTTTGGATGACTTTTGAAGCACCGGAGAGAGGATCAATGAGTCTGGAAGGCACAGAGAAGTTCCTATTCGGTTCGGAGATACTTGTCAGTCTAGCCTTTTTACCCTAATGTTGGATTGAGAATTAACACTCCAAAGCAATTTAATTACTTATTTTATCAACAACATTTGCAAACGATCAAAAGTGTTACAGATGACTCCCCAAACTGTCAATTAATAAAATCTATTTTGTAGAAAGTAATATGTACTTTATTTTTTAGAAAAAACCAGTGATGTTTTATGTTAGCCTGCTATGTCTTGAAAGGAACCAAATACTTGACAATTGAAAAAGGACTAAAAACTGGGGGGGAAACCATATTGCAATTGTCATATGTGAAGGGTAGCAAGAAGAGTTGTACGTATGAGGCGTCCTTGAGGAGTGCCAAGGGTTCAGCGTTCATCTACTAAGTGAAAAGTTGGCAGTCTGAATCTATGTTGAAAGAAAGGACCTAGTGATGTACTTCTAAAGGAGTCCAATCTTTGACCATGTTCTGGAGAACAGTTCTATGAGTGAGAACGGACTTGATAGTAGCTGGTTTGGTTTGTCGGTTTCGATGCATGAGGATATAGGTTGAAATCTTTGTCTTGCCTTTCATAGGGATAATCATTGGTGACGAATCAAGCTGGGTGGGCCCAATTGGCTTCACTTTAATTTTGCTCTGTTGTAGGCCTATACAACAGCTCTCCAGCTGTTACTTTCCTACCGCGGCTATTTTCCTCTCCTTTCGCCAGAAGACTGGGCTCTGAGTATCATGCTGTGCCATCCACCCTTTCCACTGGCTTAAAGAGACCCAGCACATCTGGGGGCTACTCCCGTTCCCTATTCCACCATCCAGAGAGGAGAAGCTCATTGTTTATGCTGCCATTTTGATAACCTAACTGGCAGAACAGTTATTCAAATTTTAAGCTTCTGAATGCAGCAAGATCAACCTGGCCTATCCACATAAATAATTTTGACACGATAAGTATGCGAGAGCGATGATAACCGATAAGTGAAGCAATTACCTTGCTTTTTTGGATTATATTAAATGAAGATTCTGATAGAGTAATGAAAAGAGACAAAGCAGACAAAAAGTCGGCGGCAGAGCTTTTGGGCACTGTGTTATCTCTATTATACCATATTGAAATAGAGAAGCTATCACCAATCATGCATTTCTATGTAACTTCTGGCTTCTAACAGTGAACAATGAATAAATTGTCACAAGACAGTAACTGATAAATTGGGATTGGCAGTCCTTTTTAAAAAGCATCAATAAACGTACTGGTCACCTTTCTCTTCCTCAAAGCAGTTTTCAGGGGGCTTTGGGGAGGGGCAGTGATCTCTTGCAATTTAAGGCCCCTTCAAATCCTTACCTTTTCCTTCCCCACTTCTCTGCTACTATTTTTTGTTTCATAACCAATTTTAAGGAACCAAGACTGTGTTCTGGCATTAGTAGCAAATTTCACAGTTCTTTGGCCCTCTTGATTTAGTGTCTAGAAATCACCATAATTCCAAGTGAGTTTAAAATGTTTCTTTTTGGCGAAGCAAGTCTTGCAAATAAGAGTAAGGATAGAATATAGATACTGAGGTCCGTGAGTCTTATTTCCAGCAGACCAAAACTACTTTAACAACACGGATTGTCCAGTCCTGTGTTCACTAATTGTTCAGAAACAATATTCCTCTTGTTGGAGGAGGTAGTAGTAGACACCACTACCATCCTAAACCCTTTAAATTGCGGGGGCCCCTGATGTGAGTGAATGAAGCTTTCCAATATGAGTCATGGTGTGTTAAAGCAGCTTGAGTAGAAAAACAAATCCAGAGACTCTCATCTATGTATGAGGGAGCTTTATATCAAGAAGTATTTAAATATCATGCAAAACACCCCAGCCCAGTCCAACGCAAGTCCATAAGTTTGATACTAGTCCATAAGTCCAATCCCTCTTCAGACTCACAAAACCACATGCAGGAAGATCACAGGCCATCCAGTGCAAAGTCTTGTGGACCCAATGTCGGTAGATGCATCCTTCAGGGCTTGCGCAGGCCTCAGTGTGGCTCACGTAGCTCTCTGAGTGCTTCGGCAGCAAGACGGTAGAGGCAGAGAGAGAGGACGAGGTCCCCAGAACCATCCTTATGAGAAGGCCACACCCAGAAGGAGACATCAACAGGCTGTTGACCTGATTGACAGGCTAGACTCCACCCCTACACTCTACAGGAAATCATGTTACAACACATGGTGTTGTGTTTATTTATCTATATTTTCGTAAGCAGATGATCAGTGTTATGAAGTTTCAGGCTTAAGAAGGAATAGACTTTGGTTCTTCATAACAACAACATGGGACTTCTAAGCTTGTTATTCATAATGGCACACCATCCAACAAGGTGCAGAAAAGAGACCTTGAATGGGAAGGTGGAAGGGAGAAATTCAAGTCTCAGCTGTGCCACCAGTTCGTTATTAAAGGTGTGCCATTAGGCAAGTCGATCAGACTCTCAGAGTCTCTTCTTTGAGATGAGAATAATGTAGTTTAAAGGTGTGCATAGAAATAGTAGAATTTTGTAAATGATCCATCCCAGTCAAATGTTACCCAGGATCAATCTGGAGGTTGAAAGTTCTCAAGGGTCAGAGAAAGTCCAGGCTCAGCATTGCCATCGCTTTTCCAAGAAGACTGGACTTTTCAGGCCAGGTGGTAATCCCAAAGCCAACAATGTTGCTGGCGCCAGAGCCAGTGGCCATTGAAGTCATTGTGACTCATGGGGACCCCATGTGTACGAGACTAGAACTGTGCTCCGTAGAGTTTTCAGTGGCTGCTTTTGGGGAGGAAACCATCAGGTCTTCCTTCTGAAGTGTCTCTGGGTAGGCTCAAGCTTCCAACCTTTCAGTTAGCAGCAAAGTATATTAGCTGTATGAATCACCCAAGAACGCCAATGGCAGGGTGAGCTGATTTAATTCCATGAAGCCTAGAGTACGGGAATTAGCATCATTAGTCTTCTGTTCCTCCAAGCAGCATCATTTATTTCCTCTCTGGTTAACAATGCAAAAGCAAACCATCACATGGCCACTTTTCAAAATGAAAGGGCCAATAAAGTTATTAAAAGCTAATCACATTTGATTAAATTATTATCATTATGGTGTTTAAAACACCATTTGTTCTATGTTTATCAAGCTCCAGTATTACAGCATTAGGGAAGAATGTGTCTTTTAAGACTAGCAAAACAACAACATGGACACGAAGCTCAGGGCCGGCACCGACGAATGGATCCTGGATTGTTTCCCATGGGTTCTTCAGACAAGCCTGCACTGCTAGTGCTCCGACCTCCAGGCCTCCAGTTACGCGAGTGGATGGCAGTTGGGCCGAGAGAATGAAAGGATGTGGGGGAGAGAGGGAGAGAGCAGAGGGGAAAGGTTGCTCTTTCTAACCCAAAGGAAGGTCTGGTTGTCAATTTGCTTGGCAGTGGTGTCCCTTTACACATTTAGCAGGCTGACTTCACAGAACTACTTGTTACTCATCCTGGTCTTCTTAAATGTATGATTTCCCCCCTGAAGTGAATAAGAATTGGTTGCTAGTGTTATTTCAGTTAAAGGATAGAACAATTTCCAGTTTTTGCATAGTTACCTCTGGTCTTCTTGCCTTTACGTTTTAGAAACCAGCTATCATAGGGTATGTATTAATAAGCTTGTGCCTGAATGGCCATAACCAAGCATGGACACCATCAGATACACACTAGGTAGATGCCACCCTTGGCACATTGCCAGATGTGAGGCTAGGGGAACCCCTGAAACCACTTTCCCCTATGCACACAATTCTGGCCACCACAGGATCCCTTATATTTCCTCAAGCTCTTTCCAATCCCCAGCAACCGAAGGTGAATGATTATCCCATCCAATGGTGTTTATGAGTTCATTACGATTGGTTGGTACCTGTGTCATACTGGTAGTTCAGACTTAAATGCTCTGGGTATCTATTTAGTATGACCAAGTATAGAACAATGAATAGAAAGTCATATTCCAGCCAATGGAATATGAACTTAAAAGAAGTCCAGACAAGCCTAATGGGATTCAAACAAGTAAATGTAGGTAAATTTAATACTTTATATTGGTGCATTATATTTCTATTTTTAGGGGATCAAACCCCCCTCCCCAATTCACTGCCATTGTTTACTCTGACTTGTACCAGCACTGGGGGTGTAGTGGTTACTCATAGGGCTGCTAACCACCAGGTCAGCAGTTCAAAATCACCAGGTGCTCCATCGCAGAAAGATGAGGTTTTCTATTCTCATGAAGAGTTAGCAGTCTTAGAAACCCACAAGGGTAGTTCTACTCAGTGCTATACAATCTCTATTAGTGGGAGTCCTCTGTTTATAGTAAGGATCCCTGATGACAATGTGGGCTAGGTGCGGGGAGCTAACCTCAAGTTCAGAGGTTAAATCTACCAGGTGTGCCAGAAGAGAAGGGTAAAATTGTCTGCTCCTGTAAAGATGAGCAGTTTCTAGATAGGGTCAATTGCAGAACCAGCTTTACAGGGTTGCTTTGTGTTGGAATTGACTCTGTGGCAGTAGATTTGGGTTTTGGTTTCTGAGTGTGTTTGGTAAAAACTCATAAGCTTACCACTCTGGATGGAGAAAACTTAAATCAGAGGATCTTGTACGCAAGGCCAGGGTTCTTGAATAAGCCAAACATTCTGTATGTATCTTTGATGACTAAACTTATGATAAAGTGGAGCCATTCTCAAAGACCAGAGTCTTACTTTGTCCATATTTAGAAACACTGACATGTTTTTAATAGGAGGCCATTAAGTCAAGATTAAGTCCAACACATGATCTCTTGTGTGTCAAAGTATAACTATGCTCTGTAATGATTTCAGTGACTTATTTTTCACAATTACAAGGCTTTTGGGGTGGACTGAAACCTTCAACTTGCCAGTTAGTAGCCAGTTATTGTTAACTCTCTGTACCACTCACTCAGGAAAAACTTTGGAAAAAATATACTGGGTCCATGTATGTCCCAGAACTTGGGGGTGGGGGGAAAGCTGTTTCCAATCAACCTAGAAAGTGTTCCAAGATTATCCAGGATGCAAACTGACAGCATCTCTTATGGATCACAACCATTTTTAGCCTTTATTACTTGAAAGAGTAAGAAAAGCAGGGGCTTCTGGTAAGACAATGACCAGGTTGTTATTGAACAAACGCATCTGGAGATTCCCGTTTGGGAACATGAGCAATGCAGGAGAGACACGATTGGCTCACGTCTTCCACGAACTAGGCAGCATCTCATATTTTGTCACACGGAAGGCAGTAGGTGTGGTGATCATTGAGAGTATGGCACAGGAGGTTTGAAGACGTGGGCAGAGTTTTCTCTACCACTCTAGCATGTGCCTACAAGTGGTCCTGTTTCTTATCCTTAGTGCCTATCACACTGTGTGCACGGAGCAAATATGTGTTGAGAAAATACACCTTTCTAGAGGTCAAATGTTAAAGGTTCTTTTTTCCTACTTCATGCTGGTTCTTCTTGGAATGCTCTTCTTTTCATTCTCTTCATGCCAGTGTCTTCTCATTCTTCACTTGTGTATTCATCAAATACTGACTGAGTGCTTACTGTAAGCCAGGAGCTGTGGAAGGCACCAGGAGCCAGCAGGAATAAGACCTGATTCCAATGTCACCTCTGAGAAGCATTCCCTGCATCTCTTGAGCAAGAGTTGCCTCATACCTACGCTCTGCTCTACCTCCTCTGTAACGTTGTTCCTGTATTACATTGCATTTTAATAGCTGTGTCTAGTTCTTTCTTTCTCCTTAAATTGTGAGTTTCATAAGTATGAGGAATAGATCTTTCAGTCCCAATATAAAGCAGTCATTCAAAACATGATTTATGACAGTGATAGATTGATTGCAAAAATGACTCAGACTTTTCATCTTTCACTGTAGGGACAGCATGTGATTCTTTAGCTTCTCCCATAAGTAGGGAGAGTCTGTTTTTCATGCTCCTCAAATCTAGACTGACTTTGTGACTCGCATTGGCCAATAGAACACAGTGGAAATGATAATGTGCCAGAGCTGAGCCTGTGCGACAGACAGAAACAGGTTTAATGGATGATGAGAGATTCGTGGTTTAGTCACCCTTGTCTCCCAAGAGAAATGCCAGTCAACTGCTATACATGTGAGTGTAGCTGTCCTAAGCTACCTGTCTTCAGCCAACTAATAAGCTGAACACAGACAAGTGCGCACAATTTGAAGAGATAAGCTGAGTCTGGCCCAGATCAGTCAACTCTCCATAGACCCATAAGAAATATTTGTCTGGGGCCACTGAATCTTAGTGTGATTGGTTTTGCATCAATAGCTAACTGCTACAATGATACTTTTCCTTTTAACATTCTCCTTGTTGATTCTTCCACCTGGACTAGAAAGTTGTATGTACTTGTTTTTTAAGTAACATTTTTTTCTGCAGGAAAGCAGTCTTTTCTTTCTTAAATTCCAATATTGGCCCTGGTGAATATCATAAACTCACTGGCTGTTAGAAATGGAGATGGCGTTGGTGGTTATCTGACCTAAATGCCTCAAATTTTTTACAAGGAAACTGAGGCAAGAGAAATGCAACCAGTCACTGATAAAATACACAGGTTTTCAAAACCTGTTTTGATATGGTCCTAAAGAGACCCGGGGTTCAAAGAGCTTAGGCACATTTCTCATCCCCCAACTAAACCTTGATAACTAGTCTTCCATTTACTTCTTCCTCCTCCTCCCTTCCTCCTCCTCTTTCTTCTTCATTTTAAGGTATGGTTGCCACAAAGTTTTCATTAACATAGTCAAACTTAATGAGGAATGGTATAAGCATCCAAGAACGAGGTTATCTAATTGCCTCAATTACTAAAGAAATGCAGCATGTGTATTTTCTTCTGCTCCATTTATAATGAATTTGGACCCTCAGTATAGGTGAAGCTGATGCCAAGAGTTCCCCAACAGATAGATACATGTAGCTGCATGCCCCCTGAACTCAGAGGTTATTATTCTTACACAATGCCAAATTCCTTAACTGGCCACACAGATAAACTCTGACAGAGGACATGATCGTGCTGAAGGTTGTATTTTCAAGAAGAATTGCATTGGCTGCTAGATCATGTGCATCTTGGATGACCAAAAACAAAACCAAGCTCCAGCCCAGATATGTTACAAGGACCATTATTTTCCATCAAGAAAGATAATATCATTTGTGCAATATTCCCTAGTGACCACCACTTTTAAAATTTGGTTTAGCTGTCTAGCTGTGATGGTTACTGTTGTTGCTAAGTAGGTAAAGGAATCGCCGTTTGGAGGTGGGAAGGAAAGAGTCCAGGCTGTGGCTGAAGCATTTGGGTGTTGATATATTGTTTTCCCACTGAAAGGCTACCGTTGAGAAACTGCTATGTAGCCCTAGTCTAAATTTATAATAACCAACGACTATGAAGGAAAAGAATTTGGTATTGATCTTCTCTTAACCAGAAACCCAAATGAACCTTATCTTATGACAAAATATAATTAACCATTTTGTTAATAACCATAATGATTTCTCCCACATTTATTTTGATAGTAGTGTCAGTGGTAGAAAGCTACCTCTTTAAATTGCCTCTTGCCTATCATGAATTACAAATTCATAATATTTTGATAAATGATTTGATTCTCTCTTTTACATTTGCTGTGGGGTCTTTTGCAACAGATGATTTTTCAGAAAAATGCCTTACTTACTTAAAAATAAAGAAATGAGGAGAAAGGTCATATCAAAAAGATTAACTACATGGAAAGACATCAGGCCTGAGCACTGCCTATCGATCATGCAGTGTCTTCTTGCCTTTCAGTTTCATTGTAAGGGTATTCCAGGACCCTGGAATGTTGTGAGCAAAACATAAGAGGTCATCGGAACTGGTAAAAGAGTGTATAATGCAGGATCACCCCAAATGTGACATTGGTTTTAAGCACAGTAGCTTGTTGTAACCTAGGTTACAACAAAGCTGAGACCTGAATTTAAGGAAATAAAAGGAAATCTTGAAGCCACAACGCATAATCAATTCTAGGAGTGAGAGTCCTTGCGTTGGTGGACACCATGGACCTTCTCAGTGGTGCAAACCAAAAACTAACCCAACTCACTGCCAACTAGTCGATTCAGACTCATACGAACCCCAGCACAGGGTAGACCTGCCCCTGTGGGTTTCTGAGATTGTAACTCTGTAGGGGAGCCCAAACCCCATCTTTCTCCAGTGGAGTGGCTCGTGGTTTCTAACTGCAGACCTTTAGGTCAGCAGCCCAATGCCTAACCACTATTCCACCAAGGCTCCTGTTCTCAGGTGCAGGTGACTAAAAGTCAGCAGAGGTGGCAAGCCCTCCCTGGGCTTACCTCAGTTCCTCTCAGGCTTTACAAACTACCTGGCAATGTTTGATGCTGCCAGAATCCAGTAGACCCAGGACTGGAGAAAGATCCGTGCTGTCTGTCAGGCCCCAAAGGGCACATTCCATGTGCAAATCTGAACACTTTATTGTCTGGATCGACATAACTTCTCAGAAAGACAGGCTTGTCAGGAGCGTTCCCCCAAGGTATAACTTCTTCACAAAAATGATAATTCCATAATGACTTTGTCCTCCTCCCAACTTTCGAGGACAAAGGTCAACTATAACTGCTTTTTTACCATGACAGGCAGAAAGGATGAACTTTGTTTGTTCATGGTTTCATTTGTGAGACAGTATTAGGCACCCACTATGTGCCAGCCATGACACGAAGCATTCGAGAGAACCCCACTGTGCATCTGCATGCTCACAGACTAATTGGGGAGGCAGGCAGGTAAGCAGCAGAGCCCAGACCATTGATAAGAACATTTCCTCAGCTCCTGTGGGTTCCTTTAAGTAAAGGTAATTTCTGGGTCATACTTAGTATTCATTTGTAAAATCAAGGTGTTTTGCCGAGGAAACCTGTAGACTAGACAGAATGCCTAAACTAGGCATAATAGAGAGGTGAGCTTACTAGGCGGTTCAAAAGTTCATAAAAAAATTACACTATCCTTTAAGACCCACAAACTTTGAAGGCTCCTGGCGTATTACCCTAGGCGAACAACATGATCTCATTCACCATTGGGATGAGGGGTGTGGTGAAGTACAAAGCCTTGTTGGAGGAGGTGGCCCCTAATGGAAGTGCAGTGCAACTTGATTTCTAAAGCAGGACCACTAACAGAAGAAACGCTGGTGGCACCACAGTGGAGCATGTGACTATTAACTGAAAGGTTGGTGGTTCAAACCCACCCCGTAGCTCTGAAGGAGAAAGACCTGGCTCTCAGAAAAGTCAACCCTAAAGTGATGGCCCAGAGAATTAAGAACACATTTTTTGTGAAAGGAACAATTGCTTCATTTTTGCTGGGGGTCTCTTGTAATCAACGAAACCCCAGACAATGTGTATTCATTGTGGGAAGCACTTCTCCTCAGTCATGTGGGGTAGCACTGAGATGAACTTGAGCTCTTGGCGCTGAACCACCGCAGCTGCAACCACCAGTGACAGGGAAAACCAGAAAATGCTCAGCTCTTCCCCTTCCTCCGGCGACCTCCGTCCTTACCGAGAAAGCCTTTGCCCCAAAGCACTAGGATGAATGGAAACATCTTTCACGGTCATCCGTATTATGCTCTGGCAAGCCACGGGAGGAGTGTCTGTAGAATGAGCTAATCCTGGCGCTGTCATGTGGCTTGTTATATGACGAAGTTTCGTTGGAGCGATCATTACTGATGTCATGGTGACTGATGCTTTCACGGAAACAAACATGTGCATTTCCTAGAGAATCTTACAAGCAAATACATAAACATGAAGTCGCCCAGCACACCCGAGGAGAGGAAGGGCCTGTTCTTGGATGAACACGTGGGCGCTTTCATGTGGAAGGGTCTTGTTTTCTGATGGTGGTTTCCTGCTTGTTCCCGCTGCGTCCACAAGCCCTTACACTACAGCATGAAAGATGGCCAGGATTTGTAATTTTCTCAAAGCGAAACTTTAAAATGTTGGACTTTTAAGTGATTTGTCTTGAACAGTTTGCACATTTTATGCATTTTACATTTAATACCCTCACAAAGGCAGTTCTGGCTTATCTATGAGCAACGAGGCTCTACACTGGCTCAGACATTCCCAAATCCATCTATTTTAAGAATTTTAAAGTACCTCTTATCATTGCAGAATTCAGATTCCCAAAGTCGGGGATAGGAAGAACAAGAGATATTTGTTCTTGGCCTTGGTCCCACTCTGAACTCTATGAGGTTGAGATGGTGGTTGGAGGAATGAACCGGGGATGCATGTAGATTTTATTTTAAAACTACTTACGCTTCCTGTTCAGGAAGAAGTAAATAATGGTTTTGCAGCCGTCCTCCACAACTAGCAATGCATCTCTTGTGAAATGAACAGGCTCTTAGTTCTTGCTGGGTTGCTTTCTGTGAAAAACGAAATTACATATTACTTCTTTGTTGAAAGATTAAGGCATGACCCTTAGAAAACTTCTTGTATATAGAGAAAGCCAATAATAAGAAAAAACAAAACATGAGCTGATTTGTTTCATGAGCTCTTGGGAAGTTCGGTATCTAGAGAGAAAGGCCAAGTCCCATTCCAGTGTCGAACTGACATGGACCATGCAACCGAGGGTCCCAGACTTCTGCACCTCTGTGGAAAATCTAATGGAATTATCCAGGTCTCTGAGATTGTTCCGTATCCTGGTGGTTTGCCATTTCTAGAAATAACTGAAATGTCTCCATAGTGAAATTGTAAAGCAGATACGCTCCACTTCTCTGATTATATGAGTCTGCTCTGTTCAGCTGGTTTGACTAGAGAAACAAATCTAGTGATACTCATATATGTACAAGAAAGAGATTTATATCAAGACACAACTACCATATATACCAAGAAACCATCCCAACCCAGTCCAACTCAAGTCCATAAATCCCTCTTCAGACTCGCCCAGCCACATGCAATGACGCAGACTGCAGGAAGATCACAGGCCGGTGGCTGCAGTCAGGTGGATCCAAGGAAACAGGGCAGGGCTCCCCCAGCCCTCACGG
>NW_022104341.1:32531852-32536089 GCF_000313985.2 Echinops telfairi | reverse complement strand
GGAAACAGGGCAGGGCTCCCCCAGCCCTCACGGTGAGTGGCAGAGTCCCAGCAGGCAGGAAGGCAAAGTGGCAGAGAGAGAAGTTTCCAGGGTCCAACTCAAGTCCATAAATCCCTCTTCAGACTCGCCCAGCCACATGCAATGACGCAGACTGCAGGAAGATCACAGGCCAGTGGCTGCAATCAGGTGGATCCAAGGAAACAGGGCAGGGCTCCCCCAGCCCTCACGGTGAGTGGCAGAGTCCCAGCAGGCAGGAAGGCAAAGTGGCAGAGAGAGAAGTTTCCAGGGTCCCCCTTATGAGAAGACTATACCCCCCAGAAGCCATCCTCAGGCTGTGACCTGATTGATAGGTTGGATTCTGCCCCTACATTTTTATACATCTGCAAGTTGGCATACAATTATGTAATGGCTACATGTTCCATTGCCAAAGTCTTCGGTGTATGGAAGATACAGCATATGGTACAATGCTTATAGCATCTCCTCATTCCACTCCTAATATTATCCCGTTAGTCCTACCTGCATCTGGTTGCATCTAGCAGAGTCTATACTCCACTCTCTCTGCAAAAGCTGCGCATGCCAGCTCCTTCACCATTTCTGTCATTTTCTGGGTTCCCATTTCACTATGACACTTCGCCACGGGCTCCCCCTTTCAATCGCTTTTCTTCAGTGAGACACAAGAATGGGTTCTTTCGCCTTCGCTGCCGTTTGCACGTTGCTTCACCAGCACCACGGGCTATTTCAAACCATCATTTTTAAAGGTCAGTTGTTTTGTTCTATAGGCAGTCAGGCCTGACAATGGGTTAATGACACCCGAACCGCTATATGGAAGTGACGTCCTGTGTGATCATAAACACTATTGCGTTAACGGAGAGAAAAGCAAACAAGCTTCCTTCTAAGACCCCAACCCTGAAGATATTAGTTAAAATGTTAAAGTATATTAGCCAATTACATAAAATCCTTTTATATTGCCTTGCTTCCTTTCAAACATGGCATGGGCTATTTTGTCTGTGAACTCAAGTGGAACAAAAAGCTACAGAATGCAATTTGTGTCAGGAGCTGGACTACAGAAGGACAACTAATTCTAATTAGTACAAATTCCCCATAGGCCAGAGGGAGGCCAAGTGCAGGAACCAACTGCCTAATGCCGTTTCTATCTTGCAACAGGTGGGCCAAGGCCTTCTGAAGGTTGTCATGGCAATAGCTAATGGTAGACCTTTAGCTGGACACCAGTAATTAATTGTGGGCATGTCCAGCCTTTGAATGTGATATCTTTTAACACATTTCCGAACTCAAAGAAGATTGGCTCTTCTAATTGGTTAAAATTAAACCAGCAGAAAGCTTTTCCGGGATACTGCAACGCAGCACAAGTCGATTGCAGCCTCCAGACTGAGATTCGTCGCCTATCACTACCCGAAGGAGTCAAGAGAAAGGTATTTATTTCTGATAACGCAGATATGCAGTCAAATGGAGGCTCAGGAGCGACATATCCCTGCACCGTGCTATGAGGCCATAGTGGAGACCCTTACGAAGCATACCTTCAGCATTCTGCCAAGTGATCCGAGCCGTTTGTGTGACTTCTCCGTCCTGCCAGTGCAGTTCCCTAGGGAGGCTATCTTCACAGCTCGGCGTCGGCCTTCCGCTTGAGGCGTGGCCCCTGAGCGTTGCTTGGCTGGGGATGTGGCCGAGAACGAGATAGGGAGCGGCACGAGCTATTTGAAGAGGGCAGCTGGGAATCCTGTTGCTGTGTAGACGCAGACCCTCGTTACCCCCTTCAACACCGGAAGGTAGTTCTGGAAACCACTCATGCTGTGCATTGGCTGGATCCTTGAGAATCAGAGCAGGGCTGGTTTTAACAGAGAGCCTGAGAAAAGAGAGAAAAGAAAGAACCCTTGCCTAGGATTCGGGATTATGCTCTTTTCTTGATCTGTGTATTCTGTGATTATAAAAAGTAAAGAAAAATCATCACAGAAATGATAGCTAATGTATGTTGAGTTTTGCATTCGTTAATTTATATGGTCCGCATAACAACATCAAGAAATAGGTACTATTATTATCCAGTTTTAAGGTGTGGGCAATGAAGACAGAAAGACTTTCCCTTTGTCTCCCTGATTGGGCTTTGAGTAGAGACTTAAACATAAAGCTCGCCTGTCAACAAAAGAAGATATAGTAACTGAAAGAGTGAGTTGGCTTGTATTGACCAGCTAGCTTCAAAAAGTTCCTGAAAAAAATGAATTAAAAATATGTAGATCATTGTGATCGGCTCCCTTTTCTCCCCCCACTTTCCCGTTCCCCTCCTGGTTTCTCTACTCTCATTATTGATCCTGAGGGGTTTATCTGTCCTGGAGTCCCTGTGTTTCCAGTGCTTACCTGTACCTGTGTACATCCTCTGGTCTAGCCAATTTGTAGAATTGGGGTCATGATAGTGGGGGAAGGAAGCATTAACGAACTAGAGGAAAGTTGTATGTCTCATTGGTTCTGCACTCTGACTAGCTTGTCTCTTCCTTGTGACCCCTCTGAGAGGGGATGTCTAATTGTCTACAGATGGGCTTTGGGATTCCTGACCCCTGATCCCATCAACATCTCATGATCACACAGGATGGTGTGCTTCTTCCATGAAGATGCAATAGCGATGATCTACATATAGCCCCCTCCCAGGGAGTCAGACAACAGAAAAGTGGGTGAAGGGAGACATTTGTCAGTGTAAAGCATGAAAAAATAATAATAATTTATAAACTATCAAGAGTTCATGAGGAAGGGTGGTTGGAGGAGGAAGGGGGGGAAATGAGCTGATATCAAGGGCTCAAGTAGAAAGAAAATGCTTTGAAAATTATGATGGCAACAAATGTACAAATGGGCTTGACACAATGGATGTGTTTATGGATTGTGATAAGAGCTGTATGAGTCCACAATAAAATGATTTTTTAAAATAAAAAATTAAAAAGTTAAAATAAATAAATAAAAGATAATGGATTTTTTCCATAAATTTTTAAGGTCTCCTCATATTTATTGCATAAAATGACCAAGCCCTTTGTACACGATTCAATCGGAAACACGTTATGTAGTCTTTTATCTCGAGTTCTGGATCCAGCATCTAGGTTTCTGAACTCTGGCTTCCTTTACTGAAATTATTTTTTCCAGGGACCTTTCTATGAAATGTTTATATTTCTCACTAAACATCCAGTCATTGTCCTTCCTGATTTTGGTTGAACATAATAGGAAATTAAATAATTCTGTTCCCTTGTTTGGATGGTAAAGAAGTAAATAAATAAGGAAGAGGCTGTTTGTCTTCACTGAGAGCACCTTTGAAAACACTCAGCCATTTTCCTTTAAGTTCAATGTTCGAAGAGAAAAACACTTTGGTGAAACAAACTCAGATTCAATCCATTCTAAGAAATAGATGTTTTAAAAATATGAGATCCAAAGAAAACGATGCTGAATTATATATTTATAAAGATGGGGTTGTTTTCATTGTAGCATGCAGCTTTTCCTCAGTGAACCATTTTCTGTTGGCCTTATTGGATGAGAAAAATACACAGTAGTGTATTATTCAGAAATCTCAGGTGCTTAGGTGAACACTTGAGTTGGAAATATTTACTCCTGCTACTCTTGAAGTGCTAGTGAATAGGAAATAGAACAGAAAAAGGTAAGTGAAGGCATATTTGATAGTACACTTCCCGGACAAAAACTCTCGGCACATTTTCTTGACCTTCTTTTCAGGGCATGCTGTTAAGTAGACAACAGATTGATGCACTGTACATAACTACAAGTCCATGTGTTGGCAGGAAGGTCAGTCAAAAACTATTGCTAGGAAATCTTGGGAGAGGTATTTTTATTCAACAAAAATAACAAACTATAAATCGATTGCTTCTACATACATCCTCCATCTAGGTCTGTACACATCTAAAGGTGGTGTTCCCATCTCTCCGAAGAACTCTGGGCTCTTTGATTGACTCTGCGTCAAAGCAGCACCGTGGGCGTCCTTGGAGGACTCCAAGCAGGTTCCTTGTCAAACTTGCTTCGAGTTCGGGAAAGGAAAAGAAGTCTGAAGGGGAAACTCAGGGCTGTGGATGAAGTTGCTTCCCCATGAAAGTCTCAGAGAAGAGCCCTTGCTAGCCTCCAAGAAGAAGCCTGAGCGGGGCTGTGCTGGAAACAGTTCCCTGGTACCAGCTTCGAGGCCCTTCCCCCTCTAATGTAGTTTTCTCTTTTCTTAAAACGTCTTCCTCATTACTCCCCCCCC
>NW_022104341.1:32450767-32531752 GCF_000313985.2 Echinops telfairi | reverse complement strand
ATCATCCTGTGTCCTTTGGGAAAATTTGTTAAGATGATCCTGCGGAGTCCCGCAGAACAGTTGCCATGACCTCTCTGCCTGGAGTGTAACTGGCCCAGCAGATCCCACGGGAAGCTTGTGTTTTGATGGGACCTTTTTGGAAGGCACCAGAATAAGACGAAGACAAGTGTATGACTGAGAGCACTTGTCTGCAGGCATCCATTGATCACAGAAGCCCGTTTATAACACGTTTTGTTTGGCATGAAGCTGTGTGTATATGAACTGGAACCCTAGAATTAATATTTTTTGACTTACTCTCAGATGTATAGAGGCTCATGCATATAACCTTCACATTGACCAGGCTTTAAACACAATTGTTCCCATTCATCGCAGTAGATAGAAAGTTTCTGAGCATTGCACCTTACAAGGAGAAAGCCTGTACCTAGTATTATTATTTCAGTACTCTTTCGTTATCGCTCCCTGCTGCTTGGTAAATAAGGCAGACATTGGATTCTTAATAGATTTGCTTCCCCCAAACAACTGGACTAACATGCTCCGGGAAGCCATGCCCTACACTATCCTGTTACTAGACTCGTTTTGTTAGCAAATTATTTGAACGTGACCTCCCAAGCTTTTCAGCCCGTTTAGCTTGGGTGGCACTAGAGGTTAAAATGAGGCTCCTTTTAATAATACATTTGCATAAGATGATCTGAGAGATCCCCGTGCGATTACATGACTCCAGGGTTAGCCTGTCATCTCAGAAAAGCCTGAGGTTCTCATCCCAAAGAGATCAAAACTCCAGAATTACCTCGTCTTCATAAAACGCGAGCATCACTAGGAGCAGTAAAACAAATGCTTATCATTTCTTTTTGGCGTTGGACTATGCCAAGCCAGGGAAAAACAGAGCTTTCAAACGTTGACAATCTGGTATATTGAAGTATGACCATTATTTTTTATTTTCCACATTTTTGGTCCAAAGACAGTTCTGAGTAATTGATTCCCATAATGAGCTATGGTTCGTTAGTCAATTTAATTTATAATTGAATTGGATGGATGTAACTCTGTGTAAAATTGTCTCTGAAGAATCTGTTTTGTTCGTCTGTTCAACTTCTGACAGGGATGGAAGAAAATCTAAATTATTCCCTCCTGCAAGGGGAAAAAATCAGAGTCTCAGCCTCCCTGGTGAAATTAAGAGAAAGAAATATTTTTAATAGTTGCCATACAAAAATATTATGGCTTTACTAAAATTTATACAAGCATGTCAATTAACACATTCATGGCAAGGATGGCAGTTTCAAGAATCCGAATAAATGCCCGAGGCAAAGACCTTTACTGAACACCGAGAAGAATTTCTCATTATTAGAATGAACACCAGGTCTCTCTACATTTATTTTTATCAGTTATTGACAGAGATTGTCTTATTGCTACATAAATATGCCCAGGAGACAATAGCTCTAATTCGCCAGGTGTTTTGCAATCATCATAACTTGTATTTTCTATACATTTCCAATAATGGCGTAATTTGAGGAACAATTATTAAAATAACTATGGAGCGTTTTTCTTAAATATTGAAAGACTGTCAGGAAATTTTTTAACTTTAATGGTTCACAACAGGTTTTCCATTTTTTTTCTCTCAAAGATTTTCTCTTCCTCCCTGAGCCCCTCACATTTAAAACTTTTACAACCATCTTAGCACACACGCAAAACAAAGCCATAATTATGTAAAAAGAAATGTTTTACAGTTAATGCCATCTAAGACACTCACCAAGTGCCAAAATGCATAGGATTTTGGTAAAAGGCAATCTGTTCTTTGAGGATAATGCATGCAAACTACTCATGTGCAAAACCTGAGGCAGGAATAGTATACGCCTTAGATCACACCTATGGAGCTGACTTTGATACTGTGCCCAGAAGTGGGTTACAGACTGTGATTTGAATGAAGTTTAATCAATTTTAGAAGCCAAGGGCCTTTAGGGTATTCTTGTTCCGTAAGACTTATTGTATCCAAGAAAGACTGGGGCAAAGGCTTTATTCTTCCACGTTCATGGTGATGATACAGTAATGATCTTGAATGACGGACTGTTGGGTGAAATGGACTGACTGGGAAGAAAAGCTAGATGAAAAGAGCCGTTGTTTCATATCACCAAACCCCGTTCTTATACAGACAAAGAGATCATGAATTCACGTCCCATAATGTGATGTAGAAAGCATTACTGTGTCACCGTATGCCTACTGCCATTTGTATGGGCTCTAATCTAATCCCATGCAAATGTTAAAAATATGTATTTCAGTTAGCTACAATGATATAAATAAATGAGGGCCAATTAAGGTGGGTCAGGATATCGAGTTCAAAGGTTACAGTTCCCAAGGGACATGTCATTTGGTGGTTTCCTTGGCTCACATACCACGACTGCTCTCTCTGCCCCTGACCTTGGCAGGGTTTTTTACCAGTTTTTGTTTGGGCATTTGAAAAAACCATTTCTAACATGGACAAAACCAGATAATTTCATTTGGAAAACGCCCCTAAACGAACCAGCACTATAGCTCTAAACAAAGCAGGAATTCATCTGAGCAGGTTTTCAAAATCCCCAGAGATCACTTAGATTCATAATTGTTCCATTCCTCCTGAAGAATTTTCCAGCAAAACTCATTTTTTATGTAAGTCAGCTATGTAAAATGGATTGAATGGTGAATCTAACACAATACTCAAACCCACATCAATCACTCGTACATAATGCACAGTTCACTGAGGGCCGACTCCGGAGCCCAGATAAGCAGTGTCACGGTAAGTTATGTTCTATCGCAGCAAAATCAGTGGCGATCAATCACCTAGTAACCAGCCCAAGTTACATTTTTACTTTAGTCCTTAAACTCTTTTGAGTGTGCTTTGAAAAGTATTGTTTTTATCTCTAGTAGTAGATCAATAGTGCTGATCAATGAGCATTCATTTCCAACTAACAAGGACAATGGTTAGTGAATTCCTTTAAACATTTTCATAGCAAGAAATGTTGGGCTGAATAGTAGATCATTAATATGTCACATTTTCAAGGGTCTTAAAAACCTCCCCTGTAACATGTCTCAAAGAATGCCCTTATTCTTTTAGACAGCTGTTCCATTTCTAAGATTTCCAAAATGTTGCATATTGATAGATGTACTGCAGTTTCAGCCCAAGATCCAATGAGACATGTGCATTGTTTATTGACAGCTTTGGACCTCATGGAATCGTGTGTGATGGGGAGAAAACCCTACAACGGCGTACATGATACCACAGTGGAGATAGGGCCAGGTGGGGTCTTCTGTCCGGGGCTCATCCTCCCTTCAGATGGAGGCTGTGGAAGGGGCCCTGCCTACTGCTCTTATCTGGGGGGAAAAGGACAACTTGGACACTGGTGACGTTATTCAATGTTTTATATTATTTACTAGCGAGCTTGCTATTTTAAAATGCACTTCCCCCATGGTTTAGATTTCCCTGTGTCCAGGGGTCTCCAGTGTCCTTTTTCCACGGACAAAGAGAGTAAGGAAATATTTCTCCAATGTCTTCTCATTTTGACTCAATTGATTCAGGGATTTGGTGACTCGAATTCGACCCCAGCAAAAAGTTGATGGGGAGACTTTAGATTTGGGTGGAACAGGGAGACAGCGTGGAGAACGAAGTGGCGAAGATGTTAGATATTCATTCCATCATTCCACTAATATTCTTCAAGCTGTTTGTTTACACCTCCTAACATGAAAAATAAGCACACTCTGAGCATACATCTATGCGTGTTTGTTTACAAATGATATACCTGTGCTGCCCCTATCAGTTCACAGGTCAAGCTTGACCCAACACGCAGGCACAACGTATCATTCATGACAATGAGCACAATAGTCATGTTGGTAATTTTGTTTCATTTAGAGTCATATAAAATCATATTGCCTTTGTTTTATTTAGCAATGTCGCTGTGGAATAGCTCCAGCCAGGAAGGGCTGAGGCGCCGACCCATGCTTCCTAGCACCCTCCTGGCCATCTTTACTCATGTCAAGCAACAGTTCCTGCAGAACTTTCAAAAAAAGCATGTCAGTTTACTTTGTGAGGTTAGTCTAACCAATTGAACAAATCTGTTTTATCGGTACAAATACACCACGGTGCTTGTTGTACTTGAAACAAGGTGAAGAGCCCGCACGGCCACCGCAGCCCCTCCAGGCTGCGGCTCCATCGTGCTGGGCCCCGCCCTGCTCGCTGCACAGTGCTCTCCTCCCCACTCCAGACTGTGGAGCGTACACAGCAGGCGTGAGCACGAGTGCCAATCCACATAGCAAACACTTGTGAAGTTCATGTCTATACAAAGAGAAGTATAACGAAGCATGCAGATATTTCTTCTCCAATTCCAGGAGATCATCATGCAAAGCCTGTGTTGAAGACCACTGTCTTAGATGGCTGTTCTCTGGGATGATTTTACTTGACATGGGCATCAGGGAGATTGCATTCCAGGCTCTCATTTGAGGGAAGGTCTCCTTGAGTTATAGATAAACAGAGCCATCTCTGCTTCCCTTCCCTTTACCAAACATATAGCCCAATGCTGCCAAGTTCATTCAGTTATAATAACCTCCAGGGCAGAGTAGAACACCCCATACAGTTTTCAAGGCTGTAATGTGTACGCAAGGAGCCCTGGTAAAGAAGTGGATTATACATTGTACTGCTAAACCACAAGACCATCAGATCGAACCTACCAGCTGCTCTGAGGGAGAATGAGACTTTCGACTCCCATAAAGATATACATTCTCCAAAGCCCACAGAACTATCCTACTTTGCCCTATAGGCTTATTATGAGTCAGAATCGACTTGACGGTAGTTGAGTTGAGAAGGTTTGCAGAAGTAAACAGCTGCATCTTCCTTCCTCACGGTGACTGGTGGGCTTGAACCACCAACTCTTAGTTTATGGCTAAACATGGTGTCACTTTACCCAATAGATATAAACCCAAGTCTATGAATAAATTCATTAGATGGATAGTGTTGAGAACCATCTATAAACCTGGTGTTCCATGTCCCTTTTCATAAAGAATTTATGGTGTTACATAGAACACAGGTAAATAAGCAGGGCATGGAGACTCATTGGCGTTAGTTCAGAAAGTAAGGACAGCTTCTCTGTTCAAGAGAAGAGAAAGCTCACCAGGATGTAGTAGGTCAGGGAAATGCTCAGGAGAGAATGATATGAGAGTTGAAGCCTTCTAAATAAATAGCACCGAGGTCTAGGTGAAAGAGAACAGCGTATTTTAGACAAACTAAAGATGGTTACAGGTGAATTTGAAAGCATTTAAAAATGAAGTCGAAAAATGTCACAAGAGAGCTTAGTTTAACACATTTTGTATCCATTTTATGAAAGAGTTTGAATGTGATCTGAGGGCCATGGAGAATCATGGAAGATTTCCAGCAGGGGACAGACATGATTAACAGGAGACAGCCAAGGACAGAAAGCATTTGCTGTGGTGCCTGCGACAAGCTGAGCACCCGGTAGCAGCTCTCATTGACATCATCAGTTAGTCTCAGACTTGGTTTGTTATCAATATCATGATCAGGTTTTATTTTTGGAGGGTCCCTTCTATGTGAAGTTTGGAGATTAGCACGAAGGGAACAAGAAGTGCTATAGGAGTTCCCTCTTCTTAGTAAGTTTCTTTTCTTCTTCTTGAGATCTGCCCAGCCCCTTGAGTCCTGGTCTCTCCCTTTTAGGGACTCTTCTACCTGGGAGAAGAGATGTTGAGGATTTTTTTCATCTTAGAGAACCACCTGTCTCAAATGCACAGTATTTCACACTGGGCCAGTCAGGTTCCCATAGCTAACAAATCGTTGTTGACTGACGTAGTTCTTTTAGCTTGAGAAGACTGCTCATTTTTAAAAGCACGCGTAAATTATTCTTTTCTTATATGAAAATGTTTGATTGATATTTTCTTCTTCTTTGTGGCATGTGTGTGTGCACGTGCGTGTGTGCTTTGTAAGTGTATAGAATCGCACCGTCAATTCCTTTGACCTATCTTCCTAGAGAGAGTAAAAGGCACTTTCTCTTATAAAAACTGTACCGGGGATATTGGACTACTCTTTTATTGGCTTTACAAGTTATCTCATACCGGGTTAAAATTTTCTTTGAGCACTAAAGACTATACATTTACTTGGTCTATGTAAATTTGACAAATGTATTTTTAATGGTGTTGCTGCTGCTTTTGAAGGTAAGTCCTCTTTATATAGCCAACATCTGCGTGCAGAAAGATGTAATGAAAGAGGGTGTTTTTAATGTCCTCAGGCTGCCATCGTGTTATAGGGTAGCAGTCTCAGACATTCTGTGCGTTAGCCTCAGTTCAGATATTGTCCAAATGAATCCATATGTGGAGTTTCATTGTCTTCGTGGGGGAAGATGGGCTTCAGAGAACTGGCTGGGCAATGGGCGGAGGAACCCAACAGAAGGCGGGCTTTAAAGGAACAGGAGCTGGCAGTTAAGGAAAGAATGGACTAGCTGGAGTCAAAGCCTAGCTGTGTTTTAGGAATTTTCTCACACGAGGAAGCAGGCTGCCTATGCCCATTTTTGGATACGCTCATACCTGCTGTGCTGAAATTAAACATTTCATGAAACAGGTATTTAGATTGCCCCTCAGAAAAAAGATTAAAAACAGTAAATCTCAGGCCCATGAGGCCTAGACTAAGTCTGGCATGCAGCCCATTCTACAAAAGACTTCCTACTTTTGAAGACAGCAAACTTCAGCCTGGCCAGGCAAAGACCAAGCAGAAATACTGTAAGGGGAGCTTTTATTTTATTTTCCTTTCTAGCATGAAGGGTTCTGATGCCTCAATCCTATTCTCAGCTGAAATGAAATTTATTCCCAAAGGAAAGAACTTCATTCCCTGAGACAACGGTGTGAAAAACCTCCCAAAGATATTAATGTGCAAGTCAGAAGACTGCCTCTCGTGATGATGGGGAGGAGCAGCCACACGGGCAGGCGTGTCTGAGTAACTAGGCTGTACGTGGGACCGTGTGGGTGTGTGATTCCTACCATCTTCACTGATTTGAGAGGTGGGTGTCTTCCAAATAAATAGCAAACCAAATATTGGTTGTGATTCTGCTTAACAAGTCTGAAAATGCAGGGGAATCCAAGCATATTTCAGAGTTGGCACCAGAAAGCCAAGGGTATATAATTTGGAATAGATGATTTTTTGGGTACACATTGTCAAGTTATAGTTTATCTTTGACTTTTATGTGCACTTTCTCTTTTGGGTGCATTTTCATCCAATACTGCTCCAGATTTATATGTGTAATATAACCTAGAAAATGATGGACAATATGCAATACTGGTTTTGTTGGTACTATCCATTTATAATAATAAAAAGCTAAACAGACAAAATGTAATGATCATAGTAAACAAAAGGGAAAATCAGTACTTTCCCGCTTTTCATTGCTACCCCTTTCCCAACACTGCCGCGCGTGGTTATCGGTGGGCCGTTCCCAGCCCTTTCTCTTTTCACCGTCACTTCCGTTTCCCCTTGTCATTCACTCTCGTTCTGTGGGCCCCTAACTCCTCAGACAGTTCCTTTTGTCTTCAGAGTTATGATAAGCTTTAAAATAATGACCTGTCCACTTTGAAGTACACACGTTTCCGCACTGTCCCTCCCATTACCTTGGTGCTGTCTTCAGGTGGGCGGAGCCTCTCCACGTCATCGATTCTGCCTTTCCCCTTTCTCTTTCTGGGGCCTTCCATTCGCTCACAGCGCCTCCTTCATGCGCCTCTTCCTTTCTTCACGGTCACTTTTTGACTCTGCTGTTCCCTCCCTGCTGTTTTCATTGGCCTCCATTTTTCTTTCTCCCCATCACCCTTCGTGGCTTTTGCTCTTCCTTTCCCTGCTTTTGTTCTATCCGTTTACACATTCTTTCTGTGTTTCTTTCCCTCAAAATGCACTCCATTGTAGAGTTTTACTTGAAAATGCTACAAGTACAGCTTGTGCTTTTTTCACTGAAATACCAAGAACACAGAAAAGTATGAGACAATGAATACTTCATGAAAATAATATTATATCAACAATAAATATGTTCTGAAATATTAGAACTGTTTAGAATTGGGATGATGAGAAACTTCCAGAAGTGCATAGGTACTGAACCAGAGAGCTGCATTTTCTCTAAGAGCTCTTTACTTGCAAAAACATCGTATATTTGCAACCTATAAATGTATTAATATCTAATCATGCTATTAGAATCCCCAGGCTTTTATACATTCAAGAAATTTACCTATGCTCCAGGAATGTTGTGTTCTTGGAACCTGAGGAGTTTTCTGTTTGGGCTGCAGATGGTTTCTGGACTTCAGACACCATATGCATATACATCAAAGGCAGCTTTGTGTTTGAGCTGTGGAATTAGCTCACCATCCAAAGAGAAGATATTAGAAATACTTGATTTCAATCCTGGCATTCCACATCAGCCTCCACTCAAAGCTTTGGTGGAGGAATTGGGTAAATTGCTTTCTTTATTTGGGGTACAGAGATGAGGGCAATCAAAAAGCTACTAATCCTAATTGCTAAGGTTCACAATAAAATAAAGTAGTCAGAGGTACTAACTCACTGACTCTTTGCCATCCAGTCAGTGCTGACTCCTACAACCCCCTGGGAATTGGCCCTGGGCTTTCCGACACTTTAACCCTTTATGGGAGTAGAAAGTTCTTTCTCCCAGGAAGAGGTGCAGAGATTTGGAAACTAATAAGAAGAAATATACATACATATCTTAGGTTAATGGATTGATATTTTAAAAATTTGACTTTGTATTTAAAGAGCTCTGATAACACAACGACTAAGCACTCACTCAATGGTTGACCATAGGTTGAATTCACTAATCACTCCGCTGGAAAAAGATGATAAAATCTTTTGATATTGATAACCCAAAAAGAAAACTGCTTCTGATTGATAATGTTAATGAGAGCTGTGATGTAGAGTACAGACACCCTTCGAAATCCTAGACACTGTCCTAGACAGTTTCTAAGAGTCAGAATCAACTCTAACTTTGTATTGAGGAGAAAGGAGTTGGGAAACGGGCTTGCATTTCTTGCATACTGGGAATCTGTATGAGTATGTATGTGAGCAAATGCATTTTACCTTAATTACTCAAACTCATTGTGGCTTCTGACACTCCCTTTGGCTTAGTACCAAGGTTCTTATGTAAGAACCATGAATAGTCTAGACCGTCAGTGCCTTGAGGGCAGAGAGCATAGCTTATTCATTCTTGCAGGCCCCAGCCTTCAGTTCCTAGCTTCCAGTCTGGTACATAAAATTGGCATTTAAAATGTATCAGTCAACGCTCACTAAGTTATGCTTCCAACCACAAACGTTGATTTCTCATTTGGCTGTGGCTTGGCTGTGACTCTACGTTCTCATTGCTGATCCAGAATTAGAAGTAGTGCCCTCAATGTGGAATATACCAAGAGGGAGTTGAAGAGAAGACATATAAATATACTTCAACTCTTTGCTCAGAAGAGACACACTTGACATCGGTTCACATCTCATGTGGCCAAACCAGGTCATATGACCAAGCCTGACACTAGTTTGAGAGCTTTCTTCTCCCTCAGGAAGACATTTCAAGTCATATGGCAACAGGTAGACTCTAGTTACAGAGAAGACAGAGAAACAATAGGATTTCCATACATAATAAGTGCATATTAAATTGAATATAATAAAAAACTATTAAATGACTAATAGAACCTATTAATAGTGTGTCTCCCTGGGGGCACAGTGGGCTATCCATTGGGCTGCTTACAACAAGGCTGGCAGTTGGAATCCCCAAGCAGAGAAAGGTAACACTGACTTTCCCCACCAACAGGTCAACTCTCAGCAATCCCCCAGAGTTCTACTGGGCCACTACCAAGAGGAATGGACGTGATGGCCGGGGTTGGGCTCCATGGTAGATTCAGAGAGCTTTAAGAACTACTTTGATGATCTTTCTCAGCAAAAGGATCTGCTGACAGGGTGCATAATGATCTGATCTGATTTAAAATTCAGTTTTAATTCCATGGACTGATAAGTGATCATGAAATGGTTACATAGCAAGACTAGTATGACACAGGTGAAACTTTAGAGTGACTTTATTTGTAAAGAGCCAGAGAAAGATATTTTGGGAGGTACTTAAACCACAAGTTGGTTTCCTCCCACACAAATTTAGAGTACTTTTTTGAAATCCCATTTACTGAAACTACCATGGAGAGAAGAACACAAATGACTTTAGAGATTATCTCTCTTAGTACAATGGGTCAACTTTTTCATGAAGCTAAACACGATCACAGGAGCACTGGTGATGTGACAAGTAAGAGCTCACCTGCCAAGTGCCAGGTTGGTGGGTTCGCATTCATCCAGAAGCCCCACGGGGGAAAATCTGGTGATCTGATTCCATAAAGATTACAGCCAAGAAAGCCTGATGGGGCAACTCTACTCCACCATGTGGTCTTAAAGTAAAATGGACTCAAAAGTACCCAACATCAATCAAATATGACTCAGTGTTTTAATCTTCCCAGACTTTCCTGGCAGCGTAGAACCCAGAGTGCCTTTCCTTCTCAGCACTCAACTTGGTCTGCACATGAACTCTTGGAATAATCCTTCTCCTCCAGATTCCACGCGGGCAAATGCCTTAACGCAGGGGAGGTGCTCACTGAATAAACTTCTGAAGGAATCAGTAAACTCAGCGCAGTTACCGGCAGACAGGCTGAGATTCTCTCCCCTTGAAATATCAGTCTTAATGTAAGGAAATGACAAGTCTGGCCTAAACTTGTATGGAAAGACTGGTAAAAGTGATATTGCGAGAGACCCAAAGTAAGACACCAGACTAAAAAGCACAGATTCAGCTTAGCTTCCAAGTGCAAAACCATTTCAGTCCATACAAGCAATAAGCACAGATTCAGCTTAGCTTCCAAGTGCAAAACCATTTCAGGTCACAGGAGTTCATCCACACTGCACTTAGATTTGCATACGAATCGCAGCAGGCAATTGCTGTTGTTCGGTGCACTTGAGTTAGTGTCAACTCAGAGGGGCCCTATGGACCACAGGATGGAGCACCACTCAATCCTGCACCCTCCTCTCAATTGTTCTTTTGTTTGAGCCCAGTGTTACAACCACTGTGTCAATCCATCCCGCTAACGGCCTTCCTCTTTTTTTTTTCTTTTCTTTTTGATACCCCATCTACTTTACTAAGCATGATGTCCTTCTCCAGGGATTGGTTTCTCCTGACAACGTGCCCAAAGTACGGAAGATGAAGGCTCACCATCCTTGCTCCCAAGGAGCATTTTGGCTGCACTTCGTTCCGTTAGCAGCCCGTAGTCCTTTCAGTATTCTTCACCAGCACTGTAACTCAACTGCACCAATTCTTCTGCGATCTTTCTTATTCATTGCCCAAATTTTTGCCCTGCATTTGAGGCAATTGAAAACACCATGGCTTGGGTAACACACACCTCAGTCCTCAAAGTAGCATCCTTCCTTTCCAACACGTTAAAGAGGTCTTGTTAAGCAGATTTGCCCAGCGCAGTGCATTCTTTGATCTCTTGACTGCTGTTTCCATGATCATTGACTGGAGATACAAGCAAGTTGAAATCCTTGACAACTTCAATCTTTTCTCTGTTTCTCATGATGTTATCTCTTGGTCCAGTTGTGAGGATGCTAGTTTTCTTTCCATTGAGTTGTAACCCCTACTGAACACAGCAATCTTTTATCAGCAGCAGCAAGTGCTTCAAGCCCTCCTCACTTTCACCAAGCAAGGTTGTGTCAACTGCCTATCGCAGGCTGTTCATAAGCTTTCCTCCTAGGGGCCTATCTACATGTAAATGACTTATTTGAAGAGATATTTCTTTATTGTTTGTGTGAGTCAAAGGGTTAGGGGCTTGACTACCCACGAACAGGTTGACACTCTGAATCCACCGAAAGCGCTCTTGCAAGACAGACCTGAAGGCCTACTTCTGAAAGGCATCATCTCAAAAGCCCGCAGGTGCAATGCCAGTGTGCACTCATGGGGTCGACTTTCCATGAACTAACAGCAGTTTACTCCAGATATTTCATTTTACGATATATAAAGTTAACCACTCTACATGACTCCACTTTTACCAAAAAAAATCTGACTTAAAAATTTTTCCGGAAATGCTTAAGAAAATTTTATAATGGACGGAGTAGATCCAGAGCTAAGGCTTTTAGCACCTGTGAGGAGGTATTGCAATAGTTTCCCAGGGGTTAAATATGAATGGGCCTCACCAGATAGGGGTGAGGTAGTGGGACTACCCAGGAAGGACCAGTTATTTCTGGAAGTCAAGTTTGGAGGGGAGGCCATGCTGGGAGAAGAAAGACCAGAAGGTTAGTAACCACTTTCTCAGAGTCCACCTGCAAGGCCTGAGTCCCTCTGAATAGTCCCCGCCTATACCACACAATGCCTTGCAAACACACACACACACACACACACACACACACACACACTACTTGCTGAATTGAATGGGAAAACTAGAGACAGGACAGGGTGACAGAGCAGAAAAGCAAACTCACATCAGCCCAGAAACCTAGAGACCGATCACCATCTGAATATGCCTGAAAATCTCGTTACAAACCAGGGGAAATGCAGAAGAGCATTTCTTCCCTACCCATTCCTCTGTGGGAAATATAAATGAAATAGATCATTTACATAACGGCATAATATGCCTAGATATAACAGATTATTTGCATAACTGCATAATGCCACTAATCAGGAAATAAGCCTTAAATATTTCTGGGATATGAACATACAGAATTATATAAGGTATGCATATCAACCAATAATCAGAGCCTTCTCTGCCCCCCCCCTTTTGTAACTTGTATCCCAATGGGGAGACACCAATCTACAGAAATGAATGAAGTACCAGGACCATGAAAAGAAGCAAGGAGTGCTGATCAGACTGAAAGCTACACAATCTGGGAGTGGTTTCCTTAAACCAACTTCCTTTGCTGCATCATGAGTGACAGACTGGAATACAAGGTCAAGGTCTTCGGAGAACACTTGTAGAGTGGGTGATGAAGACGTGAAGAGTAGCCCCTCAGTGGTGCAGATGGCTGATAGAGTAGGCTGCTAATCCAAAGGTTGGACATTTATGTCCACATAGAAGCACTTCAGAAGAAAGGCCTGAAAGCTAGTTCTAAAAACCCAATACAGTTCGGCTCTTACTCTCAATGGCATCACCTTGAGTCAAGGTTATCATGAGTCAACGTTGACTCCGTGGCACCTGATTTTAATGAGGATGGAAGAACAAGACTGGACTCTGGTATCAAATGCCTTACCTTTCTTGTTAACAAAGATAACGTTTTGAGGCACTAGAGGACATTGGGAGGAAAAATAAAAAGAAAATGCAGCACAGTTTAGCAAGATTTAATCATCTTTTTTTCATTACCAGAATGGCTCACTGGTTATATATTTACCTTAGTGCAAAAGTTCTTTAGCATGTACAACTTCACTGAGTTCATTACATTTTTTAATGTAGCACAGACTCATTTCAGATCCTGATTTCCCAGTACAAACTAGAGTAACAAATATATAATTATTCTCATAAATAACTCAGCACCTTATATTTCAAACAAGTTTCCCCACAAGGCACAAGTGCCCTATATTAAATTCCTTTAAGTGTAAGTTGATTAAGGTAAAAATTAGTTGTTATTACCGTATGGACATTTTAGTTTTAGCAGCGACTCAAAGCCAGGTCTATCACAAGTAGATTTGTTGCCGCCCACAGGTATAATCATCAGGAAAATTAATAATCATGTTCTGTATGACTATAAATCATTGTGGTTTAGGCAATTAATTTCGGTAGAAAAATGAAAGATCTCTAAGTATTATTACTGTGCAAACTTCATGTTGTGAAAACCCTGATCCAACACAGTCAAATTTCAAATGCAGGGTTTCTAATTTCAGAGTGTGATAATATGGGGTCATCAGAGGCAGGGAAGCTGACGAGTCTGAATAAATAATGCGGTAATTTTTAGCGGTTTATGACCGAAGCTTTCAGTGCATGCAGTACTCAGGTTCTCTAAACCTGAGGCAGTGGACATGGTTGCTAATTTCTAGTTAACAGAGGAAGGTCCCAGATTGAAATGAACAGGGCTATATGAATGAATCCATCTCCTTGGCAGGGCAACTATTTTACAAGACAGAGTGCAAGGCACAATACTTGTAGAATTGCTTCCATAGACTTCTCGTAATGTTGTTTGGCAACTTAGCGTGTAAAGTGAAATTGGGGTAAACAAAGTCCTCTAGTTAAAGAAAAAAGAAAAAGTAATATCTGCTCTTTTGTGAATACTCACTAACGGCAATCTGTTCAGCACGTTGTCTAGACCTCCGAACCACTTTATGATTGCCGGGGTTCCATATTAATAAGTGAAGGGGTATGTTGAGGACGGTTAAATGACTTGCTGAAGGTCAAAAATCAAGCCTCCAAAAGGTCTTTCAAGGACACAGTCTCCTTTTTAAACCTCTTTTCCTATTTTCCCTCCCCTTTTCTGTCCTCTATCCTTCAGTTCTTCTTTCTTCTTCCAAGATGTTCTTTCCTGTTTATCCTTAATGTTTGCTCCTCTCTTGTTTGTGTTTGAGGTCTTCCATTGATGTTCATGAGAGTGTTGTAGGTTCAAAAGACTACCGACCCTTTGTCCAGTTCTGGCATTTGCAGATGCAATCATTTGAAAAGTTACTTCCCTGTTTTGTTAGAGTTTTCTTTATTCTCGCTGCCTTCATCTATATATTCTGTTTACCACACACCCTAACTTATTACATTTTCTATTCTTAAGAGGACAATAATACTTGTTGTGGTCCATGCATTTCCTAAGAAAAGTTCTTCTATACCTTATGATTTGGAGAAATCATGCAAGTAAGAAAAAAGAAAGGAAACAAAGAGAAAAGACAAGAAAGAATCAAAAATGTGCACAATAATTATTCACGATAAAAAAGGCTTGCCACTTTCCAAGAGATTCATCATAAACCTAAAAGCCAAACTGACTGCCACGGAGTCCATGTCGGAGCAGAGTCATCTAGGCTGGAGCTGCCCTGGAGGGGCTCGGAGACGGTAAGTCTCCCCTGAAACAGTGCCTCTTCTTTCTCCCACAGAGTGGCTGGTGACCTTGCACTTTGTAGCCCAATTTGATTTGTACAGCTTTTCAGAAAATCACTTATTATGCAAAAGGAGCTGCCTCAATGATTGGTGGTCCTAGCGGCAATAACCCATTCTAGAAAATATATGGTTAATACTGCATTGGGCATTCAGAAAAACTCTATGGAGTGGACAGGAGCAGGTCTACATGCTGTCTTTCACATCGAGAAGGAATTTGGACCCAGAGGGTGACTTGCTTAAGACATAAGAGGACTACAGTGGGATCTCAATGACAATTCCTCAAACCTGAAAGCCAAGCCTCTTTAAACAGCCACAGCAATTTCCTTGAGATTCTTACTCTCTTAGGTTTCAGCAGGACCCAACTTCTATGTCTATATGTCCTTATTGACCGTTCATGTAAGTGAGGCTTTCCCAAATAGTCAACTCAACGGCTTATGTTCTATCCTTATGTTGACCTGAATTGGTTCTTTATTTTCAGAGACTTTCTGTGTACATTACAGATCGTTCTTTCTCTGTTTTTTTACTTCTATTTTTCACCCATGGTTCATTTGTTTTGGGCCCATTTTTTATTTAAGGTGTAATTTGTCTTTGGCCTATTTTTCATTTAATCACCAATCCTGGATATTCTTTTTATTCTCAAAGGATCACTTACTGTTGTCAATTTCAAAACTGCATTGATGACTATTTATCAATTACATAGTTATTAATAAGAATTTCTTTTTTGATAGAAGAATCCTGATCTAAAAGGAGAAATACAAAACAGTTTCGAATTCTCATGAATCCACATTTTTCTGGAGCTACGGAGGCTGAATGAAACCCCAAACTGTTGCCTTGAGGTTGTCTTTGAACCTTGAACCAAAAATACCCCCTGAAATGTTTTTGAAACCAAACAACAGTTTAATATAAGAATATAAAGAATATCTGCCTTGTGCACTGTGCTTTTTAAAAACTACACGGGATCCAATTTTAAGAGGCAGCTTGAAAGACTAGATAGAAAACTTAGGAGTTAGTGAACCCATGTTAACAGGAGAAAGTCAAGGTAGAGAAGGAGAGTAAAAAGGGTCACAGTTGGAAGAGCAATCAGTGTCATAGAATTATACACGTGAAAACGTTTGAATCGGTATATACATAGTCTCAACAACATTATAAACATGAAAAAGTAAATAAGTAAGTTAAATGAAAAGATTTGCCCACAACTGGTATGTAACTCCGTGGCTGAGAAGCACGGTGGGCTTTCTAATGTGCTCATCTGATTAGGTCAGGCTCCTGCTTCGTCTGCAGAACAACTAGCGGGCTCTTTAGCCTGACATCTCAAGCCCATTGTGTTTTGGCCCCACTCCCCTTCCAGTTAGACCTCCCTCTTGGCTAGCAATCTTAATAAGCCAGTACCTCCAAACTCTAGCACAAGACCGCTCTAAAATTTTAAAGAACAAAGATGATGCTTTAAAGACTAAGATGGGTTTGACCCAAGGCAAGGTATTTTCAATAGACTCCTGTGCATATGAAAACTGGGCAATGGGTAACGAAGGAGGAAGAAGAATTGATGTATTTGAATGATGGTGCTGCTGGTGAAGAAGACTGAACATACCAAGGACTACCAGAACTAACAAATCTGGTTTGGGAGGAAGCACAACCAGAATGCTCTTTCGAAATGAGGATGGTGAGACTTCCACTCAGATATTTGGGTCATGTTTCAGCAAGACCAGTCCCTGGAAAAGACATTCGTTCTTAGTAAATAAAGTAAAGGCCCAGCAAAGATGATACTGAATTGGACAGTGCTTTGTTCCGTTGTACATGCTGTTACTATGAGTCAGAGTTGATCCAAGGGCACCTGAAACCAACTTAAAATGTTTCTTCATGCCCCTACATCTGTGCTCGTGTTCTTTCTTCGGCCTATAATTTCCTCACTTTTATCGTCTCCTTTGTGGCAGTTACATAGTCTGTTGTCAATTGGAGTATTAAGAGTGAAGGGGTGGAGCTTAACCTGTCAATCAGGTCCCAGCTTGATGGCTTCCTTTGGAGACACTAAGGAGATAAAGAGCTCTCTGGAGGTGGGACACACACTCACTCCCTGGGAGACATTGCAGTTGACAAGCCACATGGACAGACCCTCAGAACTGGAGAAGCCACACGGAGAGCCCTGCCAGCGCTGAGATGCTTACACCACGCATCAGGATCCACAAGACTTTCCACCCACTGACCTGTGACCATCCGACAGGATTGCATGTGTTCTGTGAGTCTGAAGAGGAATTTGTAGATCAGTATCAGACATATGGGCTAATATCCAACTTACGGACTTGAAGTGGACTGGGCTGGGATGTTTACTCAATATTCAATTGTTTCTCTAGTCTACCCGGACTAACACATCTTTCTAGCTGATTCATGCCTTTCCTCAAGAATAACTTGACTTTAACTACTCTGTTGTCTTCTATGACACCTCATCCCACACTGCATTCTTTTCTTAGTGTATTTGCAGTCTTACTTTATTCCACAGAGACTGAAGGCAAGAATCTGGTACAATTACTCCTTCATTTGGACTCCCATATCACTTTGAAATACCTTCATATGCCCCCTCACCTATATACTGCTGCTATTTATTTAAATGTATGTGATAATGTTGTAGACACTTGGAGAACAGGGACCTTAGATGTACTCAGTATGAAATGTAAGCATCTACCAATGGCCAGTTTGCAGTATTTTTTTTAACAAATAAATGAGTAACAAGAGAATCCTCAAGTATTTAACCATCTGGTATGAGTTCAACTCACTGGATTCTCAAGTTTTGGAATCCAAGAAATGAATGAGAAATTATTACTATGGTTGTAAAAGTATGATTCATATGTGCATGTATAGGACTAAATTAATAAACTTTATGTTCATTTATTTTCTGAAGATGTAAATAGTCCAAGACCAGAACACTTAAGGAAAACATTTTTAAATGGAGGGTGTGGATTTCAATGTAACATCATGGCATATCATCTCTCACAGATTAGGAAACACTTAATCCACTGTAAATTGCTATTTAAATATTAATTATGTGAAAAATCATCACCTGATAAGAAATACACTTAACTTAAGTCTAACAAAAACTAAATATTTGCAAAGAGGGTGGGCTAATGTTCGATTAAAATGGTTTCATATTTCCTGGCCTTTGCGCTTACACATCTGTAAATAGGTTATTTCATGGACCGGTTTAGCCTTGGAGGCGAAGTTAGAGAGGTGAAATGGGAAGTGAGTGGGAGAACCAATATCGGGGGAGCCTGGGAATATTCGGAGGGCAGACATGGGGATTCTGCAAAGTGTGGGCAGCTCAGGTCTTCCCCAGGGTGCTTGCACTTCACTCTTTCTTATTTTGTACATTTATTTTGAGATAAAATATAAATGCACTCAAAGTCACAGACCTTAAGTGTACAAGTCTGTCAATTTTGGCAAACGTATACACACATGTAGCAAACATCCTTATCAAGAAATAGAACATTTCCAATACTCCAGCTGTTTCCCCTGTGCTCTCTTCCAATCAATCCTCATCCCCCATTGGCAACCACTCCTCTGATTTCTAATAGAACAGATTAGTTTTGTCTGGTCTTGAACTTCATATAACCAGAATTAGGCACTTTGTACTTATTTGTCTCTGACTTGTCATTCAGCATAATGGATGTAAAAGTCATTCATATTATTGTGTGTATCAGTGGTTCGTTCCCTTTATTGTTGACTAATGTTACATTGCATTAAGAGAACACACTTTGTTTATCCATTCTCCTGTTTGATGACATTTGGGTTGTTTACAGATTTCTGCTATAATGACTAAAGCAGCTATAAACATTCATGTACAAGTCTTTTTTGGTGAACATATGCTTTCATTTCTCTGGTAAATATCTAGGAATGGAATTTCTGGGTAGGTGTATGTTTAACTTCATAAACACTCCCAAACATTTTCCCAAAGTGATTGTATCATTCCACTTTCTCATCAGCAGTATATGAGAACTCCAGTTATGTCACATTCTTACCAACATTTAGTTTTGCCTTTATTCCCCCTATACCCACTGGAGAGGGTGTAAAGAGGTGTCTCATTGAAGTTTAATTTATATTCCATTCATGTTTAATGAGGCTGAATGTTTTTTCATGTGCTTCTTAAATTTCTGTGAGGTGTGTTCAAATATATGTATATTTTTCATTTTATCAATTGCTAGTTTGTCTTACCAAGTTGTAAGCGTTATTTATACATGCCGCACACAAGTTCTTTGCCAGGTATGTGTGCAGGCACACGCACTCAAACAGAATATTGAATAATAATTTCCTTAGCAGTACCCTTTGCTGAACTGACCTGGTTTTTTTTAATATGAAGTTCAACTGATCATTTTCCTTTATGATGAGTTTTTCTGTTGCCCTCTCTATAGATTCCAGTTTTAGACTTATGCACCAGCTTCAATAATTATTTGTACATCATGTGAGGTAGTGGTCAATATTCATTTTACTTCATATACATATTTAGGTTTTCCACCATTGATTATTGAAGTCGTTGCCCACTGAATAATCTTAGCACCAGTATCAAAAGCCATTTAGCCATGTACATATTATGGTATATTTGGACCCTTGATTTTCTTGAATGGATTTGTACTGATTGTAAGGTGCTGTTGAGTTATATGGTTTTGGCCCATAGCAACCCCATGTGATGGAGCAGAATAGCCCCCGCCCCCCACCTGCTAGGGCTTCCTGGATTGCAGTCTTCATGGAAGCAGGTCTCCAGCATTGTCTCCCAGGGATCCCCAGCTGGGTGGTTGTAACTGCCAACCTTTCAACCAGCTGGTGAACACTAAGCCACTGTGCCGCCAGGGCTCACTGCAATAAATAGACAAGGTTTTACTTGCCGATTTATTTCACACTGTTTCAATTAGGGTTGCTATGAATCAGAAATAACGCGATGGCAGTGATTTGGGTGGCAGTTTTTTAGCTTTAGAGTAAGTCTTGACATTATTACACCAATGGAGTCCACCAGTTTTGTGCTTTTTTAAAGATTGCTTTGTTTCTATCAACCTATACATTTTAGAGCCTACCTGTCACTTTTTGCAAAAAGCAATAAAACAAAACAAAATAAAAACTCTTTTTCTTGACAATGAAAGCATACTCAACTAGATCTTCAAGGAATGTCTAAACCTGTTTGGGAAGAGTTGACACAGTAGTAATATTAATATTCGATATAATAATATTGAGATTAAAATCCAAGCTTATAACTGTTCATTTTTAATGTCTGCTTCAGTTTATCCCCCTGATATTTTACAAAATTCAATGTAGTGTCTTTCTCCTTCTTTTGTTAATTTTTTCCTAAACATTTTATGTGCTAAACTAATTTGACTGTAATTTGAAAATTGCCTTTTTCAGTTTACTTGCAGAGTCATGAATTTTCCTATATGCCTTATCTCAAGGTCATTGTGTTAGACCAGGTTGACTAGTGAAACAAATACAGGAGACACTCATATAAGTGAGAGAGCTTTATATCAAGAAGCTATTAGATATCAAGCAAACATCCCAGCCAAGTCCAGATCAAGTCCATAAGTCTGACACTAGTCCATAAGTCCCTCTGCAGACACACGCAGCTGCATGCAATGATGCAGAATTCAGGAAGGTCACGGGTCAGTGGGTCTAAAGTCTTGTGCATGCAATGGCCCTGGCTTTATCTAAAGAGCTCTGGCTGCCATCAGCATGGCTCCTAGTGGCTTGTGAAGAGGAAGGTGAAGCAGAGAGAGAGTGTGACCTGCCTCCAGGGAGGAAGAGAGAGAGGCCGGCCTCAGCCATTTATCTCCATTGCCTTCCAATCAAGCTGTGGTCTGATTGACAGGCTAAAACTTTGCCCATGTGTTCCTATGGGAGCCATGTTGGCACACAAAAAGTAACCACCATAACCCACCCCTTCACTTTCATATCTTCAAGTTGACATGAAATTATTTAGCTACCATAGTCATCTATGAAGGTGAAATTGGCCATGGAAATTTGACTTTGATGATCTTGATAGCATTTAACAAAGGAGGAAAAATGCATTTTATTTTACAATGATATCTTCAGAATTCGACTGAAGCAGCCTCACAAATTTTAGCATTATAAGTCTCACACAAAAGAAAGGAATATCACTTGCTTTTACATGAAGGAGAGATTTTTCTTTTTCCCCAGAACAGCCAAAATTACCTGTGGCATGTCCTTGTAGGATGTGTATTGTGATTGAAATGGGTGAAAATACACATAGATAGTCATCAAGGCCAGTGCACCAAAGATGCGATTGTGGTCCTGTGCATCCTTGTGACCATTCCATCTTTAAGCAGCAGAATGAAAAAAAACCCCCCAAAACAACTATATGATAATTCAAAACTTTCTAATGCATTCTTAGGTATATGAAGTTTTGGGTTAGCTAGCATATGACAATGTATACTTTCTCTGAAGTCAAAAGAACACAGATTTCACAACCATTGGACAGTAATGATGAGAAATCTAAAGGTTTCCCAACAAGTCTTTGTGAAATATTTAACTCTGTGGACATGATGCTTCTGATAGTCTTACCTTGGGCAACGTTGTGAACACTTGTAGAAGAAAACACATTATTTATAGATTGTATATTCCCCAAAGACACTTGGACCAACAAAAGCCTTCTTTCTTTTTGAACATAAACCTCTGTGTGAGAAAGTGAGATCATCTGTTCTAAATAAACTTGATTTCTCCAAGCCCCCGACATTTTCTCTGAACTGTAGTAAGTGACTTCCAGGGATGGATTGAACAGAAGCACTGAAAGTTCAGTCCTTGAGATTCTCATCCATTTGATAGAAGGCCAACTTTTCCGTTTAGATGAACTCACTTCCCAGCCTCAAAGCATCTGACAAAACACTACAAAGCAAACCAAAGCCGCTGCCAGAGTCAAAGCTGCCTCAAACTCTACGTTTGTAGAGGACCAGACTGCCTCACCCTTCTCCATCTGAGCAGCTGTTGGATTTGAACCACTGGCTTTTCAGTTAGTAGCCTAATGTTTATCTTATAGGACCAACAGGACTTCTTAGTAATTACTGTAAACCAGGCCAAACCAAATCCACTGTCATCAGAAAATTCTGACTCATGATGAACCTATGTAGGTTTTCTGAGGCTGTAAATCTTCATGGGAACAATATGATCTTTTTCCTATGAAATTGCTGTGGATTCGACTGCTGAGCTTGTGGTTAGTGGCTCAATGTAGAACTCATTATATGCCACCAGGACGCCCTACTAAATACTATTGTTATTGTTGTTGTTCTAAGTGTTGTTAAGCCAGTTACAATGCAAAGTATGCACAGCAGAACAAAACCTTGACAAGTCCTGGGCCTTCGCATAATTGCGATTATGTTTGCGTCCGCTGTTGCAGTCAGTCACTGTGTCCGCCCATTTCCTCGGCGGTGCTCCTCTTTCTGAGATCTTCTACTTGACCAAGTATGATGTCCTTTTCCAGGGGTGATCTCTTCTGACAGCAGGTCCAAAGCACATGAACCAAGATCTGACTATCTTCGCTTCTAAGGAGCATTGCTATCGTACTCCTTCAAGAAATATCTGTTTCTTCTTCTAGCGGTCCATGGTACTTTCAATATTCTTTCCCTACAGCATAATTCAGACAGCAATTCTCCTCTACTTTTCCTTAGTCATGGCCTAACTTTCATAAGCATATGAAGCAACTGAAAATGCCATGGCTTGTTCAGGCACTTCTTGGTCTTCTAAGGAATATTCTTCTTCAACACTTTAAAAGGCCCGTGCACTAGATTTTCCCAATGCAGTACATCATTTAATTTCCTGACTGCTGCTTTCATGAGCTTTAATTGTGGAACCAAGGAAAATTAAGTCCTTGACAATTTAAATATTCTCTAACATGATTTTTCTATTGGTCCAGTGCTGAGGAGTTTTTGCTTTCTTTACATTGAGTTTTGATTTTCATCATCAAATGCTTTAAGTCCTCCTCATTTTCAGCAAATAAGATTGATTACTCTGGATATTGTAGTTTGTTAGTGAGCCTTCCTCCAATCCTGATGCTCCATTGTTCCTCATATTGTCCAGTTCCTCAGAGTTTTTGTTCAGCATACAGGTGGATAAGTATGATGAAAGGGAACAACTTTGAAGCACACGCTTCTTGACTTTAAGCAACTTCCTCTTGATCCATGTACAGGTTCTAAATAAGCAGAATGAAGTGTTCTGGAATGCCCATTCCTCTTGCGACTTTCCATCATTTGTTATGATCCACGCAGTCGAATGTCTTTGCATAATAAATGAAAGCCCCGTAAATCCCTTTCTGGTATTCTCTGCTTTCAGCCAAGATCCATTTGACATCTTGTGTCCCCTCCTTTTCTGAATCTGGCTTGAATTTCTGGCAGCTTTCTGTTGATGCCATGCTGAAACCTTTGAAAGATCTTCAGCAAAAAATTTACTTACATGTGATATTAATGATATTGTTTAATAATTTCTGCACTTTGGTTACCTTTCTTGGGATACGGACAATTTGGATCTCTTCCAGTCCAGATTCCTTGGCTTAGGAGAGGCCATGCTTCCCGTGCTTGATTAGTTTGTGGAAACATTTAAATTGCTAGGCTATCGCTTCTGTAGCCTCATCCCTAATGCCTTTAGTTCACCATAGTAGCATGCTAGCCTCCATTGATGGATGGATGAGGGTGACATCTGAAGTCTATTCCTTCAGTATCATTGATTCTTGATCATATGCTACCTACCTACATCCTGAAATGATTGAATGTCATCTAGTTCTTTTTGGTAGAGTGACTGTTTATTCCTTCCATAGTCTTTTGATGCTTCCTGAATCACTCAGTATTTCACTCATAGAATCTTTCAATATTACAATTCGGGGTTCATTTTTCCCCTTCAGTTCTTTGCAAAATTCATTTTAATTTTTGTACTTTTTCCTTCTCAAGCATCTTTGAAGCTTTCTATTCAGTTTTTCTCCATCATTTTTTCCACTTCCTTTAGCTATTCTAGGTTCAAAAGCAAGCGTCAGTCTGTTCTGACATCCATTTTCATTTTTGCCTTCTCCCTTGACTTTTCAATGACCTTTTGCTTTCTTCATGCCTGATGGTCTTGATGTCCTCCCACTGCCTGTCAAGTATTTCGTCATTAGTGCTCCTTCTTCATCGTCTGTTCTTATTCTGGAAGCGCTACTGAAACCTGTTCACCTTGGGTGACACTGCTGGTATTTAAAATACCCGTGACACAGCTGCCAGCATCTCAGTAGCACACGAGCCACCGTAGTACAGTCAACTGACAGAGAGGTGGTGGACTAAGGACCATAAAAAGCTGCAATTCCACACCATATTCTGTAGGCTGCGACCCTTTGTCATGAGGTCAAAACCTGGACACAGCGCAGAGTTAGTGCCGTCATCTGTGATGCTGACACTCGGTGACTTCCTCTGCAGGGTTTGCCGGGCTGCCGGACGCCTCAGGAAAGAGGCCAGTCATCCGGTCTGGGGATGTTTGTTTAGCTTCTTTTCATTTATCCTCTGGAGAAGCTTTTGATTGCTCAGAAGCAGAGCACATCAATCTATCATTGGGTATTTAGGGCAAATTAAGGTTAATACCATGGTGTTGCAATTTTGTCACAGTGCTTTCTAAATATTCATTCCAATTTGTTAAAGCAGCATAGATTAGTTTGAAGATGATTCCAGACTCTCTTTAAGGTCAGAAGTTACGTGTGCATGGTTATAAAGGGCTTTAACCTTATAGGATAAGAATACAACTTTATGATGCAGGTTAAGATATTCCTCTCAGCTGTTAAGGCTGGAGAATGCATCTAAAACCCAGGGAAACATGCCCAAAGAGTGAGAAATAGAGCCACCGTTCCCAACCCAACAGCAGAGCTGCCACCGGGAAGGCAGAAGATAAAAGTACAAAAAAGAAAATAAAAAAAGCTTCCAACAGACAATTCACACATGTCACAAAAATCCACCCTCCTGTGTCTGAAGTCACACATATGTCTCTGTATTTCTATATTTAGGCTTATCTTTGCAATATTTTTTATTGTAGATGCTATAGAGGTTTTTTTAATTTAAATGGGCATTAACAAGCCATGTATTCTTTTCCATTTGTAACATGTAACATTTCAAATCATGCAGCTAACAGGAGCCTTCACTTGGTCCACTAATTTATCTGATGTTGAAATTGTTAAAGTTTAATTTGATGATCGAATTTCCTTATAAACGTAATTAGAAATACAAGCATGAGGTAACCATACGGCAGCTCTAGCTGCGTTAAACCGATCTAAACAGTCTCAAACTTTCACTGGTTCATTTGAATCATTCTTGCCTTTTATTGAACTATTCACTCATTGCCATCAACAATAGAGTTGTTTCTATATTGAGCTGTGCTCTCTTAAAGGATTGTGTCACATGTCTGTAGTTTTATGAAGGCTTTCTGAGGGATGCCACGTGTCCACCACAGATGGAGGAACGCGGCTCCAGTGTTAGCAAGACTAGGCAAGGAGTTGGTCCTTGAGTTGGTGTAATCCTGAAGAAGTGATGAGTTGGTACATGCTGTTGTTGTTAGGTGTCTTGGATCGACCTCTGACTCAGGGCTCCCCACGCCCAACAGGGTCAGACCGTGGTGATCCATAAAGTTTTCATGGTGGAGTTTTTGGAAGTAGTTTGTCAGGCCTTCCTCCCTACGGTCTTTCTAGAACCTCTGCTGAAATATGTGCAGCTCCGTGGTGGCATATACGCCTCAATGGATGGATGGATGAGGGCAAACATTGAAGTCTATTGACCAGGAATTGAACTCAGGTCTCTCATGTGGAAGGTGAGTATTATATCAAAGAACTACCACTGGTTCATATCATACATAAACCCTCATGTGTCATTGGCTTATCAAAAAGAGGTGGCACAAATGACCACTGTACTGGTTGGAGGTTTCAGTGAACTCAGAGGTACTTCAGAAAAGGGTGTGGTGGCCTACTTCTGATGAGTCTCAACTTTGCAAATCAGTCATTGAAATCCCCATGCAGCACAATGATACAGTGATATAGTGCAGCATCTCCTTGATGACAACTGGTTTTCATTTATTTATTTTGATTATAGGGGGAGTTTCCGTTTTACGGATGTGAAGTCTAAAGTGAGTTGTCATAGTGAGAGGCAGGGGTCCAATCAGAGAGTCAGGAAACCAGACTCCTTCCAACTTGAGATTTTAAAGACCTATCGGGAGAAGGTAGAAGGAAGGTGATGGGGAGCCAGCAGACGGGTTGACGAGCCGATCTGCGAGGCGGCATGCATCCCTTCCACTCCTGTGCCAGGGGCTGGACGTCAACCATGTGAGCACTTGCCAAGGCAAGGATGGCTGGGGCAGGCCTTCTAGCTTTGTGCCCAGCAGAGCAGCTACACTCTCCTCCTCAGCAAAGACAGCTCACTCTTTTTGTGATGTCAAATTAAATAACCAGAATCCTTCCAGGAAAAAAATAAAAGGATAAAAATCAAACTGGGGTAAATACGTTTTTACTTGTGGTCACACCCGAATTTCAGAGTTCAGGCTGATTGTTTCCTGACTCTCTTAAAAGGAATGTTAGTGTGATTTGATAGGCAAAGCCATGGACCCAGAGTCAAACTCTGAATTGTTTTGTTGCCTCTGCTACTTATTGCTTGAATGAATCTTTGCAAGTCACTTTCAGGAGCCGCATACAGTTCATCTGTGAAATTAAGCATTGAATTTGATGACTGTTAAGGTCGTATCAAAGCACTAACATTATAAGATTGACTTTGTTTTGTTTTCTGATGTTACTATACAGTTACAATCAGGGCAATAATAAATATTTAATAAATTTTATATCTTTTGTAATATAATTAACTTTTTTTCCTTTTTAACTTTTAGAGGTTTAGTGAGGCTTTTAACTTACAGAGGTTCTTGATGCAAGTGTTTGTCTTTATTTTCCCTCTGTGCACAGCAAAACTTTTAAAGATTTACCTCCTATCCACAACTTTCCCCTATTCTTTTGTGGAACAAAGGTTAACAAGAATACCACTTCACAGATATCTACCCATTCAGTCATTCCACTCTTAGTTTAATGGGGTAAACTGGGTCATGAAACTTTCAGGCAGTTGTCTGTGAGGCCAGTGAGTGAGGAATTGAACTTGGGTCTTTTCAATTTCCAGCTGTCAAATTGCCTCTAGACAATAAATGGGACATTGTTAAACATTATAATGTTTTACACAGGTCCTTACCTTCCATATATCCAAAAACATCATAGGAAAGAGATCTTCACCAAGACTTTTTTCTCCTTTAATTAATTTCTTTTCTCTACTTCATGGTATTTATATGCATATATGTTCATGCTTTCCTGTGTCCGTTTCTGTGTGTATGTGTGCCTACAATACCCGAAGGCTCTCAAGTTGCCTTCTCCTTTGAACATACTTTTGTAGCCTCAGTGTTCTTAGTAGACAAAGACAAAAGATTACTTTTTATTTTTCAACTTAATTCCTCCAGACTGTTCCTTATCCTGTTCAATTCTTTATAAGAGCCAACGCTCCCCTTTAAAAATAAATGTATATAGGAAAAGATCTGGAAACTCTCCCATTTAGTGAACAAATCAAATCACATCAAACCCACTGCCTTCAAGTCAAATTTGACTCACATGGATCCTATGAGACATGGTGGACTGCCCCCATGGGGATTCAGAGGCTGTAAATCGTTATAGAAGCATGCTGTTGTATCTTTCGCCTTTAGAGCAGAGGGTCATTTTGAAACACTGGCCTTTGGGGTCACAGCCAAGCACTGTAACCACTGCACCACCAGGGCTCCCTGCATTTAGTGACAGAAGCAGGCATTTGCATGCTGTTCTCAATCCGAGATTATTTAATCCTGGCCATCAATTTTACAATCTTTTCTTATTTGATAGTGGAGAAAAACAACACAGCACAACCCCAAAACAAATCTGTTTTCTTTTATAATAAGAGGCCAGGGCCTTCATCCTTCACAATCTCCCCAAGAGCAGACATTTCTTTAATTCCCATTGCGCTCAAGGTAATGTGGATTTGGCCAAATACCAGGTTCCACATTATCTGTTTTCTTCTGAGAATTTCAAAACACGTTACCAACACGGATTCCTTCCCCTCACACCTAGAAGTAGTAATATTATCCTCCTTTTGCTGATGGGAAAACTGGGACACTGAGAGTGTAAGTGACAAATTCAGAGCGTGAGGTGGAGCTGAGAATTGTACCCAGGGCTTTGGAGAGCCAGGACCTGGCTCTAACAGCTAGATAAGACTTCCTCTTAGGCTGAGAATGCACCTCACATTTTTTAAATAGATGGTTTATTTTAATTTTTAAGGCACAGAGAGACTACTGAAAAGAGAAAGGGATAAAATAATTAATAAGTCTTACTTAGAAGGTTGAACGATTTATGTTGTTAGAACTGGGAGAATATCTCCCACCTGGAACCATCCAAGACCTTGACATTCTGGGAAGTGACTGATAAGCAACAAAAAAGAGGATACGGAAACCATTCCCAGGAACCTTTTAAGAAATAGAAGTGTCTGCGTAAGTACTAGATTTGAAAATGAAACGATTTCAGATTCCTTTATTTTTTAGGTTCTTTTGAATACACATCCTGAGTGCTGATTCTTGCCAGTGCGATGATATCTGGATGCTTCAACTCGACAGCTTCTCTGGCCATTGATCTCTCATCAGTAGATCCCCTGTGATCTTTGTGACTTGGTACTTTCATTTGGACAAGGCTGGCTTACATATTAAGCCAAAGCCAAAATATGCCAAATGTGATGAACTGTTTCAGTTTTGAAAGCGTTAGCTTAGGTAAGCTTTTCCGTGATAAGACATTAATAATGTTTTGCTCATGATATGAAGCAACTTTTAATGATTGATTAATAGCTCTCTGATGCAAACAATGATAGCAGTGAATGTTCATGTTTGTTGTTGTTTAAGCAGATAGAGAGTCCGTGATTCAAATGAAAAGTATCCTGTACATAATAACCAACCACATGCTAAACCCAAATATTTGTGCACCTAGTCCTTACAGCCAACGGACACGAAGCATTTGTCAGGTATTTATAATTCGATGGGGAGTGTAACCACAACACGAGCGGGGAAAGACAAAAGTGTGGCTTTGTGCGGGAAGGATATGCTTTTAGAAACTTGCCTAATCAAGTAATGCAAATAAGCATATTTCCATTGGCCCAGGGCTGAAAAGAAATTATTCTGTGCTTAAAGGGAATCAGGCAGTCGACTCCAAAGTGATATTCCATTTTGCTTCCTTAATTTTGTTCTCATTAAAAAGCCAGTGCTTGACTAAAAGTTCTGAGGTAGTCTCCTGAAAGGCTAATCTTGATACTTGGTTCTTGGGGGAACAGTTCGAGGAAGTGATGGTTGAGGCTTGCGTGACCAGGTTGAGGCACAGTGTGGTGAGGCTCGTGCATTGAATTAGAGAGCAGTAAGACTTTAAGAACCTTTATGAGATTGTTTTCAGATGTATTCAGAAGTAGGAGAATACAGACTGACCACAGCTCTTGGAAGGACGTATGGAGTTGTAAACCTTTTCATAATTGTGTCCTTGCTGAATCATATTTTCTCTTGGTTTACTCAGTAAAGTTGTTCTGCATAGTCCAGAGACACTGACTGTGATGATCAGAGAATGATGCTAGTTGTGGGGAGCAAAGGGTGCTGTTGTCCTTTCGTTTGGCAGTAGTTCTCACAGTGTGCTCTCAGGACCAGCAGTGTTGGCATACTTTAGGAACTCATTAGAAATGCAAAGCCTTTGTCTCCACCCTAGAGCCACTAGATCTGCAACTGTGTGGGACTCAACAATCTACATTTTAGCAAGTTCACCTGCGATTCTGACCATGCTATAGTCTACGAGAATGACTAAAGAATCAGGCAAGATGCCTGGGGCAGCTTGACGTCGACCAACTAGAATATTCTCAGGACTGAGATGAAGCAAGGGTTATATTCTTTTGGACACAGGCAGGACATGAAGATGGAGCAGGAATTTAAGTCTAAAAGGTTGTTAAATCAAACACATTCACCATCTAGGTATCCTCAGGCTGTGCTCGGCTTGTCGTGGGTAGGCCCAAGTCATTCACATTAAAATCTGTGCAAAGACTACTCTGTTTCACCTCTGGCAACCTTTGATTTTTGTTGCTAAATCAAACACCCAAATCCCTCAATCCCTATTTCTCTTTCAGACTACTATAGAATCCACTGAAACCAGAATTCCAACCATGGATTGGATTAGGGCTCTAGAGGAGACCAGTGATCCGATTCAGTAATGATTAACCTATAGTGATCCTTCAGGACAGAGTAGAACTGACCCATAAGGTTTCCAAACCTGTAATCTCCATAGCAACAAACTGCTATATCGTTCTCCCACAGGGCAGCTGATAGGTTTGAAGCAAAGACCTTCTGGTTGGCATTGTGCTCCTAACAACTACATTATAATGGTTCCCCACGAAGATTACAGCCTAGGAACCCCTACGGGGCCAGCTCTGCTCGCATCAAATTGCTTCAGTGTAAGTCAGTCAACTCCACAGCACACACTAACAACAGGCTTGTTTGGGTTAAGTAAGGTTTAGCAACTGAGAGTTATACATTGTTTAGAGATCAAACTTCAAATAGCAGAAGAGTGAACCCAGTATCAATCAAATTCAAAACTCACTGTTTTATTAAAATAGAAAATGTATTGTAAATTTAAAATACCCTAAAATGAATAAGCAAATATTGTATGGCTCTCTCCATCAACCTGGGCTCAGTGTTATTCTCTCGGTCACTTAGGCAGCAGGGCAGAGAGAACAGTGACGATTGCAACTGCACAGGGCCAAGATTAAGCATGCTTGGCAGCAGCACGGCCTGGACAGGGAGAGTGGAGCGGGATGGAGCTTCAGCACATGGGACAGTGCGGCGAAGATGACAAGGCACATGGGGATCAAGGAGGTACTCATTTACTAATGGATGTGATCATTTTGGTGCATACAGGCTGTGTGCCAACCCCAATTCAATATAAAAATTTTATATTTATAGACACAGGAGAGAGCTCCACAAGATTCTTGGGAAATATGCTCCACGAGTAAACTATATGTGGATTAAGAAATATATATTTATACCCAAATCAACTAGCAAACTAACAGGGGCATTTCTACTCTGTCCTACAGGGAAGGCTTGAGTCAGAATCACTCAATGAAAGTGAGTTTTGAAGTGAGTAGAGTTTGTTACAAGTTCTGCATAGGGTCTAGTTAGAGGTACTAAGAAGAATACAACTTGTAGTTTCAGTCAGAGCAACATGAATTCTGCTAAAATTCAAGCAAGAACAAACATCAAGTTTGTGGAGAAGATTTTATAGGGGAAGAATAGTAACAACTTTGAGGTTTTACACAAAGTTTACGGGGACAATGCTCCATTGAAATTAGGAACTTAGCTGGGCCCCTGCTCGGCTCCGGTGGTGCCATGGCCTCGGTCTCCTCCACTATCGCCTCGGCCCGCGGGGCCCGGGACCTGCTGCACTTCGTGTGGCTGGTGGGGCAGCTCAAGAGTGGGTGTTCAGAAATGCAGAGAAGCCAGAGAGTGTGTCTGATCACATGTGCAGGATGGCAGTCATGGCTCTGGTGACCAAAGATGGCCAGCTTAACAAAGACCGATGTGTACGCCTCGCCCTGGTTCACGATATGGCAGGATGCATCGTGGGGGACATAGCACCAGCAGATAAGGTCCCCAAAGAAGAAAAACATAGGCGGGAAAAGGAGCACGAGACCCAATCCAGCGCAGAAGCGAAGTATGTGAAGCAGCTGGACCTGTGTGAGACGATTCTACAGGCATCGGAGTACAACGACCTTGAGAACAAACCCGGGAGATTGCAAGACTTCTACGATTCCACAGCAGGAAATTTCAGTTACCCTGAAATAGTCCAGCTTGTTTCTGAACTTGAAGCAGCATAGCCACCGCCGCCGCCGCGCCCCGCCCCTGAGAGAGGCTCTAGGGCTGTCGTCCTGGAACTGACATGTGACTTGTTCCCCTTTTCACGGCATTGGGTTTGCCCCTGTCAGTGTTGGTTTCCCCATATGTGAGTCTGTTTGCTCTCACTTGTCTGGACTCCCAAGCAAGCCACGTGATGTCATTTGGGCCATAAAAGGAGCTATGGAAAGAAAAAAAAAAAAGAAATTAGGAACTTGTAAATGTATAATTTATTGTACGACTGGAGTGAACAATGCTGAAGATGAAGTAGCAACAACAAACTGTCCACATCAAGTTGTGAGGAAAAATTAATCTGATGTGTGTCCTAATTAAAAAGGGCCAACACGTAGATGTAGAAACAATAGGCAAAACCACAGACATCTCAATGGCTTCAACTTACACCATTCTGACTGAAAAATTAAAGTTAAGCACACTTTCGGCTTGATGGATGCCAAAACCATTGCACCCAAAAAGGCTGCAGACAAGAGCAGAGCTCTTTGTTTATAATAAAAATTATAAACAAATGGTTACGGAATTATGGCAGGGTTGGCTGGGGGGAAATGGAGAGCTAATGACGATGAGTACAAGAACTAAGAAATTGTTCTAAAACTGATTGTGGTCATGCTGATACAACTCTTCTTGATGTGATTAAACTATTGAATTGTATGGTATGTGAATTAAATGAATGCTAATAAAACTTTTAAAAATTATAAACAAATGGGACCAAGGCCATGAAACATTTTTTGAAAGAATTATGATAATGTGGCTTTAGCAGTAATGTCCTGCAGACAAAACACAATAAAGGGAGTGACTAGCAAAAGTGTGGAATGATCAGTCCAAACAAACGTAGACCAGTCAATAGCCAAGTCATGGCTTTGGGGGATGTTCAAGGCATTTTGCCGGTTGACTTTCTGGACAAGCAAAGAATGATAAAATCTGCTTCTAATGAGAGTGTTTTGAGAAAATTCATCAAAATTCCAAGGAAAGTTTCACCAGAGTCCTTTGTGTTTCTGTTTATTAATGCAGAAAGTAAAGTGAATTTTGCAAAAGTTTTGATTGGAAATCATTAGGCTCCATTCTAGTACTGTTTTGGATTCTTCTGACTTCTTGTTTCCTAATCTTAAAAAAATATCTTTAAGCAGCACCTTTTCTTCATTTACTAGTGTCAAAAAGACAGCATTGACATTATTAAATTCCCAGGGCCCTCAGTTCGTTAGGGATGAACTAAGTGGCTAGTATCATTGCTTACAGAAATATCTTGAGCTCATTGAAGCCTATGTTAAGAAATACAGTTTGTATGTATATTTTTACCTCTTAGCCAGTTACCAGCATGCTACTGAATGTTTTAAAATGTTTCCTGTTTGTTATTAAAAACAATTGACTTTTAGAGAGAAATATTAACAGTGACTTTGAGTAGGAGTGACTTTAATATCATAGGCAATTATTGAGTGCTTGGTGAAAGAGTAAATGAGCCATGACAAAGATTTTGTGTCAAAAGTCACTGAGGATAGCCCAATAATCTTAGGGTGGGAGCCTCTTTTATCACTGATCAGTGGTCCTATATGCCCCAGATGACTAAGCCAGATAAAATAAAACACTGCATCAGGGAGGTTCTGATTAATCAAATGAAGCACTTCTTCACCATTACTTTGATCAAGCAGAGAAAGTTTTATCTATGAGAGATGGTGCCCACCCTCTATGAATATTTTAAAGAAGACAAAGACTTCATAGAGCCTTGGGAGTATGTTTTCCCAGCCTAGAGGCAGGGCTTGGGTGTATTCTATCTAGAAGCAGGATCGTTTCTCAAGATCTCTCTGAGCTTCTGTGGTTTCTTCACCCCAGTCTCCTTCCTTGAGGCTTCACCATAACCTCCCATCCTTTCCTTTCTTCCCTCCTCTATCTTGTCCAGGTCTCCGATCTCTGTGTCTTTCTCATCATGACCCTTGCTAAAGTTGTGTCCCAGACTTCTTTGGCAGCTGCCTCAGCAAACATGGCAGCTGGGCTGGTTGTCCTCTGACACCAGTCCCAGTCCCAGCCCACAGGTGGAGCTTGCGAAATGCACTTCAAAGAGCCTGCTCAGCCCAAGGCTGGAGAACAACCTGGGCTCCGCTTCGGCAGGTGCAGCCCAGAGGGGTTGGCAGCAGAGGAGGCAGCTTGCTCTAACCAGATAAGGAGTGGTAGAGCCACACCCAACTCTGCAGCTCTGCCAGAAAGGGATGCCGACAACTCAATCAAGTCCACCCCGTTGAAAACAAAATGCTTTCCATATTCACGTCCATAAGGGCAATTCCCACAGTTGAGAACCAGGGGAGTTCCTCATGCAAAGTCTGGGAGTTGCTGGTCTTCAGTGTTCCTTAATGTTCCCTGTGGGTTTTCAGTACTGTAACTCTTTGTAGGAGTAGGATGTCTGCTCTTTCTCCCACAGCGTGGCTGGTCATTTCAAACTGGTGACCTTGTGGATAGCAGCCCAGTGCATAACCACTACACTGCCAGGACCCCTAACATAAGCCTACAGTCATCAGAGAAAGAAGAAATAATAAACATTCGAGAAGAAATATAAACAAAACCAATAGACAGACTCAAGAACAAAAGAAATTAGTTCTTTAAAAGGATTAACAAAATTGACTAACCACTGGCAATTCTAACAAATTCATATGGAAATGACATGAATGTGATATTGCTGTGGTTTCTGTTAGGGGCCATCGAGTCAGTTCCAACCCATAGCAACCATTGTGCAGAACAGAGGGAACCACTGCCCTGTCCTGCGCCATCCTCACAATTGCTCCTGTGCCTGAGCCCGTTGCTGCAGTCTCAGTGCTAATCCGTCTCCTCGATGGCCTTACTCGTTTTTTTGCTGACCCTATACTTTACCATTGCCCTTCTCCAGGGACTGGTTTCTCCTGACAGCATCATGTCCAAAGTATGTAGATGACGTCTTGTCATCCTGGCCTCTATCACAGGCATCGCCTAAGATCATCAGAAAACACGCATTTTCCAGTGGTCTTAGGAACCGAAACACTGCTCCTCTATCCGTCTCCAGGCGGGTCCGCCCACACACAGATACACCCACATACGAGTACCCAGCATGAAGACTGTTACCCATGCTACACCATGCTTCAAGACAAAATTTCATTTACTTTTCATTAGAAATAAATATTTCCCAATATATAATTACATATTGTTTCTGTGATTCATCACTATGCTTTAATTTTGTTCAATTTGTAACAATGAAAATACATCCTGCCTATCAGATATGTACATGATGATTCATAACAGTAGCAAAATGACAGTTATGAAGTCGCAACGAAAATAATTTTATGGTTGGGGGTCACCACCACATGTGGAACTGTCTGAAAAGGTCGCGGCACCTGAGTTCGAGGGTAGACAAGTATTAACCTGAGTGAAGGGAAAGGCAGGGTACAAGAAGAGGGAGGCTCACAAATGATAGAAGCAGTGGAAGACACTAACGAGTTGGTTTGCAGGACTTAAAAGCAGCCGTGGTAAATATTGGTACCCCCACAATCCTGTGATAGAGGTGATCTATAGGTGGATGCTTAGGTAGACTGAAGAGAGATGGGAGGGAGAGTGGAAGCATACCCATGGCATAGTTTTGACAGATGATATCTGTATATGTATATTTACCTTTGCTTCAAATGTATCCACACATGTGGTGAAGCATACATTGAATAAATTTATGAAATCTTCTTAGACATAACCAAGTACTTTGAAAGAATGAGTTTCTGAGCCTGGGAGATCAGAATCCTCCACGAGACACCAATATCAGTTGGCATAACCTATTTCCAGAAACAACATTCCACATCCTATTTTTATGAGTAGTGACTAGAGTCTTAACAGCTCATGTGCTGCCATCTAAGGTGTGCAACTCTTGTCAGCTCCCTATCCAGAAATGGGAAAAGTGGTGAAATCGAAACACAAATGGAAATAATTAGTCCAATTGACTAATGTGAGGAAAAGATAGAACAGAACTCAGAAGCATACAAGACTCCAGGCTTACTGGTTCACTATTGATTGATGTGACTCTTTAGCCTATGGTCTATAGTCACTCTTAGAATAATCAATCACTTCACATCAACAGGCCAACATTTACCCAAGGTCTAAGTTCAGAGTGTAAGGAAAGTAAGAGGAACGGAGCAGGAAACAGGGAAGGAGTAGACAAGTGACAATACATTGACGGGCTAGCAATGGATGAGCTGAAATAAAATGTGTGTGAATTGTTTGGTGTAAAACTAAAAATCGGCTCTATAAACATTCACAATAAAGAGCGAAAAGAAAACAGCACAAAAATGTTATTCTAATTTTCCTGTAGAAGAGTCCTGGTAGCTCCGTTGTTAAGGACTTGCTTGCTGACCTAAAGGTTGGCTGTTAGAACCCATCAGGATTCACTCCATGGAAGAAGGTGTGGTCATCGGATTCAGGAAAGACTCCCCTAACCTTGGCAGCCCCGTGAGGTAGTTCTTCTCTGTCTGACAGGATTGCTATGTGTCAGAGTTAACTTGATGGCAACAAGGTATTAAAAGTAAAATCATTTTGAGCTTATGATTTCCTGGAGTTTCCAGTATCATTCCTTTTAGATAACTTGCATTATTGTGATCCTTATCGTGTCTTAAATCATTTCGTATTTGAGGCCTTAAAAATTCTGTGAAAAAATGGAATTAAATGATATGGAGTTTCTCTCTCTCTCTCTTTTTGGCAGTGGAAGTTTTTGAAAATGCCTAATGCATTTGGAAAACTTTAAAAGTTTGCTCATCTTCTTAGCAACATGGCTGTGTTAGTCTGGGTTGACTAGAGAAACAAATCTAGAGATAGTCATATATGTGTAAGAGAGAACTTTATATCAAGAAGTAATTATGCATCAATAAAACAACCTAGTCCAGTCCAGATCAAGTCCATAAATTTGATATTAGTCCCAAAGTCTGATATTAGCCCATGAATTCCTCTTCAGACTCACAAAGCACATGCAATCACACTGAATGCAGGAAGATCACAGGCCGGTGGGTCGAAAGTTCTGTGGGTCCAATGGCAGTGGAAGCATCCCTCGGGCTCTGGATGCCATAGCGTGGCTCCATGAGGCTTGTCAACAGGAGTTTGAAGTAGAGGGAGAGTGCATCTCGCCTCCAGGGAGGAAGAGAAGAAGTCCCAGAATCCTCGTGAGAAGGCCACATTGACACCGAGTGATCACCAGGCTGTGACCTGATTGACAGGCTAGACTCCGCCTCTTCATTCTTGTGTATCAAATTGACATGGGATTGTGTAACAACTACAACGGCATATTAGAAAAAGCTATACTAGACCATGTGGTTAGCTGCTAATCTGAGATTTAAACATTCAGCACGCAGAGTTCCTAGACTTCATGAACCAGTAAAACTTAAGAGGAAAACAAATTGTGAGACCAACATCAAGTTGACAGTTTTTAAATGTTGTCATGTATAAAATCGGTTGAAAAATTATGTTTTAATTTGTAGATACTATCGTCAATTATAATACCAATAAAATCTATGAAAATAAAGCAAAACATAAAATAGGATTAATCCAGCCTTTAAGAATATATAAGATATTATCCTGGTCTTTCTCATTTCAGTTAGATCCATCGTTACTTCATTATGGCCCAGGGACTCCTTCTCCCAGAGATGGAAAACCTGAAAGTGAGTTGGGACCCCATCCTTTGATGCGATTTGTTTTTCATTAAGTCTGTGTGTGTCTTCACGCAAAGCCCCGAACATCTCTAGGGTCTGACTCCTCTTTTGTAAAAGATAAGGTCTGACTAGAACCTGCATTGTCTAATACAATAGTGTCTAGTCACATATGGCTATATTGCTTTAAATTAAATTAAGTGAAAAATAACATATTAGCCACATTTGAAATCCTCAATAACCACACACAGGACTAATGGCAATTGTATATTGAAGATACAAATGGTCCACATCATTGCAGAGTGTTTGAATGGGATAATGCTGGACTAGTTGATTCCTAAAGTTTTTCTTCATAATATACAAGGGATCACATTGTGAACATGGGAATTTCAGAACAATCTATTGCAAGAGGCAGTCATTTTAACAGCACCAAGAGATAACTGAATGGTTCAGAGTCAGGAAAGGTGTGTATCAGGGCTATATCCTTTCGCTATATTTATTTATTAATCTGTATGCTGATCCAATAATGTGAGAAGCTAGATTATATGAAGTCGAATGTGACATCAGGATTGGAGAATGAGTCATTAACAACCGTGATAGGCCAATGATACAACATTGTTTGTTGAGAGTGAAGAGGACTTGAAGCACTTACTGATAAAGTTCAAAGACTATAGTTATAAGTATGCATTTCACTTCAACATACTCCCCCCCCAAAAAGAGAGAAACTCACTGGTGTCTAGTTGATTCTGAGCCATAGCGACCTATAGGACAGAATACAACTGCCCCTGTAGGTTTCCTAGACAGTAAATTTTTATAGAAGTAGAAAGCCTCATCTTTCTCTGTCAGAGTGTGGCTGCTGGTTTTGAACTGCTGACCTTGCAGTTAGCAGACCAATGCATAACCCAGTATGCCGCCACGGCTCCTACTTCAACATAAAGAAAACAAAAATCCTCCCAACATTGAGCAGCATCATAATAAATGGAGAAGAAATTGAAGTTGTCGAGAAGTTTATTTTACTTGTATCAGCAATGAATGCTGACAAGTTGTGTTGGGTAAATCTGTGGCAACAACTCTCATTAGAATGTCCAAAGAAAGCAAAGGAAGAAGGTGCATCTGACACCAGCCCTGGTATTTTCAAGTACCTCTGGCGCATGTCAAAGCTACACCATGAGTAAAGAAGTCCACAGATTGGGTGTTTTTGAATGATGCCCTGGAGAAGAAGATTAAATGTGCCATGAACTTCCGGAAGAATGAGCAAAGCTGTGTTCAAGAAGTCACAACCAGAGTACTCCTTAGAAAGGGGGATGCAGATGGGGAACCTTGGTCTCGCACACTTTGGATTTGTTCTCAGCAGGGGCTAGTCTCTGAGGAGGGTATCATGTGTGGGATACTGAGGGCCAGGGGAAAAGAGAAAGACCCTCAACGAGCTGCGTTGACATCGGAGCTGCACCAGTGGGCTCAAATCTTGGATCATTGTGCAGATGCTGCAAGGCCAGGCGGTGTCTTCTTCTGTTGAACATAGGGTTGCTCCGAGGTGGAATCCACTTGTTGGCACCTACGACTAATATAAAGGGTGGTCTAATTGAAAAAACCCAGCGTTTCTGTGGTGGCATATAGGAAGTGTTTAACTACTGAGTAAATGGGTGGCCCAGCCTATAGTGAAGTTGGAAACAATTTATCAGTGGGCTCTTAACTCTGAATGGAAATGATGATTCTTACCTAATTCAGAGGGGCACCTTGGCTACTAACTGCCATCTAAGAAGAGTTGTACTTTACTATAAATGCTGTATAGTTTGGTTAAACCAGACCTCATATTCTACCTTCTATATCTGTCTGAAAGGTTGTCTTTCATTTGAATATCCATTTTTCCTAATTCATAACAGGTATTTTTCCCCTTTTGGACTGAGATTAATCTCCCTTAACATTTTCACAATCTTATGGGAAAAACTAATCTAAATGATAAGTAGGTTCTTTTTTCTTCTTCAATCTACCATAAAATTGCCAGTGTGTTTTTAAAACCACTATTTTTATCAAACTTGTGTAAACACTATTTTGGACTCCATCTGTGGAATCAGTCCCAGCCGTTAGGAAGTATTGTTATGAGATGTGCCATTGTCAGTGATGAGGACGGGCACATATGGAGATGGCCGGACAACAGGCAGTGCTACATAGAGTAAGCCATTGTCACTGCTGGTCAAGAAAGGTACCATTTCAAACCCACCCAAAGTCAGAGGGAGGGAGAACTTACTTACCTAGCACTCACTCTCCAAATCTGAAAGAAAAATCTTAACGATATATTAATTTGGCATCCGAATTACTAAGAGTGTATAAAAGTCAGAAACATAAATGATAGAAAGAGAAAGAGAGAAAAACGGTTTCCTTGGCCCTTCAAAAAAGACTTGAACAAACAATGGCAATTTCATGGCACAAAAGTCTATCCACTCATCATCCTTTATTCATTTTTATCCTTTACAACGTCCAGAATCCGACAGAACCCCTTTTTGCATTAAAAACTTAAGTATAAAAAAACTCTATGCGGTCAAGTGCCGTTAGACTCACGCTGACCCTATAGGGCAGGAAAACTGCTGCACAGATGTTCTGAGGCTGTCCATCTTTACAAAACCAGTCTCATCTCTCGCCCAAGAGTGGGTGGTAGGTTTGAACTACCGACTGTAGGGTTAGCAGACTGATCTTCAACTCACTGCATCACCAGCGCTCTTTTGAAAGCAAATATAGTAAAACAAGTAAAATCTGCGCATACTGGTTTATAATAAATATGCCGTCTGTACTGGCTAACAGAACTGGTAACATTGTTCAGCGAAGTTCAGTGACATAATCCGTTCCAGGCTCCCAAACTAGAGGCTGACCTCCATGCCTGTTCAGAGACTCTGCTTCTTGTCAGTTACAGGTAGTTGCCCTTATTATCATATTGCTCACGTGCAGCGCTTAGAGCAAAGAAACTCTGCCCCTGGAGTGGGCTTGTGTCAACATTTTTATTGCAAATTCCCATTTTCTGATCATTAAAAGGCTTTTGGCACAGAAGTAACTTTGTGAAAGTTCAAACTTTGAAAGGATTCATTTAATGGCTTAAAAATAACACTCGGGCCACACCCACAATTTAAAATGTTCTAGCTGGCTTTGTGGCCTGGGTTTCTTCAAAATACATAAACTTAAAATATGAAGGGACTCACGACTTGGAGCCGTTCCAAAGATTGGTTTTTAGTGTTTGGTTAACTGGAATGAAGTTCCTTCACAGTCAGCTTTCCTGGCAGAAATGAAACTGTAGGAACCATTTCGTTGGGATGTGTCTCGTTTGAACTGGAGTGGGGTCTCGCAATGACTCCCTCACAGGGTTAGGAGGGAAGAAGGGCTGGGCTCCGTGCAAAGCAAAAATGGGAGGTCCCTAGTTAAACAATGAACAAGAATTTCAGGAGGGTGACAACAGAGCATTACACTTCCAAGTGCAGGCCCTGTGAAGAATCCCCAGGTGGCAGAATCATGGTGGATTTTTAAATAGTTTTAATCTTCTCAAGACATGCTAAGAATTATGTACTCCTGAAGCTGTCTCGTGAGTCCCTGAGTGGCATAAATGGTTGAACACTGAGCAACTGCCTGGAAAGCATTACTGGTTTAAATCTACTTCAACGCGCCTCGAGAGAAACGCATGTCAATTTGCTTCAGGAAGGTCACAGCCATGAGCACCCCATGGGTCAGATGGATCTGTAATCTAACAGTAACTGATGGGTGATTAAAGCCCTATTGATGAGCACTTTGGACACAAGTATAGCTTACCGATGAGCACTGCCATCTTTACCGGTTTTGTCTTATGTTTTCTTACAAAAATATTGAAATTCTGAATTTCCTTTCCAGAAGCCAACCATTTAATAACAACAATTGAAACACAAGAAAGAAGAGGGTTTGCTCAAGATTTTAAAGTGTTGGCATTTTAAAATATGCTCTTCAAAATAATCCCATAGGGTGTTTGCCTAGCTCGCCTAATGAAGACACTGTTTCTAATGAAGACACTGAGGCTTCGCTGATGCGCATTACATTTTCCAGGTCTTCCTTAGGAGGACCAGGCTTGCCACTGAACCCTGTTTTGAATGAAAGGGTGCCAGATAGCCCAAAACTTGAACACCAAAAGGGAGGCGACGTTGGGCCAAGGAATAAAGGAAATATTGTGAAATGAATATTTTCATAATTCTGGGATTTGACCAAACTCACACTCCCTGCAGACCATGGAAGCACGTGCTTTTATGTAACTGGTCCCGCTACAGGAGCTTGTCTGTAGTCGGCCCGAGTCAAAGCCATAGGAAGTGGTGCTTTATAAGGGGAGTTTCAAAAAATGGAACTGGGCATTGCCTCTCAAATCTATTTTTTCCCATGCACTTTTCAAAACCCTCTCACACTTCGCTTATGCACAACTCATTAAACAAAAGTGGTGGAGAGGTCTAGCCACACACCACTACTGAATACTAAGAGCAACCTAAGGAAAGACCTGCCGACAGAAGCTTGAGATTTAAAGCTCTTGTTCTGAGGGATTGTGGGGCCGCATTTCTTTGTGCATTTCATAGGCTAATACTATGTTACTTACGAAAGAGAAAGAGGAGGAGCAGAGGGGTGGCAGCAGCAGCTCCATTTGGTCAATTAAGCATTTGCGGAAATGACTTTGACAAAGTTAACTAGCCCTTTATTACAGGACATTTCAAAATTGTAGTGAGCTACTGTCATTGTTGACTTTCCACGAGGGAGTGCAGTTTGTCCAAACGTCTTTAAACATGGAACATCTTGCATCTTCCCCCCGCCAAAGAATTGCAAAAGGCTAGTGTTCGACAGAATGCACATTTTGTGAAAAGATGCCTTGGTGGGCAGTCAGAGTTGGAGTCCTATCATAAACTGAATCATGATCCTTATCCTTAAAAGGGATATTCACCCAGAACCTCAGAACACGTGACCTTATTTAGAAAGAGTGTCTTGGCAGAGATAGTTAAGGTAGTAATCTTGAGTTCTGGCGGGAACAGAGAAATTAAGAACAGACCCAAAGAGAAGGCTGCATGAAGAGAGAGGGGGAAATTGGAGGACTTATGTTATCACATGTGAAGAGTGCCTGAAGTCACCAGACACTGGGACTGATTTGTCCCCTAAAGCCTTTGGGGGGGTGGGTGCAGCCTTGCTGACACCCTGATTTCAAATGTCTGCCCCCAGAACTGTGGGAGAACACAATTCTGTTGTTTTCAGCCCCCCACTGGAAACTCCCAGTGTAGTTCTACCCTGTCGGGAGGGTTCCCATGCGTTGACATCAGCTCACTGGCAGGGAGGGGGAGTTTGGGTTACTGGCAATTTGATAGAACTTCCTTAGGAAAGAGAACAAGACCCTTGAGATAAACAGAACCGAGAAGTGTTTTCCATCTTGGGTGAGTCGGCTGATGGACGGGAACATGGAAACCTATGGTGAATCTCACAGCTGGCGCGCTATGCCGGCATCTCTGCTGGGGAGGCTTAGGGGAATGGGACCTTGTTCACGAGGGGGTGAACTTCAGACAAGTTGAAGTCAGCGTACCCTACAGAAAAGGCCAGCATTGTCAAGAGTCTAGCAGCTGTGGAAAGGGAAAGGGCATGATGGGGCAAAGAGTCATTGGTGGGGCTCCTAACAATGTCACTTCTGTCCCAAAGGGATTCTCCCACGGGTCTCCCAGTTGCCTGTGGGGTGAGAACCCTAAAAGCTCTCAACTGCCTCACCCCAGCTGCCTGGCTCTCAAATCAGACTGGGAAAATGTCCAAGGTGGCTTTGTGTTCTGACCCCTCGAAGCATGCTGGTGGTTTGTTCTCTTTGCGCTTAGTTGAAGAGGGCATTTGTTCCTTTGTCTCTCTGCAGCCTTTCCTTCCCATTGTTCCTTTAGCCGTTTGTCTCTGACCAGTAATTGGGCAGCTTGATAAGGCCTTTCTTCGGCTCAGAGCAAGGAGGAGTTGTGTTAAATAAGCCAAACTAGTCTCTAATTACTTGGGTGCTTATTGTGTATTAGCCGAAGTGGCTAAAACGTCAAAGAAGCTTTCTCTCAATGGCTTTCATTTGGGAGGGTTAGAGGTTATGGCAGCCCAGGAGGGCACTTGAGTTACACTGGGTTTCATGGCCCCTATTAGCACGATGGAGAACGAGTGGGCACCACAGCTCATGCGCTCCTGGCCCGCCCATTCTTGAGACTCAAAATTATGACTCCCACTGGCTCCACCCCTCCTCAGGAAGGTGATTGGAAGCTAGAGCCCTGACTTCAGATGCCCTCTCACCTAATTGCTTTCAGCAAGGCGTCTGCCTTCTTAACTCTTGCCTGTCTAGAGCCTCCTGTCTTCGGTCACATCCATAAAGGGCCTGGTGGCCAGGACTAAAGAGAAGAAGGAAGCAAGGTGGAGTAACAGTACTGAGCTTCTGCTTGCCTGAAGGGTCCTCTGCACCTATGGGCAGGAAAGAAAATTGGAGAGAAAGATGGTGCCAGAGCTTCTTGGTACCATTGTAAAGAGCAATCCGGTTGACAGTGAAGGAGTGATTGAGAGGTGGTGAAAGGACGAGGAGAAAATTTTCCCCGTGACTGATCCATACATTTTGGGAACCCTGGTAATCACCCCTATTCAAAAGGCAAAAAATACGGGCCAGGGAGAGGTTATTCCAAGTTCATCTTGAGACACCAGCACAATACTGAAAAATAAACTTCTGACTCCGGAATCCTGTTTCTACATCACTACTCCAGGATCCAGCCAAATTATCCCTACCCTGTCACCCCACTCATAAATATAAGCCGATGAATCCACTACCCGAATTCCTCTGCCGCCTCCCCTACGTTAACTAAATGTCCATCCCAGCTAGCGTGCCGGAGCCCAAATGTCAGGCAGTGAAAGCTTCCGGGGGCTTTGTGATAGAAAGCAAGGAAGCCAAATGCAATAGGTAGAAAAAATCCTGAGAAATATCTGGAAAAACTACATAAATGTAATAAGAACTCCCTAAAAGGTCCCAGTTTAAGATTTCTAGGGATTCTTTTTTCTGTATCTTTTATATACCATAGAAAACAAAACAGACCATCTTGACCCCCCCGAGTCTCCCCCAAACCATGCATAACTCCCAACTCTTTGCATCATTAAAAAAGATAGCTGCTTTATAAATCTTTCTAGAGTTACCTACTTAATTTTATTATTTATTTGCCTCTAACATACAGACATCAGAGACTTTGTTTTTAATGATACAAGAGTGAATAATTAGGTAATAGACATAGCTGCAAATAGATACTTTTAGAGGCACAGTTCCTTTTTTAATTAAAAATTAAAAAAAAATTTTTTTTTAAAGAAGTGGTCAGGAGACCCTGCCGTGGGCTGTTTTCAAGCAAGACAAGTCTCCCCTTGGGGTTCAGAACACATCCTCTGCCCTTCTCCGTCTGTGCTCCTTAAAACCCGCCCACACTGAAACTGCCCATATTTAGATCAAATATCCAAGTAAAATCTGAAGGAATAGAGGCTAATTTGAGAATATAAAATCCATTAAACTATGCAAGTATGCATGAACTGGAAAAAGTGGATCCCATACATGGTGCTATAGCCCTTAGCTGTTAGCAGGTGTGAGTCAGTCAGTTGTACAATTCATTTGTCTACCTAATTGCACTGAGGATAGGCTTTTACTTTGCCTATAACATCTCTAATGAGTAGGTTTTCAGTTCGATCTAACTAATTAATTCTTGTTAACTTCCTTTGCATTGCTGTTCTTTTAATTTAACCAGAGACAGCCCAGAGTTGCTACTAGTGTTTAGTCTCAACTAGATTACCCCTATTCATTAAAGGCTGTAATTGTTGGTCATACCCTTCCAAGCGGTCATTACAACCTCTGGCTTGCATATTGAATAACAGCAATTTCCTGACTCCAACAGACTCCTGTGTGAGGGAGGAGAAAATGCTAATAAAGAAAGAATAAATGATTCTCAACTCCATTCAAGGCTGTGTAAATTTCTTTTGCAGCAGAAATTGTACTGAGGTGGTAAAACGGGCTTCTTGCAGGCCCCCTACCTCCACCCTGAGCGAAAACAATAAGAACCAAGTGAAGCATCCCCTGCTACTGTGATTACCGCATCCGTAAAAGTGATTATATGGCTGCTGTAATCAACTTCAATGAAAGCTGCCTGTTAGAGCTTCAATAATTACTCATTTCTGTTAACAGCTTGCTTTCAGTTTAGCACTTTGAGGCCAAGGGAAAAAAATAATAATAATAAAAAAACCTAGGGACATTTTAATAAAGGATCCCACTCACGTGGTATTGGGGGTGGGGTAAGTGCTTGTGTGTGGGCAAAAGAAAAAAATGCACATGTAAGTTGTTTGGTCCCTTTCTCAGTAGCAGCCCTCTTTCATTTAAGCTTAGGTTCTATTTAACCAGCAACAGCACAAGTTCATACAGGGTTCAATCATGTACTGAATGTTTACTGAAGGAGGGACAATAGTTTAAATAAGGTAGTGGTTCTAAATATTTTACCCACTTCTTTAAACAAATTACCAATCCTGAAAGTCCGTGTTAAACACATTTCTAAAGCAACATGCCACAAAAATCTTTCAATAAAAACTGTGTGTTGCATTTGTTCCCCTAAAGATACCCTTCACCCTTGCTTTGGGTGGACTTATTTATTTAGTTATTTGTGGGATGAGGACAAAGTTTGGGAGAATAGAAATTTTTCCGTTTGTTTTCCCTGGTGTCTTTGGAGGAAAGAAAGGAAAAGAAAAGGTGGTCCTGAGTTAGGTGACACCTGTCACTCCGGCGGTCTGGTCTGTGAGGTCCTGGGCAAGGTGTGAGTTCATGAGCAGTGGAGTGAATCCAAGCAGTAGGGCATCGTTCTGGCATCGCCTCTCCAACGTCTTGAAGGGGAGCATGTCTGAGAGACAAACAGCCTCCTTAAACGTGATATTAAAAGCAAAGCAAAGCAGCTGACTTCTTTTCATCCAAGATTGAAAACGATGTTAAAACTGCTTTCCACTGTTGTTTGCTATAAACAAACCAACATTGTGGAGGCCCTGGGTTGAACCTCTTCCACTCCACCTACTCCTTAAGTGGTTAGGACTCTGTATAAATAAAAACAATGCTTTTGGAAAATAAAAAAAAATTAAAAAAAGTTGTCCACTGAGTTCAGTTACCAGCTCATAAACCTACAACTCTTAAGCCGCACCAACACCCCCAGACCAACAAATAACAAAGTATTCCAAGCAGAAAATACCGAAAACTTTACAAGGATAATCAGAACTTGTTCTAACTTCCAGCCCTTGAATGTTCAGAAAACTTGTAAGCTCCTCCCAATTGGGATGAACTTTCATACGCAACCTAAGCTTTGTGTGTGTGTTTGCTTGTTTTCTCACAACACATAGAAATCTAAAAGCTGTCAAAATCTACAATCTTCAAAAACTGCTTAGAAAATTAAAACTAGGCATTTACATTTTTATTTCATTTTATTAGTTTTTTGTCAATGTTAACATTTTCAAAAACTCCCTTTGAAAATACCATTAAAATGCTTTACAACAAAGGGAGTTGTATTTCACCAATAATACTAATCTTATTGACTTTGGTGTGACTGAACATTTTCTCTACAGTGTTCTAATTCCACCTGTCTCAAAATTTGATTGCATCGTCTTCTACACCACCCTACACAGGTTCTGTAGGAAATTATCTTTAGCAGCACAGATGACAGTATTCCGTGCACATTTCTGGGGGCTTACAGATTTAATAGGGGGAGGGAACATATTTTCATTCATCTTCACAGCTATTTCACTGGTACATTGTAAATGGGCTTTCATTTGAACTGTGTGCTGCTGTTGTTGTTGTTTTTCTCTTTCTCACTGATACATCTCCCTCACATCCCTTCTCACATTACCCTTGGCTCTATGGTTTTGTTTCATGGTGAAGCACCCTACATTGAGCCATGGGTCTTTAGTTCAGTTGTCCTGTCCATTAAGATTGGGGTGACCTGATGAATGGGAGTGTGTTGGCAGCTGGAGAATGGGGCCACAGGTGAGAAAGATAGGGGAAATGACTATCCAGGGAGAACTTTTCCCTTCAGTAGTTTAAGGTGGTTGTTTGAATAGCTCTTCCTTGTCATCTGAAGGCTGTTTCCCTTACCAGCGGGTTGACTCTGACTCATGGTGACCCCATGTGTACCTCAGGAGAGCTGTGCTCCACAGGGATGTGAAACTCTGGTGTATCTTGTCTCTGGTTTAGGGGAAATAGTATCATCCAAGTGTCTACAATGGTCACTATGTGATGAGATTTAAGACTTTCAAGGGATATCAAGGAAGACAAGTAAATTGGTGATATTCTGACATCACATTTTTAAGACATAAAGATTGGCTTTAAACCTTTTAGCAGGAGGAGATGATTAAGTAAGACAGGCTTAGTGGGTATGAAGAGAAAGTGGTGAGTGCTGTAGCTTCTTGGCTACCTTATCAAATTACAGCATTAGACAAGCTCCTGACTGCCAGGCTCCCACTTCCCCCAATCCCCAAATATTTAGATTCCACTGTTGTTAGGAGCTGAGAATGGGGGGGAAATCCTACAAAGATTGTGAAAGTAAATCTAATAACAATTAATTGTTTAATCTGCAAACTGAAGGCACTAGAGTTAAATACTTAACACAACCTTGCTTAGAGACAAAACAATATCTGATATCAGCCTGATCATCAATGTTGCCCTCAGAATCAGTGAAAGACCTGATGCTCCTGATTTTGAACACCTGTCACGATGCTTTGTGCTTTAAAATGCTTTCAATAAATATCAGCTTTATTTAGAGGTATTATGGGTTTTTTTACACTAGGAATATTCACTCTTGAAAGGCTATCTTGCATGAAAATTTTTCTCCATGAGATTTCAAGCTTTTTAAGACAAACAAGTAGAATTTAAAATAATCCCTCTGGTATTTGACAATAGAGTCTAGTACTCATTAATTTGTGGAAGGAATGACAGGTATCTATTATAAACACCTTCTAACACCTTTGGCATTTGAGGTCTCCCCATGATGGGATAGAATCAACTCCATGCTGGAAACTACTCTGAGAGGTCACAGGGTGGAGTATGATTCTCGTTAGTTACCATACAGTGGGTTCCGACTCTTGAGCCCTTATGTACAATAGAACGAAGCACAGCATCCTCAGAATTATGCTTATGTTTGAGCCCATTGGTGCATCCACATGGCAAACCATCTTGCCCAGGGCCTTCCTCTTTTTCACTGCCCCTGTACTGTACCAAACATGATGTACATGATGTACAGGGACTGGTCTTTCCTGACAACATGTCCAAAGCACATGAGACATAAACTTGCTATCCGTGCCTCTAAGGAGGATTATGACTGTAATTCTGCAAAGACAGATCTGTTTGTTCTTTGGTATTTTCAGTGTTCTTCACCAGCTCCATAATTCAAATAGGTCGTCTCTATTCAATATCCAACTTTTACATTCATATAAGGAAACTGAAAATGCTATTGCTTCAGTCACATGCACCATAGTCTTCAAAGTAATGTCCCTGCTTTACAGCGCATTAAAGAGGTCTTGTACAGCAGATGTAGTCAATGCAATGTGTCATTCCATTGTTTGACTGCTGCTTCCATGAGAATTGATTGTGGATCCAAGATGAAATCCTTGATAACTTCGATCTTTTCCTCATTAATCATGATGGATATTAACCGTTGGTTCAGTGGTAAGGATTTTGGTCTTCCTTCCATTGTGTGGTAATTCATACTAAAGGTTCCAACACTTGCTCTTCATCTGCAAGTGCTTTAAATCTTCACTTCCAGCAAGTAAGATTGTGTCATCTGCAAATCAAAGGTTGCTAGTAAACCTTCCTCAAATACTGATGCCAAATTCTTCCTCATATAGTCCAGCTTCTCTGATGATTTGCTCAGCGTACAGATTGTGTAAGTATGGTGAGAGGATACAACCTGGACCCACACCTCTCCTGGTTTTAAATCATGCTATGCCCCCTTGTTCTTATTTCACCTTGCCTCTTGATCCACATACAGGTTCTGCATGAGCACAATCAAGTGTTCTGGAATTCCCATTCTTTTCAAAGCTATCCACAGTTTGCTATGATCCGCACAGTTGAATGCCTTTTCATAGTCACTAAAGCACAAGTAAATATCTTCTTGTTCCATAACCTATTCTGAATCAGGCTGAACCCCTGTCAATGTAAGGCTGCAACCATTGTTGGATGATCTTCAGCAAAATTTTACTTGCTTGCATTCTGTTGGGTCACTTTTCTTTAGAATGGATACAAATATGGATCTCTTCCAGTCAATTGGCCAAGTAGCTCTCTTCTAAATTTCCTGGTACAGATGAGTGAGGGCTTCCCATACTTCATCAGTTTGTTGAAATATTTCAATTGATCAATTCCCAGAGCCTTCTCTTTGGCTAATGCTTTCAAGTGAGTTTGAACTTTTTCCTTCAGTACCCATTGCTTCTTGCTCATATGCTAGCTCTTGAATCTGTTGAATGTTGACTAGTTCTTTTTACTAGTGTCTCTGTGTATTCTTTCCATCTTCTTTTGATGCTTCCTGCATCATTCAATAGTTTGCCCATAAAATTCTTCATTACTGAAAGTTGAGGCTTGACTTTTTCTTTAGTTCTTTCATTTTAAGATATGCTGAGCCTGTTCTTCCTTTCTGATTTTCTAATTCTAGGCATTGGCATAGTTCATTATAATATTTCAGCTGTCTTCTCCAGTTGCCCTTTTAAATTTTTTCTGTAGCTCTTTGACGTCATCACTTCTTATATTTGCCTTAGCTACTCTATGGTTTAGAGCAAGTGCAGGGTCTCTTCCGACATCCACTTTGCTATCTTCTTTCTTTCCGGTCTTTTAAATGACCTTTTGTTTTCTTCATGTACGATTTTCTTGATGCCCTCCCACAGCTCAGCAGTTCTGTCATTAATGGTAACACATCAAATCTGTTCTTGAGATGTTCTCTAAATTTAGGTGTTATATACTTAATGTTGCATTTTGGTTCTCCTGGACTTATTTTAGTTTTCTGCAACTTCAAGTTCACCAAAATTCCCTGCTATTGAGTCAATTCTGATTAATAGTGACCCTATAGGACAGAGTAGAACTTCCCTCTGTGGATTTCTGAGACTGTAACTCTCTACAGGAGTAAAAAGCCAAGTCTTTCTCCCATGGCCTGTAACTCTCTAAAGGGGTAAAAAGCCAAGGCTTTCTCCCATGGGAGGCTCAAACTGCTGACTTTGTGGTTAGCAGCCCAACATGTAACAACTATGCTACTAGAGCCCATGCCAACATGAACTTACATATGAGTGTTTGGATAAGTTGTTCCATAATTGTCCTCTGTCCTGGTTTTAGCTGCTGATATTGAGAACATCCTTCATCTCTTCCCACAGATCAGTCAATGTAATTTCTGGGTATTCCATTTGAAGAAGTCCATGTGCATAGTAGGCTTTTGTGTTGTTGCAAAAGTATTTGTGATGAAGAAGTCAATGGTCTTGCAAAATTCTATCACGTGATCTCCAGATTAGTCTATCAGCAAGGCCATATTTTCAAATTACTGTTTCTTCTTTGTTTCCAACTTCTGTTTTCCTAAGCACCAATAATTATCCTATTTCAAGTGCATGTTTGATTTTAGACTGAAAACTTTGGTAGAATTATTCAATGTTTTCATTACTAGCTTTAGTGATTGGTCCAGGAATTTGAATAATACTTGTATTGACTGGATTTCCTTGTATACAGGTAGAAGTAATCTATTACAGACAGCATTGTACTTCAAATCATATTTTGAAATACATTTGAGAATGAATGTAAAAACATTCATCTTAAATCTGTCACACCTGGCATAGGTATTCTTATGATTTTCAAATTAAAAATGGACAATAGCAGGTCACTTCAACTCATGAATCTTTACAACGTCATCTTGATGGGTTCCTTTTCATTTCTGACGACTTCTTATTTTCCTAAAGTCATTCTTCTCATTTTGGGTAGTGCCCCACCAGGAAGTGAAGGTCCAAACTCTTCCTCAGTCTTATTTTGAGTGCCTCTGATGAGTGGCTCATTTTCTGACACTAGCTCTGACAATGGTCTGCTTCTGTTCTTGAGGTTTGCACTGTCTGGCAATGTTTCAATGCTATCAATTATGTTTTCCGTCTCAAATTCCTCCGAAGTGGACAGCATCTTCCTTCTTAGTCTGCAACCTTTTCACTTTGAGCAACTGGTGATATTTGAAACAGCAGGGACACAGCTTCTAGCATGGCCACAACACCCAAGCTACCACATGCCACAAAGTGCAGCTACGTGGTGGTGGAGGGCAAGCCCCATAGTCAGGTCACAGCTGATGCCTTTGCAAGACAGTTTCTTTGGGGTGTGGACTTCTCCCTGTATAAGTATATGCTGTGGAGAGCGTCTTCACTTCTCGTAGGTCTGGATCCTGCGTCTGGTCTCTGACTTTTGGTTCTTGAGACTTGAGTCAATGGCCTACCACACTGGCTGCCAACCCTGGGAACCAGCAGAACCTAATATCTCCCCTGCTGACCTGGAAGTCACCAGCCTCTGCATCTACCATCCATAGTCTTCCTCTTTCATCTTCCTGCTTCCTGGTTCACCAGCCCAGGCTGCTTGCAAGTCGAGACAAGTCTCGAGCTTAATATCTGACCCATAGACTTGAATGAGACTGAACTAACCGGGTTCTACAACTCTGTTAGCCACTCTTTGATATATATATTTTTTCTTTTTCTATATATAAGCATAACTGATTTTGCTTCTCCAGAGAACCCAGCCTAACACACTGACATTTGGTCTTTATCCAAAATCATTAAGGACATATTACATCTCTCTTCTTTTCTTAAAATGTTGGTCAATATAATACTAATTATTGGGTACTCTGTTGGGTGTAGAAATCCCTGGGCAGGGCAAATTTTCATGGTTCCACTACTAAGCATACTGTTAGCAGTTTGTGCGTACCAGGATTCTTCAGGAGAAAGGCTTGGGGATCAATAGCCAACAGGTCCTAGTCATGAAAACCTCCTCTGATGCCTGTATGGTCACAGTGAGTTGGAATCAATTTCACAGGTGACGGTGATGCTAGAGTTTTACATCCACCTCACCATAACTCTTTTGATTCATGATGTGAGGCAGCATTTATGCTCATTTTTCAGAGTTGGAATATGAAGCTGCAAGAAACTTTGCAGATTATGTGAGATCACACAGCTTGGATTTTATCTTGCTACTACCTGACTCTAAAGACCATGGCCTTAATCATTGTGATAGAGAGTCTTTTTGCTCTTTCTACTCCAGTGAGACAACCAGGTAGTTGACATGATGAATAAATTCAAATTTATATAGATACAAGAACTATAAAGATTTCAGGAGGGGAAACTATAAAGGGTATTTTAAGCAGCGTTTGGCAGAAGAGTCTGGGTGAGATGTGGAAGGGGTGTGGGAGAGTGCTCATTCATTCAGAATATTCTGCTCCAGGTCTCCTGGCCAATTGGTAGACAGTGATTTCCCCGTATATTACATTAGTGCAGTGAGATCTTGAAGTTTCCACGCCACGATACCCCAACTGCTGGTGGGAATGGCTGATGTGGCCGAGGAGAGAGTCAGTGCCAGGCAAGCGGCCGAGGCATGCGCACCGTGGTCTTTCAAAGCCTCTTTGCGCATGCGCCACTGCTCCTTTCCTCCAGCTTCCCAGGCTTCCCAGCGCATCAGAGCTTCCACTTACATCTGGTCTCTGTCACCTATCATGCCATGACTGAAATCTCAGCTCCCAGAGAACTGAAAAATTCATTTTATCTTTCTTAGTTGGTACCTTCAGGATTGAGATTCTGGTTGGTCTAGCTTATCTTTTTGAGCTGGACCACTTCTGTTGATCAGCTCACCGATTGGTTGTTTTGAATTAGGCATCCACCCCTGGTCCAATGGCCTGTAATTTATAATCTGGGTGAGTCCGATCACACAGCACACACACAAAATGGGGCAATGTGCAGGGTGTTTCTTCTGGATGGGTCTGAAGGCTGGTAAAACAGGCTCAATGATGAACAACAAAAAACTCTTCCTTTTCTTATGGAGTATTTACTTTATATATATTAAATCGACCAAATTTTACATGAAAAATATAACTTTACTCTCTTCAGTAATTTTCCTTTCTTAATTTTTATCATAATTGTTAGCATATACCTAATAAAGACAAATTTTGACAGGGGTTTTTGGCTTTTGAAAATAGCCAGACATTATTTTGAGCCATTTCTGATTAAGGGTAATGAATTTGTCAAAAATTTGGTGTAACTATTAAAAAGGAGAGAAAGACAAATTATCTTTTGTGGTTCATAAACTGACCCTGCAGGCAATTTCAAGAGGATTTTAAAGTGTTTTGAGTAATGACAGCACATTAAATGATATACTATCTTCCTGAAGTGAGTGTGTCTTCTGCAGGACCAAATCCAGGTTTTGTTTGGGCTGATGGAATGGTGTGTGTGTGTGTGTGTGTACCTTATTATGTGTGACTAACTATTATTGCACAGGAATAAGTGAAAACACTGGTCTGAATCCAAGTCCAGAAAAAACGGATAGTAGAAGGTAGGTCCTAGGGTAATGGTTGTTCAGAGTTTACAGCATTCTGATTGGCATGTGATGAATCTTAGTGGATAATTATTTTGACATCACCCTTGAGTTTGGTCTTCTATTTTAATAGAAGACTATTGTAATTGTCAGCCACAGATTCCATAGGGTAAAGAACATGTTGGTGGAATATTCTGTTGCTGTGAGTGGTCCCCAACTCACGGCAACAACCCCGAGAACCACAGAGTAAAACGCTGCCCAAGTCTTTGCTCTCTTCAAGGTCATTGGTGTGCTGGAGTTCATTGCTTCGACTACTGTGTATTTTGAGTACTTATCAACCGATAAAGGAGCCTTGATGAGTGTGTAAGCTTTTCGCTGCTAACCTGAAGGTCTCGGATTCAAATCTGCTAGGTGTTCCATGGGAGAAAGATGTGATAGTCAGCTGCTGTGGTTATTTCAGCCTTGGAAATTCTATGGCACACTTGTACTATGTCTTGTGGATTGCAAAGAGTTGGGATCAACTTGACGACCAATCTAGAGGACTCATCATCCAGCACTATATTAGGCAATATTCTGTTGGGACTAATAGGGTTTTCATGGAATAATTTTTGAAGTTTATCTCACCCTTATTCCTAGTTTTTCTTCATCTGGAAGCTTCTCTGTAACCTGCCTACCATGTGGAACCCTCTGGCATTTGAAATAATAATGACATTGCTCCAGTATCATAGCAACAATCATAGCAAGCTACAATAATATGACAAGCTGATTGACAGGTGGTGGACTTTCTACACCCCTCACTGACATTGAATTGATTCTGACTCCTAAGCACCCTGCAAAGGATTTCCGACACTGTAAATCTTGAAGGGGGCGGACAACCTCTTCTCTCTCGTGAGGCATGGTTGATGGTTTTGAACTACTGATACTGTGATTAGCAACCCGATGACTAAACCACACCACCACCAGACATTCTTGGATTATTCTATAGAACATATTTGTTTATGTGGACGGGACTATTGAACAAGGAGCCCTTGGTGGTATCATGGGTTATACATTGGATTGCTAGCCACAGGGTGGTTGGAAACCACTAGTCATTCCACTGAAGAAAGATGAAGTTTTTTATTCTCAGAAAGATTTGTAGTCGCAGAAACACACAAGGGCAGTTCTACCCTGTTCTCTAGGGTCACTTTGAGTCTAAATCGACTAGATTGCAGTGAGTTTGAGTGAGATTCTATAGAACATATAAATACGATAGGAAAGTTCAAAGGCAAGGGAAAAAAACAAAACATCCAGAAAAAGTACGCAAAAGGTGACTCCTTCTTACTCTCATGTCTGTTTTCTAGTTTCCAATGTTGTTATATTTATATGCTTCGAGCGTTTATCCTGTTTCATTATGAATCAAAGACAGTTCAAAACGATTTAAATAGCATGCCTTTCACTGAGGGGCAGCCAATCCATGTCCACTCTGCTGAGCTGCTCCTGGAATAAGGCAAGTGCTCTTATCATCCTTCAATTGTCTACCCACTGAGGGGTGGAGGCGTTTCACTTCTCGGAAACTGTGTCAGCGAAGATTCGCTTGGCCACTCTTTCTAGAGTGCTGTCTTTTTTCCCTTCCGTTCCCTCATGCATTCCTTCTCATTCTGCGTGTGCAAATATTGTTATTATTAGGTGCTGCGAAGTCAGTTCCAGCTCATAGCAGCCCCTTGCAGGGACTTCAGAAAGAAACACTGCGATCCTGTGCCACCGTCCCCATAGCTCCTGGGTTTCAGCCTCTGTGTCAGTCTCTCTCACTGGAGATCTCTCTCTTTTTCATGGTATCCTCTGTCAGGAACTAGCCTCTCCTGATAGCATTTCCTAAATACAGGACACGAAGTCTCACCATCCTCCTTTCGAAGGAGCATTTCTTTAAAGATGGACGTGCTTGTTTTCCTGACACTGCACTGTACTTTTGGGAGTTTCCACCAACACCCTCCTGCAGATCCATCAGCTCTTTTGAGGTCTTCCTCATTCACTGTCCAACGTTCAGCTGAGTAAGAAGTGAGTACCATGGCTTGAGTCAATTGCGCTTTAGGCCTCTGATATTCTTGCTTACTTCTCAACAGTTTAAATGAATTTTGAGCAGCAGGGTTTCCCAATGCACTGTCTCTTGATTTCTTGACCGTCGCTTCCATGAGTATTTATTGTGGATCCAAGCAAAATTAAATTTTTGATAACTTCAATCTTTTCTTTCTTTATCATGATATATGGTCCAATTGTACGGATTTTTTCTTTTTACATTGAATTACGTTCCATACTGAAAGTTGCGGTCTTTTATTTTTATCAGCAAGTGGTCCTTCCTGTGAGCAAGCAGGATTGGGCCATCTACATAATGTTTACACCTTCAAAAGCTTTCATAAACCTTGTCCAATCCTGATGCCTTATTCTTCTCCATATAGTTCACCTTTTCCACTTATTTGAATAAGTATGCTGAATGTATACAACCCTGATACACACCTTTCTCCATTTTAAATTGTGACGTATTTTCTTGTTCTGTTTGAATGATGGAGGCCTGATGGTGTCTTGGTTGTGCATTGAGGTGCTAACTGAAAGGTAAGCAGTTCAAACCCCTCTGTCAGCTCCTCAGGAGAAAGACAAGACTTTCGACCCTGTTAAGAGTTTTCATCTCGGAACCTTGCAGGGGCAGTTCTACTCTGGCCTCTACGGTCACTGTGAGTCAGAGCTGACTCGATGGTAGGGAGTGAGTTTGAACAATCGCTTCTTTGACTATGGACAGGTTCCTCATGAGCACAGTAAAATGTTCTGGAATTGTCATTCTTCTCTGTGTTATCCATAATTTGTTACAATTCACACTGTTCAATGCATTTCAATAGTCAATAAAACACACAGAATCATCTTTCTTGAGTTCTTGGTTTAGAGTCAAAATCCATTTGCCATGAATTATGATATCCCTTATGCCACATTCTCCTCTAAATCCAATTTGAACGTGTCAAGTCATTATCTGTGCACGGCTACCATTGTTGAAGTATCTCCCACAACACTTCACTTGTATGTGATATTAGTGACATTGGTTGAACAGTTCCACATCCTGTCTTTGGAACGAGTGCATAGTGGGTCTCTTTCTGTTCACGAGTCATGGACCTATCTTCCAAATTTCAAGTGAGTGCTTCCAGTTTCATCAGCTTGTTGACTCACATTTCCATGGTTTCTCTGCCAATTCCTGGAACCTTGCTTATTGCTAATGCTTCCAATGCAGCTTGGATTTCTTCCTTCAGTGCCTCTATTTCTTGATCATAAGTTATATCTTGAAATGGTTGAATGGCGACCATTTATTTTGGTCTAGTGACTTTATTGGACCAAATTCCTTCTTCCATTTTTTTGGTACTTCCTTCTTCCATTTTTTTTGACACTTCTGGCTTAGCTCACTATTTTGTTCATGGAGTCCTTTAATATTGCAACTTGTGGCTTAAATATTTTCCTCGTTTTTTAACTTGATATATGCTCAACATGTTTTCCCTTTAGAATTTCTAACTTTAAGTGTTTATACGTTTCATTATAACACAATCTTCTAAAGCTGCCCTTCAAAATATTCTGTTCAGAAAATTTACTTCATCTTTTCTTTCATTTACCTTAGCTACTTTGTATTCAAGAGTGAGTTTCACAGTAGCCTGTGAAATCTACTTTGGTATATTTCCTTCTTGTCTTTTTTCATGGCCTTTTGATTTCTTCCTGTATGAGGTTCTTGATGTAAGGTCTGCCACTCGTACTCAGTGCATCAAATCTGTTCTAGAGATGTTCTCTACATTCAGGGAGTATATACTCAAATTGTATTTTGGCTTCCATGCACTTGTTTTAGTTTTGTTCAGCTTCAACCAGAACATGCATACAAGCAATTGATGGTCTGTTCTGCAGTCTGTCTGAGCTTCTCCATTATCTCTTCCCATAAATATAGTCTATTTGATTCTTGTGTATTCTGGTCACCAAAGTGTATTCTGTTCACTTGGGTATTTGTCATTTAAGTTGGTGAAGAATATATTTGCTTTGAAGACATGATTGAAACCCACACACTCCAACCTCACTGCCAATGTGTGGAGCTGACTCCCAGTGACTTAGAGGGCAGGTTATCACTGCGCCTGTGAGTGTCTAAACTGCACGTCTTTATGGAAGTAGAAAACCCCATCTTTCTCCCTTGGATTGTTTGGTGTTGTTTTTTGTAAGTAAGTAATAAAAAAATGGAATTAAAGCATATGAGGGTCAATTTTTAAATTGATTTTTTTTCTTGCTTTCCTCTAATTTTACCTTCTTCCTGCATTTTTCTTAATGTCTCACTCTGAATTTCCCACTTCTCTATATTAGTGCTGGTGACTTCAAACTGCTGTCCTGTGGTTAGCAGCGCCATTAGCACTGGTCTTGCAAATTTCTGTCATGTGATCTCCAGTTTTGTTTCTATCACATGATCATATTTTCCAACTCCTGCATCTTCCTCTTTGTTTCTAACTTTTGCATTCCAATTGTCAATAATTACCAAGGCATCTTGATTCCATATTTGAGCAATTTCAGATTGAAGACAGTAGAAATCTTCTGTTTCTTTATCATTAGCTTTAGAGACTGTTGTACAAATTTAAATAATAGTTGCATTAATTGGGCTTTTTGTAACATATAGATATTATTCCTTCACATACAGCATTGTACTTTAAGAGATATCGTGAAAAGTTTTTTTTAATTTATGATAAGTGATATGTTATTCCTTGTGAATTTATCAATCCCACCATAGAAACATGGGATTATCTGACTCAAAATGGTCCATTTCAATCTATTTCATCTCACTGATGCCTAGGGTACTGATCCTTACATGTTCCAAGTCATTTTTTATTACTTACATTTTTCTAGGTTTATGCTTTATACCTTTCCCTTGGACTATTAATAAATGTTGGCGGCTGTTTCCTCTCATGTTGTGTCATGCCCCACCAGCAAGTAAGAGTCCCAAGTGCTCTCTTCCCTTCATAAAAGCCAACTCCACTTTGAGGAGGCAGCTCTTCTCCAGGCACAGTTTGAGTGCTATCCAACCTGAGCGGATCATCTTGCAAAACTGAATCAACAAGTGTTCGGCTGCCTTTCACAAGATTCTCAGTAGTCAGTGCCTCAAAAGTGCGCTTTATTTCTTCTTCCCAGTCTGTTCTTAGTCTGGAAGCCTTTCCCCTCAAGAGACTTTGATGAAAATTGACGTACCAGAGGTAGAAGTTCTAGTATCAAAGCAAAATGCAAGCAGCCACCGTATGAGTGGTGGCATGCATTAATAGCAGGCAGAAGGGGGGTGATTAAACATGGAGGTGTTATCTCTGCAGGAATTAGTGAAATGAATCAGCATGATCAAATTATCCGAAACAAATATATAGAAACCTGAATTTGAATCTGGTTCCTGCTAACTGTGCTGGCTTCAATAATCCCCCTGGGAAGTTCTTAATTACTTCCAAGTTCCGTTTTCTCATTGCTATTGTCGTTAGCTGCCAATGAGGACAGAGTCGAACTGTTCCATTGGGCTTTTGCTGTTGTTCAATGCTTTTTAGTCCGTTCCAAGTCATGGAGACCGATGTAACAGAACGGAGCACCATGTGCCCCTGGACACTCTCACGACTGTTCTTGTGTTTGAGCCCACTGTGCAGCCACTATGTAAATCTATCTTGTAAGGGTCGTCTCTTTTGACTGCCCCTGTACTTTACCAAGCATGATGTCCTTCTCCATGAACTGGTCTCCCCTGATAACATGTCCAAAGTACCTGAGATGATGTCTCCTCATCCCTTGTCGCTAAGGAGCATTCTGGCTGTACTTCTTCCAAGACATCTGTTTGTTCTTTTGGTTGTCCATGGTACATTCCATATTCTTCGTCAGCACCACAATTCAAATGCAGTATTTCTTCTTCAATTTTCCTTATTCATGATCTAACTTTGACATGCCTATGAGGCAATTGGAAATACCAAGGCTTGGGTCAGAAACCCCTTAGTCCTTAAAGTAACATCTTTGCTTTTGGACACTTTAAAAGGGTGTTTTGTTTGTTTTGCAACAGATTTACCCAAGGCATTGATTGTGGTGGAACTAAGTAAGACAAAAGCCTTGATGGCTTCAATCTTCTCTTGATTTATAAGGATTTTTCCTATGGGTCCAATTGTGAGGATGTGGGATTTCTTTACACTGAGTTCTAATCCATCTTGAAGGCTGCAATTTTGATCATCGACAAAAGCTCCAAGTCCTCTTCATCTTTAGCAAGCAAGGTCATCATCTTATGCCTTTTGTTATCTAGTCATCCTATTTGTCGAGGTCCGTCTACGTATCAAAAACTGTTATCTTTATACAGGTAACTGTGCCTTCACAACTCACCCATACTCTACCCCACCAATTTCTAGCCGTCACCATTACCCGATGTTCGTTTTTTACCCTGGTAGCATACTGGTTACTTGTTGGACTGCTAACTGTAGTCAGCAGTTCAAAGATAGGACCATCTACTACAATAAAGAGTTACAGTCCCAGATACCCTCAGGGGCAGTTCGACCCTGTCCTCTGGACTCACTATGAGCCTGAATCAACTTGACGGCCGTGAGTGCCGTGACCTACATAACAGTACTGTCACAGTTTTCCTCAGAAGTCAAAATCCTTTCCGGAGGCCAGAGGAGTCTGGTATCATGGAGACTGTATATGTTGGTAGGGGTTACAGAGGGGCAGTGTCTATAGGACCCTGGGACATAATAAATGGGTATCTCAAGTTGGTAATTTAAAACTGATCTAGCAGTCTCATTCTGTACTTATCCTGAAGTCATTATCTATTATATATTGCTTAATGAAAGAGGAAATTAATTAATTAAGAATATGCAAAAGGAAGCCCAGGGGTTCAATTTTAATGTAATAGAAGTAGCTTTTATCTACTCTAGTAGTTTTTACTATGTAGTTCAGCTACAATTAATAACATCTGAAAATAAAAGGTCTAGGCCAAAGGATTGTGTATTTGAAGGTTTTCTGTTTACTCCCTGAATTGTTGTTTCTCTGGTTCAGTCAAGAGTAGAGACAAGAGTCTGTGGTCTTTAGTTTTGTCACCTTTGTGCTCAAAGTATCTTCCTGTTTTATGACCATGGTTTTGATTCTGAACCTCAACTTGCCATGTTGCAAATGCAGGCCCTGGTCCCAGGGCTGTCACCTCCCTCCTGCAGCACTGCCTCATTGCCTTGGCTTAATGTGTTTGTCGGTGCTTTCTTTTATCAACCTTTATCCAATTTTATAGGACGCTCCCTGGAGCCCATTACAGTGTCAAGATGGTCAAACATTGGGTGTTGAGTGAATCAATCACAAAAAGTCACAGGAGAAGAAACAACAACAACAAAGCCTATTCATAGGGCAAGCTCAATCCATTAAGCACACTGATTAGAATAGCCATCTCCGCGAAAATAAGCATCTCCATTTATGAAAGATAAACTCATTGGCATAGGTTTCGTTTCCCGGTTCATTCCGTTCCCAGGTGAAGCATTTGGAATCACCTCTTAACTCTGTCTCCTGCTCATAGGGCCTCCAGCTCCCTCACCCCCAAGAGTGACACCCTCTCACTGGTTTTGCAGAGAGATGAGATTTACAACTTCTGGAGGAGTTTGCCTGCGCAGGGTAACAGGGAAGGAAGCTGTAACTGCTTGAATTAGCACAACATATTTGCTTTCCTTCCGGCTGCCATAAATTCTTTGGATGACACAGAATCAACATTTTAGATGATTATATCTGGCTTGTAAATTGTACTCCAAATTGTCACCCTTCTCCCCATAACCCCACACCTGGAGGAATTAGCTAGAAGAACAGCCCCTGACCTTTGGCCCCAGAGTCAAGTTTAATTGGCAGTGAGGTCACATGACTGGCCACACCTCTCATTCATGCCTTAGGAATTCCACCAGGTTTACTCTTCAGAGGTTTTTGATCTCTGAATTGTTTCCTTACTAGAAAGCTCTACAATCAAGACCTCGCCTGTAAAACTGCCTAGGAGTCTTCAAAAAATATCAGAATTACTTAGCTCCTGGGAGACTTTACTCCTTAACAAATAATTTACTAGTGATTATAAGATACAGGTAGATTAGATCACAGTTGGTCTTGTGAGTCAGGAAAATGCCAAGTACTGGATTTGGGGGAAAAAGAAAGTTTATTCAGGAAAAAATACACATTCATTAGCTAACCAGCTATGGAAAAGAACCAAGAAGTGAATGCACTTTCTTTTTAGTTTCGGATAGAGAAGTAAACAGATTCAATTAACCAAATGAACACCTCGGTGGATGTTGGAAAGTAGAGGGCAGCGCCCTTGTAGCTGAATGCCCAGTTATTCCTGCGTTGTAGCAGCTGCAGAGTCAGTCCTAGAAAAAAAAGCTTTGAGCAAACTTTTCATTTGTCCCTTTAGTTTCAACACACAGTGGAATAGGTAAGCCGACTCACAGGTCTGTTCTCCGGGGGATGGAGGCAGGAGGTTAGAAAGCTAAGTCCCCATTGGGGTAATCCAGGCGAGTCTCTTCATTTCCTCAACCTGAGCTGACTGTAGGAAGAATCCCTGAGATCCCAATTTAGTCTCTTATTAGCCTTGGAATATTCATGACAATGTGTGAGGGAAGCCAGATACATAGAAAGAAAGAATTCAACCCTTTCCCAGTGAAAGAACAAAAGAATGGAGGAAGGATGGAAAGTCCAAAGGAAGTAAGGAAACGAGAGGAAAGGAGAAAGAAATAACAAAGGGGGGAAACAAGAGAAGAGGGAGGAAGAAAGTCCCTAATTTATACTCTTCCCGAGGCTTCACATGACATTAATTTCCCCACAATTTTCCTGTGGAGGAAAGGATGGCAGAGCAGCTCCTCTTTCTCACGGCTGCCGTTCCTTGAGCCCCTCATTTCTGTAAGGGAGGGGTCCTGGGCATCCATCCTGTAACCCGACTTCGAAGGAGTCATAATCTAAGGCAGAGCAGAACAGGTAAGGTTCTGCTTCTTAACTTCTTCAATGCGATGCATTTAAATAAATATATTATCCCACAGGAAAACATTTGCTTATTGTAGCATTTGCCTCTGCTCCTATGCAGATACTGTTTATCTGTCAAATGCTTAGAAATCTTGATCTCTTCTTGATATTAACCCAATCACTGCCATTGAGTTGGCTTTAACTCATAGAGGCCCTATGCAGGGAGGCCAAGGCTTTGTAAATCTTTATAGGAACTGACAAGCCTCATCTTCCTCCCACAGAGTAGCTCATGGGTTTGAACTATTGATTTTGTCTTTAGCAGTTCAATGCTTCCCCAAAGTGCCATGAGCCCTCCTTTTTAATATAAAGCAAAACAAACAAACAAACAAACAAAGAGCACGCCATACTCATTGTTATTGAGTCAATTCTGAATCACAGTAATTGCAGGACAGAGTAGAACTGCCCTTGCAGGTTTCTAGGATTGCGAATCTCATCTGCCATCATTCTTCTGAACTCCTGACCTTTGGGTTAGCAGCCCAACACCACCAACATGGCTCCCCTTCTTGCCATAGAAGATACTAAAAGGAACATCTGAGTGACTGGGATCACCCATAAGAGAACTTTTAATATCATCTAGCAATGATGTTTTCAATCTTGGAGACAACAGATCAGAAAGACTTTAGATCACTTGCCCAAGTAACCAGGCTGCTTCCTGTGAGAAGCCAGAACCTGTCTGTGGTGGCTCTTTTGAAGGTGAGCGCAGCCCTCAGGAGCAACCTTTCTTTGTGATTGCATTAAGATGGGCTTACCATGTAGATCTTGTCAAGGCAAATGGTTCCTGGCTAGGATTTGTGTGTGGTCCAACTGCTTGTGACACCCTTTCCCCCCTCTCCCCATTAGCCGAAATGTCCACAGTTTAAAACATGTGCTTCTTGGGAAACAGACTCCTTTCTTGATTTAAATGTTGGAGTATGTGCGCTAGGCAAAAAATAATGAATACATACCCTCCACTAGCCTCAGGGACTCTGGAGGATCTACATGACCAAAGATGGCTCCACCCTAGGACGATCCAGACTTTCCCCAAAGTCTGATATAACAAACACTCTCATTCTCTCTGTGCTGGGAAGAAGCAGCATGTTGCCCCAGTAATGTCATGGCATTATTTTGACACCACCTCAGTGCAAAGAAGTGCTCTGGAAATCCCTTGTTCGCAATGTTATCTTATGATTCACCCAGTCAAATGCCTTTGCATAATCAATAAAACACAAATAAACAATGCCTTGAATTTCTGGTGTCTCTGTTGATGTACTGCTGCAACCATTTTAATGACTCCCAGCAAACTTTAATTGTATGTGATATTAACAATATTGTTCTGTAATTTGTGACTTCTGTTGGGTCACCTTCATTTGGAATAGACACAGATATAGTGCTCTTCCAGTGAGTGTTCCAAGTCATTGTTTTCCAAATGTTTCAGCATTGGCACGTTAAAGCTTCCAAGATTGCTTCTGTTTATTGAAACGTCTCAGTTGCTATGCTACCATTTCCATGAGTTTTATTTTAGGTTAATGCCTTCAGTGCTGCTGGGACTTCTTCCTTGAATACCATTGGTTCTTTATCATATACTAATATCATATACAAATTCCTGAAACAGTTGAATGTTGACTAATTATTTGGGGTATAGTGACTGTTTAAGCCTTCAATGTTTTGACACTTCCTCCATCTCTCAATATTTTGCCCATGTTGTTAGGGATAGGCGCTGTCAAGCCAGTTGTGATTCATACTGACCCTATGTCCAACCGAGTGAAGCATTCCTGCGCCATCTTCACAATTGATATTATGTTTGAGCCCACGGTGGCAACCATCTTGTTGATCCATCTTGTTGAGTTTCTCGGATGACTTGCTCAGCCTACAGATTAAACAAGTATGGTGAGAGTATACATCCTGATGCATACCTTTCACTTTTTTCAACTGTGCAGTATTCCCTCCTTCTGTACCAAGGATTGCCCCTTGATCCATATACAGGTTGTTTATGAACCCTGTGAAATGTTCTGAAATTTCCATTCTTCTCAAGGCTATCCAACTATGATCCACATGTCGAATATCATTCCCCAGTCAATGAAGTACACGTAAATATCTTTCAAGTGTTCTCTGCTTTGAGCCAAGATTCATCTCATGTCAGCACTGATAGCCCTTTCTGCATGTCCTTCTCTGAATCTGGCCTGAAAGGTAGCTCCCTGTCAATGTACTGCTGCAATCATTGCTAAAAGATTTTCATCAAAATTTTACTTACATGTGATATTAATGATATTGTTTGATAATTCCCACATCCAGTTGGGTTATCTTTCTTTAGAGTGGGCACAAATATGGATCTCCTCTAGTCAGTTGGTCAAATAGCTGTCTCCCAAATTTCTTGGCATGGACTATTAAATGCTTACAATGCTCTATCAACTTGTTGAAATATTTCAGTTCTTATTCCATCAGTTCCTGGAGTTTTGCTTCTCGTGCTAATACCTTCAGTGCAGCTTGGACTTCTTTTTTCAGTACTTTCAGTGTTTGATCAAATGCTGTCTCTTGAAATGGTTGAATGTAGACTAGTTCTTTTCGATATCGTGACTATATATTATTCTTTCTTCTTTTGATGCTTTCTCTAGCATTCAATATTTTGCCCATGAAGTCTTTTAATATTATATAGCCCGTGGCTTAGTTTGTTTTCCTCAGTTCTTTCAGCTTGAGATAAGCTGAGTGTGTTCTTTTCTGGTCTGGGTCGTTGCACATTTCATTATAACACTTTGCCTTCCTAAGTTGGTCTTTGAAAGTTTCTGTTTCAGTCTTTTACATCATCATTTCTTCCATTCGCCTTGGCTACTCTATGATTAAGAGCAAGTTTCAGAGTATCTTCTGGTATTCCCTGTAATCTTTTCTTTATTTCTTATCTTTTAAATGACCTTTGCTTTCTTTAATATGATATTGTTGCTGTTATTCCACAACTTGTCAGATTTTCTGTCATTAGTGTTCAATGAATCAAGTCTATTCTTGATGTACTCTCAAAATTTAGGTGGAATATATCCAAGATTGTATGCTGGATCTTGTGGTATTTTCTAATTTTCTTCACCAAGAACCTGGACTTACATATGAACAATTGACGGTGTAGTCCCCAGTAAGCCCCTCACCAATATAATTGGGCCAATTATATTGAACTTCTTCATCATCTCTTATCACCAAACCAAAAACCTACCTCACAGTCATTGACTCAATGCCGACAAGCCACAACCCTGTAGGACAAGCTAGAACTTCCCCCTGTGAGTTTCTGAGACTGTCACTGTTTAAAGGAGTAGAAAGCCCATCCTCTTACAGAGCAGCAAGTGGTATTGAACTGTCAGTCTTTCAGATTGCAGCCACTACACCACCAGAGCACCTTCTCTTCCCACGGATGTAGTCAATTTGATAACTGTGTATCCCACCAGGTAGAGTTTTGATTCATATTGTTGAAAAAACATATTTGTGATGAAGAAGGCACTGGTCTTTCAAAATTCTATCATTTGTTCACCAAGTCCATATTTTCTGACTACTGTTCCTTCCTGTTTGTTTCCAACTTTTGCATTCCAATCACTAATAATTATCAATGCATCTTGATGGTAAGTTTACCAATTTCCGACTGAAGACTTTTATTGGTTGCTGCATAAATTTGAATAATAGTTGTATTGACTGGATATCTTTGTATTGGAATAGATTTTATCCTGTCACAGATAGCACTGTATTTCAAGATCTTGATGTGTCCTTTTTGATGTTGAATGTGAGGTCTTTCCCTTGACTCTGTCATTCTGGGATTGGCCAACACCAGTCTGCTTCAGTTCACTAAAGTTTGGGATGTTGATCTGTGTGCAATCCATTTCATTTTTCAGACTTCAGTTTCCTTGGATTTATTCTTCACATACTCCAAGTTGAGATTATTAATAGGTGTTTTTAGCTGTTTCTTCTCTTTTTGAGTCATGCCGCATCAGCAAATGAAGGTCCCCAAAGTCTATAGAACCCTTCAGTGTTGTAACTTGGGACTTGGGCTTTTTCTTGAGTTTGTTCCATTCCAGGCTGGCCCAGCATGCTCTTCCTTTCAGGGTTTCTCACTCTGCATATTTTCATGTTTCATCATCATGTTATAATTTGTCTTTTTCAGCTGCTGTTTGGAAACCTCAACTCTTTCATAGCATCATTATTTTTCTATTTGCTTCAGCTACTCTCTCTTGAAGAACAAGTTTCATAGTCGCTTCTGACATTTATGTTGGTCTCTTCTTCCTTTCCTTCCTTTTAGTGACCATTTTATTTCTTCGTGTGTGATGCTCTTATCTTCCCTTAACAGATTGATCTGTCATGTGTGTTCAGTGTGTCAAACCTGCTCTTGTGATGGTCTCCAAATTCAGGTTGGATATACTGAAGATCAGAGTTTGGCCCTCACAGCTTTAACTTGCACTGCATATGAACAATTAATGGTCTGTGTTGCATTGGTTCCTGGCCTTGTTATGACTGATGATATTGAACTTCTCCATCGTGTCTTTCCACAGATGTCGTGGATTTGATTCCTGTGAATTCCACTTAGGGTAAGGTCCACTTGTATAGTCACCATTTATGTTGTTGGAACAAAGATATTTGCGATGAATTAGTTCTGGCCTGGCAAAATTCTATCATGGAATCTCTAGCAGCTTCCTAACATCAAGGCCATATCCATAAGGCTACTAATGTTTCTTCTTTGTTTCCAGCATTCTCAAGCCAATCACTAGTGATTATCAATGTATGTTGATTATACGTTTGATTAAGTTCAGACTGCAAAAGCCATTTAAAACTTCCAATTTCCTCATCGTTGACATTAGTGGTTAGTGTGTAAATTTGAATAATAGTTGTATGAAGTGGTCTTCCTTTCAGTAGTATAGACGTCATCTTATCATTAACAGCATTTCCTTCAGGAAGAATCTGTTCTTTTTGATGATGAATGTGATGTCATCCTTCTTCAATATGTCATCCCTTGCACAGTAGACCATATGTTTGTCCAATTTAAAATGGCAACACCGGCCCATCTCAGCTCACTATTGCCTAAAATATTGATCTTCATGTGCTTCATTTCATTTATTATTACTTCCAATTTTCCTAGCTTCACATTTCACACGTTCTATGTTCAAATTATTAATGGATATTATATATATTTTCCCGCATTTTAACTCATGCCACATCAGCAAATGGAGGCCTCAAAAGTTTACTCCACCCATGCCAAGGAAGTCTACTCTGCTTTGAGGAGGCAGCTCTTCCTCATTTGGATTTTGAATAGCTTCCAACGTGAGACACTCATATTCTAGCATCATCTTAGACAACATTGCACGACCACTTATAATGTTTTCATTGGCCACCTTTTCAAAGAGTAGATGGCCAAGTCTTCTTTCCAAGTTTGTCTTCGTCTGGAAGCTTCATTGAAACCAGTCCACCATATGTCGCCCTGCCAGTATTTCACATTCCAGTGGCAGCACTGATTCCAGCAGCAGAGTAATAGTAAGTTACCACAGCATGAAAACGAACAGATGAGTAGAGTGCTTTATGATAGGTGTGTTTGAGGGAAGACTATGAATTCAACATGTCCAAAATAATAACCCAGTTTATTCCCCACAACCCAAAGAAAAAGAACTTAATTTCTTACAGTCAAAAGTAAACTTGAGTCTCTGTGAAATCTTCACCTTCATAAAAATGAATACAAATATTTCTTTGTTTTGTTGAACTGATACAATTAAAGCCACCATTTTGTGTATGGGGAAGGAGATAACTTCATTTACATGTGATTTGAGTGTACAAAAGTAAAGGTGACAAATGCCGTGGAGTAAGCATGCGTCATTGACCTGTACACCTTCTTCACTACATGAAATTTCTGGGACAGGAGAAAATCAGGGAAGGTAGAAATGTTGGTCAGGAGTTTAAGGTCCTATGATTGGGAATCTGGAGGGAGTCATTAGTGGTTCTGTGATAGAAGGCTTCCACTTCATGCAGGAGATGTAGGTTCAATTCTGCCATAAGATACCACCTGTCTGTCAGTGATGCTATGATGTTGAATAGGTGTCAGTGGAACTGCCAAAGTAAGATAGACAAGAAAGAAAAGCCCAGTGATCTACTTGGGAAAATCCACCAGTAGAAACGCTGTGGTCCATCTGACATTGCTTATGGGATCGTGCAGGTTCAACCGTATTTCTTCCTGTGGTGTATGGAGTTACCACGAGCAGCGCACTAAAAACAATTCGCTATCTGTGTCATGCCGCACACAGGGACAAAAACCAGACTGTGTGGAATAAAAGCTGTGAGATTGGTGTATGAAGAGAATGCCTATTTTTAAAACCTCCTTCGTGATAAACATTCCTGAAAGGACCAGAGGGTCAAAAGTTGTAGCAGGCATCTACAACAGATTTTCTCCCCTTCTCTCAGTTAAGGGCTCAGCTACAGCAATTTAACTGGAGTTGAAAGGCAGGGCCTGAGGCTTGAGAGGAGCTTGCAAAAAGAAGGCAAGCACTCAGAGGTATGCAGAAACGCAGAATGCTTTGCCTTCGTCGGCATTTCTGAAACCTGGTGGGATTGCGCGCCTAAGCAGAACGCAAGCAGACCTATCAGGGTATTAGAATTCAAGAGAGCTAATTTGGGGGAATTAAAAAAATAAAATCTAGTGAGTATGGTATTGAAAGAGGGAATACTAAAACCCAGGAGAAGGGGAGGCTGCTGGAGAATCCACCATAATTAAAGCAGATTACAATTGCTCTGAGACAAGAGGAATGCCCAGAAAGAGACTATCCAGCGCACCAGATCAAGACTGATGGGGACGGAGGCTCTGTAATGGCAGTGTGGAAATTGGGAGGGAACCCTAGAGAAATTTCTCATAATACCTATTCTTTTCTTTTCTTTTTTTAAAGAAGAAATGATCATTATGAGGGGGGAAACAGAATGAATAAGCCGAATAAAGTAGCTAAGTTGAAGAAGAGGCATTTGCATCCCATATGGTAAGCAAAGTAAGCAAAGCCACTAATAAGAATCATAACCAATGAGGAAATATTCTGATTTAAAACTTTTTATATGAGGGCCATTAAAAAAGGAAGAAGAAGGCTCGAAGGGAAAAAAAACACACTGACTTCTGCTAAAGTCACAAAATAAAAAAATAATGTTGAACAGGTACACTGACATATTTGGAAATCAACAGATCTAGATGACAGACACAGGGTAGCTGTTAAAGGAGACGGATGACAAATTTAGACCCAAAGATTTTTTTCTCTCCTCAAGGAGTGGGGAAGGGACTCTGGAGAAGGCGTGGAATCCTTTAGTGCTTTAGCTCGCTTTTCCATTCTGACGATGTCCTTTCCTGGGTGAGTGTAAGTCCATTGTAGCGGCCACTGAGTCAGCCCATCTCACTGAGGGTCTCCGCCCGTTCCCTGACCCTCTGCTGTACTGATGCACTATATTAAAATGAAGAACTTCTGTTCATCGTAAGAAAACTATTAAAAGAATTAAAAATTACAAACCCCAGACTGACATGATATTTGACATATATCTGATACAGGGATATCTTCAGAATACATAAAGCATTTCTATTAAACAGTAAGAACAATACATTCAGTTCATTAGAAAATCTGTGAGACTCAGACACCCTTAAAAAATGTCTAAGCTACCCACATAGCTAAGAAGCATGTGAAAGGACGATCCATGTGATGCTTCACCAGGGAAATGAAAATTAAAATCATAAAATAACACTCTTATCCCCCGAAAAGCACAACTGAAATGGAGAGAACTGACAACACCAAGTATTTTGCAAGGAACAAGTGGTATGCTCAAACATTCCTTGCTGTTGGGAACATCAATTGTTTCAGCCACTTCAGGAAGCTGTTGGGCAGTTGTTATGAAGTTGAACATTTATGTACTCTCTATAAACCAAAGTTATTCTACAACCTAGAAATTCTAGACCCAGCAGAAATGAGTGCTTATATTCACACACACCCAAAGGATCTCAGCTGTGTTAGGACATATGAATTCAAAATTCTCTTGAATTTTTGTTGTATGTTTTCTCTGTTGTTCAGTGTCTGAAACCCGGGATTGATGAACCTGCAGGGACAGCACTGGGATAAGGGCCTCGGCGGGTACAGTGGTGGGAGGTGGCGGGAGAATGGAACTGAGGTCAAGGAGCTCAAGAAAGAAAAGAATGTTTTGAAAGTGATTGTGGTAGCACTTTTATAATACTGCTTGATGTGATGGAACTATGGAATGATATGATGTCTGTATTAACTCTCAATAAATTTTGTTTTGAAAAAAGAATATACATAACAATTTTATTACCAAGCGTCAACACCTAGGGACGCTTCAACATGTCCATCAATGAAAGAATAAGTAGGTAAGGTTCAAATTGGTCTCCTAGTGTCCAAGGAGAGAACAAAGGTGATGGAATTTGAAGATGCATGCAAACCTTAGTCCAACGGGCTCATAGACCACCTGAACGTCGGCTCCCACCACCCAGACCTCAGAACCAGATGACGCCCAGGTGCTACTGCTCATTGAGCCAATCATATTAGACTCCTAGATCCAATGGGAGAAATGTGATACACAAGTATAAAAGAAATCAGATTTTCTGGTCATACCGAGACCAGTGGAACCATAAGACCATGGTCATGGTCACTCCTCAGGTCTGGAGGTGAACTCACCCTTTTTGGGCTCAATGTTTAGCTAAACTGCAATCAAGTCCATGCTGACCGTAGCAACTCTATAGAACGGCCACTGTGAGTAGAAGGCCCCGTCTTCTCCTGCTGAAAGGTTGATGTTTCTTAACTGCTGACCTTCATGCCACCTCATTATGCCACCAGGGCTCCTTATAGGCTTATATGGGGAACAGTAAGGCAAGAGAAGTATGCACACGTTAGAATAATCGATTAGAGAGGAAGAGGGTACCATTTCCCAAATGGCAATATTCAGAAAGGTGAGGAAAGGAGGAAAAGAGGAAAGGAAACAGTCAACACAGGAAGGGTGTGGGATAAGGGCTGTTGCTTTGAGAGGACTGCGAAGAATTAGCTCAAACAGCTGTGTAGGGAAGATTGAATCTAAAACTTATTATCTGCTCTGTAACCCTTCATTCAATTCACAATAATTTTTTTAAAGAATAGAAACAAGAATAAATAAATTATGCTAAATTGACAAAATTGCATATTATATGTATTCAGAAAGAAAATCAACTCTGTAGTATTATCTCATTATGCTGGTTCAAAGGATAATACTGGTTGGAGAAATATGGACACAAAAGAGTTCACACTATATGGTTGCATTTACATAAAATTCAGAACAGGTCAACTAGTATACAGTGATCATGTTTAGAATAAGGGTAAATTTGTGGGGCACAGTCTTGGAGACGTGTGCTAGTTACATTCATATCAACCAGGCTTGGCCAGAATTCTCAGTGGTTTAGCAGTTAAGGCCGAATAATCTTCCATGACATAGCCTAAAACAGTGTAATAAACAGCAAAATGGTGTTGGCTGTGAGTATCCACTCAGCACACAAGGCCATCCAATCAGCTGAGCAGATTATGGTGGATGGCAAGCACCTTCCACCACTTGTCTGTTTGTTGTTCTGCGGTGGCTGGTGTGTTGCTGTGATGCTGGAAGCCGTGCCACTGGTATTTCACATCCGAGCAAGGTCACCCAAAGTGTACCAGCTTCCGCAGAGATGCCGGACCAAGAACAAACTGTGAAGAAGGAATAAGCTGTCCACACCTGAGAAGCAAGTCACTAAACACCTTATGAGTAGCAGCAGAGCCTCATCAGATCGAGTGCCAGAAGATGACTCCCAGTTGGGTGGCATTCAAAGGATGACTGCGGAAGAGCTGCTTTCTCAAAGTAGTCACCCATCAGGGTGCAAATGCAATAAGACCTCCAGGAGTTTAATTTGTTAATGGAGCAAGACACAAAATGAGAACACACAGCTGTGAGCATCTACTAAATATTGGAACTTGAAATGTACAAATTTAAGTCATCAAAAACAAAATGAAACGCATAAAGATCAATATCCTAGGCATTAGTCAGCTGAAATGGATTGATATTGGCCATTTTGAATCAGAAAACCATATGGAATTATTTTCTTATGACATTCTTATGCCAGGAATGACAAAATCAAGAGAAATGGCATTATGTTCATTGCCAAAAGGACATGCCAAGATCTATTCTGAGTACAATGCTGTCTGTGGTAGGATAATATGTATGCACATACAAGGAAATCCTGTCAGTACAATTATTCAAATTGTATGTACCAACCACTAAAACTAGAGATGAAGATATTAAAAATTCTACCAACATTCTCCACCTGAAATTGACCAAACATGCAATCAAGATGCATTGATAATTAGTGGTGATTAGAAGGCAAAAGTTTGAAACAAAGAGGAAGCAGCAGTAGTTAGAAAATATAATCTTGATAAAACAAAACAAAACTGGAGTTTGCATGATAGAGTTTTGCAAAATCAACTGCTTGTGCATGGCAAATCATTTTTCTAATAAACAATCAACTATAAACTTGGGCTTCTCCAGATGGAATACACAGAAATCAAATGGACTGCATCCGTGGGAAGACACGATGGAGAAGCTCAGTATCAGCAGCTGAAATGATGCTGGGGCTGACTGTGGAGCAGCATCAATTGTTCATGTGTAAGTTCAGGTTGGAGCTGAAAAAAATTAAAGTAAGTCGCAAGATCCAAAATATGACCTTGAGCCTCTCCTGCCTGAATTTTCAGAATATCTTAGAATAGCTTAATAACAGAAGACATGGTGAACTGTAAGAAGACATCAAGAATATCATAAAGAAAGAAAGTCAAGGGTCATTAAAAAATATAGGAAATAAAAGATCAAAGTGGATGTCAGAAGAGACTTTGAAATTTGCTCTTAATTGGAGAGTTGCTAAGGCAAATGATGAAATAAAAGAGATGAACAGGTAATTTTAAAAGGTAGTTCCAGGAGACAAAGTGTCATATTCAAATGTCCAAAGACCTAGAGTAGAAAACCCCAAATTAAGAACATGCTCAGCTTATCTGAAACCAGAAGAACTGAAGAAAACAATTCAAGTCTTGAGTTGCAATATTGAAAGACTCTATGGAAAAAATAGTACACAATTATAAGAAGCATCAATTACAATACAAAAAACACCTTACTCAAGTAACAGTGCTGAAGATGTTTCAGCAGCTATGTGGCCAATACCGATATAAGTAGATCCTAAGAGACCTTGTTTGCTTCTTTCTGGGTTTGAATCATGCACCCAATTTCTAGATGGCAGATTCTTTAAGCTTGAGACAAGGACCCACCATATTGCCTGCTGACCATGTGAGCCATCAACAGCTGCATGTGTTGATTGGGCTCTGCAGCCGCAAGGCTGGCATATTGAGCTTGGATTCCTCCGTCTGTAGTTTTCACCAGCCCGTGGTCTTCCACCTTCTCTTCCTGCTTCTCGGTTGGACTTCCTGCTTCCTGGCTCATCAGTGCCTGGAGCGACATGACTCAAAAGACACCTCCAGCTTAACATCTGGCCCACAGACTGGAACAGAAAAATGTGCTTGATACACATTTCTCTTTTTATATATTTGCATTTGTCGTTCCTGGTGTTGGCAGGTGCCATCAAGTCAGCTCCAATTCATAGCATAGAGATCCTGTAAACAACTGAGTGAAACAGAGTGTCTGGTCCTGTCCATCCCACAATTGGTTGTCTGTTTGAACCCATTGTGGTGGCCACCATGTCAGTTCATCTTACTGAAGGTCATCCTGTTTGGGGCTGCCCCTCTACTTGACCGATGATGAGATCCTTCTCCGGTGGCTGGAGTCTCCTGACATGTCCAAAGAATGTGAGATGACGTCCCATCATCCTGACCTCGAAGAAGCATTCTGGCTGTACTTCTTCCACGACAGTTTCCTTTGCTTTTTTGGCAGTCCACAGTACTTTCAATATTCTTTGCCAACAGCATAATTCAAATGCACCAATTCTTCTTTAGCCTTCCTTATTCAATGTCCAACTTTCACATGCTGTGGCTGGATCAGCCTCACCTTAGGCCTGAGAGTGATCTTGCTTCTCCTTGTGCAGCCGATGCACTCGGTTCTCCGATCTCTTGACTGCGGCTTCCATGAGCATTGATTGTGGATCCCAGGCATGAAATCCTGAATAATTTCCAACTTTCCTCCATTTATCCTGATGCTACCTTTTGATCCAGTTTTGAGGAATTGGGCTTTCTTTATTAAGTTGTAATACTTACTGAAGGTTGCAGTCTTTGATCTCCAGCAAGTGCTTCAAGTCCTCCTTACTTTCAGCAAACAAGGTTGTGTCACCTGCATATCACAGGTTATCAATAATCCCTCCCCCAATTGGGATGCATATACCTCTCTCTATCTCTATCTCTGTCTGTCTTGTCTGTGTCTTTCTCCATGTCTCTGTCAAACTATGCTGTGGCTTTGCTTCTCTAGAGACCCATCTTAAGCCAAGGGTCAATAGGGGAGCCTTTTTGTGACCAATAATATTCTGCAACTTAACCTGAATAATGGGTTCAATGATGTAAAATATTGTAAAACTGTATACTTCAGAGGACCTGTGGCGGCCCTGTGGTTAAGTTCTCAGTGGCAAATGAAAAAGGTTGGCAGATCCAAACCACAAGACACGTTGCTAGACACAGATGTGGCAGACTATAAAGATTTATAGGCTTGGAAACCCTATGAGGCGGCTCCACTCTGTCCTAATATGTTACTGTGAGCCAGACGAGGCTTGAAGACAATAAGTCTGGCGGGTGCAGAGTCAGGCGTAGATTCCCAGCTCAGCAAGGGAAGCATGAACTAACTTGTGTCTACTTTCTAATTTGTAGGGAACAGTCTCACCTAGTCTTTACTCCAGATTATAAAGCAAATGCAAGCAGACCCATGCTTACCTGGCTTGGTACTCCATCTCTGCCCAGGATTATAAATTTGAAAAGAGTCTTTGCTTCTGTAGGAACATGCTGTGGATTTGGGAGAGAGACAGATACCAGTCTGGAAGCAGACTCTTTGATGTGGTAAAGAAATGTGAAATTGTTCACTCTAGATTAGTCTGTAAGCACAAATAAGCCTATGTTTACCTTGCTTATTGAGTAATCCAACTCTGGGTCCATTTAAGATTTCCACACGTTACTCTACATTATGCCTCAATTAAAAAGGGAGGAGAGTAGGAAATAAAGTTGAAGAGGAAATTAAATGAGAAAAACCATATAAAGCGCCTCACATAATAGATACTTAATAAATTGTTTTCTCTTCTACATTCCTTAGCAGCCTTAGGGTTCAGATGGTGGAGTGTCGAATGACAGGATGAGGAGTCGAGCGTTTGTTTTATGGGCAGTAAGAAGTCATTGCAGACGCTTCAGGACAAGTTCATGTTTCAGGAAGATTAAAGTTTCAGTAAAGACATGCAGGGAAAAAAGTGGGGGGAAAAGAGAAAGAAGGCAGTAGGGGAAGGGAGAAGTAAAGACACCCACTAAGAAATAGCTATGAAAATCCAGTAAGGGTATAAATTAGTGTGTAAATGGTATTGTTTATTTTCCTAGCTTGGAGTACAATAGCAAATCAGTTTTAGTTTTTCAATTCCTTCCTTGTAATGCCATTTATCTTCATGTTCAGGAATTCCAGGATTTTACTTTGGCCATTTATTCTTCTGAACTGTTCAAAAACTTTGACAAAGGAAGATTCCTATTCCACGCTTTCAGAAACACGCTGCTGCTGTTGATGACTGGTCTTATGTGTGCAAGGATGTGATGTGGCCTGGATGCAAATTTCAATGCTGTGTTACAAAGCCTGGATCCATACAGGCTTCTAGCCTTGAGCACAAGTTGGGTTAGTACCAGTACCTAAACCCAACTCTTATAGGTTTGTGTCGAACTAAAATCACCTTCCAGATCTCTCTTGTTCAATGGCGAGATTTTTCAGCCACGATTTATGGGAACCCAGTGAGTGGACCCCAGCTGAGATCTAGTCTTGGTGGTATTGAAACTTTGACTCTTGGAGAACCAGATAGCCTTGATTTTTTCCTAAAACTTGGTCATTCCGTTTCTAGAGCTCTCTATACTAAGAGGTATCAAAATACCATTTTTATTAAATCACTATAGGTTTTCCTGAGGTTATTACTGTATGACAATGCATCTTAATCCCCTTCCTCATATGTTATTACAAAAGGGGTCCACACAAATGAAGATTTTTTATAAGGAAAATCTGCCCCAATATTATTAAATTTTTGAGGAAAATCTGCCCCAATATTATCACATTTTTGTTGTTGTTGTACAGAGAAACAGGTGTAATAATTTTTAAGAATCTTCTTCATTAGTGTTATGGACTGAATTGTGTCCCCCCCACCCCCTGATCAAATACATCTAGTTATCCTCAACCCTATACCCCTGAATATAATACTGTCTGGAAACAGAATTTTCTCTGTTATGGTAATGATGAATGCCAATGTGTCTTAAAACTCTTCACTTCTAAATTATAATATGAACATGTAGACATACACAGGGCACAAATGGGGGTAGACAGGTACCATGGGAGAATCATCTATGAGCCAAGGAATTAATGAACACCCAGGGCTACTCATAAGAATGAAATGGACGTGGCAGACATCCTAATTTGACTTTAGCCTCTAGAGGTATGAAAAATTAGCTATATGTTTTTTAAGGCCACCCAATAGTCTTGAGCTCATCATCTTGTGGTATTTGTGTTATAGAAATTTGCGCTTACTGTGATAGTTAAGATTTTGTGTCACCTTAGCGGGGCCAGGATTCTCAGTGGTTTGACAGTTAATACCTAGTAATTTCCCATGACCTGACCTAACACAATATAATCACAATCAGTCAGTCATAAGCCTCCAGGATGGGGTAAGATTCGGGTTGAATGTAATACTCTTACTCAGGTCAAGGTCCTGATGCAATGAATTGCTTTGGAGTTTGGCCCTACTTCCAATATAAGGGGATGCTGTGGAAAAGCTTACTTTTTGCTGTGTCTGAATCATGGATGCAGCTCATTGACATCCAGTCCGTTAGACTTAAAGCAAAAGTCTAACATACTGCTTTCCAATCCTGGGAGTCTTTAGCAGCCTGCCCTTTGTAAACACTAGCCTGTGTTCTTCCCAATAGTCTTGAGCTCATCATCCGCTGCATCTGGATGAGTCAGGAGAAGCCTCCAGCCCAGCATCTGACCCACAGACAAGGAACCTACCTGGACTTGAACTTTCCCACTTTTATGATTGTGTGAGCCATTTTCTTGATATAAATATCTCTTTAGATATACATATATCAGAACCACTGGATTTGGGTTTTGCTTCACTAGAGAATGCAACCGAAGACACTAACTGAAATATCAGACAGGAAATGTTTAACATTGATTTTCCTGTTAATTTCCCTCCAAAAAGGTCTGAACCAGAGACCCCATGGACGAGAGAACCACCAGTCCTACTTCATCCTCACAGTTGTCACTGTATTTGAATCTATGGTTGCAAATTTGCGTCAACCCTCTCACTAAGGGTCTTTCTCTTTTTTCTCCTCGGTTCTCTATTTTATCAGTATCCTGTCCTGCTCCAACAATTGGTTCTTTCTCATGACATGTCCAAAGTATATGAGATGGAATTGTGTCCTCAATTCTAAGGAGCATTCTGCTCCTGCTTTTTATATTAATAGGCTGTGTTGCTTGTTTAAGTTTACAAAAATTTAAATTTAAAGAACAGGCATATTTCTTTCCATTAAGTATATTGACCTGTGAGTGGAATTTCTGTAGGATATAGTATATGTATGATTAACCTTGGAATAAATTATCAAACTGTATTTTAAAGTGTCTCTATCATTTTGCATTTCTATCAACAATATGTAAGAGTTTCATTTATTTCACACCTTTCCCAATACTTGTCATTTTCAGTACTTTTAATGTTAGCCATTCTAGTGGGTTTGACTTTGTAGATTGGAAAACATTTAAGTAACGTATGACAGTAATTCAAAAAGTATTGATACTAGGGTCCCATCTCATACAGTCACAATTTTATTCCAATAAAATGTACTTAAATATGTCTCTGATCAGTGGATATCTGACAACAAATTCTCTCAGTAATACATCCATCTCACACACAAAGGGCGCCTTAAAGGGAAAAGGGTTCAATTAAAACTGTGCTTCCAAGGGAATATGCTGGGCCGCTTGACGTTAAGGCGGAGAGATCAACTTCAAAGGCCATGTAAACTATTCTGTGGAACTCTGAAAGGGTCACATTGACAGATTTTTCTCAAAGAGCAAAGATTATCACAAGAGCTCATTACAAAGAAATTTTAAGTAAATTGAAAACTACATCGGTGAGAGGAAGGTCAGAAAATTTGGTGCAGAGATGTTTGCTTTCATCACAGCTGTGCACATGCTCTTTCTTTAGAGTGGCAGTGGTCATCCTGCTATAACTTCATGGGGACACCGGACCCATCCAGCCTTCAGCCCTTCAGACTTCTTTCCAGTCTCGAAGCAGAAGAACATTGGAAAGGAACGCAAGGATTCAGTGCTGCTTTTATATTAAGTAAACTAAAGAGGACAGAATTCTTCAATGAAGGGTTAGGTCTATACCTTCATACGCATATAGACCTGTATAGAGGATATGTCAATAAACAATAGCTTCACATCTTTATAATTTTGTTTAAGAAAGGTTTTGAAGATTTTATAACAGTATTTTCTAACTGACCCTCATATATTTGTGGGTCTGTTTCTTAACTCTATCCTGTCCCATTGATATAGAGATCTCTTTATGCCACTATGTAGATTTTTATTACTGCTGTTTTACATTAAGTCTGGAAATCTGGTCCTGAGAGTCTCTAAGATTTGTTCTTTTAAATATACGTTTGGTGAGTTTACGCCCTTTTCATTTCAAAATTGTTTATCAGTTTTTTAGAAAACAGCCTATAGGAGTTTTGATATGATTTGCTTTGAGTGTTTAAATCAATTTTGGCAGTATTGAAATCTTTAAAAATGTCTTCTAAATCATGAGCATCATACAATGCTCCACTTATTTAGATATTTTAACTTTTCTCTCAACAATATTTTGTATTTTTCATTGTACTCACTCTCTCACTCCCTGTATTAACCTGGGTTGATTAGAGGTACAAATCCAGAGACACTTATATGTGTGTAAGAGAGAGCTTTATATCAAAGAGAAATTATATATTGAGAAAACATCTCAGTCTGGTCCAGATCAAATCCATAAGCCCAATATTAGTCCATATGTCCAGTACTAGGCTATAAATTCCTTTTCAGACTCACGCAGCACATGCAATGATACCAGATGCAGGAAGATTGCGGGTTGGTGGGAGAAAAACCTTGTGGATCCAGTGGCAGTGGAAGCATCTCAGCACTGGTGTGGGTCTCCATGTGGCTCCACACAGCTTGTCAACAGGAAGGTGAAGCAGAGAGAGAGAGGAAGATCCCAGAATCCTCATGAGAAGGCCATGCCAACAAGGTGCCATCATCAGGGTGTGACCTGATTGACAGGTAAGACTCCACCCCTTCACTCTTAATACCCTCAAGATGACATGAGATTATGTAACTACCACACTCCCTCACTGTCTTGAGTCAATTTTGACTCATAGGGATCATAAGGAGAGTGCACAACTATTCCTGTAAGGCTGTAATGCTACAGTAACTCCTTACAGGATCGAATGCCTAGTCTTTCTCCCTTTATTGTATAGATAGATAGATAGATAGATAGATAGATAGATAGATAGATAGATAGATAGATAGATAGATAATAGATAGATA
>NW_022104341.1:32410157-32450630 GCF_000313985.2 Echinops telfairi | reverse complement strand
TCCTCAGGAGAAAGACTAGACTTTCTACTCTCATAAACAGTTACAGTCTTGGAAACCCACAGGGCTCACTATGAGTCAGCATTGACTCAACGGCAGTGAAAGATATATAACTATATGAATATGTATACACATAAAATATCCCCAAATATTATATTTTGGCATGTTATCTGAAGTTACTTATAAAAGCATTTTCAACTATTTATTGCTAGCACCTAGAAATACCAGGGGGTACCCCCAATAAGGAAGAATTGCAGCTAGGTGGAGTGGAGCTTTTGTTGTACATTTTTTCCTGCTATAGGAGCATTGAGCAACTCGTTCTGAGTTAGTGCACGTCACCTGGGAAGGTTCTCTCTGGCCACAGTGAATTTTTCATTAAAACAGTTTCATTTGAACCTTGTTTTATGTATTGGCCAATTTAAAAGAACAGCATGCAGCTGTGAAAATTTGTTTCCTGCTTGGGGAAAAAAATGGCACAGAAACTGTTGTGATGTTGAACACAACTTATAAGGACAGCACTATGGGGGAAAACTCAAGTGTTTGGAGTGGTTTTCTCATTTCAAAAGAGGTGAAATGTCGATGGATGACAAACCCCATTCTGGACATCAGCCAACTTCTCAAACAGAGAAAAATGTTGACTTGAGGTACAGTTGGAGTTCATTCCACCTGGTCAGACTGTTGTTAATCAAGCTTTATATTTAGAGGTTCTGAAAAGATTATATGACAATGTGTGCAACAAAAAAGGCCTGATTTGTGGTAGACTGGGGATTGGTTTTGCCACCACGATGACGTACCTGCCTGATAGTTGACCCCATCAACACTTTGTGATCACACAAGCTGGTGTGCTTCTTTCATGTTGACTTTGTTGCTTCTTAGCTAGATGGCTGCATGTTTATCTTCAAGCCTTTCAGACCCCAGATGCTGTATCTTTTAGTAGCTGGGCACCATCAGCTTTCTTCACCATATTTGCTTATGCACCCATTTTGTCTTCAGGGATCATGTCGGGAAGGTGAGCATCACCTATAACGCCATGTTATTAGAACAAAGTGTTCTTGCATTGAGGGAGTACTTGAGTAGAGGCCCAATGTCCATATGCTGCCTTAATACTTAACATATAAATAAATGTACATAGATCTATTTCCCTATCATTATATATACATATATTTACATATGCACATGTCTGTATTTAGACATCTATAAATGTCATTTGCCTCCTAGTTCTTCCTCTATTTCCTTTTACTTTCCTGTGGTTCCACGATCATGTTCTTCCTTCATTCGGGTTTCAGTAATTTCTCTCGGGGACACTGCCCTTGATCAAGCCCTACCAGGCAGCCTATGCTCTCTTCACCATTGATTTTAAATCATTTATTGTTCCCGAGTCCTTGGGTTTATAAACACCCACTTCCTTTCCTCTGCCTCCCGCTCTCCGGAGGCACCCCCTCCCCGCCCCCAGAACCTTTGCTCCTGTTGTTTTCTCTTTCAGATTGTTTATCCCACCTATCTCATCTACAGAGACATTCAGAGATAATAACAAGCACAAAAACAAGACAGAGCAAAATGAAACAACCAAAGAAAACAAACAACAGCAACAACAATAATAACAACAACAAAAGCAAGCAAAAAAAGAAAAGCCTATAAATAGTTCCAGGTCTGTTTGTTGACCGTTAGGAGTGTTTTTTTGGAGGAATCTGATGGGGTGCCATGCCGTGGCCCCAAAGTCTATGTTTGGTGTTCCCCGGAGACTTCATCACTTTGTACCCCTTGCTACTCTGTTGTATGCCCTTAGCTTTTCGCCCTGGTGTGGTGGGGTCAGCTTGGGCACAATTCCCACACTGTGCCTCCAGTGTTGTTCCTCATAGCGTTATGGGTCAGTAAGTGATGTCGTGTCTCATGGAGGGGCTGGCCCTATGGTCCTCTCTGTGCATTGGCTACCCTGAGCAGGAACAGCTTTCTCAGGGCTTGGTGGGCCAGGATGTACTCCACTTTCTCTCCTTGCCTCTTCATTTGCTCCTGTGCAATCTGATCAGATGTTCCCCTCTCCCTGAGATATAGCTTCAGTGCTGTCCTCAGAAGTAAATTCTTAGGACGGGGGCGGGGGGCAGTGTCCACATAGTTGTGATTGGGGCCAGTCGCATAATCTCTATTGTTTACCTGCTTCAAGCCTGTATGTTGCATTCACGTCTTGGCACACCGGGTTGAAGTCTGGTCGCTCTCTCCCTCTCTTGTGGAGATATAAACAACACCTTGGGTGGGTTAATGCCCTGTTCCCCGACTACCCTTGTCTTTTTGTTTGTTTTCCCCTCCTTTTTATTTAGCTGCCATATCTTTCCCTGGATTGGATCTGGCTTCTGCCATAGTACTTGGGCCTTACCCCAGGAAAGTATGCAGACAGTAGCTTTTCTCCTATGTCCTTTTTGCATTTTGAAGCTGACTTCAGCGGACTCATGTTGTACTTGTCCTTTTGTGCTTGGCTTACTTCACTTAGCATAATTTCCTCTAATTCTTCCCATATGGTGATGTTCTTCATGTATTCATCATTGCTTTTTAGTGATATGTAGTACTCCATTGTATGTATGTATCATATTTTTAATCCATTTGTCTGTTGATGGAAATTTGGGTTGTTTCCAACTCCTTGTGATTGTGAACTGTGCCATGATGAGCACTGGAGCTCAGATGTCTGGCCGTGGTTTGTTTCTTGCCTCTTCTGGGTATATGCCCAGTAGGGGGATTGCTGGGTTGTATGGTGGCCTGATTTCCATTGGTTTTAGATAACACCAAATTGATTTCCATAGTGGCTGTACGTGCTTCCAGTTCCATCAGCAGTGGACAAGAGTTCCTGTCTCACTACAACCCCTCCTACACTTGTTACTTTCTGATTTTTTGAATTGGGCTCTTTGAGGGTGTTAAGTGGTATCTCATAGTTGTTTTAATTTGTATTTCTCTTATGGCTAATGATCAGGAACATTCTCTCATATGTGTATTGGCCATTCAGATTTCTGTCCTTGTGAAACTTCTGTTCAGATCCTTTGCCCACATCCTTAGCGGGCAATTCGTTTTTTTCTTTTTGTAAACTAGTAGAATACTGCAGATTTTAGTAATAAGGCCTTTGTCTGATGGGTCATTGATAAAAATGATTTCCCAGTCTGTGGGCTTTCTTATTGCTCTATTGGTGAATTCTTTGAATGTACACAGGTGAGTTAACTTCAGTATATCCCACTTGTCAATTTGTACCTCATCTATATTTGTGTCCTTCCCTATTTTCAAAAGCCTACATATTCCCTGTTCCAAAGTTCTCAGGTTTGTCCCAATTCTCTCATTGATGGACCTAATATATCGGGGTTTTACCTCAAGGCCTATGATCCACAGTCCGTGAGTTTATTCTTATGCATAGAGTGAGGCAAGGGTATTACTTCATTTTTCTGCAAGTAGATGTCCATTTTTCCAGCACCACTTGTTGAAGAGGGCATGTGCTTTCCATTTGATATTTTGGGGGACCTTATCAAAGGTCAGTTGTCTGTAGGCTGATGATTTTATTTCTGGTTTTCAGTTCTTTTCCACTGGTCTGAATACCTGTCATTATACCAATACCAAGCTATTTTGACCACTGTGGTTGTTTAATAGGTGCTAAAGTCAGGTAAACCAAGCTTTCCCACTCTGTCCTTCTTGAGGAGTTCTCTGCTAATTCCGGGTTTCTTCCCTCTCCATATGAAATTGGTAATCAGTTTTTCCAATTATTTGAAAAAAGATGATAGTATTTGTATCTGGATAGCATTAAATTTATATAGTGCCTTGGACAGAACTGACATTTTACTATATTGAGTCTTCTGATCCACGAGTATGGAATATTTTTCAATTTGTTGAGGTCGCTCTTGGTTTCTTGGAATAGTGTTCTGTAGTTTTCCTCCTACAAATCTTTTGGGGTTTTTTAGTCACATATACCCCTATATATTTCGATTTGTGGTTGGTATTGTGAAGGGTACTACCATTTTGATTCCCTCTTCTGTGATCTTGTCCAATGCGTGTAGCAGTCTGATGGACTTCTGTTTGTTGATCCTGTATCCCGGCACTCTACCAAGTTCCTTGATTGCTTCCAGTACTCCCCTTGTGGAGCTTTTGGGATTTTCCATATATAAAATCATATCATCTGCGAATAACAATAGCTTTATCTCTTCCTGCCTCAGGAAAATACCTTTGATCTCCTTTCTTTGCCTTATGTTGTTAGCTAGGACCTCCAGTATGATGTTAAATAAGAGTGGGGACAAGGGACATCCTTGTCTGGTCCCCTTTTTCAGTGTGATTGATTTTGTCTTTTCTCCTGTGACTACCACATTGGCTGTTGGTTTTGCATATAGAATTTGTATTATATTGAGGAATTTTCATTCTGTTCCTATCTTAAGTGTCTTAAACAGGAATTAGTGTTGGATATTATAAAATGCTTTTTCCACATCTATTGATATTATCATGTGGTTCTTAGAATTTTTCATATCAATGTGGCAAATAATACTAATGGTATTTTGTATGTTGAACCATCCTTGCATCCCTGGTATGAATCCCACTTGGTCATGGTGAATTATTTGTTTAATATATTTTTGTATTCTATTGGCAAGTATTTTGTTAAGGATTTTTACATCAATGCTCATTAGGGATATTTGTCTATAGTTCTTGATTCAATGTGGGATCTTTGGCCAGTTTAGGTATCAGGGTTATACTAGCTTCCTAGAAAGAGTTTGGGAGTTTGCCATCTTTTTCTATGTTATGGAATAATTTTTTAAGGATTGGTGTCAGTTCTACCCTGAGTGCTTGGTAGAATTCTCCTGTGAAGCCATCTGGCCAAGAGGGTGTTTTTTGGTGGTAATTGTTTGATACTTGTCTATTTCTTCTATTGCTATAGGTCTGTTGATATTCTTGACATCCATCTGGGATAGTCTAGGGAGGGATTTTTTTCCAAGTATTTGTCCATGTCTTCCAAATTATTGAATTCACGGGTGTGCAGGCCTTTGTAATACTGTGTGATTTTCCTTTATATTACATCAGGGTCCTTTGTAATGTCCCCTGTTTCATCCCTCATTTTTGCTATTGAAATTTTTTCCTTCCTTTCTTTGGTTGGGTTTGCCAGGGATCTGTTAATTCTGTTAATCCTTTCAAAGAACCAACTTTTAGCTGCATTAATTTTCCCATAGTTTTCTTGTTTTCCCTCTCCTGAATCTCAGTACTGATTTTTATTATTTCTTTTCTTTTGCTATTAGTAGGATTTTACTGTTGATTCTGCTTTAATTGCTGTATGTTTTGTGTCAGTATATGAATCATAAATCTCTCTTTCTTTTCCTTGTGTGCATGTATTGACATCAAACTTCCTCTGATAACTGCTTTTAATGTGTCCCAAAAGTTTTGGTACGTTGTCTTCTCATTCTTGTTGGTTTTTAGAAACTTTCTAATTTCACCTCTGATCTGGGCCAATACCCACTCCTTTTTCAGTAGAGAGCTATTCATCCTCCAAATGTTTGCCCTTGTTTTCCTCATCATCCTTTTGTTGATTTCCAGCCTTATGGCATAGTGGTCAGAGAGAGAAATCTGTACTATCTCAATGTGCTTCAATTTACCTAGATTCAACTTGTGTCCCAGCATGAGGACTGTCTTTGAATATGTGACATGTGGGCTTGAAAAGAATGTCAATTTTTTGCATTTGGGTGGAGAGCTCTGGAGATAGCTGTCAGGTCAAGTTGTCGTATCATAATGTTTAGATATGTAGTTTCCTTGTTAAGCTTCTTTCCTTGTGATCTATCTTTCGCAGAGTGTGGTGTAGTAAAGTCACCTACTATAGTTGTTGTGCCTGTAATTTCTTTTTTCATCTTTTGGAGTGTTTGATGAATATCATGGGTCTCTTATTGGGCATGTATATGTTTATTATGCTCACTGGTTCTTGGTCTACTGTTACCTTGAGAATTATATAGTGCCCCATCTTTTCTCTTGTTATAGCTTACACCTTGAGATCAATTTTTTCTGAGATTAGGATTGCAATTTTTTTTGAAAAAAAAAATTTTTTTAATTTCATTTCACTGAAATATTTTTCTCCAGCCTTTGATTCTCAGCCTATTTTTTCCTGTGATCTTGAGATGTGTCTCCTGTAGGCTGCAGATCAATGGGTTTTGTTTTCTAAGGCATTCTGCTAGCCTCTGACTTTAAATGCTGAGTTCAGTCCATTGATATTCAGGCTTATTACATCCATCTGTGGACTCTGATGTTATCTTGCACCTTTTGTGTTGGGTGTTTTCCTACCTCCCTTTCTTATCAGTGTGTTATGCGTGTGTGTGTGTGTGTGTGTGTGTGTGTGTGTGTTTCACTCGACTTCTTTCCACCCTACGCCAATGCTATCTTGAGGGATGTTTTCTCTTTGTTGCCCTCTTGGTGGGGTTGTTCTATGTGGTGTTACTTTATTTTTGCTGGGTGAATGCTGTTCTGCTCATACTGGGTCAGCAAAGATCTTTTGTAGGGCTGGGTTTCTTTTAACGTATTCTTTGAGTGTTTCCTTGTCTGGGAAGACTCTTATTTCTCCATCTACCTTGATCGATAATTTGGCTGAAAGAGTATTCTTGGGTTTGTGTTATTTTCCTTCAATTTTTGGAACATGTTTTACTCTCCTGTCTTCTTTATATTGTTCACTGATAGGTCTGAGCATATTCTTAATTGGGTAACTTTTTAGGTAACAGCTTGTTTTTCCCTAGCTGCTCTCCTGATTTTCTCCTTTTCCTCAGAGTTGGATAGTTTTACTATTATGCGCCTTGGTGACTTCTTTTGATTCACTCTAGCTGGTGTTCTTTTGGCCTTCTGAATGTTTGCCTGGTTTTCATTCATTAAAGTGGGGAAGTTTTCCCCTATGAATCCTGTCGCTATTTTTGCCATTGAATTATTTGTTGTGTCTTATTCAAGTAGTCAAATTATTCTAATGTTGTTCCTCTTCATAACATCAGACATGGCTGTCAGGTTTTCTCCAGCTTCCATGATTATCCTATTTGACGCCTTTCCCATTTTTTGAAGTCTGCCTGGTTATCCTCTAGGTCACTGGTGCAATTTTCTACCTCCTCATGTGTGTTGGTCAAGTCTGTGAATTTACTACTGGTTTTTGCTATCTTGTCCCTTAGGTCTTATATTTCCCTTTGGTGCATGGCCTTTATGCCCTCTATCATTTCATCCTATTGTTGTATTGCTTCCCTCATATCCTGTATGACTCCCAGCAGCATTCTGAAGATTTCTTTCTGTGGCAGATCAATGTCTGCTTCTTCTATGCATGCCATTAGGTTCAGGACTTGTTCTAACACTGCCTTTTGTTTCTCCTGTTTTTTCATTGAGGTTGTTGGGGCTGATTTCTATTTGTGTTGTGTTGTTTTAAAAGAGCATAGTGTCATTTTCCATAGATCCAAACAGCACTAGGATCTCTCTTTGGGAGACTCATAGGAATGCTTCTTCAAACTGCCTTCAGCTAATTGAACTGTGGTGTTGGGTTACAGCTTTATCCTATGGTTTTGCTCTTTTCCTAGCCAACCAATATTCTGTTATTCGGTGGGGAAGTTGGAAGGTCCTCTCAGGAGATGCTGTTTGTTAATTGTGGACTCATGAGGATGCCACTGCACTGAATTATCTCACAGGAAGCTGTGGTGGTGTGGCCCACGGTGGCTTGGGGCACCTCAGAGGGCATGCAGGGGTTCCTGCTGCAACTAGAGTGCCATGGAGGACAGGTGGGTGTACCTGCTTTGGTGTGGAGCTCTGTGGATGGCGGGCAGAATTGCCCTGGTTGGCTAGATCTCTGCGTAAGTAGGGCAGAGGTTCTCGCAGCAGAATGGAGCTCTGGGGAGGGTTTGCAGAGCTGTCTTAGGCTGTGTGAAGTACTAAAGCAGGCGGGAGGTAGTTCCCTCAGTCATGTTGGACTGCAGAGCATGGGCATGGTCTCCTGCAACCACGTGGATCCCTGTGGAAGATGGACAAAGGTTTCCCCATCCAAGTGGAGCATCCCAAAGGGCAGGCGGAGTTCCCCAAGCTGTTTAAAGGGTCTTGGAGGGTAGGTGTGAGTGCCCCTGTGGCATAAGGTGGGTGGGATTTCTTCAGCCTTGTGTTATGCTGCAGAGCACAGGAGCCTCCCTGCCTGGGTGGAGGGCTGAAGTAATGGCTCTAGGCCAGTGGTTCTAAACGTTCTAATGCTGTGACCCTTTAATACAATTCCTCATGTTTTGGTGACCCCCCAACCATAAAATTATATTCATTGCTACTTCATAACTATAATTTTGCTACTGTTATGAATCGGGCGATCCCTGTGAAAGTGTCATTGACCCCCAAAGGGGTCACAACCCACATGTTCAGAACCGCTGCTCTAGGTGAAGGGGAGTGGCCTGGAGGCTGGCAGTGACATGTGAGGAAAGAGAAGGAAAAAAATGAGCCAGCTGAGACTGTGGGGTCAAAGAGCAAAGAGATAGAAATAAAAATAAAGATATAGCTGAGCCCTGATCACCTCACCATGGGGCTAGAGGGGTTTAAACCCTGCCCAGATGTGGCAGCAAGCTGTGACCGTGTTGAAGTAAAGCTCTTGGCCTGGTTAAAGGAGCCCAGCTCTGGCTATGACTGTGGTGGGGCTTACCAGCCTCCAGTGGTAATCCAAAAGCCCACAGCTCCTCAAAACCTAGTGGATCTGCGTTACTTATCTTTATGATGCTCCTCCTGTGACCTGGCAGAGTGGGATTTCCCTCTCAGTCGCTCCCTTGTGCTGATTTCTGATATGTGTTACTCGGTCACCATCTTGCCGGAAGTTCTAAAATGTAAATTTCTGCAAATATATAGAATACTATATGATTTTGTTCTTTCACTTTTATATAATTTTCAAATGTTAAGATCACAATTTTTTCCATATTTGAAATGAACTTGTACGTCAATAAAGACTCCAAGTCTAGTTCAGTTTTCCTTATCCTCTTTTTCAGCCATTCAAACCAATATTTACATCTGAAGAGTAAGAAATCTAGAGGTTGGTTTTTGTTTTTATGGCTATGAGCTTTCACTCTCAGTTTTTAGTTTTATTTTATTTTGGAAGACTCACTCAGCTTAGTGCCATCCAGTCAGAACCGATTCATAATGACCCACAGTGGGTCTCCAAGATTGTTACTGCTTAGGGGACTAGAAAGCCTGGAGCTGCTTGTGGTTTTGAACTTCCAACCTTGTAGTTTGAAACCCAACTCATAACCACCACACCATCTCTTTAAAGAAGCATATTCTACATAGCCAGTCCAAACAAATGAAATCAGTAATAATATCTCATTAAGTTCTCCATAAATGTGGTTCTCTTTCTCTTTGTGTCCATCCCATCTTTCCTTCCTCCCTCTATAATTTCTTATCCCTCCCTTCTCCCTGTTTCTTCCCTGTCCTTCCTGGTCTCCTCATAATCTTAAATGTCTTATTTTTGGGGTATAAAAACCACATTTCTTTTTCTTTGTTTTCTTTCCTTATAGTAATGGTGTTATTAAATATTTATCTTTATAAGATTGACTATGATTATTGCTAAGGATAATGTTCTCTAGTTTTGCCCATGTCTTAAATGGCGATTAAAAGAATTGTCAAGTGAATAATTCAGGTATTGCAATAATGTAGTTAGCCTACATTGGCCCAATATCCCATTCTGAACAGTGTTTTTTTTTCTTAGAAATATTTAATGAATTTATTCCAATGATAGACACTTAAATGATACAGAACTGAAAATAGAAATCCATATACAAAAAAAGTGAACATAAGTTAGCTAACTCCAACATTTTCAGTTAAGCATTCATAGAAATACATATTCATTTTTTGGTTTTAGTATAGGTATAACACATACATGTATGCCATGATGATTCTAACAAGAAAATCAGAGATACTAACAATATTCTCAAGTTTTAAAACTCATGTGAAGTTGTGAAGTAGGTTTCTACAACATCCTACATATATGTAAACGTGTGATTTAATTCCATGATTTTACCATGTCAGAAGCATGGTTGGTTTTATTTTTTAAAAACAGATCTTGGTATTGTAACACATTGGCTTATTAATAACTAAGGCACTTTGCATACACAGTAATATCTCAGTGTGAACAAAAACAATTTAATATTGATTATTTGCTATGATGTTTTAAACTTTCAGTCTTTTCATTGTAAGAAAATAGCTGCACACATTTAAGTGTATTCTTATGAAACACACTCTTAAGAAAATTCATGATGATTGGCCTTTGTGGTTCCTAGTATTAAGTCCTTTGTTATTTTTCCACATAGTATAAGTTATATTATGCAATATGCAGGAGTGCATTTATATCCAGTAGTTGATATACATTCCAAACGCAGGATTGGCCAACAATTTTCATAGTGCACTTTTTACCTCATTGAAGTTGAAGCTGTTCCTTTGGGATATTTTCCCACTTCAATGTGCAGTAGATTGTTAGGATTTCATTAGTGGTTTCATTGTGTGACATTTTAAAAGAAAAGAAAAATTTTCTTCCATAGTTCAGTTTTCAGAAGAGACATTTTTTTCTGAAAATCATATAGTCCTGGGATATTTTGAACAACCACACATTCTTTAGTAGAGGAAACTTCTCAATGAAATTGTAATAAATAAGCATCTATATCCTTAGGTATATTACCAGTGTATCCTGGAACAAAAGTCAGATGGTTTTCCTGTTCCCATAACCCACATCACTGTTGTTTTAAAATCTGAATATTTCCATCATTTTTAATTTCTGTTGTAGATGATAGTTCTGACCACCACCTTTTTATAATTGCTTGAAGCCAGTTTAAACCAACTATTACATACTCTTCAAATTTGCATTTAAGTAGTGACTTTACTATAGGTAACAAGTCTACACAGCAACCAAGTGAGATGTATTGTTTTTCTTCCTGCAAACTATTGGTGAGCTCAGGAAGGCAATCCACCACAACCCCAAGATCTTCTAGCCTCACCAAATAGGCTACAAGTTCACTTATACTTCTCTTCCTCCAGAAGGTTAAAGCTACATTCAACCTCACATTTCTGCTAAACAAAACTTGCAACATTGGCTCATGGTCCTGAGAAATGTTGTTTATCTGGGTTCTTCACTGCTTGCCCAACTGTTCTATTTATGTAAGCAGCTAACTGTTTTGGAGATTTCTTAACCTCCTTCATGTTCTTATTAGTGAAATTAGAGCTCCTTTTTCCAGGAAGATCAATGGAATGATCCTCAGTGTTATTACAAAAGTTCTGTTTTTTAACACTGTGGGTTTCAGATGCCATAATTTTTTAAATACCGGTACTCCAGGCTAGCCCTACCACTTGAGAAACAGCTCTCGTCTGCCTAGACAAGAGAGTCCCTGGGCTCCAGGCTGGGCCTCACTCACAGTCATTCAAACATGGCAACGCACACCAACAGTGTTTCAAAAATTAGTACGAGGGGCTAATCAATGACAATATTAATAGAAGATCTTTATGCTCCAGGGAGATGGCTGATAAGACTGTACCACAAATTAACAAGGAGGTGTTTAAAAGGAACCCAAGGCAAATGAAAAACAACTGTAGATCCAGGAATGGGTTTAGGGCTCTCACTAAATCTTAGCTTCAATGTTAAGAACAATTAGTTCTTACATCATGTCTTTGCTTCCTATTCGCAGGAAGGAAAACAGAAGGTGCTATAGCAGAAGGTGAAGAAGAAATTAGATGGTGCATGGATATCAGATAAAATTACATTTGGGGTCTTAAACACTTGTTTCCAAACAAGCAGGCATCTAAGAGAGATGTCAACTAAGTCCACACGGAAGAAGCATACCAATATCAGTCACCCAATGATTGGGATCCATATAATCCCCAAGCAAAGGAGGGATTAGTATCAGAGCCTAAACTGTGAGATTCTGATTTGCTGAAGGATATGAATGACAGTGAGAGCCCAAGATCCATTTGTGAGATCTACACAGGAAACAAACCTCCAGTGGTTTCCCTCTGCCCATAATGGAGGGATGGGAATGAGCTGGTTACCAAACAAAATTCATTGGAGAGATTACTATAGAAGATCAAAATGATAAACCTAACTTGAACATTGAAAACCTGATCAGTGGATTCCCTCTTTGATCCTGGTTGGGCCTGATCTGGTTCTAAATATTTTCTCTATGTGTGTGTGGGTGTGTGTGTGTTCCATATTGGGTTTTATCCCTGATGCATTTTGTCATTGGGTCAGCTCTCTATAATTTTTCATTATATGTTTATCAGTTTTTGATATACGAAAGCCAGGATTGATAAACCTGTAGAGACAGCAAGTAGAATAAGAGTTCCTGGGGCATGGGGTGCACAGGGACGAGGTAAAGGGGAGTTTATATCAAGGAGTTCAAGAAGGAAGAAAATGTTGAGAAACCGATGATTGTGGTAGCAGTTTTGCATTACTGCTTGTTGTGAGAACTATGGAATGAAATATCTGTGTCAGTTACCAATAAAATGGTTTTGAACAAAAGAGAGAGTTGTCATTATGTTTTGAGTTTTAGCATGTTTTCCATGATTTTGCTATTTTGGAAATTGCTGCAATAAACTTAAGTGTGGATATGTCTGTTCATGTTGCCTTCTTTATTTCTTTAGAGTATATACCTAGTAGAGACATTGCTGAATAATGAGGTACTTGTAATTGCATTGTTTAAGGAAATGCCATACTGATTTCCATATTGATTATACAATTCTATAGTCTCATCAGCAATCTAGAGCATTCCAATCTCTCCACATCCTCTCCAGCATTTATTACGTTATGTTTTACTGAATTTTGCTGAAAGTGCCAGTGTGATGTACTATCTTGTGGTTTTATTTGTATTTCTCTTATTGCTAATTAATACAAAAATTTCCTTCTATCGTTATTGGCCACCTGGAAGCCATCTTTGAGAAATTGCCCATTTATACCTTGTGCCCATTTTTGATTTGGTAATTTGTGTTTCTATTGTTAAAATGTTATTTTCTATAGATTTTAGAGATTAGACCTTTATCTATCATTAATAAATGTTTTCCCAATCTATGAGTTGGTTCTCTTTTAACTCCTTTGATGGAGTTTTTTGTGTGCACAAATGTATTTTTGGAAGGCCCCAGTCCTTTATTTTGTCTTTTATAGTATAGATATTTTTCATTATGTTCAGTAGTGAGTTTATACATTGTATCAAGGCCCGTAGGTTTGTCCCTATTTTTTTGTTGTTGTTGATGGTCTTTATGATTGCATGACTTATATTTCATTTTTAATTCATCTTGAATTTATTTTTGCACATGATGTGAAGTATGGATTTGGTTTCATTCTTTGTAGGAGAAAATCCAGTATATTCAGCACCGTTTTTTAAAAGGCTACCTCTTCCACACTAATGTGTTTTGGCTCTTTATCAAAAATTAGTTGTCTATCATAGTTTTATTTCTGATTTAGATTCCACTTGCTCATAAGGTAGGGTGTTTTTTATACATTTCAAGATTCTATTTGTAAACATTTTACAAGCAGTTTTTACATCTAGGTTCATGAGGAATTAATGTAATATCCTTTTTATTAAATTATTGACATGAGTTTATTTGTAATACCTTGTTAACCATTTTATGGCTGGAGAACCTATAATGATGTTTCCTTTATCCGTTTTAATATTCCTCCTTCTATCTTTTTTCCTCTTCAATCTGGCCAAAATTATTGTTAATTATTAAACAATTCAAGGAGTAAGTATTTGGTTTCATTATTTTTTTCTCTCATCTGTTAATCATTTCTGTTACTGATTTATGATTGTTTTGCTATTATTCCTTTTATTATTTTCTTATTTTAGGTGCAAAGCATTTTGTGTGTTTCTACTATAATTTGATGAAAAGTTACATAAAAAATCTGAAATCTTTCTCCTTACTTACATAAGATTCAAGATGTACATTTCCTTCCATGTACTTTAGCTACATACCTCAAAATCTGATATGATGCATTTTCATTTTTATTCAGATCAAATTTTCATTTTATTGAAAATTAAAAATGTTCTTTCATTCACCTCTTGATTTTTCAAATTTAAAATTTTACTTTTTTAAATTTACTTTTTTGTTCTGATTTAGTTTCACTTCTCACCGTACATTTTCCTTTTATAGCATTGTGGTAGAATCTCCTAAATTTTGGTGATCATGGGACAATGCTATTTGGCAGGAACTATTGGAACCTCTCCCACACCCTGCTAAATGGAAAATGGACCCTATTGGAGCTAGCCCCTCCTCTGCAGCAGTGGTTTTTCAGATATACAAATGAGGAAGTGATAAATGGTTCATAAGTATTAGACATACGTGCTACCATGTTGCTTGGGAGATCAGATTAAAAGATTACATGACCTAAGGAATTTGTCTTGGTGCTTATCCTTATTGTACTGGCCTCATACAATATTTGTCCTTTTGTGATTAACTAACCTTTCTCTTGAGCAAATAATATGAAGAGGAATGCAACCTCAAGATGGTTTTTGTTAAGGGACATTAAGTTGATTCCAACCCATAGAGACCCGATGCACAGGAGAACTTCCCTGGTCCTGTGCATAACCTCAATTTGTCTTATGCCTGAGCCCATTGTCAATCCATCTCATCCAGGAACTTCCTCTTTTTCACTGCCCTTCCACTTTATCAAGTATGATGTCCTCCTCCCAGGACTGGTCTCTCCTGACAACATGTCCAAAGTATGTAAGACAAAGTCTTGCCATCCTTGCCTAGAAAGAACACTCTGGCTTTACTTCTTGCAACGCAAACTGATTTGTCCTTCGTGCAGTCCATGATACCTTCAGTATTCTTTGCCAGCTCCTCAATTCAAATGCATCTATTCATCTTTGCTCTTCCTTATTCAATGCCCACCTTTCACATGCATATGAATACTGTGGCTTGGGTCGGTTGCATTTTAGTTCTCAAAGTGATATCCTTTCTCTTCAATACACTAAAGAGGTCTTGTGCTGCAGATTTATCTAATGTAATACGTCTTTTGATCTCCTGACTGCTGCTTCTACCAGTGTTGATTGTAGATCTAAGTAAGACACAATTCTTGACAACTTCTATCTTTTCTTCATTTGTCACTTGGTGCAGTTGTGAGGATTTTGGTCTTCCTTACATGGAGTTGTAATCCATACTGAAGGTTACGATCCTTTATCTTCATCAGCAAGTGCTTCATCCTCCTCACTTTCAGAAAGCAAGATTATGTCATCTACATATTGCAAGTTGTTAATAAGCTTTCCTCCAATCCTGATGCTGAACTCTTTGTCATATAATCTGGATTCTCTGGGTTTGTTCAGCATACAGATTGAATAAATATGGTGAGGGGATACACCCTGATGTACACCTTGATTTTAAACCATGCAGTATTCCCTTGTTCTGTTCACATAACTGCCTCTTGATCCATTTACAAATTCTGAATGAGCACAATGAAGTGTCCTGGAATTCCCATTCTTCTCAAGGCTACCCACAACTAATTATGCTCCACACAGTCAAATGCCTTTGCATACTCAATAAAACAAGTAAACATTTTTCTTGTATTCTCTGCTTTAAGCCAAGATCCATGTGACATCATCAATAGTATCCCTTGTTTCCAGTCCTCTTCTGAATTCTGCTTGAACTTGCGGCAGTTCCCTGTCAGTGTTTTGCTGCAACCTTTGTTGAATGATCGTAAGCAATATTTTATTTGTGTGCAGTATCAATGATATCGTGCTATTGTTTGATCATCCTGTTGGGTCACCTTTCTTTGGAATGGGCAAAAATATGAATGTCTTCAAGTCAGACAAAAGATCTGCCTTGAAAATTTCCTGGCATAGATGAGTGAGTGTTTCCAGTGCTCCTTCAGTTTTCTGAAACATTACAATGAGTATTCCATCAATTCCTGGAAACTAATTTTTGGGTACTGCACTCAATACTGTTTGAACTTTTTCCTTCAGTACGGTTCTTGCTCAGATGCTACCTCCTGAAATGGTGGAATGTCGACTCTTCTTTTTGGTACAGTGACACACAACGTACAAGCCACCACTTGTCCATCATTTTGTTGTAAGGTGCTGTGCTGCTCGGAGCTATGTCAGTGATATGTAAAACTCTAGCAGGGTACCCAAAATAGCAGGTTTCAGGGAATCTACCAGCCTAAGAACAATGAAGAAGGACTTGGCTCCTCACTTTGAATAAAAAAGGCCATTGAAAATCGTGTGCATATCTTTGAAGCACTAACAAATACTGAAAGCCAAAACAAAGCTATCAGAACATTTTCAGAGACACTGCTGGAAGATGGGCCCAAGGGCACCAGAAATTTGCCTGAAGAGGAGTTGATTTCTTGGAGGGGAGTTGAACTTGATGAGTCGAGTAAAGTATGTGGGAGTAGAGCCATTGGGATCATCATTTGCTAATGGGGCACAACTCAAGGTAACGAAAAACAACTATAAAAACCTTCTAATGCATAGTATTCCATTCTGTGTGTATACAAAAGTTTCTTTAGCCATTCTTTTATTGATGGGATTTTGGGCTATTTGATGAACATGGGAATGCATACATCCATTCGTGTTATGTCTCTTACACTTTTAGGCTGTATACCCAGCAGAGTGACTGGATCGTATGGAGTCTCTATTTCCATTTGTTTGAGATGTCAACATATTGCTCTCCACAGTAGTTGTATATCTTTCTAGACCTACCAAGAGTGGATAAGAGTTCTAATCTTTGCACAATTGCTTCAGCATTTGTTATCGTCTGTTTTATTTTCAGTAAGTGGTCATTTTTTACATAAGATATCTCATCTGTATTTTGCTTTGTATTCCCAAGTAAATAATGATCATGAGCATTCTTTCATGAATTTTTTTAGCCATTTGAATGTCATTTTTGGTGTAATATCTCTTTTGCCCATTTAAAAATGGATTATTTTGTTTTGTTTTTCTTATCGAGGCTTTATTGCTTTCTATAGATTTTAGATATTAGTCTCTTGTCTGTTGTCTGATTGCCAAATATTTTTTTCTCAGTTTGTGGGCTCTCTTTACTGTTTTGATGAAGATATTTGATGCATATAAATGTCTAATTTTCAGTAGGTCTCAGCTTTCCAGCTTTTCTTCTACTCTCTGTACGTATTCCCTTCATGACGTTAGAGAGTATGTCCTGTAATAGGGTCCTTAAATGTGTCCCTATTTCCTCATTGATGACCTTTATAGCTTTGGAATTTCCATTTAGATCTTTGATACAGCTTGAGTTGATGTTTGTACATAGGTTGAGGTGTGGCACGGGTTCTGGATGGTCCATTCTCCTGCTGATCGGGATCCAATTTTGCCTGGACCAATTATTAAAGAGACTGTCTCTTTTCCAATGCATGATTTTGGGTCCTTTGTTGAAGATCAGTTGTCTGTAGTTGGATGAATCTATTTCTACATTCTCAATTCTGTCCCATTTGGTCTATGTGACTACCATTGTCCCAGTACCAGGCCTTTCAACTACTGTGGTGGTGAATTAGTGTGTAGTAGGTTGTGAAGTCAGGTAGTATGACAGTTCCTATTTTATTTTTCTCAAGGAGTTTCTTGCATTTCCTGGGTCTCTTCCCTCTCCATATGAAGTTAGTAATTAATTTTTACATTTTTTTAAAGAATGATGTTAGGATTTGGATGGAAATTTCAGTTTATTTATAGATTGCTTTGAATTGTATTGACATCTTCGTTGTTAAACCGTCCTATCTATGCACATGTGATGTTCTTCCATTTGTGTAGATCTCTTCTGGCTTCTTGTAATAGTGTGCTGTAGTTTTCCTGGTAAAGGCTTTTTGCTTCTCTGGTTAGCTTTATTTCTAATTATTTCATCTTTTTTGTGGCTATTGTAAATGGCACTGTTTTCTTATATCTTTTTCAGAGCTCTCTTTGTTAATATAGAAGATGCCAACTGATCTTTGCTTGTTATACTTGTATAGTACTGCATTGAGAATCTTTTATTTCTTTCTAACAATTTTTAAATCAAATACTTGGGATTTTCCACATATAGAATCATATTATCTGCATATAGTGAGAGTTTTACTTTGTCGCACAACTTGATTCTTCAATTTCTTTTGGTTGTCTAATGTTCTGGTTAAGACTGTCAGGACAATGTTGAATAAGAATGGTTATAGGGGGAATTCTAGTCTGGCTCTTGTTTTAAGGGAAGATGGTTTTATTTTTTCCCCTTTGAGTGAGACATTGACTTTTGGCTTTTCATATCTGCTTTGACTGTGTTGAGGAATTCTCCTTCTATTCCTATTTTGTGGATTTTTTTAAAAACCAGGAATGGGTGATGGATATTGTTAAATGCCTTTCTGCGTCAATTGATAGATCATGTGGTTCTAATTATTTGTTTCGCATATGCTGTATATGATATTAATAGTCTTTCTAGTGTTGAACCATCCTTTTGTATCTGATATGAATCTTATTTGTTCATGGTATACTATTTTAATATGTATTCTTGGAATTTACAGTTTAGGATTCCGTTGAGAATTTTTATGTATATGTTCACAAGGCATATTAGTCTGTAGTTTTTGATCTGTGGGACTTTTTGCTTGCTTTTGCTACTAGGGTTATGCTTGCTTCATAAAATGAGTTTGAGAGTTTGCTGATATTTTCTATATTTTGGAATAGTCTGAAGAATTGGTGATAGTTCTTCTTTAAATACTTGGTAGAGTTCCCTTTGAAGAAATCCAGGCATGGACTTTCCTTGATTGGGATGTTTTTAATAACCTACTCTATTTCTTCTTTAGTTATGTCTTTGTTGAGGTTTTCTATACTCATTTGTGTTCATTTGGATAGATGGTTTGTTTATAGGCTTTTGTCCATATCTTCTAAGTTTTCAAACTTGATAGGCTACATCGTCTTTCATAGTAGTTATTATTCATTTTATTTCCTTAGGTTCTTTAGTGATATCACACTTTTCATCTATAATTATAGATATTTACATATTCTCATGGTTTTCTTTCATTAAGTTTGCCAGTGATTTGTCAATTCTGTTAATACTTTCAAAGAAACAACCTATTTGTCTCGTTAAATTTTTCCATTGTTTTTCTGTTTTTCACTTAATTTATTTCTGATGTACTTTTTATAATTCTTTTTTTCCTGCCTGCTGAGGGTTTGTTTTGCTTCTCTTCTTCAAGTTGCTGAAGATGCTATGTTGCGGTGTTGGTTTCCATTTTTCTTCTTTTTTCATCTGTGCATTGATTTGATAAATTGCTCTGATAACTGCTTTTACTGTGTTCCAATATTTTGATATGTTGTGTTTTCATTCTCACTCATTTCCGGGAATCTTAAAATGTCATTCCTTATTTGATCCAATACCCAGTTTGTTTAAGTAGTATGTTGTTCAGTTTACAGATTTGATTTTTTTACTTCATTCTTTCTATTGTTGATTTCTAGTTTTATAGCTTTGTGGTATAAGAAAATAAGTTGTATTAATTCAGTGTTTTAAAACTTATTAGGGATTCCTTTCTGGACAAATATATGGTCTATTATGAGAATATAACATGTGTGCTGGGGAAAATATTTACTGTAATGCTGTTAGATGGGGTGTTCTATAAATCTGTAGATGGTCAAGTGGGCTGGTTGTGCTTAGCGTTTGTGTCTTCATTCAGTCTTTCCTGATGATCTGTCTTTCTTCTAGGGTGGTGTATTGAAGGCTCCTGCTCCTTTTTCTATATTGTTTATTTATCTTTTCAGTTCTCTGATAATTTGATTAATGTATTTTGAGGTTCTTTCATTGGGAGCATATATGAGGGGTAACCAAAAAAGGGGAAAAAACCAACAACACAGAATTTTTTCCAAAGCTACGTATTTAAATTTTTTGACAAAACAATCTTATCACCTTCAAAATACTCTCCATTACACTTAATACAATTGTCAAATCTGCAATTCCCTTCTTGGAAACATTTTTCCAACTCATCTGTTTGGATGGCTGACAGCACCTCACTCATTATTTTCTGCACCTCTTCACGTCGTCAAATGTCTCTTCATGTCTCTTCATTTGCTGAAACAAAAAGGAGTAGCATGGAGTGAGGTCAGGTGAGTCAGCTGTCTGGGGCAAGAGAAGCATGCTGTTTGTTTTTACCAAAATCTGATCCACTGAGACGGCTGCATGAACCGGTGCATTGTTTTGGTGGCAAAACCAGTCCCCATCTGCCACAAAATCAGACCTTTTTTGGTCACACAATGATATGCAATCTTTTCAGAACCTCTAAATAGAAAGCTTGATTAATAGTCTGACCCGGTGGAACGAACTCTAAATGCAATGAGTCGACATTTTTGTAGGTTCAGAAAGCTGACTGATGTCTACAACAAGGTTTATCATTGATCAACATTTCACCTTTTCTGAAATGTGAAAACCACTCATACACTTCATTTCCCCCCCATAACACTGATGTTATAAACTGTGTTCAACATCACGACAATTTCAGCAGCATTTTTCCCAAGCAGGAAACAAAATTTCACAGCCCCATGCTGTTCTCTTAAATTGACCATCCCCCAAACTAGGTGTTAGTGAAACTGCGTCTACAAAAAAAAAACAAAATTCTCTGTGACCAGAGATAACCGTCCCAGGTGACGCCACTGTGTGCACTAACTCAGAGTGAGTTGCTCAATGCTCACCTAGCAGGAAAAAGGCATGCTATGGAAACCTTCTCCAAGTGGAGTTTTTTTTCTGTTCTTATTTTAGGGGGGTACCCCCTCATATGCTTATGTATTGTTCTATTTCTCCTTTAAGCATTATGTAGTGTCCTTATTTGTCTTATGATAATTTTTGTCTTCCAGTTGATTTTATCAAGTCTGACAAATGGCAGGAACTTCCTATTCCTGCTTTTTATTCTTTGGTCTATTCTGGCTATCACTAGCTTGGTAAAATTTCCCCCATCATTCTATTTTGACACTACTTTTGATTTTGTGCTTAAGGTTTGTCTTGTATGTAGCATATTGGTGGGTCTCGCTTTCTAATCTAGTCTGCTATTTTTTGGTTCTTGAATGGTGCTTTTAATCCATTTACATTCTGTGCCGTTATGAATATATGTGGGATTGTTGATGTCATCTTGCTTTGTTTGCTTTTGTGACTTTATTGTATTGTTTTCTCTATGTTGTTGAGCCATATGTTTCTCTCAGGTTTGTCTGCTGCTGTTGTTGATTCTCTGTCCAAAATGTTCTAGTTCATGTGGATTTTTGGTAATGCTTGTTTTGTTTTAAAATTTATTTGATTTTTTTCTTCCCTGAAAATAACCTTATTTTGCTATAATATTTGCTGGATAGTTTTGCTGTCTATAAGATTCTTGATTGTTAGTATTTTTCTTTTAGGACTTTATATATTTCACTCCATTGTTTTCTTGCCTAAATGTTTCTGCTGCAAAATCTCAGCTTATTCTATTTGGTTTTCCTTTGTAGGTGACTGTGCTTTTCCCATAGTTTTTCTTCAAATTCTCCCTATTTTTCTGATATTGAAGAATTTGACTACGATAAATCAAGATGTTTTTCTCTTTATGTCTGTCTTGTTTGTGGTTCTCTCAGTTTCTGGAGTAGTTTTTTTCTCTTTGTTTTTATCGTGTTGGGGACGATTTCTTTCATAATTTCTTGTACTGCTTTTTCTGTTGATTGTTGTTTGTTTGTTTGTTTCTTCTTGCTCCAGAATCTTTATGAGGCATAGGTTATTCCTCTTAATTGTGTCCCACATCATTCTTAGGAATTTTCAAATTCCTTTGCTTTTTATGTTGATTGTTTTTCTTGTCAATGGTATTTGAAACAATTGTCTTTGGGTTCACTAGTTCAATTTTCTTTTGCTTCACTTCTGTTATTCTGTTATTTTCTTCTCTTCTGGAGTTGTTATGTGCGGGGTTTCTAGTTTCTCACTTCAATTCTCCACTTTCATTCTCAATTCTCTATTTTTTGTAGGTATCTACACACAATGCTTCCAAGTTTTATTGCTGGTAATTCCAGGCCCTTTTCATCCTTATGATCGTCTGAGATTAGGTGCTGTTCAGTTGTCTGTGACAGTTTTTCTTTACACTGTCTGGTGTGTGCTGTGGTTGTGGTTGTCATGGCACCATGATGCAGCTATCAGTGTCAGTTGGACTGTTGGGTTTTGTGGGAGGAATTGACTCTTTCAAGTGGTGCAGTAGAGGACTAATAGGAATGAGATGACAGTAGATGGGAGAAACATGAGATAAGGAGAGAGAAATATGGAAAAAAGAGGAAACTAGAGTCCCTGTAAATGATGAAAACATTTATATAAATAATGAAGAATGTATTGTTTTAAAAACATAACAAAAATACTAAGTGTAGTAAAAATATGTTTCCAGAGGAAAAGATGAGAACAATTAAAAAGATGTATGGAATGAGGAAAGAAAGGAAGATAAAAGAAGCATGATGGGGCAGGAGCTGCTGTGGCCAGGTGCGCATTCCCTGGGCTAGTATTGTGCAGGCATGGTGGGCCTTGCACAGACAGATTGGGTGCCTCAAGGTCCAGTATCATGAGGCAAGGGGTGTGTGAATTGGGTGGGTGGCATTTTGGAGTAGAGCAGGGAAAACGACAGGCCCATTTGTTGTTATGTGCAGGCCAAGAGGATGTTTTCTGGTTGGATGCTTCCATGGTAGCTGCCCTTAGAGTGGTCTGTGGTGGAAGGTTTCCCTGGTGGCAGTGGGTGTGGTTTTTGGCCCATGGTTGGAGTACCTGTGTACTGGGTGGCAGGATCTGTGAGCTATCTGAGGCGGGGGTTGGTGCTGGGAGGGAGGCATCAGTAGCAGAGGAGGAGGTTCAATGAGGTCTGTGATGGTATGTGCAGGTGGGAGGGGGTGTAGGAGTCACCAGGCAAAAGGAAGACACAAGAGGGGCTGATAGCTCCCAGCAGGCATAGACACTGGATCTTCCATTAGCAGCTAGCCAAGTTTGCTGATTTCCAGATGTTCTGCTGCTTTCTCTTCTACCCATGCAATGCCATTTCTATGCTCTGTGCTGCTTCAAAGTTGTTCTCCTGATTTGTAGAAATCCTAGTTCTCTAGCTGTTTTGCTTGTTTTTGTGGTTAAAAAGTTGTTTTCCCCTTAGGCAAATGAGAAAGTACCACCACCTTCCATGTTCCATGGCTTGTGGGAGAATGCTGATGGCTCAGTCATGGGAGCTGATGAAGCAATGACTACCCTGTCTCACCACCTGAGATAACTGGACACGTGTCTCCTGTACCGTGACTAAAGCTGCAGAAGGCAGCAGTCTGAATACTTGTCAGTTACTTCATATTCCCAGCATCATCCTCCACACCCTACAAACCTGTCATGTGTTGCAGGCAGCATGCAGGGAATGTATTTAAGCCGGCCCCTAAAAAAGTTGGGGGGTATGGAGTGTCTATTATGTAGGGACTCCTGCATTTTAACTTTGGCTATCGCTTTTTAATATGGTTTTTCCTGTAAATCGTACCTTTTTGAACCCATATGTAATGTAAAATAACAGCTGGTCTCTACATTATCTTAGATTTTAAAAATTTTCATGGTCTCTGTTGACATGATCTCTCTGTGCTTGTTAGATAATGACCATTTTCCCAGAAGTCCTCTTTTTTCTATTTTTGTGAGAAATTAGTCTTATAGAACTCAGAGACTCCGCTGTCAGTTTATCATCTTCCAGTCAAGATTTAATACTCCCCACTCTACTAAAAGTATTCACATCGTAGTTACCAATGGCCTTTTTGGTTTCTAAACCCAATAGTTTAGACACTCATTATATATTTCAGCAGTAGATGACACTGCCGATCATGTACTCCTCTACCATGCACTGCCATTCCTACTTTACAAGAACACGTATTTTCTTGGAGTCCTTTGTATTTTGCTCATTATTCTTTCTCAGTTTCAATATATAATTCCTGTTCCTTGAACTTTACATATCCAAGTGTCCTTAGGGCCAGAATTTAATCATGTTCTTATCTCTCCCTCTATCCATTTTCTGTGCCATTACATCAGAATTGTCCTCTACATGAGTATGGTGCTGCCTAACATCGTGAATATGGTGATGACACTCAACCACAAATCTCCTCCCCAGACTTTACTGCAGAATTCTAGACATTTATCTTATGCCTACTCAGCATCTTCACTTGAATGGAAAGTGAAGTAGACATCTCTAACTGAACATGAGCAGAACTGATCTCTTATTTCCCAAACCTACTCCTTCACTGTATTGTTTTATTTCTCAGCTGCTGATACAAAATCTGTCCTCTCAATAGTGTATAGGTGAAAACTCTTGAATATATCTTGACTCTTTTTTTCTCTCTCCCATACCATGCTTAAGCATTCAGGAAATTCTAACAACTCTAATAAAAATAAATTTATATTTCATAATTTTCACCAGTTTTACTCATTTCTATTGGACTCATACTCATACTATTGGACTCAAAATTCGACTCACTTGGATGGTGTATGCAAATTTCTAGCTGTACTTCTGCTTTTACTTTTATGCTCTAAAAATCTATATTCATTTTGAAATGAGAGTTTTCCTTTTAAATCCTAAGGAAATAAGTTAGTTTCTAGCTCAGATTTTCAAGTGGTCCCATGTTTTCTTATAAAAATTAAATGTCTGTGATAAGAATGCTGAACTTTCTCTTCACATTAAATCAGGACCCTCAAAAGGAAGTAAATACTTTATGTTTGGAAGTTTTTTGGCAAAAGTAAGTGAAAGATTTCTCAGAAAAGAGTTTTGTGATTCCTGTAGAGGAAGGGTACTTATGATCTTAGAATTTAGAAAAGAAATTTCCCAACACACACACACCATGAATGAAAAAAGGGCAAAAAAAAAGTACTTTTTTAGGATTCTTTGGAATTTTTTTGAAATTTTTGGTTTAAATTTTTAACCGGCTTTTTGAGGGTTTAAAGGTTTTTTTTTTGCATTTTTAATTGCTTGTTATTTATTAATTAATTGTTACTTTAAATTATTGGTTTTGACCATAGAGTCTCACTCAGAGAGTCAGGAAGATAGTAAATATGCAAAATAGGTTGTGATACCTGGAAGAAAAGGTGAGAAATTCTGACAGGCACTTTAAGACCTATCGAAAGAAAATAAAGGAAATAATGAATAGAAATTATTTAAAAGTATATGTATCATAATTTCCAAATTGGATGATGAGATGAACCCATAGATTAAGAAAACCAATTTACCAAGAAGTATAAATAAGAAAATATCCACATCTATACATATAGTCCATCTTTAAATAGTCAGAGACACAAAGAGAAAAATGTTACCTGTAGGCAGAGAGTAAAGATTTCTTACAAAGGAATGACCATTTATTGGCCGCAGACTTTTCCTCTGCCGTAATACTTCCCCTACATACCCCCATCCACAGTCAAAACAACCCTAAGGAGTACAATGAAAGACTATCCTAGTGTTGACACAAAATACCTACCTACTCAACTGTGTACCCAAGAAATAGCTTTCTAAAGGGAGGAATAAAACCCTTTATAGATTTCAAAAAAGCTGAAAATGTTTATCACCATTAATCTTCATTAAAGGAACTTCTAAAGCATATATTTATAGAAAAATAAAAATCATCCCAGCGAATGGTTGCAATAAAAGTTAAAGAGATAAACAAAACACTTGTTAAACTTTTTATTGAAAAAGGCATATTGTCTTTGTTTATACTTTAACAATAAGAGCTAATTGATGGGGTTTAAAAGGCATAGAATTAAAACTCTGGGCAGTGATAGCATGTAAGATAGAAGCAGGGTGGCAGATAATAATTAAAATAGTCTACAATGTTGATATTATTCAGTGGAAGATGCTACTAAAAATTAAACTTATCAGTAATCAACTACTACTTCAAGCTTAGAGTTGACCTAATAGGCTCAAAATACAAAACAGAATAATGAGTATAGTCATAAGAAGAAATTATCAAAAGATCCCTATTTAACAGGTGGAAACTCTAATACCTATCTCTTAATTATTGATGTCATGTAAACAATAGATTAGTAAAAACTTAGGAGAACTAAGCTTTTCATTAGAAAGCGTGATTTAAAAAAAAAGGAAGAAAAAGAAAGCGTGATTAAGTGGAGATTTATAAAACTCACCTCCAAATAGATAATATGAAGGAGCTTCAAAGGTTCATGGAAATTTTGCATTATCTTATGATTCCATTCTTTCTAAACTTTTGGAAGTTTCCTTATACACAGTATTTTTAAATACATATGAAATCTTTATAAATGTCACCACATACAAAATGAACGGCAAGAAGTTTAAACGACTTTGTGTAGTATACATTGCATTTCCTTTCTACATGCTATTAGAGGTCAGTAACGAAGATAAATGAAAATTCCTACACTTTTGGAAATTAAAAACCACCAATTACTTAAATTGTCCATGAGCCTAAGAGAAAAATCACTACAGAAATGTTAAAAAATCCCTTGTAACTTTGATACAACAAATGATAGTAACTACGAGATATTCAAACTTGTGGCATGCAGCTGAAAGCAGATTTTTAAGGTCATTTAGAACCTGAAGGATACGAGGGCCTTTCACAAAGTTCATGGGAAATCCCAGTGTCTTTGCATGCCATTTTCCACAAATCGTTTGAAGTCCCTTGGTATATTAGAAAAGCAGAAAAACTGAAAATTAATGGGCCAAGTATTCAACTTCATAAACTAGCCCAATTTTTCTTAGGAAATTTAGTCTTGGAATTATGTAATACTCTTAAAAACTATTAAGGACCCCAGAGAGTATTATTTGTGTGAATTATATCTAAAGTATTTGTGGCATTAGAAATTAAACATTTAAACATTGACTAATTCATTAAAAATAAGCTCATTATATGTTAATCTAAAGTACATGTATTAATTAAAAAATCAACTATGTTTTCCAAAAGAAAGGAATTTAGTGAGAAGCCTGGAATTGCATCGTATTATTACGTCCTTTTCATGTTTTGCTATAAGTAAACTAGATTCCCATATCTGCTTCTACATTAAATCTGTTGTGATATGTTAATTTGGTTGATATATAAATATATATTTCATTATGCAGACATGTTTGATGGGACTTCAGAAAGTTTGTGGGAAATTGGAATTAAAAGACAATTCAATTTCCCCATTAATTCTTTGAAGCCTCCTTGCATATGGGCGAGGACAAAAACAAAACAGAACAGAACACCTCACCGGTGGCTGTGAATTTGGATTTTTTCCCCATCGAGTTGTGTTTCTGAGGTAAATCATTGCAGGAACAGAAAGCCTCAGATAGCCTCATTTCTCTCGTGGGGCAGCTGCTGGATATAACCTGCTGTCCATTTGATTAGCAGCTTCATACATATCACTATGTTTTGGAAGATAGTATTTTAAACATTTTTTTCATATCATTTTGTAGATAGATAGATAGATAGATAGATAGATAGATAGATAGATAGATAGATAGATAGGTGCTATTTCAAATCTCTTCTAGTAGTAAGTAATCTCTTGATGATTAGTAGCAAAGTGGAAGCTGAAATCTCATCAATGAGTTTTTTCATAGTCTGTTACATTAAGTTCCATTGGTATGACTTGTACTTTGAATCTTTTACCCATGTATGATTTTGTAAAATGATGCACTGACCACCTGGAAAATATTAGTTCACTGAATTAAATCGGTCTTCTAAACATTGACATATTTTAATTATGTTATCTGAAACAGAAATGCACTTTTAATATTACCATGAATCTCATCAGAAGAGGCTCAAGGCACTGAGAGTCTTGCATTCCCAGTGACAAACACCATTCTGAAGTCTCAATGTTACTTGAAAGCTCCAACGTCAACACTGGTAACAACTATTGTGAGTTGTTTGCCTTGAAGTGACAAGCTCACTTCATTCGATTTTGACAAAATGCCTTCTAAATATCTAAAGCCAAGTCAAATAGTCACAGTATGTCTGTGTTATTTTTTCAAATAAAAATGGTGTCCCATAATTAAAATGGCTAGTTCATTTTGTAGTGCCAACAATCATACAAGTGTGTGTGTGTGTTTTCTTACAGAAATGTTTTATATATTTCACATTTAATCAGAGAGTATGGCCCAAATTTAGTAAAATTAGCACATTTTACTGTTTTATGAAGAAAGAGCATTATTAAGTAAAACAACCTAGTCACAAGAAATATAATGATTGACACAGCTTGAAGTCAGTGCTTTGATTTTTTTCTAATATGCCAGCAATTCGAATTATTCTTGTTTTTGCCCTACGTTATACCACAGTGCAATGTAAGATATTGAAAAAGTCACATAACATCTTTCCATTATTATGAAAATAATTTTAACTTCCTTTCCTTAGACATTCATTTTCTGGAATCCCAAGGAATCTGTAGAGTAACCATTATGCCAGAAAATGAAATGATAAGTGAAAAATTTGAACAATTTTATGGTAATAAATTTTAATCTGAAATATCCAAAATATAATTTTGATTATAAAATCTGATAAAAGGAGAAACAGAGAGTCCAATTAATATTACAATCATTAAAATAATGGAATTACTAGTAAAATAATATCACCTAGAAAAAATTAGGACCATGCAATTTAACAATATCTGCAAAAATATTAAAACACAGATTAGTCTAATCTCAAAATTTTTTTTGGAAAGCATGAAAGAGGAGGATATTTTTAAGTTAATTTTAAATAACTCAAGTGTCTTAGGTTGGGTTCTCCAGAGAAGCAAAACCAATACATTTTATATAGAGAAAATAATTTGTGGAGAGAATAAAAAGACTCACAGAGTTGCACAAATGGGCTGTTTCTAGACTGTGGGATGCTAAACCAAAGCTTCTCATCATTTAGCTGTGGGAACCGATTGTCCCACAATCAGCAGAAAGACTGCAGGTTGGTGGCAACAGAGTGAATGAATCCAAGGTTTTTGGGTTAGATGGCAGGCTGCTGACACACGATCCAGACCAAGCTTTTCCGTAGCACTTACTTATATAGATTGCATTATAAAATATATAGATTACTTAGAGATTGTATTATGGGGGGTTACTAGGCCTCAACTAGAAAACTACTGAGAACCCTGGCCGAGCCAAGTACATCCCCAAACTAACTATCATAGCTAATATTAACAAATTTTGAATAATGAACCAGGACAGAGGGCAAAGCTTCGTCCAATTCTACTAAAATCATGAGTTTGAAATCCTAAATAAATTGCTAGGAACCTGAATTGTAGTGAATAAGGAAGAATAATTCACCACAACCATGTTTAATTTATCCCAGGAATGCAAAGAAGGTTTACACTGAAGAAATTGACAAATATAATTAATTCAGCAATATATAAAAAGACAACTAATATGATTTTTTCAGTAGATGCAGAATTATATGATAAAACTCAGTACTCGTTCATGATTTAAATCCAGACAGTTATTAACCAACTAGGAGCAATGTGAACTTCCTTAATGCAATAACTATTTTTTAGGAAAACTTGTGAAGTAGTGAACAGTTCAATGATAAAAAGCTAGGCACATACATTTTAAGATTGAAAGGAAGCAACATTTTATAGTGTCATGTGAATCCTGGAGGACCTAGTCATTGCATAGAAAGAGGAGAAGGGAGAGGAGGAGGTGGAGGGTGATAGATAAATGATCTTCTTTAGCAGTAAGGTTGGAAGGACAGCTATCTAATTCCTTTTTTATAGTGGAGTGCTCATACAATGAGTATGGCTGGAGTTCATGAAGGCACTAGTTAGTTTCTAAAATCACTTATGAAAATTTGTATTTATTCTTAACTCTTCTTAAGTATTGTATCTGGTTTTAGTTTTACTTGCCAGTTCATAGTCATTTATGCAGTGAAGTAAAACTACTTGGCATAGCTCATCTATCCAGAGTCTTTGTAACTCTCACCACATGTCTAGGTGGGAACGTGAAATACTGTGTAGAAGACTCAAATTTGGGGATTGGTTGGTTTTGCTATTCTTCTGGATATCTGAATGAGGCATCTCAGAAATAGGAAGAGGAGTCCTGCAACCATCAAGAAGTAGCAGGCACTGCTGAAGAACCTGTGAAATCTCTGCCCACAACGGTACAGGCAGAGACAGAGCAGTGGTCAGAAGCCTCTACCAGGAGACGGGGTGGGCAGAAATGAAGGGACCACATGGCTGAAGAAGCAAGGAGCAGAAGGAGACAAGGCTACCAGCCTGGCTGAGAAGCCATCAAAAGAACTGTATCTTTTAACATTCAGGGAACCTGATAGCTTCCCTAAGAACGCCCATAATCATGAGTACAGCACATGGTTTCTGTATAGCCATTGCAATGAATTCTTGAATCCAGCAGAGAAATCGAGTGCTGTGGTTGGTGTCTGAATAGAGTCAATAAGGATAAAGGGTAGTGACATGTTTGCCTTGAAGCAATCAACTTTGGGTTAAAATGGAATTAGTTTCTTCTCCCTATTGAAGCCAGAAGAACCCAGAACTGGCCACCACACCAGTTCCTTGGTTTTAAAATAGCTTCCTCCATTGTGTTGAAAGAGAATGAAATTTTGTTTTGTTTCAGCTGTTTGTTTGTTTTTTTCATAAGAGCACGTTAAATGAATTAGTTGGTTTGCATTTGGGGGGCAAAACTTGAAATATGTTTTTCATTTTGTGCTTGCTGGATATGTCTAGTTAGATACATGAGTTAGATACATGCGCAATGTGATTCTACCATGCTTTGTTGCTATAAGAATAGGCAAGATAGAAATCAAATCTACCATGCCTATCACACTGTCTTTTGTTACTAATTGGGTACCCCAATCATTTTCAGAGATAGGACATATTAAAGCCAGAAGGGATTATGAATATATGGTAGGTGTAATAAATAATTGCTGAGGGGAACAATTAGCTCGGTGGCTTTTGAGCATTTTTTACTGCAACCTATAGAAATAAATACATTTTACAAGATGATCCACGTCACACATACAGTACATAACTGAAATGAAAGTTACAAAAAACAGCAGCATCTCCCTTTACTGCTTGTAATTAACTCTGATATTTTCTATTTTATTTCATGCTATGAACATTGCTGGCTAGTAAGTAAATTTCATGACCTTTCAAAGAGTTATGACATGTAATTGTTAAGTGTTCATCTAGTCCACACTTTCAGTCCCTTGTAAGGCACAAATGCTAAGAATTCAACTATTACAGGAAAGGGTGACAACCCAGAGGTGCTTCTAAAAAGCTTTGATTTTGAAAACCCTACATCGCCTACAGAGAAGCATTAGGAAGTCAGCATTAAGTTGATGGCAACAGGTTTGGGTTTGGTTTTTAGTCACCCCTCATGTTTTACAGATGAACCAACTGAACCTCAGAAGAGACAAGACAGAGTAATTATTTTGAAAAGTGCTAAGTGCTCTGGTGACTGGGAAAACGTATTCGAAGCGAGTTTAAAATGTCCCTGGGTCGTTGACATAGCCTTCTACATTTTATCTTTGCTTCTTCTTCTCTTCCACCCAAAGCTTGTCGTTTGTCAGGTATGTCACGCTGTCTAATGAGATCAGGTGAATCTTAACAAAACTTCCTCTGAATAAGCCATGCTGAGCACTAACCAGTATCTGTTTCTTGCTTGCAAGTCAATCACTGGACTTTCTGATTTTTTTTCTGAGTGTCACATCTACGTAGCTTTCTTTCTTTTCATTTGGTCATTTATTTATTAGTTCCATATTACTTTTGAATATTGTGATAGAACAGCCATTATAGAAAGCAGTCTCTGAATCTGTGGCTTGACACATTTATTTCTTTACCTCAACTGGTCTGAAAAAAAGCTTTGGTGTCCGAAATATAAGTTTACGTTGGTATTTTCTGATGAATCTCAAAACAGAATGGCAAAACACGAGTTAAAAGACAACAACAACAAAAAGGACTTCAGCTTAGTTTTTAGGTGAGACTATTTTATTTCTTTACATGTGTCTACCCAGATTTGTGTCTAGATGGTTAGATTAACCGTGCATCGCTGTTTTTAGAAATTATCCCAATTGTACTGCTCTGTGTTTAGCTTCTGAGGTAAAATAACTCAGAGATGGGTTTCTTTTTGGATACTGTTCTCGTTATCATGATTATTATCAGCAGCTATACTCTTATTTCAATTCAAATATTGATGTATTCTTTGCTCTCTCTCTGCTTAGAAGAGTCCAGAAAAAAATCTGTGGTGTGATACAGAAAAGGTAGGGAAATGTTCATCACTTCAAGGTTGGTATAGACACTGGTGGGAGCCCTGTGGTGTATTAAGCTATACATTGAACTGCTAACAGTAGGTCAGCGGTTCGAACCCATCAAGCACTCTGAGGGGGAAAGACGAGGCTGTCTACTCCCATCAAGATTTAAAGTTTTAGAAATCGAAAGGGGCAGTCCTGCTCTGTCCTATACGATCGCTCCAAGTCAGAAGTGACTCTGTGACAATGAGTTTGGTTCGGGCTTTCAAATGGATATGGGTGTGCTACCTACCTGACAGTTTGCTACACTGTGGTGCTGTGCACTATCCTGCCAAATATTTCACATACCAGCAGGGTCACCAAAGGTGGACAGGTTTCAGGAGATTCCAGAGGAAGACAGACAAGCAACCGGAGCGTGAAGATAGTCTTCCAAAAGTTACCAAATGAAAGGCTTTTGGATCCTAATAGAACATTATCTGACTGGGTTGCCTACGAGGGTTCAAGTGCTAGAGAAACATCCTGTTAGGTGAAGCAGCGTACCCTCAAGGGTGTGGGAGAGCCTCCGCTGGGTGACTTGACAGAATGCGACAAGGATAGACTCAGACATGCTGGGGCTCCTGAGTGTGATACAGGCCTGGGCAGCATGGCGTGAGCTCACCATGAGGCAGCATGAAGCAAATGATAGCTAATGACAACAAAAACAATAAAGATACTTGCGTCCCAATCTTGAAGGGATGGGCGCTTACTAAGGCCGCCATCCATGACTCAGCATCCTCTCAAAGGTTGACGCACGCTTCTGGGCAGACGTTTGAGGGCAAGCATTGTTTCAGCATCGATGTGTCACATGAAATAACAGGATGTTTTCCATATAGTGTTTACTTAGTGGGCACAAGGTGATTGCAATTTCACTTGAACGTGGGAGGATGCTTAGTGCCAAAGAAGTTAAGCACTTACTTACTAACCATAGTGTCTGTGGTCTAAGCCCACCAACCTCTCCATGGGACAAGATGTACCACCCTGCTTCTGATAGCCATGGAAATCCTGTGGTGATTCCACTCTGCCCCTAAGGTTGCTGTGAGTTGCATTCAACTTACAACTAATGCGTTCATTTTGCTTATTTGTTTAGGATGCCTTTTTTTCCTTCAAGATAATCCCAGAACCCTGGCCAAGAGGAACTTGGTAACCACACTTCCCCTAACCCTTCATTCTGCAGCCGGGGAAAGTGAGTGGGGCCAGGGGTGAGGTAGGATTTCTCCTTCAAGATCCTGGGGCTGGGGGTCTTGTGGCAGAATGGAGAGTCCTGTTTCTACGACATGCTACCTCTTTCCCTTGAGTTCTTTCCAGACGGTCCCAAAGACTCAGAACAGGTACATGACGTCTTCCCTGGACAATTCTTTCCTTAGTTTTAACAACAAACTTTCCAGCCTCTTGATCTGTACGTAGCAAAATCCACATGTAGCAAAGTATGTTCTCAGATGCCAGAGGGTTGACGCTGACTTACAGAGATTCTGTGAGCGACAGAATGGAACAATGTCCAGTTCCGCCCCATCCTCACGACCGTTAGGTGGAAGCCATGCTGTTTGCAGCTGCGGTGTCAGTCTATCTAAATACGGGTCTTCCTTTTCACTGGTCTGCGACCGAGCATGATGTCTTTCTCCAGCGGTTGTCCCTCGGCATGACCTGTCCAAACCTAAGTCTCCCCATCCTAGTTTACACAGACCATTCTGACGGGAATTCCTCCGCGACACAGTTTGTTCTTCGTGGTAGAGCCAATAGTCGTCACCAAGACAGCTACCATTCAAATACATGAATTCTCCTTGGAGCGTCCTTTTCATTGTTCAACTTTTACATGCGTGCAAGGCGATTGAGACGTTCACAGCTTGGGTCAGCCATACCACAGTCATCAAAGTGATGTATTCGGCTTTTTAACACTTTATGGAGGTTTTTTGAAAGGATTTTCCCAATGAAACTTGTCACTTAATTTTTTTACTGCTGCTTCTTTAAGCATTGAAATTCTTGACAAATTTAATTTCTTCCCCAATTGATCATGAGTTGATTTGCTGGTCCTGCTCTATTGCAAGCTTTAGTAACTATTCTTCCCTTCTTCATCAAATTCTTTCCAAAGAAAAGAACACAAAAGCAATTGACTCATATTTGTGATGATCGCTTTCAAAGTTAAGGCAGACAGGTGACGTGCCCTAGTCTGTAATGCCTTTTCCACCTCCAGCTGTCCTGTACTTATCACTTTTTATACTAGTGACCAGTCATGCAGTAAAAATCATTATTTACCAAATAAATGACTGTAGTCATTACCACGGTTCTTACCAATTTGGGAAATATTGTATTAAAACATTTAAAAGTATAGATAGCCTTAAAACAAAAATTTCAACTTAATCAGAAATGCGATGTGTTAGAATTCTGTCATGGTTGCAAATTCTACTTACCCACACGTTCAAATATGTTTTTTTCATCATGTTTGAATGTTTTTGTTCCTTATACTCTGACTTTAGAATGCATTCATGTTAAAAAAGGAAACACATACTAACCATATATTTACTCGTGTCTAGTAGGTGCTTATAAGACGGGTGCTGTAAAACTAGACTTACCAGTATATTTAAGAAAGTAAAATAAAATTTCTATATCAGACACACAAATAGGGGAAATCAGACAAGAGAAAGATAATTTCAAACAAGAATAGGGAGAGAGATTCCAGGATGGGCAGACCAGCCTAGGTAAGAACTTTAGGTGGTACAGGTCTCCAAGGTATACAGAAAATTCTACTGACTCTTCGGTGGTCAAGAGGGAAGTGGCCTAGTGTTCGAACTAATGCTGATGATATTGGTGAGAATAAATAAAACTGTTCTGCTTTACCTACCTTACAAGCATCATCACAATTGGGGGACACATAGCATTCCTAAGAAGTAGGCTTCATCCTTATTGCTATTTTACAGGTGAGGGTTTACAAAGAATAAATATTTGCACAAATCATGGAACAAGCAAGAGATAGAAATTTTCTGACAGATTAAGCTCTGAAAATAATAGAAAAATGCCAATGGCTTGCATCTATTGTAACAAATAATTCTTTTGAAGCTTGTCCCCTTCTGGTTTTTCTCTTGCCACCTTCGTAGCAGTAATAGTAGGTTTTGGGGTTTTTTTTCTGAGAATGTTAAGTGTTTCATTGCTAACTTGGAAATCCCTGGGTGGCACAAATGTTTTGTGTTTGACCACTAACCCAACGCTTCCATCACCGAGTGGCATCGTGGAAGAAAGGCCTGGCGATCCGGTTTGTTAAGATTATAGTCGGTGGAAAACCCGTGGAGCAATAAATAAATAAAAAATAAACAAAACCAGTCAGACCCCAAATAGCTGGGGGCAAGCCCAGGTGTCAAGGGGGCAGCCCAGGTGTCAAGAAATTTACTGGGGAGAAAAATACGGTGCTCTTCCTTCTTGCCCACGTGCAGTTTTTAAAAAAATGTCTTCTCCCAAGAAGCAGGTCCAGAAAAATCTTCCTGCGCGCCAGGGTCAAAGTCGCAGCACCTCAATGCGCCAGGGGGAGGTTTTGAGAGCACTGGGGCTTCCCAGATGATTATCCGCTGGAGGAGGTGCGATCGAGGAACTGGTCCCGAGGACACAGTCCCCGATTGATCTTCCAAGTCTGAGGTCAAACATTTCAGACTCTGCCACACTAAGCGATTAACCAAACTAAGTTGTAGCTAGTAGACAGCTGGGTGCTTATTGCCTTGTGAGCCCCAGTGGCGTAGGCTTGTCTTTGATTATAGGGACTGACCTTGGTCTCCACAAGAGTTGGGAAATCGGGCGGGCTGGACAAACTGCAAATAGATTGCTCTGAGTTTCCTGTTTTCATTCAGATGTGTACAAATTACCTCAACATGCCCCCCACCCTTTCCCCTCAGAAAACACGAAGGTCTGAAAGAAACTCTTGTTATATTGTTACCACTTAGGTTTCACCGAGCCTGCATTATCTCCTCACAGCTTTAATGACTTCCTGCTGAGAGAGGTTCTGCAGCAGTCTTGGCAGCAGGGCTAAGAATAGCATTAAATGCAAGGTTATCTAGGCATTACACTCACTGTAACATGCAATTAACTCTCCTCTTCCATTTTCATTACACAATTATTCATTAATGTCAATTTAATTTTATGCATTGTTCTACATGACCGAAGGCTGATTACGGGCCTTTTCACTCCAATATCCCAAGTTAACTGGTGCCAGCCTCACTCAGGGCTGCCTAATTGCAATTTAGCCCAGACAATTCCTCCCATTTTTGCCCTCCAGTAATGGAACCACAGATCACGGCCAGGTAAAGATTTTAAGGTGGGAATAAAGCCTAAGCTACAAAACACTAAAGTTCAGAAAAGCCTTTTCCCTTTTTTTATTTAATAGAATAAAGACTCACTGGAAAAATTAAATGAAACAAGTTTTTTTTTCTTTCTCCTTTTACTTTAACTAGGACGCTTTTATAAGCTGCAGTTTAGTAGTTTTAACATAACTGCCGAAGTCATAACACACTGGGTCTAAGACCCCCCTGGGTCCCTTCAGGCCAGCAGCAGCAGTGGAACGCAGGGCGGTCCTGTCCAACCGGGAAGTAGTACTGTGAACATTGAAGCCGCAGGCGTGCTGGGCCGTGTTTCGCACAGAGTTCATGGGTTTTCTCGACAATCGTTGAGTAATGGCTTGCGGTTGTTGCTGTTGTTGGAAGGGAACGGGTGACAGCGGTGTGAAGGCTAGTCTTAGTTACTCTTCTTATGAATAACGTCCTGCAGGAGGTAGAAAGGAGAAGACCCTCGCTACCCTCAAAAGCTTCCAATTATGGTCTTTCTACGTCAGATCCAAAGTTCGTTAGCTAGCCACCTTAAAACACCAGTCGGCTGGTAGTCTGAAAGTAATTCAGACACTCATATATCCTTGTGTCCAAGTAATTCACATTATCGTTTAATCTGCACAAACAGCTCATCATTAGCTTTTCTAGTTTTACCAGCAGATAATTGTTGAAAATTAAGATTTAAAGAACTATTAAAGAAGCAGCTCAGTCTGCACCCCCTCCAGCACCCCTCTTTCGTGGAGGTGGGAATGTAGTTAAAGCCATGGGAAGGTGGGGTGCTCCCAGAAAGACACCTATTACAAGTGAGGAAACAGGTCTGGCATCTCCCCCAAGGGGTTATTTGGTTCATTTCCAAGAAGGGTTTGGTGCTTAATTTCTTTGCAAACCCTTGATAGTCACCATCTATGGCTAGCCATGTGCTTTCAAGCAGTGCCTAATGCCCAGCGTGGGAGCCCTCAGGGTGCGTGGTTACACATTGAACCGAGGTTGGCAGTTCGAGACCCCCACCAGCTCCACAGTTACAGTCTGGGGACGCCACTGGGGGTCGCTCTCGGTCAGCACTGACTGGATGGCAGCGAGCCTGGTATTTGTTTCAATGCTCAGGGTAGCAGAGGTTACCCTTTGGGCTTTGATTCACAAGGTCTGCAGCCCGAAGCCACCAGTCGCTCTCGCGGCAGGAAGCAGACGCCGTTTTCTACTCCCATAAAGTGTCACAGTCGCTGAAAGCACAGGGCGTTTCTACCCTGTCCGCCAGGGTCCCTGTGAGTCGGCATTGACTCGATGGCAGTGACTTTGAGGTTGTTTTGAAAGCCCAGGCCTGGGGCGATGAAGCGCCTCCGCTACATGGACACTAAAGCGAATAAGGTACACACAGACGGTAGAGCAGCTCCCGTCCTGCCCCAGCGAGTGCAGCTGTGTCAGTATTTCCCCGCGAGAACCCCGTTTTCAGGGGCTTTGTAACTCGGCCATAAAAGTGAGTTCCAAGTGAAAACTTGGCGTGCAAACTTTCAGCCTGCGAGTGAACTGCTTCCCACCCTCCCGCCCACCAATTGTCCAAAGGGCGGAAAAGAACAAAACCAAACCACAGAACCTAGGTCTTTGGCTATTTTTACCTCTTTTCTTTCTTTTTTTTTTTCCCCCTTTAAAGCGCACAAATAGAAAACAAATGTCCTGGTTGTGCATTTTTGTTGGAACGCTTACAGAAACATTTATAGGCCATTATGAGGCACGAGTGTGCTCGGAGTGCGCCAGGTTTTCCAGACGGATGATCTTCGAAGACTCCCAGCGTCGGTGCCTGCGAGGTGGCTTTCCAAAAGGACTCTGTCATGTCTCTTTCTTTTCAGTCACACGGCACAGATCTGCCTTAGAAGCCGGCGCGATGGTTCTGATGTACACAATAGTGAGTCGTTGTGGCTTATTAGCTCAATAATCCATGTTCTGAAGTGTCCGTCAATATAAATTTAGCCAGTAGACCGCAGAGACTGGGAAAAAGCTGCCCCAGCGTGCTGAGCAGCGGCAGTGTGCTCTAACAATCGCTAAATATGTAGGGAAACAATCGAGCGGGACGTGTGAATTTTCAACCTCCTTGGAAAGCAATAGGCCAAGTTCCCACTCTATGTAACTCTGGGGGGGAATTAAATAACTTTAAATAGCAGTGTTCCAAACATCATTACCATGATTCAGGCCGAGTTGTGCAAGTTTGGTGATGCAAACCACCCTTGGTAATAGAATCACACTTGTGGCTCACAGTGACTCACCCTATTGTTAAAAAATACCCATCAGGTCTGCAAGCAGCTGGTGATGTTCCACACCATATGGCCTATGACAACTCGGTACAAGTTATGGACAGTGGCAGGGAATAACCTTCTGAGCCGGTCATCTGGCCCCACATAAATGAAGGAGTTTTCCCTTGCTGTAATTGGTAATCATGGTGGTAGCAGTAGTAGGACATAGATTGCTTGTGTGAGGTTACAAGGAGACCATTGCTACTTAGCTTACTCCACCCCCCCCCCTTTGATTTTACACTCAGATTTTATGTTCCTAATAGCTAACTGCTGTCTAAAGCCTTGCTGATTCATGCTCTGTTTGCTCGCCTTCTGTGAGGTTTATGGTCAAGGGACCTCATTTGCTGGCTTCATTATAAACTGAATTTCGGACAAAATATGAACTAATGGGGTTGAATTCAGACCCTCAACTTTGCCTCAAAAGTCAGTCTAGGGCTTATAACAAAGAGGCATTCAGCGTTGTCGTTGGGGCGTTTCGCTACTCTACGTTGGCATATGATTACCAAAAAAACAACACCCCAAACCCGAACTCACTGCTATGCCGTGGATGCTGACACATCGTGACGATAGGGCAAAGCAGAATTGCCCCCTGGGTCTCCCCGGCTGTCCATTTTTGAGGAAGCAGACCGCCACATCTCTCCCACGGAGAGACTGGTGGGTTCCATCCTCCTGCCTTTCCGTTACCAACTGAGACTTAACCACTGCACCACCAGTTCTCCTTTCACATATGATTAGAAGTTAATGCTAATATATATATCTAGCTGTGTGCCAAAATGAACTGGCCAGTGGTTTCTGCATTATAACGTCACCAAAGTTGTCTTTTGAGGCATGTGCATGTAATTACTAACTTAATATGTGCAATAGTGTAATACCTTTAACTGGTGAACACTTTCTTATACTTACCTTTAGGACTGTGCTGACTGTGTTGTGGTTTAGTTATTTGTTCCTGATCTCCCGTCTCCATACTTTTTTTAAAAAACAATTTTTCAAGTTGCAAATTAGGAGGGGGCTTTCAGATCATCAAGTTTGTGGTTAGCAGTAAACTGATTTGTGTTTTGGCAGATCTCTGAGTCTTCCATGCATGAAGCCCTTCCTGGATGACCATAGGGACTACTGACTGAGTGTTCCCTACTTGCCTGAGCCCTATCTAGTCATGTAACCCGTCAGAAATCCATAGAGGCCTCCTGATAACCTGGTGAGGCAGGAACTGTCTTAAATAAGCAAATCAAAGGCAAAGAGTGAGCTCATTTACTTTGGACAAGTTATCAGGAAGGACCGATGGCTAGGAAATGACATCATGTTCAGTGCAGCAGTGGGTTAAGCAAAAATGAAGGAAACTCTCCAGGAGATGGAGTGACAAGAGCAGGCACAGGTAGTAACGAGCTCAAATGTGCTCACAATCAGGGGAATGGCACAGGATTGGGTGGTATTTTATTCTGTTATATACAAAGTCACTCGATGACAACTAACAATCAAGACAACGATCCTTATGCCCCTATTTTAGAGATAGGAAAATGGAAGTACACAGAGATATTAGAGCACTGGTCAAGGTCAATGCCAAAAGGGATATGGCTTAGACTTCTATCAAGGCATCAGTCAACAAATTCTGCCCACCCAACCCCACCCTTCTGCATTCATACATGTGTATTGAGTGACCTATTACAGAGTTCCTCTTGTTAAGAAAATTATCACTCGATTGCACTCATGCAATCTACAATGTACTCCTGACATATCCAGTAATAAAAGCTACCTATGATTAAGAAGAAGAGTCCTGGTGGCTAAGCATTG
>NW_022104341.1:32406854-32409133 GCF_000313985.2 Echinops telfairi | reverse complement strand
ATCAAAGTATATTAAAGTATATTAGCACGCTAGCCAGTGAAAGCTCTTGGAAGAGGTATGTTCACTGTTTTGAGATTTGAGGGATCTAAAGGTGTTAGATGTCTTGGTAGCACAGTGGCTTACACATTGGGCTGCTAGCTGCAAGGCCAACAGTTTGAAACCACCAACTCCTCCACAGGAGCAAGATGAATTTTTTTTTTTTTACTTCCATCAAGATTTATAGTCTCAGAAACCCACAGGGGCAGTTTGACTGTCCTATAGGATAACTGAGAGTCAGAAACACTTCATTGGAAGTGAATGTTTTGGCGGGAGAAGCTATGTCTGTGGTGGAGAAGGAAAGGAAGGTGAGTAGAGTTCATCCTGGCTGAGATAGTAAATCTAGGCCGGGAAATGGTAGGAGAGGTTGCCCAATAACTGGGGTCTTGAAAGACAGGCTTCGACGAACAGCAACTAAGCAAGATAGGATGATTCAGTCAAACATACGACTGAGAAGATCATATCCTTGAAGTTTGTCCAACAGTCTAGAGAGTGGAATGGGTTCAGAAGCGCCGCGTTGTTTCAATGTGGGAGAAAGATAGAATGCAACACCCCTTCACAATTCATGTCCTTTCTTGGTAATCCTGTGGTATAGAAGCTGCTGCCATCTGCGGTCAGTCAGGACAAAACAGGAGTGAGGCCGGAGGATGTGAGTGGCTATTCTTTGTTCAGCAGAGATTGGTGCCTAAGTTTTCCTGGCTGGCAGTTCTGGACACTGGCTACTACATAAACACACATATTTCTTGGATGAAGAACTTAAATTTAGTGAATCTAGCTAAACTCAGTGATTCTAACTGAATTCACCCTCTCCCAAATATTTGGCTACTCTTTCAACGTCTCTCATACAATCTGGTTCTAAAGGTGTATGTATTTTTAAAAAATCCCACGTTCATACCTAGCTAAAAATAAGGAGGTTTTTCCTCTTGTTCTTTCCCAATGAAGTCAGCACCTAACTCATGGTGACCCCACTAATAATAGAACATATGTTCACTGGTCCTGCACTTTCCCGTGGTCCCCTGCAATTCCACTGTTGGTATCCATGGCTTGTTCATGGGTTGATTTTTGGAAGCAGAGTGACAAGTCTTTCTTTCTAGTCTGTGTTAGTCTGGAAGTTCTGTTGAAACCTGTTCAGCATCATGGCAACCCTGATAGATGGGTGATAGCTGCACTTGAAGCGAATTAATTGGAAATCAAACATAGGTCTTTTATATGGAGGGAGAAGTCGGCCCTAAACTATCACTGCCCTCATCGCACACTCTCAGCAACTCATCAGGATTCATCTGGATGGGCACCATATTCTTGGACAAAAGATATCTACATCTGGAATTCCGTTGAGGCCCAATGCATCATAGACTCTGCAAAGGAGTGCTTCGCCCCCAGCTACGCGTCATCTAGGAGTAGGATTTGAACCAGCACATCTTACTATTTTGGACAGATTGAAGATGATTGACAATTTAGTTGGAAATTTCTGTCTAAAATCGTGTCAATTTTTAGAGGGTTATTCTTTTTTTTATTCATAACACCAAACCTGTTTACACAAATTAGAAAGATTTGATTTTTGTGGGTGTGTCTGGCAATGATAGATGGCCCCCAAAGGCCATCCCCTCTCATTTGACAAATGACGAAACCTCAAACCCAGAGAGGGCAAGCAATTTGCCAATGCTGAAAACAGGCATTAAACCCAGATCTCCTGACTTGCACTCACATGCTTCCCCTCGCTCAATGTGCTCCTGCCTAATTTATCTTTGAGGCCGTTCAGATTATTAAGGCTAATTAGAGGGAGTTCTCAGTGGTATGGATAATTAGCAGAGAGGTACCCGCTTCGAGTCAGAAATCCTAGGCTTCAGTCCAGACTCTAACGACCTGGAAGACTTAGAGTACATCATTTAGCTGTCTGATCCTCAATTTCCTCATCTGTAAAATGTGTCTAATAATAGTACCCTGGGCCCTGGGCTATTAAGAGCATCGCAGAAGATATTACCTGGGAAGGTTGGTAGTCGACCAGCAAGCCCTCTGCAAATTCAGTCGTGGAAAAGGATGAAAAATGATTTTAAAATATGATAATGTTTGTATTGACATAGTTTCTATCTGTGTATACTTTCTCTCCTCCCACAACCCCCTAAATTTTAAAACAAACAAGAAATTGGTTTTAGAACAGACTGTGTTCCTGCCAATTTTTTCTTCTAAATTGAGTGCTATTGGAAGGTTACAAGGCACGAGAAACTGCACGTTTTAAATCATTG
>NW_022104341.1:32398857-32406280 GCF_000313985.2 Echinops telfairi | reverse complement strand
AATTTAACAATTTGCTGAAATTATACAGGAAAATGCACGAAGTCGCTGATCCCAGAATCGATATGCCTTTTTTTCATTAAATGCCAAGCCTCACCTTGATGGAGAGTGGACTCATCCATCAATGTTCAGTCTTTCTGCTTTCTCTGAGTACCACAGCAATAGCAGGTGGCTTACCTAGCACTTTGTGTTAGATTGTGGCCTTTTTCCTCAATTCACCAGGGCTGTCTCCCATCCCCTATTCTACCAGGGAAAGGCTGGGGGATGATGTCACACCTATTTCTCCACTCTCTGTACAATGAAGGCTTGGATTAAATAAGTAGTGTTCAAAATGTTTTTGCTTTATATATAAGCCACTTTAAAAAGATGAAATATTAGTTCTATGTCCCAGATATTTGGGTCCTCCTGATCTATGTCTGTAATGCATTTCAACCTTGGGGTCAAGCTTCTGCTGGGTATAAACCATGCTTTTCCTGTTCCAAGAAGTCCTAGTGGCATCATGGTTACGCACTGGAACAGTAATCCTAAAGGTCGGTAGTTTGAAAACACCAGTTTGCCCTCCTGGTATCGCCACACTCATTATTGGTCCTGAGGGGTGTATCTGTCCTGGATTCCCTGTGTTTCCACCTCTTATCTGTACCAGTGTACATGCTCTGGTCTAGCCAGATTTGTAAGGTAGAATTGGATCGATATAGTAGGGTGGGGTGGGAGAGGAGGCATTAAAGAACCAGAGGAAAGTTGTATGCTTCATTGGTGGTGGTACACTGCACCCTGACTGACTCGTCTCTTCCTGTGGCCCTTCTGTAAGGGGATGTCCAACTGTCCTCAGATGGGTCTCCACTCCGCACTCCCCCTCATTCACTTTGTTATGAATTTTTGTTTTGGATCTTTGATGCCTGAGACCTGATCCCATTGACACCTCATGATCACACAGACTGGTGTGCTTCTTCCATGTGGACTTTATTCCTTCTCAGCTAGATGGCTGCTTGTTTATCTTCAAGCCTTTAAGGCCCCAGACGCTATATCTTTTGATAGCTGGACACCATCAGCTTTCTTTATCACATTTGCTTATGTACCCATTTTGTCTTCAGTGATCGTGTTGGGAAGGTGAGCATCATGGAATGCCAGATTATTACAACAAAGTGTTCTAATGAGAGTGGCGATACCAGGAGTGTAAGGGGTGGGTGACGGGAGAAAGGGGGGACTGATTGCAATGATCTACGTATAACCCCTTCCCAAGGGGACTGACAACAGAAAAGTAGGTGAAGGGAGACCTCAGTCAGTGTAACACAGGGAAAAAAAATAATTTTAAAATTTTCAAGGGTTCATGAGGAAGTGAGGATGGAGGATGGAGGGGAAAAATAAAAAGCTGATACCAAGGGCTCAAGCAGAAAGAAAATGTTTTGAAAATGATCATGGCAAAAAAAATGTACAAATGTGCTTGACACAATGGATGTAGTATAGATTGTGATAAGAGCTATATGAGCCTCTAATAAAATGATTAAACAAATAAAAATAAAATAAAACACCAGTTTGCAAGCAAAATACTTGAAATTTCTGTTAAATGTTTACATCGTTAAAAGTTTTTTGCCTTACTTCACAGCTTGGGTTCCAGCTGCTGGTCATGTTGCTCCTTCTACTGATTCCCCACACCCCCACCCCTGTCCCCAACACAACACACACACACACACACACACACCCCATGTGCGGAGGAGAGGCTAGTTGTCTGAGGCCTTCCAAATTCCAGACTTCACGAATTTACTCTCCTCTCTAGGCAGTAATCCTGTCACTTTCCTAAACACAATACCTACCTTGAGAAATTTGGGTGCCAGTGTATACACACACACACACACACACACACACACACACACACACACACTTAACCATACATATTTAGCACATCACTATTTAAAGTTGACAGAGTGATGCTTTCTGATTGGATAGGAAGGCTCAGCATCTCACTCTTTGAGGCACTGTATGACTAAGTGTTCTGATGGTACAACAACGAAGCCCTCCACTGCTGAATGAAAAGTGGTGGTTCTGAACGACCTGGTGATTTGCATCCATAAAAATTATAGCCTAATAAACTTTATGGGGACATTCCACTCTTCTGTCACAGGCGGCTGCTATGAGTTCAAATCAACACTATGATAGTGTGTTAGGGTTCTCTAGAGAAACAAAACCAGGACACTTGTGATTTTATATATAGAGATATATAGATATATACAGCATGAAGGAATATAATAGCTAATTAGTCCACACAGCAGTACAGAGGGCTCAGTTCAACTCACTTCTGTGGAACAGTTAGTATACTGGAAGTCCTTCAACTCACGAGGGCTGCTGGGCCCGAGGTCAAGGAAGCAGACAGATGAGTCTTCCATAAGACAATGCAGGCAGTCCGGCCACAGGCAGCAAACAGCAGGGTGGGTCACCGACAGTCAGCAAGATGACAGGGTAAGATAGTCCCAAGCTCAAGCGATGTATGCACCAGCAGCATGGCAAAGCAGGTCTTGAAGGAACCTCAAGCTCTAGAGACATGATCTATGGGTTGGCAGTCCTATAGGTAGTGTAGCTCACAAGTTGAGGTAGAGAACTAGCAGCTGCATGCTGGTCTGATCCCCAGAGAGCAAGAGAGAGAGAGGCAGGCTTGCAGAGCCATTTATCTCTTTGCCTTCCAATCAAACTGCAACTTTATCAATCCCACATGTTCCTATTGGCCAGGTTGGCACAGTAAACCTACATATCACAGTCCATCCCTTGCCAACTTGGCACCTGTCCACAACTTTGTACTTTCTTGACCCATACAGAGAAGTCTATTCACATACCTCTTCCCCATACCTCCTTGTCACCAATTTTCCTATCATGTTCCTTCAAATTCCCTGCTATCCAGCCAAGCCATTAGCCACAGTCCATGAATCAGTATACAATCCACATTTGGCCATTTCTCCTTCCAGGGAAATGGAATGGCCAGGTGCACTGTTCAAAGTTCTGTCCATTGAGAAGATTGCCCTTCACCACTGTCCTTTAGGAAGATCCTGGGAAGGGGCAGTAGTGCTGCTGCTGTCCACTTATGAGTGGCACCTGCATATTGTGCAGAGTCATCAGTAAATCAAGCATGATTTTTCTGTGTTTCAGCGAAAGTATCATAAGGAACTCCCCAGGAGGCCATAGGTGCAGACTGGAAGAAGGAAGGTAATGTGACAGAAGTGGAAACTAGGTATTTGGGCCGCTTCTTCATGCAGCTTGTCCCTTCAGGTCCTGCTTTGGCCCGATCTCGTACATACCACTTCCATTTAACAATGGAGTGTTGCTGTGCAAGTCCAGCTTTAGGACCCTGTGGGTCAGACAATACCCAGTTCATGATGGGTAGTTTAGGCCTCATGGTAACTTGGTAGCCCATGGTGAGGCGTTCAGTCTCCACCAAGACCCAGTAACAGGCCAACAGCTGTTTATCACAGGGGGAGTAGTTGTCTGCAGCAGATGGCAAGACTTTACCCCCAAATCCCAATGGTCTGTGCTGTGATTCACCAATAGGCGTCTGCCAAAGACTCTACACTGTATCTTTACAACTGACACCTCTAGCACCATCGGATCAGCTGGATCATATGGTCCCAGCAGCAAAGCAGCTTGCATGGCAGCCTGAACCTGGGGCCCCACTCAAAATCGGAGGCCTTTCCTGTCACTTGATAAATAGGTCAAAGTAGAAAACCCAAATGAGGAATATGTTGCCTCCAAAATCCAAAGAATCCCACTAGGTATTGTGCCTCCTGTTTAGCTGCTGAGGGGGGTGGGGATGGGAAGGAGATGCAACAGCTTATCCTTCACTTTAGTAGGAATATCTCTACATGCCCCACACCACTGGACCCCTAGGAATTTTACTGAGATGGAGGGTGCCTAAATTTTTGTTGGATTGATTTCTCAACCTCTTGCACCCAGATGTTGTACCAATGAATCTAGAGTCTTTGATACATCCTCCTTAGTAGGTCCAATCAGCATAATATCATCAATATAATGGACTTGTGTGACATTTTGTAGAAGAGACAGGTGATCAAGTTCCCTTCAGACTAAATTATGGCACAGGGCGGAAGAGTTGATGTACCCCTGGGGGAGAGTTGTGAAAGTGTATTGTTACCTCTGCCTGCTGAAGGCAAATTGCTTCCGTTGGTCCTTCGAGACTGCTATTGAGAAGAAGGCATTAGCCAGATCAATAGCTACATACCAAGTACCAAGAGAAGTATTAATTTGCTCAAGCAATGAAATCACCTCTGGAATGGCAGCTGAAATTGGAGTCAACACCTGGTTAAGTGTATGATAATCCACTGTCATTCTCCAGGATCCATCTGTTTGTTTGTTGGCTTTTTTACAGGCCAAATTGGTGAGTTAAATGGGGATGTGGTAGGAATCACCACCCCCACATCCTTCAAGTCTTTGAAAGTGGCAATAATCTCTGCAATCCCTCCAGAAATCCGGTATTGCTTTTGTTTTACTATTTTCCTAGGCAATGACAGTTCTAATGGTGTCCACTTGGCCTTTCCTACCATGATAGTCATTATTCCACATTTCAGGGATCCAATATGGGGGTTCTGCCAGGTACTAAGTAGGTCTATTCCAATGATACTTTCTGGAACTGGGGAAATAACCACACGACGGGTTCAGGGGCCCATTGGACCCACAATGAGGCATATCTGAGCTAAAACTCCATCGATAACTTGACCTCCATATGACTAGTAGGCCTAGGAAACACTTTGGGTCTCCTTGAATTAGTGTCAATTCAGAGCCAATGTGCAGTAATCCCTGAAAATTTGATTATTTTCTTTCCCCCAATGAATAGTCACTCTTGTGAAAGGCTGCAGGTCCCTTTGGGGAAGGCCAGAAGAAAGACTGACAGTATAGACCTTAAGTGATGTAGCAGGGTCCTTCTTCAAAGGGACCTGGCCTTCCCCTCAGTAATTTCATATACACGCATATGTGTATAAGAAAGAGCTTTATATATAAGAGCATTTGAATATTGAGAAAACATCCCAGCCCAGTCCAATCAAGTCCATAAGCCTGATATTAGCCCATATGTCCAATACCAGTCTATTAAGACCTCTTCAGACTCACAAAACACATGCAATGATGCCGAATACAAGAAGATCACAGACCAGTGGGTGGGAAGTCTTGTGGATCCAGTAGTAGTGTAAGCATCTCATCACTGGCAAGCGTCACCAGGTGGCTTCACCAGCTCAGGACACTAATGTAGTTCCATGAGTCTTGTCAGTAGAGCCTCTACCAGGGAGGGAACAGAGAGGAAGAAGTATCTCTTGCCTCCAAGGAGGAAAACAAGAGTTCCCAGAATTCTCAGGAGAAGGCCATGCACACACAGAGGCCTCATTGGTTATATCTTGATTGACAGGCCACACTCCACCCCTTCACTCATGATCCTCTCAAATTGACACCAGATTATGTAACTACCTCAGGCACCCAACAACAGGACTTAGAATAACACAGCTTGAAAGTCACTGGGCTAGATCATGTTTAAGGTTGACTCCTCTACAAATGATTCCCTTCTTTTCCCAAGAACTGGGGCCACTTTTTCTTTTGAAACCCCAAACAAAAACCCAAGCTCACTGTCAATGAGTAGAAAGCCCCTCTTTTTCCCTTGGAGGGCCTGGTGGTTTCAAACTGCTGATCTTGTGTATCTCAGCTCAGCACATGATCACTGCACCACAGGGACTCCATCCTTTGAAAACCACTATGTCCTAAATTGACATGCAATCACTTATAAAACCTGTTTGTAAATCTCTGCACCAATATCTCTTCCATCCATTTAACAGCTAAAGGCAAGGAAGGGAATGCTATTATTTAACCCTGTTCACTAGCTACTTGCTATGCAGTTGTATACTGGTTATTTGTGGATGATACTAGATACCTCAGAAGTCCTGGTAGCGGGTTGGCTAAGCACGCAGCTTGGTCATTGTTCCACTCTTCAAAACCACAGGAGCTCAGCAGAAAAAGATATGGCAGTCTGTTTCTATAAAGATCACAGCTGAAAACCCTGTGGGGCAGTCCATATAGGGCTGGTAGGCATCAGAATCAACTCAATGGCAATGTTTCTTTGTTTGACTTTGCTTTGTTTTTATTACATGAATTTGTGACTATCCATAATGGATTAGCTAATATACAAAGAGAGCTAAAAATGATTCCATCAACAAGAACAAAATTTCATTGATTATATTACCCCAAACCTCAATGCCATCGGTTGGATTCCAATTCATGGGATCCTGTACAGGTTCCCAAGGCAGTGATTCTTCACAGGAGCAGACAGCCTCCCCTTCTGTAGCAGAGCAGCTAGTGGATTTGAACCACCAGCTTTTCAATGATCAGTCCATCGCTTACATGACAGCTCCTCAAACCCACTCTATTCCAGGGAAAGAAACCTGGAAAAATACCCGTTTCTGTCTTGGTTCTACATTTGTGCTATTTATAGCCCGTAGTGTGAGTTTTTCAGGGGGCTGAGATGGCGTTCTGCTTGAAAGCTTCATTTGTAAACTTTTTGTTATCAGCCCAGTTGGCCGTTGTATTTCGATCGTTTTGTGAAAGACCATGTTTGGATTAGTGTTGGGCATAAGTAAATGGCAGTTCTTCATCCATTCTGAAACACTCAAATGGCTCACCGAGGTATCACTGCAGCTGTTGCAGAACGGGTAATGGCATTAGGAACTGAGCTGCAGAGCAATATGGTGCCAGACATTCCTGGCAGCGTCCATTGTGCTGGTGATCCTCCTAGGGAGGAAACCATCATTAGCAGCAGTGCAAGGGGCCAAGCCTGTCAGTAGGTGACTTGCTGGAGAAGATCCTGGATTTCAGCACAAGAAAAGAAGCAAAGGGAAAGGAGTTTTTATTCTTGAGTTAAAGTCATTAGCGATGTTTTCCCTTGAAATTCCTTATTAAGAACTGGAAGTGAAATGTGCAGAGCTCCAAAGATCTTACATGTTCCCTGTGTGTAAGATGCAGCCCTGCCTCTTTCTTTCCTCCATCCTTTCCCCAACTGGTCAGCTGATGGCAACCTCTGAGCACTTTACCTTGTTCTGCCTCGCTGACTTTTGGGCGCAGTCATGTCCAAACATTCTCATCTTGTGTGGGAATTTCTGGGGACCAGGGGCTAAATTTATGTTGATTAATGTTCTAATTAATTTTTTTAGTAAAGCCAATAGGTAAGGTCAAACACAGATTCATAGATTATACCTCAGGGTAAGTTAGTAGGCGCTCTTCTACAATCAATAGGAAACCCTCCTATATTCTAAAACATGGGAACATACTTTTTCTTTCTTTTCCATACATACTGCAGAGAAAGATACACACAAGTAAATTAAGTGTCTTAAGCTGGGTTTTCTAGGGGGAAAAAAAGCACATGCACTTTATCTATATATCTCTATTTCTTTTT
>NW_022104341.1:32388086-32398662 GCF_000313985.2 Echinops telfairi | reverse complement strand
TTAATAGTTAAATCTGTATTTCTATATCTCTATATAGCGGGTTTTATTTATCTCCCTATGTAGTGGGTTCTATCTATCTATCTATCTATCTATCTATCTATCTATCTATCTATCTATCTATATCTCTATTGAGTGTGTTACTTCAGTAAATGGCTGACTTACACAGTTGTGGAGGTTGGAAAATCCCAAAGCTATGGGACAGTTGTCCGGCTGAGGTTTTCTCCTGTATATGCTGGCTTAGAGCCTAGACAGCCGCTTAGAGAACAGTTTCCCAAACCTGCAAGACATTGCCAACTAGCTGGCACAGTAGTTGCGTTGCTAGAAGGTCATTCCATCCTTCAATCAAACTTGATTAATAGATATTTCTATGATTTTGTAATAGAACTTTCGAACTTGCCCCATATGTTGGGTTCAGAGTGACCCCTTAAAGAAACACCCTTTTCAACTGATTGGCTGCTCACATGAGATCACAAAACGAGAGCGATTACATAACATTGGCCAAGTACTGAGACTCACCGCCGAGCCGAGTTAACAACATAATTTTAACCATCCCCAAGTTATTTTTGTTGGTAGACTCCATTGGTAGTCATAGCAATCTTAAGTACAATGGAATGAAACAATGGAAATTCATGCACCATCCTCACAATTCTTTACTGTTTGATCCCACTCTTTGCAATCACTGTTTCATTCGGTCTCATAAAGACTCTTCCTCTTTCTTATTGACCCTCCACTTAACTGAGGATGATGTCCTTCTTGAGGTACCGGCCCCTCCTGATGACTTGTCCGAAATCTGTGAGCTGCCTCATCGTCCTCACTGCTGAGCAGTTTTCTGGCTGCACCTCTTCCAAGAGAGATTTGTTTGTTCTTCTGGCAGCTAATAGCACATATACTGTTCTTTCCCAACACTAGAATTTAAATTATTTGCTACAATATTACTTATTCATTTCTAGTTTGCACAAGCATATGAAGTGATGGGAAAGACAATAGCATAGTCCTGAAAGTGACATTGTAATATTTTAAAGAGATCTTTGCAGCAGATTTGTCTGATGCGCTGAAGCACTTTGAAGGATACAATCCTGAAGCATACCTTTTCGGATTTTAAGCCACACACTGTCCCTTGTGCTGCTGGAAGCACTGCCACTTACGGATCGAGCACAATACAGTGTCCTAGAATTCCAATTCTTCCCCATGTTAACCATAATTTTGTTATGATCCACACAGATAAATGCTTCTGTGTAGTCAATAAAAAGCATATTAACATGTTTCTGATATTCTTGGCTTTCAGCCAAGATCCATCGGATATCAGCAATGATGCGTCTTTGTTCCACAACTCCTGAATTTCTGAAACTGTTTTTGAAATAGGTTCAGCAAAATTTTACTTATGTGAATACCATGTGAAGTACCAAGAATATTGCTTGGTACTTCCCCCAATATTATTAGATTGTCTTTCTTGGGGATGCCTTCAAATAGAGATTTTCTAGCTGGTTGGACAGGTAATTGTATTCCAAATTTGTGAATATCAACCAGTAATGGCTTCCAATGCTGCATCAGTTTGTTGAAACATTTTAATTGGTAGTCCATCAATTTGCCGGTGCTGTTAGTGCAACTTGAACTTCTTTCAATAACATTGGTTCTTGATCATATGATACTTCTTGAAATAACTGAATATCAATCAATTCTTTTTACACAGTGACTCTGTGTATTCCTTCAATCTCCTTTTGATACTTCCTGCCTCATTCAATGTTTCATTGAGAATCCTTCAGTGTTGCAACTTGAATCTTAATTCCCTCCCCCCAATTATTTCAGCTTGAGATATGTTGTGTATGCTCTTCCCTTTTTGTTTGCTAACTCCTTCTTTGCACATTTTCTATCACAATTTACTTTGTCTTCTTGAGCTGTCCTCTGAAATCTTCTGGTGAGTCCAGTACTTTATCATTTCTTTAATTCACTTTAGCTACTCTGTGTTCAATATCAAATTTCTGAGTCGCTTCTGAGATACACAATAGTCTTATGTTTTCCTGTTTTTAAAAAAGACCTTTTGTTCTTGATATCACCCCCAAACTCATTAGATCTTTTCTCATTTGTATTCAAGGCATTGCACCTGCTCTTGAGTTTGTCTCTACATTCACTCAAGGTTATCTTTGACTCTCATGGACTCGTTTTAATTTTCCTCAGCTACATCCTGAACTTGCATATGTGTATTGACGGTCTGTTCCACAGTTGGTGACTGTGCATGTTTTGTTAAGCTATTAATAATTTTTATTTGAACTGTATGTTCCAATATAAACCTTTTGGATATAATGAGCTAAATAAGTCATCCAACTTACTTGTTTCTTTTTACTTAAAACACGTTTAAAATGGTTTTATTTGCAAATATTTCACATATCATATAATTTAATCATTCAATTATATTAGGAAGAGTTTTCAATGATCACTACAATCAATTTCTGAACATTTTCTTCATCTACTCATTGTTGTTAGTGCCTCATGACCCCTCCTTTGCCATAGCTCTGGGTAGTTACTAATCTAGTCACCGTCTCCTTGTTTTGACTGAGGTGGAATTTTTCCAAAGTCTCTTTCCACTTATATAGTTGATTTGATTCCTGAACTTTCTTGGTGAGGTCCAGGTGCACTCACTGTTTGTGTTGCTGAAAACAAGGATTTGCAGTGAGGAAGTCATTTGTCTTGAAAGCCTCTGTCATATGATCTCAAGCCTCATTTCTGTTACCAGGACCATGTTTTCCAACTATGAAACCTTCCTCTGTACCACTTATCTATCAGTTTGTTGTACTGCGGTGGCTTGTGAGTTGTTGTGATACTAGGAGCTATGTCACTGGTATTTCAAAGGCCAACAGGGTCTCTCAGAGTAAATAGGTTTCAGCAGAAATTCCAGACTAAGATCGGACTGCAAAGAAGGCATAGACTGTCCACGCCAGAGGAGTTTACTGCTGAAAACATGCAGAGCATGGAAACACTGTCAGATACTGAGTAGAAACACAACTTTCTCAGAGATAGTGCCCAAAGATGAGACCCTCCGGTGAGACGGCCCTCCAAATAGAACTTTGAGCTATCTTCTCAAAGTCAAGTCGACCACAATGACAGGAAGAATGGGGTCAAGGCTGTGGGAATACAGCCTTTGGGACCTTCATGTGCTGATGGGGCATGATTCAAAATGAGAAGACACAGCTGAAAAATATACTTATAACCAAACTCAGAAGTCATCGAAAATGAAATGGAGTGCATAAACATCAGTATCTTGGGCGTTACTGAACTGAAATGGACTGCTCTTGACCCTGTGGAGCCAAACGGCTTACTTTGCTGCGAATGACACAATCAGGAGGGTTGGCATTACACTCATTATCAGAAAGAATATTTCAAAATCTACTTTGAAGTACAACGCTCTGTGATAAGAATAAATATATCTATCTGTATTAAAGGAAATCTAATCAATATAACTATGATTTAAATTTATCTAGCAACCACTAAAGCTGGTGAAAAAGAAATTTAAGAATTCTCCCAACACGGTCAGAAATGGATGAAACATGCAATCAAACTGCATTGATACCTATTGACAAATGGAAGGCAAACGTTGGAAACAAAGTGGAAGGAGTAGTAGTTGGAAAATATGGACGTGTTGAGCGAAATGAGAGAACCTGGAGATTGCATAAGAGAGTTTTCAAGGCCCACCACTTGTTCATAGCAAATACATCTTTTCAACAAACAAACGGTGACTATACATTTGGGCTTTCCAGATAGATACACAGAAATTCAACTGATTACATCTGTGGGAAGAGATGATGAAGAAGCTCATATCAGCAGCTAAAACGAGGATGGGTGGTAACTGTGGAACAGACCAGCAGTTGCTTATATGTAAGTTCAGGTGGAAGCTGAAGAAAATTAAAACTTCCCCATAGGAAACAAAATATCATCTTGAGTCTATCCCACCTGAAATTTGAGAACATCTCAAGAACAGATTTGCTTCATTGAACACGAATGACAGAAGACCCGGTGAGCTGTGGGAGGACATCAAGAACATCATTGATGAAGACAGCAAACGCTCATTAAGGAGACAGGAAGGAAAGCATAGAGCAAAGAGGACTTCATAAGAGGTTCTGAAACGTGCTCCTAATCATAGGGGAGCTAAGGCAGATGGAAGAAAGGATGACGTCAACGGGCTGAACAGAAACTTTCAAAGTGAGCTCCAGAAGACAAAGCAAAATATTATAATGAAGTGTGAACAGAACTAGGATGAGAAAACCAAAAAGGAAGAACATGTTTGTCTATCTTAAATCGAAAGAACTAAAGAATTCAAGTCTGCAGTTAAAATTAAACATTCTATAGGCAAAATATAGACCATCAGAACAATTGTGAAGGTGGCGCAGGACCAGGTGGTGTTTCGTTCTGTTGTGCACAGGGTCACTATGAGTCGGAACCAACTGGATGGTACCTAACAACAACAACAACAACATTTCCATTTTGTTTCTAACATTTTCATTCCAATAACCATTAATTGTCAATGAACCTTGATAGTATCTTTGATCAATTTCAGACAGGAATTTGGTAGCATTCCTTCATCTCTTCATCGTTGACTTTAGTGATTATTCCAATTAGTAAACTAGTAAATTTGAATAATAATTATATGATCAGGTCTTCCTTGTAGACATATAGATATCCTATCACAAATAGCACTGTACTTCAAGATCAATCTTGAAGGTTCTTTGATGATGACTGACACCATTCCTCTTGACTTTCACCAAGATCTGTCCATTTCAGGTCCCTAGGACCTGAGACATCAATCTCTTGGCATTCCATTTTTTGCAACTTCCAATTTTCCTATATTCATATTTTATACATTACATGTTATAAATGAATTTTTGTAGCCGATTCTTCTCATTTTGAGTTGTACTTCAAAGTTTTCTTCCCCTTAAAACTTCCCTCCTTTTTGTCAGTAAGGCCAACTCTTCCTTGAGGAGGTAATTCTTTCCCTGTCATATTTTGAATGCCTTCTAATATCAGAGGCTTGTCTTCTGGTAGTATATCAGAAAAAATTCTACTGGTTTTCATAAGGTTCTTGGGCACTCCCTCAGAAGTAGAGCACCACTGTCTTCCTTTATCTTAGTCTGTACTCAGTCAGCCCCACTGAAACCTGGTCACAATGACGATCCTGCTGGGATTTGGACAGCAAAACAGAAGCCACCACAACATGACAGACTCACAAATGAAGGAGTTTGGGGGATATAGAAATATAATAACATGAGTGCACATGAGAGTAAACAAAAATTATTTCCACAAAATGGGCCAGTCCTCTCCTGAAAGAACACGGCTTAGACCCAGGTTTGCACTATTAGCAGATTTGCACTATTTGAAACGTGAGGTGATTTCTGTTTTTTAAATATACCTATTTTGTGGTATTTTAAATGGAATTCCTAGGATACCAAAAAACACAGAATAGTGTATATTCCTTTGCCACTAAGATCAGAACCTACTGCAATTATTACAGCATTGATGATTTTTTTAAAGAACTGTAAGCCATATATACATTTTTAACACCAATAGAATATGCTTAAAATGTTTGTAGATGAAAAAAATGAACGATTGTACATTACAATGTTTGACCAATGCAATTTGCAATGACAAATCCTTGACAGAGAAGATATTTTCACCAGTGAACCATGAGATATTAATAATGGTCAAGAACTTGCACATTTGAGTCTCATAAATGTATATATGGCCTCATATCTTCTCTGTCAAGGATTTGTCATTGCAAATTGCATTGGTCAAACATTGTATTGTACAATCATTCTTTTTTTTTTCATCCACAAACATTTTTTAAGCATCTTCTATTGGTGTTTTAGAGGTCTAATAAATAACACAACTTTTCCTTGCCTCATGTTTAAAGCCATTTAAAACATAGCCACAGGTCAGGAATATGTAGACCAAAATGTTCATTTTATTCTCCATAAAGCTGTCGGGGGAGGGTAGCAATAAAGACCTGTGAGTATGACCATAAGTCACATTTATCATAAAACCTTATGAGTAAGTTTTCAGCACAGTGAAGAAAGAACCCATATTCCTAAAGATAGTCTGAATCCTTATCAAGCATGCCCTATTCCACCTGCCAGACTTGATGACCAGAAAGACACTCTTCTTCTGGCTAGCACGGTGGATGGAAAGCCACGATTGAAGCACCAGAGATGCTTGGCATGTTATCCTCATGGAAATTGGTCCACGTTGGAACATCAGGAGAAGGAAACAAGGGCTATTCCAAAATTAGTGGATACTAAATTATGACAGCACAAAAATGAAAATAAGAGCCCTTCACCACAAAGCCTTTCTGAGCAGGATATATTAGGCCTTACAATATTTGTTTTAAGTCAATGTAGTAAATGCTGCCAGTTATAAAGGCATACACACACATAGGGTAGGAGGTAGAGCATGGAGTAACCAATTTCCTGGGAATGAAAAGGTTACTTTCTTGCAAGGCTATTGTTTGATTTAGGAAGAAACACCACAGTTCATCCTCCACTATACTGTGCTACCATTGGATTCCACACATGTCCACGGACATGGATCTGCCACCGACAGTGTACATCCTCCTTTAAGGGCACCAGGTGCAGCAACTCTCACTGGATTAGAAGACTTATCCAACTGGTGTCTTCTCAAAGAACAGAGATCGTGGTATTTTAGCATACAAGACAGTAATGAAACATTCTCTACTTGATTGTCTTTGCCATTGCAACAACCTAGTTGTTACCTATTGACTCTGGATATATCAGATACTGTTTTTGTTTGTAAATAGTTACAGCCTTGGAAACTCACAGCCACCATTCAACCCTGCTCTGTAGAGACATCATGGGCAGATTTTGCTTTGTTCTATGGCTCAAAGAAGACAAAGGGGGTTTAAAAATAATGAAATGCCAGTCACTTGTTCCAAGTAAATTGGAGACATTGTGATCTCTGGCTTCAAGTAATGGTCCCATTATTTTATTAACTATATGATTTTAGGCAAGTCTTTAAATCATTCTGACCTTCTATTAATGAAGGGTGTTAATAGCAATCTAGTTCATAAATATATACTAATGAAGAAATTATAGAATTAATAATGTACATAGTAGTGATATGAAAAAATATAAGGTGGTACTCAAACATATGTCATTGTCTGATGAGATGTTTGGTGAAGTTGTTGGGTAAAATGAGAGGTTGCAATGTTGTACAAGTCTTCTGTTCTTCCCTGTTCTCCTACCTGCTCCCCAAATGCTGTGCACTGTTCTTTCATGACAAACTCACACCTACACCTTACCAAAAACCAAACCGATTGCCATCTAGTTCATTATGTCTCATATCAACCCTATAGGACAGAGTAGAGCTGCCTTCGGAGAAACCAAGTGCCACATCTTTCTCCCACTGGGTGGCTGGAGGGTTAGAACTGCTAACCTTCTGATTACCAGCCAAATACTTAACCACTTGCCATAAGGGCTCCTCTACCTATCTCTTCTAAATTAAACCAAACTCATTGCTCTCTAGTTTCTTCTAACTCATAGCAACCCTCCCCTTTAGAGGTACACATGTCCAATAACAACCAGGGCATTACCATGTTGTTTTTAAATGTTACCTCTTATTTGATCACACATTACAAGCTGAATCACAATATGATAGTGGTGAGCCATGTAGAGTCAGTTCATACATTTTCACATTCAGTGTAGTCCCGTGTCTCAGGCAGGGTAGTATATTTACTGAATTAGGCCTCTAAATCCTTGGTGGTGCTGTAGTTTAAGCACTTGTATGCTAACTAAAAGATTGGAGATTCTAGTCCACCAGATGCTTTTCTGAAGAAAGATGCTTCCATCAAGATTTGGAAACCCAATGGAGCAGTTCTACTCTGTCCGACAGGTCACTATGAGTTGGAATGGACTCAACTTGGGTTGGAGTCAGGCACTCACGCAGGGTCATTTCTCGGTTTCTGTTTCTGCTATGAGCTGAGAAATAAGTGGAAAGATATCGAAGAGGGGTAGAAAAACAAGAACAAGAAATATCATGCTTAGGTGAAAACAAGACACAGAAAGTACAGGCCTCTAAATTCCATGTACTATGATGGAACCCCCAGTAGGACTTTAATCCTATCTTCATTTTCTCTCTTACCCCCCCTCAAATGAAGTCCACATCAAATACTTTAATTGTGAAGCATGAAAAAAATCATTTTAAATTTAAGAAACTGATGAAGAGAATGTTAAAAGTACAGTAGGAGAATATTTTAAACAGAGACATGTTTCCCTCATGTACACCTATCTAAAAAGTATAAAGTTCTCAATTATAATGGGTTATAGGGGTCATATGGCTAATTAAGCTCAATTTACTGTAATGAACATGTCTTGAGCATTACCTGTATGTCAGCTTTGGGGGGAAAGTTGTAAGACATGAGTCTACCCCAAGGGATTCACATATGAGTAAAAGAAACACACACACACAGACAAAACTCCTAGAGAATAAGCAATAGTTTAGTACTTGGAGCCTGAATAAAGAATAAACGGGGGAAAAAAGAATAAACAGTTTCAGGATAATTTAGAGGTGAGAGCTAAAATGTGGGAGGGGCTTCAGAATTCAAGCAAAGATCGAATGAGAGAGGCTATTGACGGGTCAATGAGAGTCTGCACAACACCGCAGGAAAAGAGAGGGAAGGTGCTCAAATGGAAAACAACTTAGGGGAAGCGTTGATGACCTTAAGGAGGATGTAGCAAATAAATAGTGTTTAGTTGCATGAGTGGGGCTATTAATGTGGTCTAGAAGAACTTTTAAACTCTAGAGGCTCAAAAGATAAAATCAGATAGCGGGTAAGAATGTAAACTCTGGGCTACACGGCCTGGGTTCCAATTCTGGCACTGCCACCTGCTAGCTTTGTGATCACGGGGGGTTTATATGGTCTCTTTCAGTTTCTTCATGTGGAAGAGAACACATCTAATTGTTGGACGTTTAAGCGAGATAATGCATAGAAAGTACTTATAGTATTGGCTGTACATAGTAGGCACTTAAAAATAAGTATTCATCTTATAGACTAAGGATTTCAAACTCAAATAACTGTGCTGTGATGCCAGTCATATAAATGGATGAACAACTTGTTTATAGAATAAGCTCAGGGAAAATGACACCTGAGGTGGGTATTATTTGATATAAGTCTTGGCGAGAGGAAGCCCGGTGCACCAGCTAGTGAATATCCAAAGGGAGAAGTCATGTTGGGATTGGGTCAATTGAGTATTGTCCTGTGAGTCCAAAGCTTTTGGGTGATTAGCATTTCCAGTAGAAGTGGATTTTTAAAATTATTATTAAGACAAGATAGATCTTTGGGTCATGGGAGGGGAAGAATTTCTAAATTTTAAAATGCTGCCAAATACTGAGAGGACATAACAATAAATCTAACCCACAGACACTGGACTGCTCTATGGAAAATACTTGGGGTTTAGCACTTAAAATGTTCTGGGTGAGGAAAGGCTAGCAGCAGGGAGATGTGGTGAGATGAAGAAGAAATGCCAGGAGGAGCGATGGGAAGAGAATGGTAGTTCTGACTAGCATCAAGTCCAAAGTCTGCCATTTTTGCTGTATAGCCTGTAGCTCAAGTTGTAACTTTTCTGTGGTTCTGTCTTCCCAACTGGGAAAAAATAAAATATGGTAAAGAAAAGAATATCAATGGTGTACCATTTTTACAGGAATTAATGGGAAATGTTGCAACCTTTTCCATGGGCATTTGAAAATGTCAAGTTTCTTCTCTTCTCTCTTGATAGAAAAGATCCTAAATAAGGGACATGGTGGAGGGATGGAACGGAGCTCAGAAGATATCACAAGGCTGGCACAACAAGGGTTGGATGGTTGAGGAAGACTTCCAGGTTTCTGACCCTTGGGAGGGAAGGGTTAATAGAGCTGTTAACTGAGACAGGAACCTCAGGAGAAGAGCAATTAATTGAGTTTTAGATACATTTGGCTTGTGGAGTCTTTGACATTCTTGAGTGGGAATGTCCTACTACTGTCCAGATAAGCGTTGAAGAGTAGAGGCCTATGGGTATGGATTTTGGGTTCTATCAAAACCATGGTAACTGTTAGGATTTTGTAGGAATCAAGTAGTCTGAGAAAAGAACAGAGCGTGGGATGGCCCAGGAGGGTCTAGATTGATGGTGAAAATTCACTGCAGGGGACTGCGGAAGAGCGCCCAGAAGATCGCATACAGAACAGTGAGTGCTAGTGGCCCTAGCAAAAGGAGGAGGCTTGTCAAGAAAGAAGTTGTGGTTCTAGAAATATTGAGAAAAATGAGAATAGAGAAGAAAATCCTTGCTGTTTGTTGTCATTCAAAATTTACCAGTGACCTTCGGGGGAGCAGTGTAGATGAGAAAAGGAAGGTCAAATAGACTAACAAAAATAAATTCTGAATGTATTACGTGCTTCAATCCATGAAGCACTCCAATCCATGAAGGACATGCTGATTTACATTCCTAAAATAATGGCACATTTTCATTCCTCACTGCCATCTAGTCGATTTCGACTCACAGCAACCCCAAAGGGCCGGTCGGCTGCCCTGTGAGTGTTTGGACGG
>NW_022104341.1:32385489-32387237 GCF_000313985.2 Echinops telfairi | reverse complement strand
AGGACATGCGTTTCCAAGCTGTCTGAGATGCCCAAGAAGAGTATGTCAAGATTTTTGCTGGAAATTAAAAATGTGATGGAAAAAACAACCTTACAAATCTGTAATTAAGGAGGGCATCATCTTAAAGGTGCCCGTAGGGTGTGTGTGCTGAGAGAAAAGACTCCGGCAGAAGGAGAGCTAATTTTGAGAGCTGTGAGACGGGGAAATGGTGGAGGTGGTATTATTAGCGATGGTACTATAGAACATCCAGAAGACATAGAAAAACATCTGCGAATCTCCTGATGCTATTGTTCATGGTCTGAGTGTTAGCTTGGAAGAGAGTCTGTCAGTGGGCTGGGGGAAACCTGCTTGGATGGGTTTTGCACCAGCCCATTGTGTTTCACCTTATTGCACATCATATATATATGCAATCATGTCTCACACAAGTAGATCTGTGTTATTTTTCCAGCAGTACATGTTTACTTCATGCCTCTGTGTCACAATTTGGTAATTCTAACAATATTCCAAATCTTTTCATAATGCTATTCCACACTTAATAACCTATCCAGTATTGTGTAAGCATAGCTTTTAAATGTACTGATAAACCAAAAATTCATGTGACTAATTTTATGGTGATATTCATTTTATTGTGGCATTCTGGAACTTTTCCCACAGTATCTGTGATACACAAATGTACAGAACATAGGGCAGGGGCTGTACCAGTATTCCAAGACATTAGCCAGGCAGGCCAACCACCACCCAAACTTCCACTCACCCCCATCAGCACCATCTTTAATAAACAGCACTGAAGGTGTTGCTCATGTATCAGGAACGGGGGCTCCAACCGTGAGAGACGGAGAGATCTATGCCATTTGAGTACAATATTACCCATAAGAAAGGAGATGAATACTTTGTATTTTCCCACATTTATTCTACCAGTCATTTCTTAATCATCTAGAAAGAAGTCTCAGATGCATGAGTTCTGTCTGTAATTTTGGAGGGTCCAATGATAACCTAGAACCCTACAGGAATGCTCACTTTGTCCTGCAGGTTTCATGATTACCCAAACTCTTTACTATTATTTATTGGGCCGATCTTATGTGAAACTCAAAATCTGCCATGCAGAAAACTGTGAGTCAAATTTACCTAGACCTCAGATTTTTTCACCTTTTCTGAATAATAATATGTAAATTATATGGCATTCCTTGTAGTGTACTCAGTTACCAAAGACATTAGCATTTCTACACATTCAAAAAACAAAGCAAAACAAAAAAACCCCAAAACAAAACACAATTCAACATATCTTAAAATTAGACCTCAAATCGAAGCTTTGCTAAAACTTAAATAAAACTAAACCAGTTGCCATTGGAAAAAAAAAACCCAAACTATCACCAACTTGATGTCAACTTTTAGTGACTCTATAGGGCAGAGTAGAAATGCCATGTGAGTTTACAAGGCTGTAACTGTTTACTGGAGTAGAAAGCCTCATTTTTCTACTAAGGAATGACTGTTGGCGGCTTTGAACCACCAGCCTGGCAGATCACAGTCCAACCTGTAACCACTATGCCTCCAGCGCTCCTTTCTACACACTAAATGGAGTCAATAAAGATCTTATAGGCTTCCTGTCAATTCAAGTTGGGTTTTGCTGCCAAATGAATTTGTAATAAAATTTTGAAAATACATCTCCGTGTTCAGAGCATGTAAGATTTTAGAACTGAGTGCAAGGGCTTGTGAACCTACATTGCTCTTGATAAACACCCTCTAGGCTG
>NW_022104341.1:32382898-32384124 GCF_000313985.2 Echinops telfairi | reverse complement strand
TGTTGGAGAAAGCTGATGGTGTCTGGTTATCAAAAGATATAGTGTCTGGGGTCTTAAAGACTTGAAGATAAACAAGAGTGGCCATCTAGCTTAGAAGCAACAAAGCCCACATAGAAGAAGCACGCCAGCCTGTGTGATCAAGAGATGTCAATAGGATCAGGTATCAGGCATCAAAGACCCAGAACAAAATATCATATTATTGTGAATAAGGGGGAGTGTGGAGTGGAGACTCAAAGCCCATGTGTATGCAACTGGACACCCCTTACAGAAAGATCAAGGGGAGGGGATGAGCCAGTCAGTGTACAGTATAGCAATGATGAAACATACAACTTTCCTCTAGTTCTTTAGTGCTTTCTCCCCCCCACGATCATGACCCCAGTTCTACTTTACAAATCTGGATAGACCAGAGCATGTACACTGGTACAGATAAAAACTAAAAACAACAGGGAATCCAGGACAGATAAACCCCTCAGGACCAATATTGAGAGTAGCCATACCAGGAGAGTTAAGGGGAAAGAGGGGGGGGAGGTAGGGGAAACTGATCAGAGTGATCTATCTATAACCCCCTCCCAGGTGGAAGGACAACAGAAAAGTGAGTGAAGGGAAATATTGGTCAGTGTAAAACATGAAAAAATAATAATAATTTATAAACTCTAAAGGGTTTATGAAGAAAGGAGAGTGGGGGAGGGAGGGAAAAATGAGGAGCTGAAACCAAGTGCTCAAGTAGAAAGAAAATGTTTTGAAAAAGATGATGGAAACAGATGTATAAATGTGCTTCACACAAAGGATGGATGTATGGATTGTGATGAGAGTTGTATGAGCCCCTAATAAAGTTGATTTTTTTTAAAAGGACAAGGGACTTTTCCACCAAGTTTTTGAGCCCCCTGGCATAATATCAGCATATCACCAGACACATTGCTAGTGCTCAGTAAATGGTAGTTCACTCCTGATATTACTATTTTCTGAGAATCCCTTTATCACTTTCCAGCAGATAAAATTTACATTTACTTTTGATGCCATCTATCAAAAGTAAGATTGATCAGAAAGAGCTGATCAATCAAATCTCATTTTTTCCAGCCATTTATACTCACCAATGTGACAATGATGATGCATTTGATGATGAAGAGTTTTAGAAGTCTAGAGATATACCCATCAGTCCTGACAAGTGTAGTTTCTAATTCTATTTCAAACGTTTTCACTTTTTAAAACCCTGGACTTTTGTCACC
>NW_022104341.1:32364522-32382179 GCF_000313985.2 Echinops telfairi | reverse complement strand
CCCTTCCACTTTACCAATCATGACATCCTTCTCAAGGGACTGGTCTCTCCTCCATATAACAAAGGAGGTTAGATGGAGTCTTGCCATCCTGGCCTACAGGGAGCACTCTGGCTTTACTTCTCCCAGTACACATTGATCTTTTTAGCAGTCTGTAGCACTTTCAATATTCTTCTCCACAATTCAAACACATTGATTTTTTTTTTGTTGCTATCTTCCTTATTCAATGTCCAACTTTTCACATGCATAGGACCCAATGGAGAATACCATGGCTTGGGTCAGGTGCATCTTTGTCTCAGAGTAACATCCTTGCTCTTCAATATTCTAAAGAGGCCTTGTGCAGCAGATTTACCTTGAGTATGGATAATCTTATCACAGAGAGCATTGTACTTCAAGGTAGGTTTAGAAATATTGTTTTTGATAATGAGTGTAATGCCATTCCTCTTGATTGGGTCATTCCCAGCAAAGTAAACCATCGGACTCCACATGAACATTAACAGTCCATTCCCACTCACTAGGATATCGATGTTCATGCATTCCATTTCATTTCTGATGACTTCCAGTTTTAAATGTAATATTTTTTTGAATATAATATTTTGCTTTGTTTTCTGGAGCTCTCTTTGAAAGTTTTGTTCAGCTCTTTGACGTCATCCTTTCTTCCATTTGCCTTAGCTACTCTATGATTAGGAGCAGGTTTCAGAATCTCTTTTGAAATCCTCTTTGCTCTATTCTTTCTTTCCTGTTTTCTTAATGACCTTTTGTCCAGAAGATCCAGGATTAAGTGTCTCACTGTTCCACATCACCTGACCTGGTTTCCGGAATACCACAGATGCCCTAGTTCAATGTTGCCCATCCACTTCCCCCAGAGCATCCTCAGTCACTCCTCCCTCCATCTGGAAATCATCCCTCCCCACCCTCCCCCAACAGACATGCACCTGTTTTCCTCCAAAGCCACCATTCCCTCTCCCCTCTCCTGCGCTGCCCTGCCCATCAGTAAGCCTTTTCCTTCTGACAGGGCTGAGTCCCTCTCCGGGGAACCTCATTCTAGATCCACATGGCTACCACTCAGCAGGCAGCATTCCTCCAGTCCCCTGACTTTTTGATGTCAGTTGTCACAAGGTGCCCTGGGGCCATGTGACCTACTTACCTGGAGCGGATGATGTGCGGTTCATTGGCATGGGTCCAGCTCTTTACCAGGTTGTCTGGTCTCCCACCAGGAGACTGGGTGCCCTACAAGCCTCAGTGCGGGCCCGTTCTTCTGCTTGTCCCCACCGCAGTGGACTCAGCCAGTATTATCCTTCTGTGCTTCATGAACTTCACTCAGCATACGTTGTTCCAGATCCCTATGCTTTGAGGTGTTCCAGTTTCATAGCTTAGCTGCGTTTTAGGGAGACGTAATGTTCCATTGTGTGTATGTACCAGAAGGTTTTTATCCACTCTTCTATTGATGGGGATTTAGGCTGTTTCTAGCTTCTTGCTACTGTGAACTGTGCTGTAATGAACGTGGGGGAGCAAATGTATGTTTGTGACCTCTTTCTTATTTATTTGGGCTACGTGTCCAGTAATGGTATTGCTATACCATATGGTATTTCGATTGCCATCTGTTTTAGGCATCCCCATTTCACCTTCCACAGTGGCTGTACATATTTACAAGTCCATCAGTAGTGGATAAGAGTTCCTATCTCACCACACCCTCTCCAATATGTGTTGTTCTCAGTTGTTTAAAACTGGCCTATAGTCACGGACTTTAGGTAGTTTCTCATGGTTGTTTTGACTTGCATTTCCAGGATGGCTAGAGAATGAGAGCATTTCCTCGTGTGTTTGTTAGCCATTCAAGTGTCATCCTTTGTGAATCGTCTGTTCGGGTCCCTTGCCTCCCTTCTCAGAGGGTTGTTAGTTTTGTCGTGTAGACTTATAGTATACTGTAGCTTCTACTCAGTAGTCTTTTGTCTGTTATGTCATTACTGAATATCTTTTCCCAGTTTGTGGGCTTTCTTTTTACTCTTTTAAAGAAGTCTTTTAACGTACACAAGTGTTTTATTTTTAATAAGCCTCTATTTTAATTCATCTATTTTCTCTTCCATGGAGTGTTTCCCTTTGTTATTTCTGATAGCCCGGGTATTCCCTGCTCTTTTCCGGATTTTAAACCAGGCGCAGTCCTTTCGTTCTGTTCTTACTACTGCTGCTTGATCCCTGTACAAGTTCTGAGTAGATACAGTCAAGCGTTCTGGAATTCCCATTTTTCCCAATGCTGTCTACTGTTTATTATGGTCCACACAGTTAAATGCCTTTGTGTAGTCAATAAAGCACAAGTAAACATTTTCTGGTATTCTCTGTTTTCACTCAAAATCCATCTGAAATCAGCCATGATATCTCTTGGGAGCCCTCTTCTGAATCTGGTCTGAACTTCTGGCAATTCCCTGTCAATATATTGCTGAAACCATTGTTGTATGCTCTTAAGGACATTTTGCTTGCATGTGATATCTTGAATAATATCATTCGAGAGTTTGAGCATTCTGTTGGGTCACCTTTCTTTGGAATGGCACAAATATGGACTTCTTCCAGTTTTTTGGCCAAGTATCTGTCTTCCAAATTTCCAGAAATAGATGAGTGAATGCTTCCAGTGCTTTTCAGCTTTCTGAGACATTCTAATAGCTATTTCGTCAATTCCTGGAGCCCTGTTTTTGGCTAATGCTTTCAGTTCAGCTTGAACTTTTTCCTCAGCACCATTGGTTCTTGCTCATGAAATGGTAGGATGTCAATGAGTTCTCTTTGGTAGAGTGACTCTGTATATTCCTCCCATCTTCTTTTGATGATTCCTGGATCATTTAATATTTTGCCTATAGAATCTTTCAAAATTGCAATTCAAAATTTGATTTTTTTTAGTTCTTTCAGTTTCAGACATGCTGAGTGTGCTCTTCCCTTTTGATTTTCTAAGTCTAGGTCCACGTAGGGACATTGATTTTTTTTAAATGTAAAATATTAAGTGTTAGGTTATAGTATTAGTTTAAAGTTAACTCCAGTTAGAGCAAATATTTCTGGTTGTTTTGAGTTCTGCAATAGCTGCCTTAAATTGAATAGAACTGGTATTGCTCTTTACAAAAATATAGGCATATCTCTTAACCAGTATATACATTTTTAAATTATAGCAAGCATTAATAACCCATAAATCGCTAAGGCTACGCAATTTTGTGCTCACCGACAAGGGTGATGCAGGCTCTGGGTAATTGGGCCGTGTCTGCAGACTCACTGAAAAACTGATCTGATGCAAGAACTATACAACTTGAGAGCTACGAGGTATCAGCAATTTTCCAGTCCCACACATTCCTTTTACAATGGAGGAAGCTGAGGCACGGTTTTCTATATCCACTTGAAGTCTCGCAATTTGTTCACAACACATGGCCAGACCGGAGGGCTTGCTGTTTGTGCTGGGGTTCCTTCTGCTCACAGTGACTGCTCACTGCTTGGTGGCTAGTGCCTTTCTCCACCATCAATGTCAGCCTCGGCAGAGCTGTAAGACCAAGGAAAAGAGTCATCCAAATTGGCCCAGGAGTACTGAGAACCAAATTTGAGACTCAGCTCAACTACTTAAGCCCAACTTGTTCATGGTTTTCACATCCTTTAAACAGTTCTCACAGTCCCCTGTGCTTGTTTTTTAAAAAGTAATCACATTGCCATTGCCTGATGTCTCATTTCTGCTGTACAGTATAATGAAATGTGAAATAACTATTTCTAAAGAATTAGAAAAAAAGAAAGGAAGAACCTGTATGGCATACCTTAAACTGAAAGAATGAAAGAAAACAAATCAAACCTCAAGTTGCAATATTGAAAGATTCTATGGGCAAAATATTGAATAATGCAGGGAACATTGTAAGAATACACACATTGGACCAAAAAGACGTACTCAACATTCAACTATTTTGAAAGATAACGTATGTACAAGAAGCCATGATTCTGAAAGAAGTTCAAGCTGCCCTGAAAGCATCAGACAAAAAGAAGGCTCCAAGAATTGGTGGATGCCAATGGAAATGTTTCAGCAGACTTACTAAAGACTAGAAGCACTCACTCATCTATACTTGGAAATCTGGAAGACAGTTATTTGTCCAACTACCTATAAGAGATCCATGTGTGTGTCCATTTCAAAGAAAGATGGCTCATCCGAATGCACAGATCCTGGAACAGTGTTATTGATGTTATATGCCTATAAAATTTCGTGAAAGATCATCCAATAACAGTTCCAGTATCACACTGACAGGCTGCTGCCAGAGATTCAGGCAAGATTCAGAAGAGGACGTGGAACAAGGGATATTATTCCTTTTGTCTGATGGATCTCAACTGGAAGCAGGGAATATCAGAAAAAGTTTACTTGTGTTCCTTTCACTATGCAAAGGCATTCCACTGTGTGGACCACAACAAAGTATGGATAGGCTTGAGAAGAATGAGAGATGCAGAACACTTCACTGTGGTCCTGCAGAACTTGTCCATGTATCAAGTGGCAGATTTTGAGATGGAAACAAGAGAAGACTGCATGGTTTAAAATCAAGGACGGTGTCTGTCAAAGTTGTAATCTGTAACCATTCTTATTTAATCAGTATGCTGAACAAATAATCAGAGAAACTGGATCGTATAAAGAATGTGGTATTAGAATTGAAAGAAAACTCATTAACAATGTGTGAGATGCAGTAGACACAACCTTGTTTGCTGAGAGTAAGGAGGACTTGAAGCACTTGATAAAGGTCTAGGACTGCGACCTCCAGCATGGATTACAACTCAGTGCAAGGAAGACCAAAACCTCAGAGCTGGACCAATAGGTAACATCACGACAAATGTAGACAGGATTGAAATTGTCAAGGAGTTGGTCTTCCATGGATGCACAATCAGCGCTCATGCAAGAAGCAGTCAAGAGATTAAATAATGCACTGCCTTGGTAAATCTGTGCATAAGATGCCTTTAAAGTGTTGAGAAGCAATGATGTTATCTTGATGACCAAGGTGCACCTGATCGAAGTCATGGTATTTTCAGTTGTTTCACACGCATGTTGAATAAGGAAGACGGGAGAGGAATCCCATTTGATTTAGGGTGCAATTACAAATATTTAAGGTACCATGGACTGCCAGAAGGATGAACAAATCTGTCTTGTTCGCCTTACAGGCAACGACAATGAGGCTCAGTGGCACCCAACAAGAGGAATTTCTGCTAGAGTATACAGTGGGAACTAGACTGCTTAGGTTCAAATTCCGGCTTCACCATTTCCAGTGTGGTAACATTACTTCAACTCTCTATACTTCAATTTGCTTATCTTTTATCTTTTTAATAGCCCACTACCATAGAGCCAATTCCAACTCTTTGGGACCCTATAGCATGGAGTAGAACTGCCCACAGGATTACCAGGACTGCGATCTTTATGGAAGTAGATTACCACCTCCTTCTCGTGCTGATTCAAACCACTGTCATCTCTGTGAGCCGGTGAGCTCTTAAACGGCACCACCAGGTCTCCTTATTGTACAATAAGGATATTACTGGGACCCACCTGACCACTGGGCTAAATGAGTTAAAGCTTTACATATTTAGACTAGTGGCAATGAAGGGAGACCTTTGCTGTCAAGGCGATTCCGAATCCTGGCAACCTCACTTGTGTCAGAGTTTAATTGTGCCCTATAAGGTTTCCAGGGCTGGTTTTGCAGAAGTTGATCAGTAGGCCTTTCTTTCTGGGGGAATTCTGAACTTTCAACCTTTTGTTTACCGATTGAGTGTATTAACAGTTTCATTGCCCAGGGTATCTGCTTATATTAAGCACGTGAGGCACACCTAGAATTCTAGTGCTACATGTGTGCTACTGATCATAGGGTGCAAACACGACAGACCCCGAGGAAACTAGGGAAGCTGTCTGCTTGCTCTTACAGGACTGTTCTGAATCGGAATCTGCTTGATGATACACTGTATTGTATGTGCATTTGTTAGCATGAGTTTTCTTCTAAGTCTCCTTCACTCTCCCAAGTGCTAGGACAGCACCCTTGTTGATTGACTCTCTGCCTTTTATTCCAATTTTACATCTCGCTGCTCTCTCTCTCTTAGCCTTGTTGGCATAGTGGTTATAAGCAGGTCTGATAACCCCAAGGTCAGTAGTAGTGGTTATAAGCAGGTCTGATAACTGCAAGGTCAGTAGTTCAAAATCACCAGCTCTTCCGTGGGAGAAAGGTGGGGCTTTCTACTCCAATAAAGGTTAGTTTCAGAAACTCATGGGGGCCATTCTCCCCTGCCCTATAGCGTGGCTATGAGTTGCTATTGACTCAATAGCACAGTTTGAATTTTTATTTATTCTCTCTCTAGCACAGAACAACTTACATTTATTCTTAAGTTTGCTCAAGATTGAATGTGGTCATGGAGTGTAGGGTAGTTAACTATCTGGAGTATCATTTACTTCACAGTTTCTAATCGTATCTGTGATTATAAAAAGCCAAAACATGAAAATGAAACTGAGAAAAAGATTCTCTAGAATCTTAAAAGAAACGCCTGAATGTAAAAGGTAGTATGGTAGGTACAGTTACCCAGAGCAGTGGTTCTCAACCTTCCTAATGCCGCGACCCTTTCATACAGTTCCTCATGTGGTGGTGACCCCCCCCCAACCATAAAATTTTTTGGTTGCTACTTGATAACTGTCATTTTGCTACTGTTATGAATTGTAATGTAATTATCTGATATGCAGGATATATTTTCATTGTGACAAATTGAACATAAAGCAGAGTGATGAATCACAAAACAATATGTAATTATATATTTTGAAATATTTATTTCTAATTACAAATGAAATTTTGTCTTGAAGCATGGTGCAGCATGGGATAACAGTCTTCACACAAGGTACTTGCCTGTGGGCGTATCTGCATGTGGACAGACCCGCCTGGAGACGGATAGAGGAGCGGTGTCTCAGTTTTTAAGACCATCGGAAATATGTGTTTTCCTAAGGTCTTAGGCGCCCCCATGTAAAAGGGTCGTTCGACCCCCCAAAGGGGTCATGACCCACAGGTTGAGAACCTCTGGTCTAGAGAAACAAATCCAGTGACATTCTTCTGTGTATAAGAAAGAACTTCACATCAAGAAGTAATTATATATCAATAGCATCCCAGCCCAACTCAAGTCTGTAAGCCTGACGCTAATTCCCTCTTCAGACTCTAGTAGCTGCAGGCCAGTGATGCAGAAAGGCGAACCAGGAAACAGGAAGATCGCAGGCCAGTGGGTGGTGGGCACAGAGCTGAGTGGATCCAAAGCTGGTGAAAACATGGTAGGTAGGATGTTGACAGCTCTCAGGGCCAGGTAGCCCAGTTGGGGAGGCCCTGGAAGCAGCCAGAGTTTCAGCCAGGTAGGAAGGCAGAGGGGCCAAGAAAGAAGGAAGTGCCAGTTTCTCTCACTCTTTTAAGAAGGCCATCCCGCCAGGGAGGCATCTTTAAGCTACCACTTGTTTGATGGGTTGAGCGCCACCCCTGTGGTAGCAAACCAGCTGCCTAGAGCCTCCCATTCTTTTGCTTCACGACCCTCTGTCGGTGGATCCTTACTGGGTTCACTGCAGCATACCAGTGGCTTTCCACAATGACCAGCACAATGGGAGTGCCATCACACCCATCCACTTATCATTCCACAGCACCCAGCCGTGGTCCACTGGGCCCTGGGGCCCTTTTTTAGTGTCCTACCAGAGTTGACCGTTTTATTGAAGCAAAAAGATCAGAGAAGGATCGGTGCTGGAAAGGAATATTGAAAGTGCTCTGGACTGCCAAAAGAACAACGCGATCTTTTCAGGAAGATGTGCAGACAGAATTCTCCTGCGAAGCAAAGATGGTTATCAGGAGACACCAGTCCCTGGCGAGGGCCATGTGTTTGGTTAAGTAGAGAGGCAGGGGACAAAAGCACTGTCACAGTGGCTGCATCAGCTCCAATGTAACAACGATTGTGAGGGTGGTGCAGGCCCGACCGGGCAGTGCTCCCTTCTGCTGTCCGGACGGTGGCTATGGGTTAGACCTGACTCAGTGGCCCAACCCCAAGGAGAGAGGAAGCCTCTCCCCATTTTGCCCTCCTTGCCTTGCATCTGTAGCTTTCGTTCATTGCATGTTGTGTAGATAGTTCACCCCTGGGTATGGTTAATTTTTTCCTTCCCCTTTTTCCCCTGACAAGTTTATGAGCTCTGAGTGGCAGGGAAGTAATGCTATATCCACTTTCAAGGGGCCATTTTAGAATTTGTAGACGCAGCTATTTAGCACAGCGCCTGCCGGAGTCTTCTGCTGTTCCTTGTTGTCAAGCCCTCTCCCACCCATAGTGAGCACATGTAGAGGGTGAGATACTGTCCGGTCTTGTACCACTTTCATGGTCTCATTGCGTAATTTCTGGAAATAGATTACCAAGTCTTTCCTCCGTGGTCTCGCTTAGCCTGGAACCTATACCCAAACCTACCCACCATGGTAGAGACGGTGAGTACATTTACAATAGTGGTGGTGTGGTTTCCAGCAGATACCACAGGATGATAAACCAACAGGTGGTAGGGTATGTGATCGCACAATGATCGTACTCCTTACTTTCCGGGACACAAATTTGATTGGGTCTCTTCTAAATTATCTGACCATTTCACTCATTTTTATTGCCTGGCTCCTTCTCCTTTGCCTAGTCCTTTGATAGCCTAGGTTTAGTCTTCTTTTCTTACTGCCCCCTCCCTCGGTGTTTTTGGATGGGAAACTGTATCTTGAACTTTTCTCTCATAACGGTGATCTCCTAGACTACTTGTCATTTCGTGATTGACTAACTTCACTCAGCATGATGTTCTCCAAATACATCCATGCCCTGAGATGTTCCACAGTTTCACTGGTATTCTTTAGGGATGAAGAGTATTCTCAGTGTTCACGCTCTCCTGATCCAATGCACTCAATCACTCCCTGGAAAGGGATGGTCCCCGTCTTGTCTCCAGACCTGCAACTCGGCTGGCAGCCAGACATCTTCACTGTGATGGCGCATGCGTACCTCAAAGCAAGTCTGTGTCTAAAGACAAAAACCGCCCCTCTTGGACACCTAAAAGTACTCTTCTTTAATCTCATTTTATGTAAATATTTCCATTGAAAACTTGCATCTTTACATCTTTTTTTCTGTGCCATGTCCAGTATCTAAATGCTGAAAATGCAGGATTTATGCTTCATATCTTTGATCCCTCCTCAAGGTCCCCATTGTTAATGTGTTAGTTCCGGTTTTCATGATCACGTTTGCCTACAGCAAGAACTTTCTAGCTCACTCAGAACCCTGGCAGTTTAGCAGTGTACGGGCCAGGTGTTTTGCAGATTGCCCCTCACTTCAGGTTTCTCTGTGTTTGGATTGAAATTATACACTTTTGACACATTTGGCAGAAATAGCATATAAATAATCCTTTCTCCTCAGTGCATTATATTGGAAGACACATGCTGTCTTTTTGTAATTAATAAGTAATTTGTGGGAAGATATTTTGAGACTATGTAAATATCTTGTTTCCTCATCAAATTTTTACCAAGTAGTTTTATTATCCATTAATTCTTGCCTGACTCAATTATTAGTATGATGACTGAAAAAATGATCATTTTCTAGCTCCATCATTCCTTTTGCAGTTTTAGTTTGACATTCCACTTTAATTTATTTAATAATGTATTTATCATGAGTGTGTGCTCATAGATTCTTATTTTATTCAATGGAGTATAATCTCTTTGTGTCATTATTCATTTTGATATTTCATATTTAGACTATGGAGCCCCCTTCCAGCTGGCTCCTATGTCCTTTAGACAATCCCATAAATTCTTCAGAATGTCCATAAATTCTTTATTTCCGGCACAATATATTCTTTCACTTCCGTTTTTAATGGCTATCTGATTGGCTATCTGATGATAGGCTGTAGTTGTTTTCGTTCCCTGTATTCATGATGTCATTGCATTGTTTTCTGGCATCTGTTTTTTGTTGACAAACCAGTTCCCAAACTTACTATCACTCCTTGGAAGACACTGCGTCTTTTAATTCCCTTCTGATTGTTTAATGATGTTCTCTGCAGATTTGATTTTTAGCCTGATTCACTATGTTGAGGCTGTCATTTCATGTCTAGTTGGTTCCAATTCGTTGTGACCCAACCCTCAGTGCGGTAGAAGGAAACGCTGCCTGGTCCTGCCCCACGCTCACAGCCCTTCCCATAGTGGAGTGCATCGTTACAGCTATTGTGTTAATCCACCTCATTGAGAGTCTTCTGACGTTTCACTGACTCTCTGCTTTTCAGGTATAATATCCTTATCCGGGAATTGCTCTCTCCTGATGACATGTCCAAAGTCTCCTCATCCTCACTTCTGAGCAGCATTCTATCTGCTTTTCTTCCAAGACGGATTTCTTCCTTCCGAGAGGCCATGCTACACCATTTGATGTTCTTCACCAACCTCATCTTCAAAGCCATCAATCCTCCTCTGGCTTTCCTTCTTTATTAGCCATCTGTTAGGCTCCTATGAGGCCATGGGAAGGCCCATGATTTTTGGTCTGGTGTACCTTAGTCTCCAACGTAGTTTAACACTTTAAAGAGGTCTTTTGTAGCCGATGTTCCCAATGAAATATATCTTGTGATTATTTGCTGGCTACGTCCACAGATGATCATTACACAATCAGGTAAAATGAAATCCTTGATAATGTTGATCTTTTCTTCATTTATCATGCTTTTTTCTACTGGTCCAGTTGTAAGGATTTAGTTTTCTTTACATTAAGCTATAGTCCATAAGGAAAGCTGCATTTTTTTTATCTTTATCAATAAGTGCTGAAAATCTTGGTTTTCAACTAGGAGAGTTGTCAGCTCTGTGTTGCAGGTTGTTAGAGTCTTCCTCTGGTCCCGATGCTATGTTCTGTTTTCATCTACTCCAGCTTCTTGAATCATTTGTTTAGTGTACGATCGAAGTAGTAGAGTGAAAGGATACAACCCTGACACACACGTGTCTGTTTCAATGACTGCTTCTTGTTCTATAGAACGGCTTCACATGAGTATAATTTAGTGTTCTGGAATTATAATTGCTTGCAGTGTTATGTGCACTTTATGATCCACACAGCTGAATGACTTTGAATAGTCAATAAAACATAATTAAGTATTTTTCTGGTATCTGCTGTTTTTAGCCAAGATCTGTGTCAGCAATGATATCATTCCTTTCATGTCTTCTTTTGAATCCTGTTTGAACTCTGACAATTCCCTGTCTATGTATTACTGCAAATCATTCTCTGAAAAAAATTCTCTGCATATAATATTTGATAATTTGTCCATTATATTGAGGTACCTTCTTCGGAATGAGCATAAATATAGATCTTTTCCAGTTGTTTGGCCAGATAGCTGTTTTCCAAAGGTCTTTGCATAGAGGACTGAGGGCATCAATGCTTTTAAACTGACTGGTAGTCTGTGGATTCCTGGAGCCTTATTGTTTTCGTTGTCGTCAAGTATGGCTTAGACTTCTTCCTTCAATGCCATCAGTTCTTGGTTATATGTTGGCTCCCAAAATGTTTGAATGTTGACCATGTTTTTGTACAGTGACTCTGTGTATTCCTTCCACATTTTTTGATACTTCCCACGTTATTCAACTTTTTGTCTATAGAACCCCTCAGTATGACAAGTGCAGGCTTTAGTTTTTCTTTTCAATTAACTCAGTTTGAGATATGCTGAGCACATCCTTCCCTATTGTTTTTGTAACTCTTAACCAGCTGAACCAAACTCACTGCCATTCAGTCAATGCTGACTCATGTCGACCCCCTGTGGGTTTCCAAGACTGTACCTGTACACGGTGCCCAGTCTTTCCATGGCACAGCTACTGGTGGTCTCGAACTACTGACCATGTGGATTGCAGCCCAACACTTAACCACTACACTGTCAGGGCTGTATTACTTTCTTGAGCTGTCCTCTATTTTGTGCATAGGTGTAACTTCAAAACTATTATACTGGGTTCTTTAAAGAGGAATGAACTTGTGGCTTGTATTTCAGTTTGGGGATTCTCTAGCACTAATTGTTCACAGCTTATTACTGCCTCATGGTCATCTCCTTTCTGTGTGGACTCCAAATGCTGACACGGGGAATTTTCACCATGTCCATATATATCTTTTACTCTTCTGTTTCCTGTATGTTTTTTTCCCCCGTAACCTCAATGTGGATATTTTCAGCTGACTGTTTTCAGGTTTACAATTGTTCATTCTGTTCTATCTTATCTGGTATTAAATTACATGCTGTCAGCATTCGTGACTGTGGGGCGCGCCTTCGTCAAGACCCCATTCCTGTTCCTGCAGTCAAGGATGGAGTGGTCTAGTGCCCCACGAACGCCAAGGACTACAGGGTATAAGTGCTGGTAGGCAAGCGGGTCCTGGGATATGGATCCCTGAAAGAAAAGGGGATTAGAGTGATGGTTGTCAGGAAAATAGTTAAACTTGGAACAATTTGTATGGTCTCTCTCTTTTTTCCTTCTTTTTCTTTTAGTGTTTATCTATACAAGATAGGCGGGATAAGCAATCTCAAGGAGACAGAAACAGGATCGGTGGTTTCAGGGGTGGTGGGGTGATGGGGTGCTGGTGGTGGTGGTGTGTGTATGGAAAAGGAAGAGGTGTGGGAAGGGGAACAGTGAGCCAATAACGACAGGGACAGGGGAACAGCAAGGGATCTAAAATTGACAGTAAGGAGGGTGCAGCATTCCTAGTTAATTGAAATATATCAGAGAGGAATTACTGAGACGTGAACAATAGGTAAACATAATAGTGAGACAGGAGGAGAGGAAATAAACAAAACCTGAGAAAGTAAAAATTATATATATAAGTGAAAAATATACATATGTATATTTTTTACATACATACACACACACACAATAAGGAAGCAGATGGACTTTGTGACTCTACTTAAATCTTACTTCAAGTACAAGAATGGCTTGTTCTAATAATGTGGCATGGTGTGATACTCATCTTCCCTACATGATTGCTAAACACAAAATGGGTGCAAAAGCAAATGTGGTGAAGAAGGCTGATGGTGCCCAGCCATTAAAAGAGATAGTGTCTGGGGTCTTAAAGACTTGAAGTTAAACAAGAGGCCATCTAGCAGGAAAGCAACGAAACCCACATGGAAGAAACATATCAACTTGTGTGATCATGAGGTGTAGATGGGAATAGATATCAGAAGTTCAAAAACAAGCAACAAAATTGACATGAAGGAGCATAGACAAAGTGGAGACCCAACACCCACCTGCAAGATAATTGAACAGTCCCTCACAGAAGGGCCACATGGAAGGGATGCTATATCAAGGGTGCACTATAGCACTGATGAAACACATAACTATCCTCTAATTCTTTAATAGTTCCTCCCCCCACTTTTATGACCTTCATTTTACCGCACTAATGTTGCTAGACCTGCGTGTATTCATTTGTATCATTAAGATCATTCAAAGCATGAAATCTAAGAGAGATAAACCCTTCAGAAACAGTAACAGGAGTAATGATTCCTTGAAGGTATGGGAAGAGAAGAGGGAAGGAAGAACTGATAGCCATGATAACTGTATAAACCTCTCAAGGGAACAAGTAACAGAATTGTAGGTGAACAGATACACTAGATTGCGTAAGATCTAGCAATAATAATAATATATTATAACAATAAGGGTTCCTGGGGGGTAGAGTGGGGGAGGGAGGGGATAGAGGGGGGTTGATATCAAAGAGTTCAAGAAGAGAGAATGTCTTGAAACTGATGATGGCAGCAATTGTTCAATTATGCGTGATCTGATTGAATAATGAATTGTTATAATATCTGTAAGAGCTCCCAATAAAATGATTAAAAAAGTAAACTGTATGTTGAATTCCCAATTTAAGTTATAGTAGTTTTCATCTCTGGAATTTCCATTTGGGTTTTTAATATAGATTCCATGTTTTTGCTGAAATGCTCCATATGTTCTTATACTTCTTGAACCTAGTTATTTTCATGGTCTTCCAAATTCTAATATACAATTCATCTGTATGTCTGTTTCTGCTTGGCTTTTAGACAAATGTTTTTGTGTTTTTTTTACTTGCCTCATATTTTTTAATTAAATGCTGGACATTATGTCTCCAAATTATAGAGGATCTGGATGGAGTTATCTTCTTCCTAAGACAGTTAATATATCTTTTGGCAGCATGAACTATACATACAGATCATCTTAAGCTTATAACAGACTAATTTTAGGATGGTTCTATTTAATCTTGTCTTCACTCTTAGGATAGAAGCCTTATTTCTCAACTGATAACCTGGGATACTTATCAGGGCTATTCAGTTCCGCATGCCTTGTATTTCTCCTTAGCCCTCAATGACTCATACTACCTCTGCTTGCTGTGTTAGCCCCTCAGCTGCTGCTTCCCGATAGATACTTGATGTCTTACTTTGTGTACAAGTAAAAGAAGTACAAAAATAAAGTAATACTTGATGTCTTACTTTGTGTACAAGTAAAAATTGTTAAAAGTCTAACAATAACAACATCCCAAACCCTCACTTTTTCTATTTTTTCCATCTACAGGAGAGAAGAGGCAATACCGCTTCAGATTTTCCAAAGCAGCCGTGGGGTTGGAGGGAAAAGGAAACATCAATCATATTGATCCTGGTTTTATCATTTTGGTATGTTATCATGAATATTTTTGCCTTTGACTACTTTTGATTCTTAAACATAGTCCATTGAAATATCTATCTTAATGCCTTAGGTTTGTTGATGCCTTCTTAAATTTTACACCTCAAGTGTGCCATCGTATTCAGGCCTTCCCCGAGGGTTTGAATGGAGAACTTTCGGCTGACTTCCCTACAATTTTCTTCTCTCAGAATTTTGTCCCTAGAGTCCTGTCCTAAAGCCAATGGGTGATATCTGTGTCCTTGGACCCCAGAACTGCCGCCATTTTCTTAAGCTAAATGTTGGCAAATGGCCTCAGGGAAAATGCCAAGTGAAGGTGCATATCACTTAGCATGCTTTCCTTCTCCCAAGGGATCACAGCTTCTCAAATTCTGGGTTGTTTCACTTCTCTATTTTAAACAGCTGTTGCATGTCTCCTGTACAAGTTCTGAACTAATTTTAATGAGGAAAAGACTAATCCAAATCAAATTATTCTATTACAACAAAAGGCAAAATCTTTCTATGTTGTAATTATGTTACATATTTCAGAAATATTTTTTCAAGTCTTACTTTTATTATTGATTTTTTTTAAAAATCAATTTATTGGGGCTCATACAATTCATCACAATACATAGATCAATTGTGTACAGCACATCTATACATTTGTTGCCCTCATCATTCCCAAAATTCACTTGCCTCTTGGGTTCCTGGAATCAGCTCATTTTCCTTTTCCCCCCTCCCTCTCCCTTCCTCTGCCCCCCTCCCCCATGCACCCTTGATAATTTATAAATTATTATTATATCTTATATTACACTGCCCGACGTCTCCCTTCACCTACCCCTCTGTTGCCCATGCCCCAGAGAGGAGGAGGTTATATGTAGTTCTCTGTGATCAATTCCCCCTTCCTACATCCCCCTTCCCTCCTGGTATTGCCACTGTCACCCCTGCATTATGGCCAAAGAATGGTCTATGTGATGTATTAGTTTGGACTAAATGAATTTGCCATTTTTGTAGGTCAAATACAGCTGAGTATTGTCAATTTATTGTCTTCAATCTCTACTAGATCCTTTATTTCTCAATGCTTTAGAATCCATACTATAGAGATTTATGTAATATATCATGCATGCTCAGAAACTTATTATTTTGTATTTGTTTGATGTATTTTTAGCATCTTTCTTATTTTTCCTTTTAACCCATCTTTATTGAGACATACTCTAGCTACAATAAACTTCTAAGTGTGTGTACACTCTTGCACCTCCATAACCACTACTCAGTGAAGATGCAGAACATATTCATCCCTCCAAATGTTTTCTTGAAATAGTTTGATTGACATACACTTCACATATCATACGATGTCATTGTTCAATCATATTAAGAATTTTGGTGCAATCATCGCCACGATTAATTTCAGAACATTTCCTCCCTAAGATTCATTGGTGCTGATTTCCCATTCCCACCTCATCCTCCTCTGCCATCCTCCTAGGCAATTATTAACCCAGATGGCTTCTCTGTAGATCTACCTCTACTGGATTTCATATATAGAAAATTATACAAAATACAAACAGAAAGCAGAGAAATAAAACAAAAACCCCATAACACAAACCAGACAAAACACAGTTAAAAAGAAAGCAGGAAATACTAAAAACTGAAACAACTTTAAAATGAGTCAAAATAGGGATTAAGAAGTTTAAACTGCTCACTTAGCTTCCAGTACTCTTTATGAATTGGCTTAGAGGTAGGAGCATCTGCTCTAAGTTATGAAGTACTAAGTTTCTGCCTTTTCCATGGGATACATTAATGATAGAAGTCACAAATCTTCCTTCGGGCCTACGATGATAGCGCACTTACCTCACTATCCGTTATCAGTTACTGTTGGGGGCACAAACGATGACGTGCTCCCCTACTAGCTGAAAAGCTGGGTGATCTGCTTCTGAATGGTCACAGCTTTGAAAACTCTAAGGAACTGTCCTATTTTGAATACATGGGGTTGACCTTGGTCAGAATGGCACCTTGCAATAACAACTTCTCAATCCTCACTTTCCCTACTTCTTTCCAGTGAGGGAGAGAAGAGGCCATGCAGCTTCAGATTTTCCAAAGCAACCTTGGGGTTGGAGGGGAAAGGACACATCAATCGTATTGATCCTGTCTTTATAATGCTGGTATGTTATCATGAAAATTTCTGCCTTTGACTATTTTTGATTTTTAAAAATAGCCCATTAAAATATTTATCTTAATGGCTTAGGTTTGTTGATGCCTCCTTAAATTTTACACCCGAGGTGTGCTATCTTAGGTCAGGCCCTCCCGGAGAATCTCAGCTTTATGGAAAAGATGGTTCTTGCTAAGACGGTTTAATTTGTTTCTCTCCCACAAACCACTGTGGCTGGTGTCGCCCTGGGTTGGAATTGGCTCATTGGGCGTGAGGGGCGGTTTCCAGACATACAAACGCACAGCATCAGGCTGTCAGAAAGAGATCTGGGAAGCTTCACACCTCAATGAGTGACTGCTTCGGTACGGTTTCTTACTGTGGACGACAGGAGAGCTGCGCCCGAGAAGAGGAAAAAGCAGAAAACCAAGGCCAGAACCAGACTGCAGCCCTTTCCTCTCCTCTACGCACCAGCGTGGCCGGGAGCAGACAGAGCGTATTCTAGTTTCTCTGCACTGAAGACATGCGCTAGGTCTGCATTTAGGAGAAGAAAAGAGATTTCTATCGGAATGCGTTTGGAGTCTTACAGTAGACTGGGCTTCAATAATAAGGTGACCAGACGTCCCGCTTTGGGTGAGACAGTCTTGATTTTTAACAATTTTCCCCACGTCCCGCAGCGTTTTAAAAAAGTCCCGATTTTTGGAAAGAATGCACGACAAACTAGGGTATATGGTTTTCGGCTGCCATGTGGCTATTTTGCCAGGATATGAGTTTTATCAATGGTGTCCCGCTTTTGTCTCACTTTACCAATGTTAAAATCTGGTCACCTTATAAGGAGCCAAAGTTAAGGTGTCTGTCCCCACTGTCATAAATAATGCAAAAGTGAGATTTGAAAATATAAGGAAGTTCTT
>NW_022104341.1:32330838-32364422 GCF_000313985.2 Echinops telfairi | reverse complement strand
CACTTTACCAATGTTAAAATCTGGTCACCTTATAAGGAGCCAAAGTTAAGGTGTCTGTCCCCACTGTCATAAATAATGCAAAAGTGAGATTTGAAAATATAAGGAAGTTCTTCGAAATGGTAAAACCACTTCATGCTTATTTTAGTTGAGTTGGAAGCCCCAAACAACAGGTTTCATATAGAATGATAATAAAAGTTATTAATAATTTTCAAATCTTTCATATAATTGGTTTGATTTTATCTGTTTGACCATTTCAATTTTAAGAGAGGTGGATTATATTTCAACTATTATTTTTGACTTAGTGATTACACTTTTGATATTAAAGGTGTTTGCTTATATCTTTTCAGGCTATATAGTTTGATAAATATATGATTACAGTAATTATATCTTGATATTACTTTCTTGTATAAAGAATTTTCTTTTTTCCCCTATGATTTAAATGTTCTTTTATCTGGTATTAAAATTGTTAGCCTGGTTTTCTTATTTATTTATTTAGGCTAGTTTTCTTTTCATTCATATTTCCCTACAATACTTTTACAATAAGTTATTTTTAGTCTTTCAGTGTTTCTTATGCTAGAATTTATTTCTGATGTTTAATTTAATATTCTCTATTTGCTATTCATTCTTTTTGTTTCTTTTTGTCTTTATTCCTTCTACTTTCCATAGGATGACTAGAATTATATTGTTTTCCTCTGCGGATAGCACTCTATTTCTGTTCATTAATGAATATCTCACTTATTCATGCCCATATTTTTCCTCTGATTCCTTTCATCAATATCAGAGCTTATCAATAACAGTATCTTTCCTCTGAGCATGACATGAATTTCATCACTTTCTTACTTTCGTTTGCAGTTTTGCCTATTGTCTGTAGACTGCGTTAGCACTGGGATGTCTTTGGTACTCTGAATTCTGGGAAATTCTCTGTAATTACTTCATCACTGTTTCCTCATCGGCATTTTCCTTCCTTTTCCCCATTTCCTTACTGTTGTAACTCGTGTTAACGAGACTTTGAGAAGGTTTCAGTTTATGTCTTCTGTTCTATTGAGGCAACCATTCTGTTCTTTAGTAGATCTATTTTGTTTTTAATCTACTTCTTCATGTTTCATTTCTAGTAATTCTTTGATTTTTCTTCATAATGTTTGCTTCTATGTTATACTTACATCATCCACATATACACACACTCACTGAAGAGATTTAACATATTTATTTAAAATTTGTGTTCTGTCTGTTTTGTCAACTCTTTTTGATATAAACCCCCAAAGCGACACCCATTGCTATCGAGTGGATATGAACTCATAGCAGCCCTACATCGACAGGATAGAATTGCCCAGAGTTTCCAAGACTGTAAATCTTTACAGAAGCAAACTGCTACACCTTTCTCCGACAGATTGGTTAGACCTTTTGGTTAGCAGCCAAGCACTTTAACCATTGCACCACCAGGAAGCCTTCTTTGATATAAACCATTTCAATTGCCTTTGATAATGCTGGTACATCTGAGATGTCCACTCCCTTGCTCGAGCCCTGCTCTGCCTTTGCTTAGTGTTTTTAGTTGCCATCAAGTTGATTCCAACTCTGCATAATCTGCAGGTAGAGGAGGAAGGATGCAACTTTGGGTCTCTGATTGTGTCCTTCTGGGTAAGTTTTATACCTTTACTTATGTATTGCGATGACATGATGGAGAACCAGACCCTAAGGATATGCCCTTTGGGGGCTTAAAATTATTCTGTGTTCTCCTTTCCATGAGTCTAAACTGTTTTCTCTTTTCTACAACGTTAGGCTCAAAGCAAGTTGGCCCCATCATGGTCCACAGGGCGGAGGGAGAAGGGAGCAGAAGAGATCCCTCAAACCTGCATGGTGGCCAGTGGCTCCCACTCTCTGCTGGCTCCATGTCCTCGTACTGCCCCAGTGCTCAAGCTGCAGCTAGGCTGCCAGCCTGTCTTACTAGAGGGGAGGCACAGATCCATCCACAGAAGGAAGCAGGAACAGCTGAAGACCTCAGCTCTTTCATCTAGTCCGTCATCTGTCTGGTGCCCTGGCTTCCCCACTCCTCTCCAATTCCAGAGAACATTCACCCACACTCCTCGCCCCACTCCCCGTCGTCACACAGGGGCCACCTTTTGCACTCCTTAGCATTTCTTAATTTTTGAGCGTCTTGAGTGGGGAGGGTGAAGGATGACACATATAAGCCTCTTTGTAGCTTCTTCCTCTGACTTATAGCAACTCCACCATGTTAGTGGTTTTCAATGGATGATTTTTCAGAAAGAGATGGCCAGGCTTTGCTCATAAGACACATCCAGTGAGTGGACTCAAACCATAAACCTCTTTAATGCAAGCCAAGTGCATGAACAATTTCTACCACCCCGGGACTCCTTGACTTTGGAACCATCTGACATGCTGGGGCCAGGGGATGGAGACATTGGCCAGTTCTCGGTCACTCCCACCACCAGGTGAGAACATGGTCTTTCTGAGGTGATCGAAAGTCTGTCTTCAAACCTGCTCTCCCTCTGCAAGGGATTCTTGTAGCAAAATGGTTGTAAATGGTCTCAACACTTCAAGGGTTAATCATGAAAACAAAATATAACTCTTTTATAGAATGTTCAGGATTTTTTTTTCTAGGTTTCTACTCATTATTAATTTTTACCTCAGGGAGAAAAGGACTTTATGTAAAAATCCGTTCTTCCAACTCCCCCTATTTATATTAAACAACACAAAATTATTTTAATAATGTGATATAGAATCTAGAGACAAAACACTTTGGTCTCCAAAAAGGAACCAATTTATTTCATAAATCACATTCTTCTGCTCCTTCCAGCAATTTCCCTTTTCCCTGGGAAGGGGGTGTTATTATGTACTATCTGTGCTTCTTTGTGTAATTTTCATTTATCACTGAGTAACACTTTGCTTTTTAACAGAAAGAATTCCGCGTGTTGACGGAGCGGTGCTCCATGGACGGTTGGCTCCCCGCAACAACTGTCTGGAGCAGAGGAGTTTATTAATTTATCAGAACCTTATGTTCAATTTCAGATTTCTCAGCACAGGAACCAACAAGCAGCTGCACCTGTTGCCAATTAAAGTATTAATGGCACATCAATCAAAGAAAAATCACTGTGAACGAAGATTACCCCAGCTCTGTACTCCTGTCACTTTGGGGGGAGTCGTCTTTTATTTCAAAATTAAGTGAGAGCTACACACCGTGCTCTCCAACCTGCATTTCTCAACTTCTCCTCCAAGATGACATTTGTAGCTGAGGGCCTTCGACTGGGAGGTCAGGGCATTTTCTGTTCTGCTGTGGGAAACCGCTATTTTCTCTTTTAAACGTTACTGATGTGACTTTACATGTGGAGAGTGGCAGGACCCGGTTCACATCGCACGAGGCTTGCCACAGGGTAGCCACGAGGTTGACCAACAGCAGCGAAGCCCAGCGCTGCTCGAGATGGACGGGGTCGTCAGCGCTGCGCACAGGTCTCCGTCTTTACCTAGAAGAAGACATCCTTGGCGTTTGCACAGAAGAGGCCAGCAGAGAAGGCTTGGCTTTTGAATCTCTTCTTTTGAGTAGGCCAATATTTTCTTAGGGGTGGTGGTGACAATGGTAGGGTGGAGCGAGGGCAAGTGTTCATTGGTTGTGGAAGCGCATGATTCTGTGTTCCAATTCTGGCTGGGCTTCTGCATGCGACATTCCTCCAATTAGGTAACCATTTACAGTCATGATTTTCACCCCAACAAAGCAGGGTTAACAATGAGTGCCCCCCACGGTCTTAAGGCAGATACGTGAGATAATGAACTCAGGGGTTTGACTCAGGGGCTGGCACGGAATAAACTGTTCCCATTTCTTTCTATCAGCAGTGGATACTCTGACGTGGACAATGTACAAGGTTCACCAGGCTCATGGAAAGTAGGCAGGACTCACTTGTCAGTAAGCAGCCTAACCTGGAAGCAAGGCTGATCTGTGCTGTGTGTGTCCATCAGAGGTTCTCGGCCACACCATTTTGGCTGGAATCACTCTTTGGGTATTGCCGAATGTCTAACAGTATTTTTGACCTTAACCCACTAAGTGTCAATCACACCATTCCCCTAAACCAAACCCAGACACAGTTGTTCCCATAGGTGGATTCTCACTCTGGATGACTCGGTGCATTGCACAGTGCACCTGTTCCTCAGTGTTTTCTTCAGCGCCGACTGTACAGAAGCAGTCTACCAGGCCTTACTCCGGATGAGTACCAAATGTTCCACTTGGAGTTAGCAACCAATTGCAGACTTGCACACTGCCCCGAAACTTCCACATCATTCCCGAGTCATGATTTAAAAATTGCCACCTGAGCCAAAATGCCTCTGTGAAGAGTCACTGGTATATAGAGAACCTGAGCACAATGAAGGCAGGGTTCCCACTTCTGTGTGTTTTCAGGTAGGGTTCCCTGTTACTAGAACAATGGCTGCTTCATAGTTGATGCTGAAAACATACGTGTTCAAAGCTAAGGAATGCAAAAGTGGCATCTTCAAAGTCTGTGGTCCAGGATAAATCAATCTCTCTCTCTCTTTCTCTCTCTCTCTCTCTCTCCAAAGTAAGCATCTTCCCCCAATCATCACCACCAGCACCCATCATTCATTCTTCCTATTGTTGTAACTACAGGTTTAGAGTTGTCCTTGACTTCTTTCTTTCCCATAACAGACTTCATCGACCAGGAAATTTGCTCTACTCTTAACATCGTTTTGAATTCCTGTGTGGATGCGGGTATATAGCTGGGATGGATTTTGTTTACTCCCATGTCATCACTCAAAATTACTGCCACAGGGTCAATTCTGACTCAGTCACTGTGATGACACAGTGTCTGTGGGGTCTTTCAATTATTAAAGCTTTGTCATATGTTTGAGTATTTGATAATCTTCAGCTTCCTCCTAGCGCTGTGTTGTTGTTCTTGCTGGTGTTGAATGTGGTTGTGGGGAAGCCGGAGGACTGGCTTGACTGCATCTGTGATTTTTCCCATCAGGAGCAAAGTGATGGGTATACAGACAAATGACTTCTAGACTTCATCTTCCTCCTCTCATTCTAACAATTTGAAAATACAAATTGGAGAATTCAGTTTTATAATACGTTTTCTCATAATGAGGGACACCTTATATATGAAAGTAGATGTACACACTCTAGGCAAAAATAAAGTTGAATCCATGAAATTGACAGTGGTACGATGATCCATTCACATGATGTGGCCCAGATACAAGCTGCTTGTATTTTGACTGTATCCACCTATCCGAGATTACACGCATGAACTTGACAGGACATCAGCCTTGCTTCTTCAGAGAAGGAAATATCAGAGGTGTGTTTCCCAACGGCAGTCACCTCCTTTTTATCTGCTTTACTTGCGTTGCATCTGAGCTTTCATAGGTTGATCATCAACCGAGATGCTCGCGAGACCTTGAAGAAAACAAACCAAACCTACTGTTAGGGAGTTCACTCCAGAAAGTTGCGACCCTATAGGGTGACAGTATAGGGTCTCTAAGGCCGTAATCTCTAGGGAAGACAACTGCCACATCTTTCTAGCTGGTGGGTTGGCAACGCTGCCATTCTGGTTAGCAGTTGAGCACCTAAGCGCGGTGCCCCCGTGGTTAGCACTCTTTCATAAGTTCTCAAGTCCTTTAAACGTGAGGCTTTCTCTTCAGTTTTATCACTAGCCACAATTAGTTTATGTTTCAGCACAGCATTGCACACCAAGAAGTCTCATTTCTTCCTTGTTTCTGTGCCTCTGCTCACTGAACGGAGTGGAGAGGAAGAAAGTCAGGGGAGCGGATCCTGGATGGGCAGCCAGCTTCTCCACCGGCTGAGTGGCGGGATCTCTGCTGCAGCCGCAAGAAGAGGCCGTCACATTTTACATCTCACCAGTATGTCACTCACTGCATGTTGTTGAGAGGCGAACGCTGTGGTCATAGGCACTCACTTTGGCATTAGACAAGTCTGGGTTTGCAAATTTAATAACTTGGGTCCTGGAGGGAGAGCCATAGCTCCTCTGAGCCTCAATAGATACCATGTGTTAAATGTTTATACTATGTACACAAAAAGGGTGTCATTGTGATTCATTTCACTCAGGGTCACTCACAAACAATGAAAGCCATGCATGTTAAATGTATGGATGTGAAGATACACATAATGCAATTATAGGGTTCAAATGGCAATTAAAGAACATCAGATATTCCAGGTTTCAAATATCATTATACATCTGGATTGGTTTGTGAACCAAATTTGCTGGGAGGTTACAGATGGGAGTAAATACCAAGATTTCTTGGTTCAGATTTTACTTCTGAGATGTCTAGAAAAGCTCAAATTTCTATGACTTCATGTGGTAGTTTCTGACTATCTTCTAGTTGTACTTGATTCTGCTCCAGGTTACCACAGAACATCTCTATATTTCCTGTGTTAGTCTGAGTAGACTAGAGAAACACATTTATAACCATGCCTATGTATATAAGGGAGAGGTTTACATACAAGAACAATTGAACATTGAGAAAACATCCCAGCCCAGTCCAGATCAAGACCATAAATCTGATATTAGCCCATATGCCCAATAGCAATCTATAAAGTCCTCTTCAGACTCATGAAACACATGCAATGAAGCCAAATGCAGGGTGATCACAAGCCAGTGGGTAGAAAGTCTTTGGGTCTAGGGGCTTTGTAAGCATCTCCGGCATGGCTCTCTCTTTGGCTTCTCTGGCTTCAGAGGTCTGGTTGCATCCATGTGGCTTATCTTCTGCAATGTCTCCCAGGGAGTGGCAGAGAGAGAGAGAGGTGTCTTCGCCTCCAAGGAGGAAGTACCAGATTTCCCAGAATTCTCAGGAGAAGGCCATGCCCACAGAAGTCTCACTGGCTATTTCCAGATAGCCTGCCTGGACTCCAATCCTACACTCTTAATCCTTAAACTGACACCAGATTAGGTGACTACCACACTTGCCTAATTTGCTTTTGAAGATTACATGATCACTCTATTTAGATGTAGTCAACTATTACCTTATTGAGAGCAGCAGAGCCATCAACAGTCAAATTCAAGGATAACCACAGATTGTGATGGTTAGTTTTTGTATCAATTTGACTGAGTCAGGATTCTCAATGGTTTGGCAGTTGAGACCACCCACATGTTGTGATTTAGCATAATGTAAGCAACTCCATCATGAAATCTGCTGTAAACAGCAAAGCAATTATAAGGGGATTAGGGAGGAGTGCAACCTCCTTTCTCATGTCATGCCTTCCTGGGCGTGGTCTACCTCTATTTAAGCAGACTTTGTGGGGAGGCTTGTTCCTTTCTTGTCGGTGTGGGCACACATCTCACTCACTGACCTGACATATGGTCTGCTGAGCATCAGAACTATCATGGGCCTGCCATATTGCTTACTGACCTTGGATTCATTCACCTCTATAGTCACAAGCCTGACTTGCTGATCTCGGATACAAATACCTTTGCTTCCACCAGAAGTGGAAGTGGTTTGTGTTCCTTCATCTGGTTTGTTAGTCCCAGCAACTATGTGCGTCAGGAATAGCTTCCAGTTTAACATCTGGCCCACAGTGACAAACTGTACTGGACGTAACTGTTTCTCCACCTGTGGGAGCCACTTACTTGATATAGAATTCTTGATATAAAATTCATTGGTTTTGTTCCTCTGGAGAACCTAGCCTAAAATACACATGCCAAATATCTAGAAAGAAAATTCATTTCCCATTAACATATGTGCCAAATTAAGAAACAAATAGTCATCGAGGAGTTCACAACCTTCTAAAAGGAGAAATCGGTGACAACAGAAAAGTGGGTGAAGGAAGACATTGGACACACTGTAAGGCATGACAAAATAATAATAATTTAAGAATTCCCAAGAGTTCACGAGGTAGAGGCCTTGGGGAGGGAGGGGAAAACATGAGGAGCTGTTGCCAAGGGCTCAAGTAGAAAGCAAATGTTTTGAGAATGATGATGGCAACAAATGTACAAATGTGCTTGACACAATGGATGTATGTGTGGATTGTGATAAGAGTTGTATAAGCCTCCAATCAAACGATTTAAAAATAAATAAATAAAAGGAGAAATCGGAAGGGTTCTTACTAAAATGAGTCTCTGTGCCAACATCTGCTTGAAAACTAAAGGTAAAATCCAACTTTAAAAAGAAATGCGCCTTGAAGCACAGCAAGCATCGCAGTCATTTGTCTTAAGGCTATTTTAACTAACTTCCCAAGGTACCAAAAAGGCATTAATTCATTACCAATCATGGATGCTTCACTGAGTGCTGTGTTAACTAAAATTAGTTTGACCACTGTCCTTAAGAGAATTTTAACCCACAGCATAAGAATAGATTCAAATAAAGATCCTATCAAAATTTGAAGAAAACAGGAATATAATGTCTTATATTATAAAAGGCTTCCTATAGTTTAGTTTTCATTGAATTAGATACAATTCATAGCAACCTGATGCGTAACGGAAAGAAGTACTGCTCAGTTCTGTGCCATCTTCAGGACCATTCCTAAAACCATTGTTGCAGCCACAGCGTCAACTCATCTTGTTGAGGGGCTTTCTCTTTTTGCTTACTTTACCAAGCATGCTGTCCTTCTCCAGGGAAAGTTCCCTCTTGATAACGTGTCCAAAGCACATGAACTTAAGGCTCACTCTCTTCTTTCCTGAGAAGTATTCTGCCAGTATTTGCTCCAGCACAGGTTTGTTCATTCTTCTGGTAATCCATGATATATGTTCAGTGTTGCTCACCATCACCACGCTTCAAATGCATCAATTCTGCTACAGTGTTCTTGATCCATTGTGGAGCTTTCAAACGCCCACAAGATAGTAATTATAGCATAGCTTGGGTTAGGCACATTTTAAAGACATATTTTGTAGCAGATTTGCCTGATACAGTATTTTGTTTCTTGACTGCTGCTCCGTTGAGTGTTGATTATGGATACACGCAGAATTAAATCTATGATCATTTCAGCATTTTCTCTGTTTATCTTGATACTGCTTATTGGTCCAGTTGGTGAGGATTTATTGAGAATTTTGTTTCCTTGCATTTAGCCATAACTCATACTAAAATCTATATTCTTTGATCCTCATTAGTAAGTATTTCAATCTTTGTCACTTCCAGCATGAAAGATCATATAATCTGCATATCACAGGCTATAAATAAACCTTTCTCCAGTCCTTATTCTGTGTTATTGTTTAGATAGTCCAGTTTTTCAAGTTATTTGCTTAGAATACAGATTGAATATGTAGGGTGAAAAGAGAGAATCTTGACAAACATCTTATCTGAATTTGAACCACTTAGTATCACTTGTCTATGTTAGAAAGATTGCCTCTTGGTCTATGTACAGTTGTACACAAGAACGTTCAAGTGTCCTGCGATCCCCATTCTTTGCAATGCAATCCAGAGTTTATCACTCACACAGTGAATGACTTTGCATCATCAACAGAACACACACCAAAAAAAATCTTTCTTGTGTCTCCTGCTTTCATCCAAGATCCATTTGATGTCAAGAATGATAGCTGTCATTCTAAGTCCTTTGTTGAATCCAACTTGAATTTCTGGCAGCGTCTGGTTGACATACTGCTGCAACAACCTTTGAATCACCTTCAGCAAACACTTATTTGTGTGTAATACTAATAGTATTGTTTGATGATTTCTGAGTCCTGTTAGTTCCCTTTCTTTGGGATGGGGACAAATATGGATTCCTTCCAGTTGATTGGCCAGGTATTGATCTTACACAATTCCTGGCATGAACTAGCAAGCAACTCCAATTCTGCTCTAGTTGGTTAAAACATTTTAAATCAATGTTTAAAATTTTGCCCATAGAGTACTTCAATATTACATCTTAAGGATCGACAATTTTCTTAGTTTCCTTCATATCGAGAAAGGCTGAGTTGAATTTTGAGTTTCATACATTTGTCCATCTATTACAATATTTCATTTTGCCTTCTTGAGTCTATCTTTGAAACCTCTCCTATGCCTTTATGTCATCATTTCTTTCTTTCACTTTTTCTTTTCTACATTGAAGAGAAAGTTTTAGAGTGTCTTATGACTCCAATTTAGCCTTTTCTTTCCTTTCTTTTTAATGACCTTTTGCTTTCCTTATGTTGGATGTCTTTAATGTCACAACACAACTTGTCTAATCTTAGAACATTAGTATTCAGTGTGACAAATTTGTTCTCGAAATGGTGTCTAAATTCAGATGGGATATACTCACGGTTATATTTTGGCTCTCATGGATTTGATTTAATTTTCTTTGACTTTAGTTTGAACTCACATATGAGCAATTGATGGGTTGTTCTGTACTTGACCGTTGGCCTAGTTCTGACTAATGATATCTGTACTTTGCCATCATCTCTTTCCTCAGATGTAGTTGAGTTCTGTACAGTCCATCAAGTGAAGTTCACATGTATATTCACCATTTATGTAGTTGAGAAATATGTATTTTCAATGAATAATTTCAGTCTTGCACAATTCTATTGTGTGGTCTCCCATGTCATTTCTATCCCCAGTGCCATATTTCCCTTCAACTGATCCTTTTTATTTATTTCCAACTATACCATACAAATCGCCAGTAATTATCAATGCATGTGGGTGGCATGTTTGATCTATTTCAGGTTGCAAAAGTTGGGGAAAAGGTTAAATTTTCTTATCTTTGGTATCAGTGGTTAGTGCACATAAAAATGACCAGTAATTGTATGATGTGATATTTCTTGATGATATATGAATATGAGCCTAACACAGAACTGTACTTCAGGACAGATCTTGACATATTTTTAATGAAAATTAACTCACTGCCATCCCTTTTTGTCATTCCCTGCATATGTTTCCTCAATTGAAAATGGCCAAAACTGGCTCATTTCAATTCACTAATTCTTAGAACAGAACAAGGGAATACTGCATGCTTTACGGTCAGGAAACGTGTGTATCAAGGTTGTATCCTCTCAGCATATTCGATCTGCAGCTGAGCAAATCGTCGGAGATGAGCATGACATCAAGATTGGAGGAAGGCTTATGGCCCAACCTTACTGAGGAAAACTTGAAGCACTGGCTGAGGAAGATCAAGGGTCACAACATTCAGTAAGGATTATAACCCGATGTAAAGAAGACCAGCATCCACACAACGAGATCAGTCAGTAACATCATGATAAATGGAGGAAAGTTTGATGTTGTCAAAGCTGTCATCATACTTGGATCCACAATTAATGGTCATGGAAGCAGCAGTCAGGAAACCAAATGGCACCTTGCCTTAGGTAAATTTGCTGCACCAGAGTGTTGAAAAGCAATGATGTCATTTTGAGGACTAAGGTACACCTGGTTCAAGCCGTGGTATTTTCAGTCACCACATTTGCATGTGAAAGTTGGACACTGAATAAAGAAAATTGAAAGAAGCATCGATGCATTTGAGCTGTGCTGCTGGGAAAGAATATGGGAAGTAACCCTGGACTGCCAAAAGAACGGATAAACCTTTTCTCAGAAGAAGTACAGGCAGAACGATCCTTGGAGCCAAGGATGATGAGACTTAGCGTCATACTTTGGACGTGTTATGAGGAGAGACCAGTTGCTGGAGGTCATTGTGCTCGGAAAAGTGGAGGAGCAGCAAAAGGAAGAAGACCTTGCTGAGATGACTGACACAGTGACTGCCACAATGGGCTCAAACATAAGCACACTTATGAGGCTGGTGCAGGACTGGGGGCGTTTTGTTCTGTGGTATATAGGATGGCCATGAATCAAAGCCAACTTGAAGGTAACTAACAACAATGCTTAGAGGAGCAATCTTTTGGATTTTCATTTCACTTGATAGTGATTTCCAGTTTTCCTAACTTCCTATTTTATACATTGGGACACTATGCATGTTTCAATAATGAATGGATGCCTGTATGGTTCTTCTCATCTTCATTCATGCCCCATCAGCAAAGGAAGGTCCTGAAAGCTATGCTCCATCCATGCCATTCAGATGCACTCTACTGGAAGGAGGCAGCACGTCCCCAATCACACTGGGAGGGTCTTCCAACCTGGGCAGCTCATCTTCTAGTGCTATCTCAGATAACGTTTTCTTGGTTTCATGGCTAAGGTTTCAGTGTTTGGACCACGTCTTTCTTCTTCCTAATCTGTTTTCATCTGGGCACTCCACTGAAAACTGTCACCATGGGTGACTCTGGGCACTCCACTGAAAACTGTCACCATGGGTGACTCTGACAGTGTTTGAGGTATTGGTAGTGTAACTTCCAGCATCACCCCACATGAAACCACCACAGTATGATAAGCTGACAGCAAGTAGTGGGCTGCATACACTGATGCTATTTTACACGAATTGCTGTAATATACTTTTACCTCCTTTTGCCCCTAACTCTGGTCTTGCCCCTTCTGGCAAATCATGATCACAAGTGGAGTCTATGAATCTTCAAATGTAGGCTTGTGATTTTATTTCCATGCTACAGAACTTTTCAGTTACCCCCTAGTGGTCTTAGATTGAGCCCAAACACGAGGATTCCCAGGCCCCGCCTGATAGAGCTTTGCTCACCTCTCTCGTGGTTTCACCTCTTGCACAATATGTCATAGTCTCTCATGCAACTTAGCGGATAAACAGTGTCTATTTATCTTCCAGGTCTCGGCTTCAATATTGCTCCCTCTGGCAAACATTCCGCTGCCCTTTGAAGCCGAGGCTAGTCGGTCCTTTCGTGCGCTCCCATGTTGTTGTCAGGTGCCATCGAGTAGGCCCCAACCCACAGTGACCCGGTGCACAACAGACTGAGACACTGCCCCGTCCTACCCCATCCTACAATTGTTCTTCTGCCTGAGCCCATTGCTGTAGCCCGTGTCAATCAACCTCACTGTGGGCCTTCCTCCTTTTCACCACACTTCCTCTTTATTAAACACGATCTTCTTCTCCAGGGACTAGGTTCTCCAGACGAATTATGTCCAAACTATAGAAGATGAAGTTTTGCCATATGGAGCACGCTGGCCTTACTTCTTCCAGTATAGAGCTGTTTGTCCTTTTAGAAGTCCATAGAGCATCCACCATTCTTCTCTGGCACCACCACAATTCAAATGCATTGAATTTTTTGCTGTCTTCCTTCTTCAATATTCAACTTTCACACCGCATAAGATGTGAACGCACCTTGGGTCAGGTGCACCTTAATCCTCAAAGTTACATCCTTGCTTTTCAATGCTTTAAAGAGGTCTTGTGCAGCAGATTTACCTAACGTAGTATGTCATTTGATCTCTTGACAGCTGCTTCCATGAACATTGATAGTGGATCCAAGTAATACAAAATCTTTCACAACTTCAACCTTTCCTCCATTTATCATGGTGTTACCTATTGGTGCAGTTGTGAGGATTTGGTCTTCCTTACATTGAATTGTAATCCACCGTGAAGGCTACAATGCTTGATTTTCATCAGCAAGGGCTTCCAGCCCTCCTCACTTTCAGACAACAAGGTTGTATCATCTGCAGTTCTGAGGATGGCGCAGTGTTCTGGGCGGTGTTTCCTTATGTTGTAAATAGGGTCCTTCGGAGTTGGAACCAACCTGAAGGCAACAAACAGCCATAGCAACAGAGTTTACTTTTCTGCATCTCTACCAGTTTCTAAGTTCCATGTGGCCTGGGCCATATACTTCTCATTTGTCATATTATGCACACTATTTGGCACAGAGCCTGATAAAACATAGATACATGTAAATATTTTTTTTGAGTTGTGGAAGTCCTGTATTTTAAGTTGCTGGGTGCTTTTTCGAGATCTTGAGTAATGCAAATGATTAAAGCTGCTAATTGATAAGTTAGTGGCTCAAGTCCATCAGGAGGTGCCATGGCAGAAACACCTGGCATTCTGCCTCTGAAAAGTCAGCTGTTGAAAACTGAGTGGAGCACAGTTCTAGTACGACACACATGAGGCCATCATAAGTCAGAATAAACTGTATGGCAGGTCGTTTCTAAGGGTTATTTTTTGTTTTTCTTTTTGCATTGGTTTTTATACTGACTTCCAGAATAACTATGTCCAATAGGATTTGAGGTAAAAATGGAAATACAAAGTGGCTTCAAAAAGATTGTTGAGAAATGGATTTAAACGTTAATAATATTTTTCTATGAATTGGATCTTCATATTCTGTATCTGGGCTATTTGTAGAGTAGCCACTAGCCCACATGTGACCAAAGAAGAAGTCAAATGGGAATAAACTAAAATGTGAATTGTACTTAGTTTAAAATAAAATTTTATCTGGTTTTAAATAAAATACATATGGTTTTATTACATGTGGAAAACGTTATTGGACAGTCCAGCTCGATAACAACTTTTTTGGATTCACCAGAACTCAGCCTTTTTTCAGGAATAGGACCAGAGCTGTGTTTTCTTAGAGTTCTATTATTAAATTTTCAATTCACGTTAAATAAAATTTAAATATTGGGTTCCTCAACCATGCTAGTTTCTTTTCAAGTGCTCAGAAGCCGGTTATGGCCAGTGGCCACCATATTGAACAGTGCAGAGAAAATTCCTGTCATCACAGAACGTTCTAGTAGGCAGCAGTAGTTTGGAACACAGCTCGTCTGATCAGCAAAGTGGAATTTCTCCTCAGTGGGAAGGCTTGTTACCACCAGCCTCCTAGTTTTCCCTGAGTATTTGGAAGATTTGGTTAGAGACCTGAGGTCATGAGGCCATCAAAGGCTGATAACACCCACCTCTTGCTCACTTTGTCTAAATAGGATATTGACCCTTAAGTCCCAGGATAACCATAAATTAGGGACACTGATGAGAACAAAGGTGCTGACACTTGCCAGGAAAGACCAAGTTGACTCCCGAGAGAATGCCACGGCCAATTTCAACACTCTAACTCAGGCCTCTTATTTATTCCATGACATGTCAGTCAGCAAATTGCCAGGGACCTCTTGACCCTTAGCTGCTACCTGATTCCCTGAAGGTAACTTCTTTCCTGCGCCTTTCTTTTCTCTTTCTCTGCATTCAGTTCTCAGATTGGCCCTCTTTCCACCCCCCGCGATGGGATGGATGCAGCTATTGACAGCTACTCCTGCCTTTGTTGCCTCCAGAATGGATGACCACAAAGATTCCCTGGAAGACCACCCAGAAGCTTCAGCTGGAGCGGTATGGTGCTGTCCATCTGCCTGAAGGCATCAGGCTGGGGCTCGCCAGGAACACCTGCGCTCCACAGTCGGCCCTGTCTCCTCACTTGGCGGTGACACTCAAGGTGCCTGAATGCCCATGCTTGAAAACGGCCACTTTGGAGGGTTGTGTCCTCCCGCTCAGCACCATCACAGCGGTGGTGCAATGCTGATCAGCTAAGAATGGTCCCAAGCAGGGGGTCAACGTCAGGGCAATTTCAGAGGAATTTGCTTCCCTCCTGGTTTGACAAAGCGACTTTTCTGTCTTTCAAGGGCACAGTGAAAAAGCCATCTGTTTAGCTAGACTTCTGCCATGAAGGGTGGTCCCAGGGAGCGAATGTTCAAATATAATTTCTCCTCCCTTCTCTAGTTCTTTGGGAATTTTAAAAATACATTGGACCAATGATGAACTACACGCCTCCGATTAGGGCTCGTTTGCTTTTGAACGGACATCCTCGTCTCCTTTGCGGGTCTTCTCCGAATGGCGGCTGGGTCCCTCAGTCAGCGCATCTCCACCTGCTGATGCTAATTTCTCCATCTTTGGCCACAAGAAAGACTTCGTTCGTTGTTTTACTTCTCCCATTTATTTTCTCTCATGCCCACTCCACCCCAGCTTTAAAACCACAATCATGAAAACATTCTTATAAAAAACACTTACATAGGAGCCCCCCCTCCCTAAAAATGTCTTGTCAGATTTCTTCCTCTTGTTTGCTTCAGAAAGTGGCGCTTTGATTGTCCATTAGAGAGTTGTTTACATTTCTCCAAAAGCCCCATTTAGTTTCCTTGACAAGGTGGAATAAGTGACTGGCTGTGATGGATAGAGGCACCTGTCCTAATGGCTGCTCACACTGTGCCCACCAGTGCACGTTACATTGATAAATTGACAACAGTTGGGACATGCTCTGCTAGCAGCAAGAATGAGGCTACGAGGACAAACACAGGCGGGTAGACAGTCTGCCTTAATATTCCCGGGAAAGGTAGACAGCCTCCTAATCTTACACCCCAACAGCTGCGGCCAGGAATTAGTGCACAGGCAGGATTTCTTTGTTACCTTGACGCAGCCACTGCTAGTTCGTGGAGAAGGAGATTGACTGCCAACGATTGCTGGGCCTGCCCATTCATAAGCCCGCCATCCTGGAATTGGGCCCCCAATTACGATGTGAACTTTGGTACTATCTCTCTCTAGCTTCAATCCCGCCGTGGAAGAGTTCTCTTCTTCCTCTACGAAAAACAAGGACAACAAAATGCTGCCTATTAGTTATGGGCTGATTATCCGGAAAATGTGGGCTGTATAGCTTTAGTCAATGCTAAAGTGTTAATTATCTAGAATAAGGAGCTCAGGAGGGTCCACGTTTCAAGTAATGACGAGGTGGCCGCCTATCACTCCACCCCACCCAGCCGGGGGCCTTAGACAGTGTGCATGCCCCTCTCTCTTCAGTTCGCCCTTTCATTTTCTCGGTTCCACTTTGTGGCTGCCACGTTACCTGTAGTAAGACGGGTGCAGCAAGCAGCTAGTCTCCGCAATGGGACCCCGCCCCCCATGTGGACAAACGGCCGAGGCAGGCACGTGGCCGGCGCCCTTCACGATGTCCTTCCTCAGAAAAGTGGGGCGCATCCAGGCCACAGGGGTGGGTGCATGGGTTGCCGTGGCCGGGCCAAGACAGGCAGCAGCACCAGTGGTGGCGGTGGCCGCGGCGGCAGCAGCGATCGCGATCTAGCCCCTCGCTCCATCCATTACCTGCTTATCTTAACCGAAGACTAATCGAAAGGAACAAATGACCACGGGGAAATGCTACAACTTAATCCAAAGCCATAAGGAAGCCAGAACACCAACCAAAAGAACAGAAAGGAAAGACTCCAGAGCGACGGCAGCCCGGACATAATAATACTGCCTTTCTGAGCTGCGCTTTTAAATGGCCCAGTGACCGATTTTATGATAAGACCCAGTTTGCTTTTATGATTTGCATGGGTAATGAAGCAATTAGCAACCATCGGAGAGAACACATACTAGTTCTTCGACAAACACCTAACAAAATGGCATGACGCAAGATGGAGTGCGGCAAGATGGCTCAAGTGACTTGCCTTGCGTGTTTTATTTACTTTGTGAGGAGTTCCGTTGGAAGCGAGGTCGCGGCATGCATCATATTAGAAGGCTAGACTGTGGTTAGTTTGATGTGAATTTCTGACTGGCTGGCAGTCGCCCCCACTCCTCACCCCCTAACTGCTACTAAATTTCATTTCAAGTTATAATTATTGACATTGGAAACAGCTACTCGTATCACAACAACAAAGCAACAATTATACAGGATCTGGTGTTTCTCATGCAAATTACAGCACTAAAATACAGGAAAATCCGGCCCACTTACAGACCGGTCTTTGTCTTTTGAGAGCAGAGTCTGAAGTATTTGGTTAACTAAATTAAAATGTAAATCTTGGCTGGCTTTTCTTCTTAGATAGCGATATGAAACAGTTTTCTAAAAGACAGAAAAAGCTTAAGGGACTACATTTCAAACAACTTGCCATGAATACCTTTTTTTAATAAATTAGGGCTGGGAAGCTGAATTGTCTATAATAAGGATTCTAAATGGCTGTTCAACTAGAAAAAGCATAAGGGACGCAGAACATCTTATATATTTACCATATATATATGTATATTGTTTATCAAGGAACTTTGAAAGATACAGCGTAGGTACTAGCATCTCATGCAGTTTAGGGAAGAAAGCCCCACCTCTCTTATTCCCGCTTGGCGGGACACATATAATGAAACATATAACCTACAGATGGAGATTAGCGGCATTAAAAGTGAGCTCATTTACTTTATTAGAGTTACTTTCTTTCCTGTCTTTGTCCATTCTTCCCTACAAAACCGAGTAGTCCTGTGAAAGTGTTACAGTAAGGGAGAGCTGAATTAAAGTCAACCATGGTAGAGTTCCCATTAAGGAGCTATGAATGCAGCCACTGCCAGCCACATGGAGTTCCGCAAAGCACCGGAAACAATGATTTCTATAGGGAAACGGTATGGTTTCCCATTCATTATCATTACAGCTTTAAAAAAAACTAAACTAAACAAAGCACCCCTCAACAAGCATCAAAAAGGCTTGGATTCACAAGGCTGCAATCAGTATGAGAGAAGACATCAAAGAGAAGGAGAAGAAAAGCAACTGCTTGGGCCCCTGGCCCGGATTCAACTAACAACGCATCTGCTTTGAAAGGCAAACCCCTCCCGAGTTTGACCACAAGTAAACTGACCTGCATGAAGCCAAGACATTGGAGGAGACTGACATTTAATTTATGTCTTTAATTTTTTTTTATACAGGGAAAAGCAATTGTGTGATTGCATCTCATTTATAACAAATCTGATCCTTCAAAGGCAATAATTTCACAAATGCACGTTTGCATTAAGAAGACTGTTATCATAAGTATGGAGCAAACGCTGTGTGGGCAGTCACTCTGACTTATAGCAGCCCGGTACAGCCACGGCAAGATAACCAAGAGTAATGGTTTTTGATAATCAGGCCACACTATTAATATAACATGAACCACAAGTGCTTTTGTACTGCAGCTCTGGTTAAACTAGCAAATCTCATTGGAATATAATAAAGAAGGGGTGGGAAGCCAGGTTCTGTTTTCTGCTACTTCTGAGCTGAAAAATAATTCTTGAGGTGCTGCCTTAGGTGTTTCGTGTCTTAGAAAACACGTAGCAGTGCTGAAGAATGTTCTCCCCTAGAACCTGTGGTCCTTTCTGCTCCGTTTGAGCTCAATGACTACCTGCTCGGCCAGAATCTAAGTCTGTGAAATGTAGCAGATGGATTTCCAGTGGCAGTTCTGTTGGCCGCAGCGATGTTGCGGGTCTATAGCAAGCGGGGTGGGGTGATTCTGGTGTCTCCCTGGTCTGTGACTGTGGGAGCGCTGTTGGGTGTAAAGGGACTCATTTGGGTCAATGAGATCAAAGAGGAAGGTTGCCCCTTGATTGTAACTGCTAATGTGAAGGGAAACAGGAGGGAAGCATTGCTGGTGGTAAAAGGCAACATAATCATAACAAGTAAAACCAGGCTTAAGCATGTCACTACAATGTTTATTCGCATGGTGACATTTACTGTAAGTCTCCTCCAAAAGGCAATGGCTTCTCCCTATTTTAACCACCCAGAAATCATTAGGAAATTTTCTTGAGCTACACGATGTGTTTCTTTGCCATTTGCAGAGTTCTCCGTTCCCTAGGGCATGCGCACAGAGGGCTGAGTTATGTCTTGAAAATCATTTCCTGGGTTGTTTCTGTACACTTGAGAAGGTGTGTGTTTAGCACATTTCTTGACTGATGCATGGAGGAGAGGCCGTTAGAAAAGGAGAGTTAAAGACACGGAGGCTCAGGGACACTGGGCACCTGATTCTCTTTTTCCTTTAAATGGTATTTCATCACGTTTTCAGTGAAAGTTTAAGCAGCAAATCCAGCTTCCATTGAACAGTTTTTAGATAAATCGTTCAGTGGCATTAACTACGGCTTCCACTATGCATCAGCATTCTCGTCAATTGCCTTCTGGTTGTTTCATTTCCCTTGCTCTCATTTCCTTCCCCCCTTTATGTTTCCTGTGGTGTAATTATTGACTTCTTGCTGTCATCCATAGGGATTTCTAAGAGAGTCTCATCTTCACAGTTAACATGCTTTGGTGTGTGCGCACGTGTGTTATTGTGCTAAACGGTAAATTCAAGGGAGGGCTTCTGTTCAAAATAAACAGTATCTCAGGGAGCTCTTTAGCTTTAACTGGTCCAGTTAGTCTGGACTTTTAAAGAATTCATTCCATTTTTTCTCTCTCCTTTTATCAGGGTCGACTAATATGGCAGTGATTAGAATAGGTGGTCGTGGCAGCCTGCACCATCTAGTTATTCCTCATTCAGTCATTAAAATCCACCTCTATCTTTTAAAACAAGATTTTCCCTATTATATCCTGCCCTGTAGGGTCATCATGAGTCAGAACTGATTCAATGACAGCGAGTTCCCTAATGTGGTAGTTACACAATTTCTTTTTTTTTTTTCTAATCATTTTCTTAGGGGCTCATACAACTCTTATCACAATCCATACATACATCAATTGTGTAAAGCACATTTGTACAGTCCTTGCCCTCATCATTCTCAAAACATTTCCTCTCCACTTAAGCCTCCGGCATTAGGTCCTCATTTTTCCCCTCCCTTCCCGCTCCCCCCTCCCTCATGAGCCCTTGATAATTTATAAATTATTATTTTGTCATATCTTGCCCTGTCCGATGTCTCCCTTCACCCACTTTTCTGTTATCCGTCCCCCAGGGAGGTGGTCACATATAGTTCCTTGTAATCGGTTCCCTCTTTCCAACCCACTCTCCCTCTACCCTCCCAGTATCATCACTCACACCACTGGTCCTGAAGGGATCATCCGCCCTGGATTTCCTGTATTTCCAGTTCCTATCTGTACCAGTGTACATCCTCTGGTCTAGCGAGACTTGCAAGGTAGAATTCGTATCATGATAGTTGGAGCGAGGAGGAAACGTTTAGGAACTAGAGGAAAGTTGTATTTTTCATCATTGCTACATCGCACCCTGACTGGCTCATCTCCTCCCCGAGACCCCTCTGCAAGGGGATCTCCAGTGGCCTACTCATGGGCTTTGGGTCTCCACTCTGTACTCCCCCCCATCATTCACTATGGTAAGATTTTTTGTTCTGATGATGCCTTATACCTGATCCCTTCGACACCTCGTGGTTGCATAGGCTGGTGTGCTTGGTAGTTACACAATTCCATGTCAACTTGAAATATAAAAGTACAGGAATGGAGACTAACGTGTTGATCAGGTCACAGCCCAATGGCAACTCCTCGTGGGCGTGGCCTTTTCAAAAGAAGGGTCCTGGGAAGAGAGTCTTCTCTCTCTCTGCCTTCACCTTCCTGATGGTGAGCCACGGTGGGACCTGCCAGAGCCTGGAGATGCATCCACTGCCATTGGATCCATGGGACATTTCACCCACTGGCCTGTGATATTCCTGCATGCTGAAGAGGGACTTATGGACTAGTATCAGACATATGGACTTCACATGGACTGAGGTGTGGTGTTTCTTTGATATACAATTACTTCTTGGTCTCAAGCCTTTCTTACACATGTATGAGTGTCTTTGGATTTGTTTCTCTAGTTAATGTGGCCTAACACACTTACTAATGCAAATTAGGAGTGAATCTTGAGACTTCTCCAGATTTCTTTGAATGGCTTCAGAGCTTTGATTATGATGTTCCTCGACGATTGTCATACACAATTTTGTACGGTTATTCTCTCATTCATAAAGCATTTATTAAGCATTTACTATGTCCCAAATGAGAAAGTGAATCTGGTACAAAGACATCCGAATCTAGTAGGAAAGAACAGCTATGGATACTATCAATTCTAAAACTTGGTAGAACATGATAAAGAGGAATGCATTCCCATTGCTGTGGGAAAGATTACATGGAACAAAAAAAGCAGTGGATGAAGATCTGAAGCATTTAATAAAAGCCTTGAAGAATTTGTAAGTGTTTTATCTTCCATATCATGTTATAATTTCACAGAGATTAGTTAACAGGTCTCACTTATACTTGCATGCATTACTATGCCAACCTGAATGGTTGATAGGTGCTTCACACTAATTGACAACTCACGTGGGTCAGAATTGACTCAATGAAAGTAGGGTTTTATGATGCACTTCAGAGTCCTGGTGGTATAGTAGATTACACTTTGAGCTGCTAACACGAACAAAAAAGTTAGTGGTTCAAAAGCACCAAATACTCCCTGGGAGAAGGAGGTGGCTGCTGAATTCAGTACAAGTTCAAGAATGCAGCCCAGAAACCCTCTGGAGCAATTCTAGTCTACCCCATGTCAGTCAGACTTGTTACGGGTGACTACTACATGGTTAGCAGCCCAATTTTATCTTATTTGGTCTCTATAGAAGCTCATAAAGTAGGATCCAAAGTATGCTCATTATATAGAAATAACTGAGACACTGGAAGATTATGTAACTTGGTCAAAGTCAGAAAGCCATTCGCGGAGAAGGTGGATTTGAACTGGTTTGGCCACAGAAATTGCATTTCCATCCCACAACTCTACTCTGCCTTTGGTCAACAAAAATTGTTTAAATTTGAACAAGCTAGCAGGAATTTCTCAGCTATGATAATATGATTTCATTTACTACTGCAGATTGTCATAAGAACACTTAGCTCTGAAAAGAAACAAACAAAAAATACCAGTATGTATAGAAATTGGTATATGCTTAATTTTTTATCTCTACACACAGTTGTCCACAATGTAGTTATTCTCTAGAAAGTCTAGGGGTTGTTGATCATTGAGTAGGTCAGACTTTTCTGTTTGATACATGCTTAGCATCCTGGCTCTTGACCTCAAATCCAGTGTTTACCATTTCGTGAACATCACAAATGTGATGCTACACATACATATAGTGCCTAGATCTCTAGTGCAGTAGATGACCCACAGGAAATGCGAACAGTTTTTCTCCATCAGAATGGGATTCATTGACATGTAGGTCAGAGTCTAATGTTGTCTACACGCTCAATGACCCAGGTTCTATAGGGCCAGTTTCTAGAGGATTGCCAATGCACGATGATCAAAATGCAGACAAATGAGCCACATATAGATATCTGGTCAATTGGAGAAATGAAAAAATTGGATGTGCTCAGGTGAGCCAGATTCTGTCTTTACATCAGGAGTCCTGCTTGCCCAAAGGTTAAGCATTCAGCTGCTAACGGGAAGGTCCGTGGTTGGAAACTCCCAGATCTGCTCCCATAAAGGTTACCATCTAGAAAACTCTATAGAGTAGTTCCACTCTGTCATGTAGAATTGCTACATACAGGAACTGACTGGGTAGCCAACAACAACAACAACAACAACAACCATTGCACTTAAAATGCTTCTCTGTTCTGTCGCTGAACGTGCTTGTTTGTAGAGGAATTGTGGAACACAATGCATATAAACTAACAGATTCATTATTCTTATAAAACTAGGCAAAGAGCAAAGAACATTACAATACCCAGTTTTGTTGCAGTTGCTGGTAAATTACTACCTGTTACATCACTAAATGGGCTGAAAAATCATTCAGTCTCCTTAGTAAATAATGTGGAAATTTCATCTCGAGCTATAAAATGCTATCGCAAGGTATACATAATTTCATCCAATAGATGTAATTAGCTATGAACATAAAGATTATCAATATTTGTACATAACAATGTCCACCTAAAGTTTATTAAAAATAATATTCTTAAAATGGAATGAGCCTAAATGTTTATCAAATAGGAAATGTCTAAATTCATTCTAGTATATCAATAAAATAAAATATATAAAAAAGCAGAGTTTGGCATAGCTATTGCATATACATGGCAGAGTGTACACATTATTTACTTTCTTCTTTTGTACTCTATATATTTTCCATGAGCACATATTTTGATAATTGGTGTAAAAAGCAAATGTGCAGCATAAGTTAGATGGGTATGAGTTGCAGGGTACCCATTTTGAAAGATCTCAGACTTTTCTCTGTCAGGTCATATGGTGGGTTGCTAACATCAGGGTAAGCAGTTTGAAATCACTAGCCCTCCTTCCAGAGAAAGATGAGGTTCTCTACCCTCCTAAAGATTTATAGCATCAGAACCCTCAGGGATTGGCTCTACTCTGCCCTACAGCATCACTATGATTACCAACTGGCTGCATGGCCATTGGTTTAGTTTGGTTTTTGCTCCAAATACTGAGGAGCTCCACCAGAAATGATGCTTTTCCTAAGTAAATTCTAAGTCATGTTAAGCAGAAGTGAGAGAGAAATCGGCAAAGCGATGAGTTTTGGGAGAGTGTTGGCCACAGAAAGGAGCCCTACTGGTTCAAGAGTGAAGTGCAGCTGCTAACTGAAAGGTGAGTTGGTTTGAACTCATCACCTAATCTGCTGGAGGAAGATACGGAAGACTGCTCCTGTAAATAGGACAGCCTTGGAACCCAATAGGGCAGTTCTGCTGTGCTCTGCCGTGTCCCTATGAATCACCTGAATGGAACAAAGTTGTGGTATGCTCAATGAAATAAAGATGTGTATTTAATCTCTAGGGAAAAAGTTAAAATAATAATACATTATTAACAGCCTACAACTAAAAAGAAATAGACTGATAAAAGATAGTTGGTGATTTCAAATAAAATAGAGGTAAACATACATAATGCAACAAAGAAACAAAAAGTTACAGAAACAAGTAGTGACAAATAGTAGGATAACTCTAAAAGTAAAGATACCAATAATTAAATTCAATGTAAATGGACCAAATATCCAATTTAAGAGTTGTCAGAATGGAGGAAAAAAATTAAATCAACTATATTTGATTTAATCTTTGAAGTAAGCCCTGAGGGCATAGTGTGTTGCTGACCACAAGGTCAAAAGTTTCAAACCGGTGTGGGGCAGGGAGACTGGGGAGGCTCCGGAATCATTAGTTAGGGAGGGTCGTTAGTGGCATGCAGCAGGATGGAAGAATCTAGGGCATCTGGGGGTATCCCAGAAACCCGGCCAGGTTCTGCAGAACATTGGGACACCGAGCCCTGGATCATCAGTGTGCACAGTGAGACCCCAGATGGGAACTCCCCTTGGTGAACTTGACTCTACCCCAGACACACCTTAGGACAGCAGAGATATGGGACCTGAGGTAGAAGAAGGCAGCTGTGTCAAGATTGGTGTACTGTAGGTGGGCGAACAAATGAGGCCTTGGTACATCGACACCCTGTATGCTGTATTAAGATACATATTATTCCGGCGATCCGTTGACGGCCATTCTGCTACATTCTGCTTAGACTTGTTAATATGAGGGTGCGTCTCAGAGGTGCATCGCCATTGGGGCTCACCCTCTTGAAGCTGTTATTTGCTTCTTTCTTTTTCTATAAATAAAACCCAGAGATATAGAGCCTCTAGGGAAAGAAAATATAGCAAGGGTTTGGGGGAAAGGGATATAGAGGCTTGGGGGAGACAAGAGGGACATGATGTCAAGAAATCCACGAAGGAAAAGCATGTCTTGGGAAATATGTATGATTATGGAAAAAATGTACAATTATGTTTGACATGATTGAACTATGGAAGCCTATGGCATATGTATTGGCTCCCAAGTTACATCAAATTCAAAATAAATTAAAAAAATAGAGGCATAGATCCAGGAATGAGTTTGGGGCTCTCACTAAACCCTGGTTCCAACTTAAGAACATTCAGTTCTTACATCATGGCCCTTCTTGATACTCACCTTCATGAAATGATCACTGAAGATAAGGTTGCTACAGCAGAGTGTGGTGAAGAAAGCAGATGGTGCCCAGCTCTCAATTGGAATAGTCTTAAAAGCTTGTATTCAAACAGCAGCCATCTAAGCAAGGAGTCCACTAAGTCCACACGGAAGAAGCGCACCAGCGTGTGTGATCCAAAGAGGACGATGACAAACTATGGCTATGGTGAGGAGAAAAGCACCAGAGCTGAAATGATGAACACACCGTAGGTGGAGGGCTCTGGGGACGGTGGGAGCCAAACCCATCTGCAGTGTCTGGTCACACTGAGCCGCTGGCAGATCCGCTCTAACCGTGGAAAAGAGTCTCAAATAGCCTTACTATCCAGCGGGGACCATTGTCATCTTGATTATGCTGGATCGAACTTGATACTTGGCCAGATGACCACTCTGTAGATGTGACCTGAATTTGTTCTGAGTGCAAGTATCTTACTGATTCCATGACAGAAATTTTTTTCCCTGGCGCTTTGAATGTTATTAGGGGTCTTTTCCTTCTTAAGCATTATTTATATTTTTGTCTGTATACTGTTTTGCTTTTATTCTTACCACCTTAGAGGAATTTTATTTTTTATTGTTTTCTTTTGAGTCTCCCAGCTGTGAAGCACAGGAGTGGATGCATAATGATAACAACTGATACAAGGGGACACAGGGGACACAGGAGTGGATGCATAATGATAACAACTGATACAAGGGGACACAGGGGACACAGGAGTGGATGCATAATGATAACAACTGATACAAGGGGACACAGGGGACACAGGAGTGGGGGTGGATGGTAAGGAGGGAAAGGGGATTTCAAAAGTAAATAATGCAGATGGGAGTCGGGAGGGAGCACTGGAACAGATTGTGATCGCATAACTAACTCATCTAAAGGCGATTTAACCATGGGGTGGGGGGTGCTCTAAAATTGATGTGCTGTGATGGTACAATTGTCCTTGATATGATTGAATGATTGAACTATTGATTTCCATGATATGTAATTTCCTTGTCAATATAACTGTTAGGGGAAATAAAAAGTTTCAAACCATTAACTGCTCCACAGGAGATAGGTGAGGTTTTCTACTTAAACTTCATAAATATTTAAAGTCCTGGGGGCCTCAGGGGTAGTTCTGCTCTCTTCTGTAGTGTGGCTTAGAGCTGGAATTGGCTTGATGGCAGTGAGTTCAGAGGGTGTTTTTGGAATCAAAACAAGGCTGCTGAATGTAACATTTTTAAACATCTTCATATTGTTTTAATATTTATAATAAAAATAGACATTTTTAGAGGCAAAGATAAGTGTGTCAGTCTGGTCGTTTGGAGAAACAAATCTAGTGACTGTCATCTATGTATAAAAAATGTTCTTTATATTAAGAAGTAATTATATATCAAGTAGACATCCCAGCCCTGTACAACTCAAGTCCATAAGTCTGATGCTAGTCCGTAAGTCCTTCTTCAGACTGACACAGATGCATGCCAGTGACACCAAAAGATGAGCCAGGAAGCAGAGCGCTCCCAGGTACAAAGGTCAATGGAAACATGGCAAGCTGCTGGAAGCTCCTAGGGATGGGCAGCCTATACAGGGTCATTCATCGAGGCTGGAAGAGTTACACCAGGCAGCAGGCAAGAGGCAAAGAGAGAGCAGGTCCCAGAGTCCCTCGCTCTTATCCAAAAGGCTTTTAACATCGAGAAGGTGTCATCAGGCTGTGACTTGATTGACAGATTTGTCTAGACTCCTACCCAGGGGTGTCTAATTGACATAATTCCTAATTGTCACAGATGGCACTTAAAAATGACAAAGTGATCAAATCATCAGGTATATATCAGCTTGTGGTTGTTAGGTGCTGTTGAGCTGACTGTGACCCATAGTGAGTCTATGCACAACAGAACGGGCCACTGGCAGGTCCTGCTCCATCCACACCAACGTTCCTATGTCCAAGACCATTGATGCAGCCCCTGTGTCAACCTATCTCGTTGACGGACTTCCCCTGCTTTGCTGACAGGTACATATAATACTTCTAATTTTGTAAGCATGTAATAACAAAGCTTTAAAATATATGTAAGGTGTCAAAAAAGGCTTTGACATATTCCCCAATAATGGACACATAAAACAAAGTCAATAAAGACATAAAATTTCTGAATCCAACAATAACTTTTTGGACATTATTTTCAAGTTTATCAGGCATATTGGCCAATATTCACCACATCCTGAGCCATAAAGAAAACCTCAAAGCTAGAGGATTGTAATTAGCCAAAGTGTATTGACTGACATCAATGAAATTAATCTAAACAATCACTAAAAAAATTAAATATAAATATAGCCAAATATTGGAGCGTAAATAGCACAGTTATAAAAAGAATGATATACAAGGAAAACACAAGGGAGATAAAATATTTTGAACTGCATGACAAATAGAAATAGAATATCATAATAATGGGATGTTACTGATTCTTTGGTCTGAGGGAAATGCATAGCCTTAAATGGATGTGCTAGAAAAGAAAAATATGAATTGATTTCAAGAAATTTTGAGGAAAACCAGAGAGAAAGAGAGAGTAAATAACTCGTATAAAAGATAAAAACAGAAAATACAAATGAAGCAGAAATTTACAATAACTAAAATAATCAAAGTTAAAGTTTGTTCTTTGAAAAAGACTTATATTGACAGATGGCTCAAGAAGAAGAGAAAAGATAAATACAAGTACCAACTGAAAAACAAGATATTAATATTTTCTTAGAACGACTGAACAACTTCATACTCATAAACTTGAGAACATAGATGAAATGGGCAAATTCCTAGAAAGATTTTCAAAAGTGACACAATAATAACTAAAATCTGCCTCGTTTGTATGTCTATTAAATATATTGACCCCTCAAAAATCATCCCCAACTAAAGTAAGTAAGCCCACATGGGATCAGCTGTGTCGTCTTCCAAATAGTTAAGAAAACGTCACTAATCTTATATAAGATTTCTCAGAGACTAGAAATGAAAATCCTTTACAACTTCTGTTTAGAAGACTAGTAAAGCTTGATGGGAGCCCTGGTGGCAGAATGGTGACATTGCGGCTGCTAACTGAAAGGTCAGCAGTGTGAAACTACCTGCTTTTTACTCCCGTAAAGTTAGTCTCGGGAACTCACAGGGCAGTTCTACCCTGTCGTGTCGGGTCACTATGAGTTGGTATCAACTTGATGGCAGTGAGTTTGTCTATTTCATTTTTTTTTAGTAGACCTGAAAACTTAAACATTATTATAAAAATCTTTTTCAAATACTAGCAAATATAATCTAGTCAGATAGTAAAATAATAAACACATCATACCAAATTAATTATGTTCTGGGAATTCCAGGTTGGTTTAACAATAAGCAATTAGTATGTTATTCATATTAATAAAGTTAGTGTGAAAAATAGTATCATTTAAGTGGATCAGAAAAATTAATAAAATACAACATCTATTTATTATATTTGTTGGCAAATTGAAAATAGAAAAGTAATTTAACCTGCAAAGCTTATTTTCTATAAAACCATTGATCATATGACTACAATGGCTGTCATACCTGTTTCTGGGGTGATTTGGGGTTCTGATTCAAAAAATTGTATTGGATAGACCACATTAGCTTGACTTTCTTAGATACAGTTGTATTAATTAAATTTCAGTTCACTCTTTAAAGATCTTCTCTGCAGAATTGGAGTGTCATAACAAACTTTCTTATTTGGATGGGAATTTTATGTATGTAACTTAGCCACTTTTTTTGCATGTTTAATTACCTTTGTTTCACAAGTATTCGTCTACTTCCTTTCCTGTAATAAACTCCGTTCCACATTTGGACCTTGTACCTGTTCCACCTGTCCATGAACTACCGCAGTTCCCAGAGGACGAGTCTTGCATGTGGGCTACCCCACAGGGTAAGGAAAGTGAGGGTAGTGAGTGATTTCCAAGCAATTTACAGAGGGAAGGTTTTGGCCAGAATGAACGGAGTGACTGAAATCTTTCCCAGGAGTCTTCTGAAATGCTTGCCTCCAGAAGAAAGGAAAATAATGTACATCAGCCTGGAACAAAATTTACATGTTATTAAAAGAGATAGAAGGATTTGCTGCCATTTCTTGACCGTAGACAACAACCTAGTATTCTGAAATGACAGCGGAAACCTTTTGGAGAAAATTGGTCTTTCAGAATATAACCTAAGTGAGTGGTGTGTATTTTTTCTTTCTTTGTAAAAACAAATCTTTTTCTTGGAGGTTTTACATATGTGTTTATAACAATCCATGCATCCATAATATGTCACTTCATAGTTTGAAGTGTATTCTTTTGAACAGCAGTCACAAATATGGTTTTATTCTAATCAGTCACCCCACCAGGATAAAAGAAGAGTAGAGAACAATCTCCAGGCTTGGAAAACATAAATTAGCAGGAACATCATTGAGTGGTTTGTGTAGAGTTGAAGTTGTTCAATGTTCTTCTTGGTCAACAAAATGGCTACACAAAGGATCCTTGCTTTTTGTGCCTTTGGGATAGTAGAGCCAAACATGAGCATTGGGCAAGAAAAGACTGCTCTCTGAGGAAGTATGTGGTGGTTGGAGGACAAACTGTAATCAATGAACCTTTAGTAGCATGAGATGGATTCATACCACCATGACTACATATAATTCTATCCGTGATGGGACAAGTTCTAAAGGTTTTGAATAAAGACAGTTTGTGCATTGAGTAGATAGCATATAAGTTACCTGGACTTACCAATGGAAAAATGGAAGGCAAGTATTTCTGGTCTACAGATCAGACAACTTATAAATTTCAAGGTATCAAATAAATGAAATTGAATCCCACATTTCAAGGCATCCATAAATGAAATTGAATCATGTGCCTGGTCTTCATTTGTTCTTGTGAAAAATTTTCTTGGCAACAAGAAGCAAAATGCCTACACCTAATTAGTAGAAGATATGCTCTTTCATTTCAGCAGGCTTGGCTGTAACATGAGTGTTAAGGTCCATTATCTGCAGAGTCACGTAGACAGCTTTCCAGTGAGCCATGGCCACTTAAGCAAGGAGCAAGGTGAAAGATTACACCGAGACATAAATACAATGAAAGCCAGATACTGAGGCCGAGGGGATACACACATGATGGCAGCTTATTGGAATCTTCTGCAGGCCTGTCCTGGTTGATCCTACCCTTGGAAGTCTCACCAAAGGAGCTTTTTGTATGGAGAATGATGGGAAGTTTGTACCAGAAATCTGTGCTTTTGGTATCAAATAAGTAGGTTTTTATGTACTATACTTTTATTTTAATTTTTAATATGTTCCCTTCATTCTTAAACAATAATAATTTAAATACTACATTAAAGTATTCTGATTTTTTAAATGTGTGGGCAGAGTGAAGAGTGGTACATGGCTTATATTCCTGTATCTGGTAGAAGAAAACTGCTATCGTTTTTGGGATCAGCAGGTCAAATATACCCAGAAACTTGTCTAACATGTGAGGCACCAAAATATGTGTTAGCCAGTGCTTGATGCTATCACCTCAGGGGAATTATGGGCCAAGCGTGATTAACACCTAAAAGTTATTAATCAGGCCACTCACGTTAATATCAGTAATTAATTTCCCACCATCAGTCTATACTTTTATCATTACCAGATTAAGATTTCTCTTTCTCTTTATTTTGCTTAGGAATATTTTTCATTTACTTTAAGGAATTTGCCTCTCTTCTGGTTTTAGAGAAATAATCTAAGAGAACATATTCAATTTGCTTTAGATATTTATGCAGTCTCATAAACACTCTTATTAAATTATAGTATGATATTAAGGTAAACCTTTGAGTCATTGATTTAAATAACAACAATAGCAACAAAAATTAAAAACACTAGCTCTCAAGTAGAAAAATGTAGTACAAAGTGTGAAGGGGAAAGGGCACATAGCCACCTCATCCATGGGTGAGTTCAGAATAGATGAATTACTTTAAAGTTTCATTTCTATTTTGAGATACAATACACTTGAAAAAAATCTCTAATATAAACGAATATCAAGAGCAAGACAGGAGAGATCACAAAAGAATTATTCTTTTAAACTAGTGTAAGAAGTTCTGCCATCATTCTTTATGTCATAATCAGATAATGAAGAATTTTAATAAAGAATACCTACTCAGGCAGATCTTCCTAAGCTTCACACCAGGGTATAAGACTGTTATTTTCTTGAAGGCCCATGAAATTAAATGCTAAATTAGATATGATCTGAAACTTGGCCACTTTAAAGGGCCACTCTCCTGAAGTACAGGCATATTTTCTCACACACTTAAGCTACTAAACTTAACACACATGATGGAATGAACCCTTCTGAATAAGGAAGGAGACAATACAAAAATCCACCACCTGGGGTTAGTTGAAAGATACAGACTGAGGTAGGAGTCAGATTTGTGAACCATAGATGGTGATTTCTTTATATATGCATATAGGCTGGAATTGTCCAGATATAGACAGAAGACAGAGAAATGGCATGCAAGGCATGTTAACTTAGAACAATTTGGAAGCAACTGTCAAACTTAGTTGGCTATACTTGCATAGAGAGGGGATGGTACAATATGTATTAAAAAAAAAAAACCTGAGCCCCAAAACTCTACTTAGGACAAGGACAAGGATGGTAATCGTTAATAATTGGCTCTCATAAGCACTAGGTTTGCCCTACACATGACCTTCTTTGAGATTTACCCTAGCAGCTATATTTGCATTGCAGTATGGCCAACTTTATAAGGTTGGCAATGTTTCTGTCTCATGTCGGTCATATCCTCAGTGCTCAGTACATAGCACAAATATCTTTGACTAAACAACCCCTAAGATCAATAAAGAATCCGATTATCTTTGCAGTTGTTTTATTTCTTTTGATATTTGTATCTACCAAACTTAAAAATTTCTGAAATACATTTTCTTTCTAATGACCTTCCCCCTTTTGTTATAGTTAATGTTAATATCCTCATTTTAAATTTCACCATTTCTGCATAAGTCAGTCTATGTCAAGCAGCTAACTGCTAAGTTCTGAAAGCACAGTTAAAGAGGACAGCCGGGCAGGTGGTTACCTTTCCTTCTTGCCTGCGGAATTCCTGTTACACTAAGGAAGATTAAGGGGCGCTTCACTCGGAATGTCTGTGGCATAGCTAGGTTTACCTTGTGGTCTCAGAAGCAACCAGTGTGTCTGGGAACTGTTCCATCTCCTTTAGCCTATAGGGTAAAATATGGACATTGTTCTTAACAAGTGTCAAAAAGGCTGATTTCCCTAGTGGCTCAGACTTTGAAGGAGCAAAGAAAAGAGTGTATTACAAAAATACATTCCCCATACATACTTACAGCAGTAAGAAAACAGGAAAAATAGTGTCAATTTAGTATCCATATGGAAATTCATATTTACTTACACCATAACGACCATAAAGGAGCTATTATATTCTGGGGAATAAAATTCACTTTCAACAGAGTGCTTCAAACAAGGATAATATACTAACTCGCTCCTGTCTTGAAAGTTCTCTTATTTACTTCCTTAGAGGTCAAGGAGACTGGGGTTTTGACAATTACTAACAACTAAAGCCTGTGTGAAAAAAGTAAGAGATGTAAATAATCATGCTAGGGATTTACTGTTAATCAGTGAAACATAATATTAACATGACTATGATGTGTTCTTCGCTATGTTTTAAGAAAATTTAGACATTATTTGTGTGCTCAAGGAATTTAGAGTTTGATGGAGATATGTTGAGGGAGAAGAACATAGTAATTTATTGAAAAATATAATTTATCTGCTGACAGGTTGTACGTAGTCCATCAACTTGTCATAAGTCAAAGGAGGCTATTTCTGTCTTTGTCTTTTTTCATGGTGTTTTTTTTTCTTATTGTAATATTTAAGGAATTTAGGACACTATGAAAATGACTTCCTTTGAATTTTATGACTTTAATTTGTCTGCTTCCTTACTTTGCATAGATCATTCTAGTCTAGCTGAGTCCAGCTGTGGCAACACCCTGACGATGGGCTATGGCAACCCCCACAGTAGTTAGATCATACCTTTATGACATTGCCCCCATCATGGAGCATCTGCAGTGAGCGTTCTAAAATTCATATGACGTTCCTGGAAACCTTTCCATATTTTCTTTTCTCTGTCTGGGCTCCTGTCTTCCCATTTTCTTTGCCTGACTAATGCCTGATTAGGTTTCAGCTTAGGTACAGCTTCCTCCATTTGGTATAAAACCATCAGAAGTGTTGGG
>NW_022104341.1:32329443-32330738 GCF_000313985.2 Echinops telfairi | reverse complement strand
GGTATTGCCACTCACCACTGGCCCTGAAGGGATCATCCATCCTAGATTCCGGTTCCAGTTCCCATGTGTACCAGTGTACATCCTCTGTCTACCCAGGTTTGTAAGGTAGAATTAGGATCATGATATGGGGGGGGGAGCATTAAGGAACTAGAGGAAAGTTGTATGTTTCATTGTTGCTACACTGCACCGACTGGCTTGTCTCCCCACGACCCTTCCATAGGGATGTCCAGTTGCCTACAGTTGGCTTTGAGTCTCCACTCTGCACTCACCCTCATTTACAATGATTTGATTTTTTGTTCTTTTATGCCGGATCCCTGATCCCTTCGACACCTCGTGATCACACAGGCTGGAAGAGCTCCTTTTTTTTTAAGTCCCTTATATTTCAATACCGTGCATCACTTTACTCTTTGTGTTGATGTGAACATCCCCTAACTAGACATCAAACTCCTTCAGGGCAAGGTTTAGCATCTGTTCACCTTATATGTCATCATTGTATTCTAGTACACTGTACTCTATGTATAGGTATCTCTACATGTGGTATCCCTGGGTGTCACCATTCGTTATGTTCTTAGTACTAATTGAAAGATGGTGGGTCCAAATCCACCCAGGTGTGTCTCAGAAAGAAGGTCTGGTAATGTACTTTGGAAAGACCACAACAAACCACTTTAGAGGAGAAAGATAAGACTGTCTGCGCCACCAAATAGCTACACTCTTAGAAAACCAAGATAGGGCCATCAGTTGGAATAGGCTCGATGGCAGTGGATTAGGAATGTATATGTTGCTCTCCCCACTCTTACTAATGATACCAATCACATTTATCTTCCCAGCCTCAGTGGGGAAGTTGCTTCTTTTGTCTAGAATCTTTATAAATCCACAGAAGCATGAATTCTGGGTGATTAATTGACCAAGGAAGAAAATTGACAATGAGAGAATTCTAGTCTCTAAAGGCTAGTTCACTCCCCTTGAATATACCAAGTACCCTTGTCCATGATCAATTCTCTGCAAATAATGCTGGTGAGACCATGTGAAAACTGTGGCCTCCATGCCACCTCCCAAAGGAAAAGCGAACTCTGAAGGGTGGCTCAGACAGAAACAGAGTCTGTATGAACACCCAATGCTATAGACTTTACGACAGCAGAGGAACTACTAGAAAAGTATGAATATTTATCAGATGAACCAGCCTGGGTTGAACACCTCCTGCTTTGGTTTCCCCCCCACCCGCCTAATTTTTCCTTTTCTTTTACTTTCCTCCTACAAGCTTGGTGTGGTAGGCGTAGTCCACACACTGCCCGCCC
>NW_022104341.1:32309721-32329343 GCF_000313985.2 Echinops telfairi | reverse complement strand
CCCCCCCCCCAGGGGACAGACTAGCTAGCAGGCTAGGTCTCAGGAAGAGTGGACTTGTTTAGCTGATCCCCGTGAGTGGGAATCTAGTAGAGAGCAGTGGCTCTGGCTTAGGTTTTAGAATCTTTACAGAAGCATATTAATAGGGGTTTTCTTTCATGACACTGCTGGATGAGTTGAAACCACTGACTTCTTGGTTAGCAGGTGAACACACACTGTGTCATTCAGGCACGACTGTCACCCGGCACGAGGATTCTCTCTGTCACAGTTCACTCTCACATGTAGTCCAAGGGAGTGAGGACTAGATAACTAGATGGGCTATAGGAAGCAGCCCTAGCGTGTATTTATATGAAAAATAATGTGAGATTAGATGATTCATAAATCTGGTTGAAGGTTAGACAGGCTTTAAGCATTAAGAGGGTCTGCTCTAGGCAACATACTTTAGAATGAAGACCAGCACCGAAATTCCATCAGAAAGGAGCACTTAAAAAAGAATAATAGAAAATGAAAATTCTTCTAGAGCCAATAATTTACTTAGGACGTATAATGAACAGTGTGTATTTGAGAACATCTTTTATTTTTTCTGTAAGAGTAAAAATAAGTTAATAAAATGAAATGTCCCCATGGCTAGTGGTGGAAGGAGACACTTCAAATTAAATTAATAGAGAAAAGAGCTAATTAAAACAAATTTGAAAACTAATTTTTAGTTCTAGTTAAAGGTGATTATCAAAATAGGGATTAATCAACACTTAAAGATAAAATATCTTTTAAAATTCTATATGTAGGAAAATTTAAAATATATCTATAAATAATATGCAAAATAGTAATTATAACAGATTTTCAATATACTGCTCTAAAGTTGATTCTGACTCAGCAATGATACAGGAGAGAGTAGAATGGTCTCTGTGGACTTCCTCATATGAGAGTAAAACCCCTTGTCCTTCTCCTGTTGAGAGTGGTGGTTTTGAACTGCTCACCTTGTGGTTAGTAGCCAAATACATATTCAATATATCACCAGGGCTCCTCAGAACAGATTTATAGAATTCCTTAAAATTTAATAATAATAAAAATGAATATCATAACATTTTTAGAGGGTAACTGATTGGAACTTAGAAGAAAATTGCCTTAATACATATAAGAGAAGAAATGTTCCATATTATTGAGTTATTATTTACTTAAGAAGTTAGAGAAAAACAACACAGTAAAACCAAAGATATTAGAAGGAAAGCAATGAAAATGTGATCATAAATCAATAAAATAAAAATTACATTATGGAATAAATAAAAAAGATAATTTTCTGATTCTTAGAAAGACCATGATAAAATCTCTAGCAGAATTGGTTTTTTAAAAAGGGTGGCATGATGCACAAATGAAATATTAAGAATATAACTAAGAGATCCTTACAGATACTTCAGAAAATGCCAGAAAACACTATATGTGAATATATTTGAAAAAATTTAATGGAATAATTTATTGGAAAATATTATGTACAAAAATAGACCAAGATGCACTTGAAAACATTATATAAATAGTATGGCCCATTGCTGTTAAACTGAAATGAAAATTTCAAAACTAAGTTTTGCAAGTCAATTTTCTTTTGTGTTAATATTACAAATTCCAAAATATCTTTTTATCCAATTGATTCTGATTCAGAACGATCCTACATAGGTCAGAGTAGACCTGCTCCATGGGGTTTCCAAAGTTGTAAAGCCTTAGGGACATAGACTACCGTATCTTTTCTCACCTAGTGGCTGGTGGATTTGAACCACTGACCTTTCAGTTAGACGTCAAGTACTTTAACCAATGGACCATCACATAGTTTAAATTTCACCACAATAAAAATACCACACCTAGATTTCAAACATCAAGAAACAGATGACCCCCCCATAATAAACAAAAATATTCTAAAAAATAAAAAAAATTAAAAAGTAATATATAGTTTTTACTTAATTTTATTAGATTATTATAACTTTGAAGCCCAACCAGACAGCGATCACTTGAGAAGGAAAATGTATGAGAGCATCTCATTAATGCCTATAGATTAAAATAATAACTAAAATACATTCCAAATATTAAAAGAAATACATCATGACCATGCTAACTACATCTCAGGCAAGCAAAATTGGCTTATCATTGAGAAATCTTTGTCTGAAATTCACCACAGAAACAACTAAAGGGGGCAATGGGGGGTGGGGGGATTTATGAGACCATGCAAGAGCTACAGAAAATGATTTAATAAAATTCAACACTTTCTAATAATATTGTTTTCAGGTGCCATGGCCCATAGTGAACCTAAGCACAGGAGAATAAAACACTGACAGGATGGCCCATAGTGAACCTAAGCACAAGGGAATAAAACACTGACAGGTCCTGCTAGAGCCTCACAATCGTTCCCATGCTTCAGCCTATTGCTGCAACCACTGTGCCCATTCATCTTGTTGAGGACCTCCTCCTTTTCACGCCCCTCCACTTCACCAAGCATGATGTCCTTTTCCCGGAACCGGTCTCTCCCAACCACCTTTCCAAAGAATGTGAGAGAGGAGCATTCCTGCTGCACTTCTTCCAAGATAGATTTGTTCTGTTCTTTTGACAGTCAATGGTACTTTCAATATTTTTCACCAGTACTATAATTCACTTGCATTAATTTAGCAATTTTGAAACAGAAAGAAAATTTCTTCAATGGAAAGATCATTGCCAAATCTACAGTAAACATGATATGTAAAGATGGAATATTGAAAACACCAGAGAATGCACACCTTTTGGACACGAAGGCTGAGGTATAAGTGCTGTTAGGTAACTAAGTCCCGGAATAGGAAACCCTAAAAGAAAGACGCTGGATAAAATAATAATATTTATAACTTATCAAGGGTTCAGGGGGAGGGGGACGGGGGGGAGAGGGGAAAAATGAGCTGACACCAAGGGCTCGGGTGGAAAGCGGGTGTTGTGAGAATGATGAAGTCAACATATGTACTAATGTGCTGGACACAAATGATGTATGTACGGATTGTGATGAGTTGTACAAGCCCCTAATAAAATGATTATTTAATTTAAAAAAAAAGAAAGAAAAGGGGATTGAGCTGAGGGATTCTAACAGATCTTGCCCGCTATTTAACAGAGAGATGAGATGGTCCTCTATTCTGGATCAGGATGCCAGTTAGACTTGGAACTATTTATATGGTCTTTCTCTTTAGTTTTTCTTATTTATTTGTTTGTCTGTTTATTTGTTTATTTATTTAGCCTTAGTGTCTGTATAAGGCAATCAAGGTAAGCAACTCCATGGAGACAGTGAGAGGACGGACAGTTGATGGTGGGGGATGGGGACATGGAAAGGGAGGAGGCAGGGGAGGTGAGTGATGAGCCAATAATGACAGGGAGCAGGGAATAGCACAGGCTATAAAATTGACAGTGAGGAGGGTATAGCATTCCTGGTTGGGTTTGATGAATTGAAAAGTGTGTCTGAGAGGAATTATTGTGAGGTCAATGGTGGGTAAACAAGAGAGTGGGACAGGAGGAATGAAAAAAGAAAAAGATTAAAGAAGATAGAAACATATATATGTACAAATATAGATATATAAATATATAAATATAGGTGCATTTGTCTATACATGTACATTTATGTGAATACAATAAGGAAGCAGATGGACTTTGGGCCGCTACTTAAAGCTCACCTAAGTACAAGAATGGTTTGCTCTAACATTGTGGCACTGTATGATACCTTTCTGACACTATTGCTGAAGACAAAATGGATGTAGAAGCAAATGTCATGAATAAAGCTGCTGGTGCCCAGCTATTAAAAAATATGGTTTTTATAGTCAAACTAGCCATTGATCACGGAAACAACAAAACCCATATGGAAGAAGCATACCAGCCTGTAGGATCATGAGGTGTTAAAGGAAGAGGTACCAGAAGTTCAAAAACAAGGAATCAAATTGATGTGAAGGGGTATGGACAACCTACAAGACAATTTCACAGGCCCTCAAAGAGGGCCCGCATGGTGGGGATAAGGAATCAGGCTGTGGTATAGCACTGATGAAACACATAACTATCCTTTGATTCTTTAATATTCCATCCCCTTAATATTAAGGCTTATGCTTCACTTCGTTAATACTGTTAGACCTATGTATGTTTATCTGTATAATTAAGATTCCTGTTCAATGCAGCAATGCCAGGATGGATGACCCTTCAGAAACAGCAATGGGAGTAATGATTCCCTGAGGATATGGGAAGACAGGGTGGAGAAAGGGGTGCTGATAACAATGTCAACTGTATAACCTCACTAAAGGGGAGTGAATAACAGAATTGTAGGTGAATGCATATATTGGATGAGTAATATACAGCTAATATAGGTATAATAATATAGCAATAATAAAAATAATATATAATAATGACAAGTGTTTGGGGGGAAAGCGTGGGGGGAGGGGATAAAGGGGAGCTGATATCAAAGAGTTCAAGAAGAGGAAAATGTTTTGAAGTTGATTGTAATAGCAATTGCACAATATGCTTGACCTATATGAATTATGGAATGTTATGACATCTGTAAGAGCTCCCAATAAAATGATGAATATACATATATATTTTTTAAATCAGAGAAAAGGTAGATTACACCTTAACAACAATTTCATTCATTTTATGCTGGAGGTCCTAGCTATATCAATGATAGCAGATCGACACTGTTATAATAAAGAGATTAGGAAAGAAGATGCGAAATATTTAAAATTCACCTTTGAAATGATTTCCTAAAAACAAAAGCATGTACAATGTTTAGAATTTAATAGAGTATTTAGCAAGCTATTTGTAAAACTGATCAACACATAAAAATGCAGTGCATTCTGTAAATCAACAACAAATTGAAACATATTTAGGAAAGAGGTTCAATTTAGGAAAAAAAGATTCCAACTGAAAATTTGAAAAGTGCAAGGCATTAAAGGAAAATAATTTAAAACTTTAATAAGATCTAAATAAATGAAGAGACCTATCATGTTCATAGAAAGGAAAACTTATTATCATAATGATAACCCTTTCCCCAAATTAATCTATAAAGTCTAATCAAATTTAAAAGGACATTTTATGGACTATGAAAAGTGTTTATAAAATTAATATGGAGAAGCAAAGGACTAAGACAGGTCAGAAGAAGAACATGGGGTCTCCTACAGTATGGAGCAAGAAGCATTATTATCACAAGTGTGCATATTCTGATTGTCAGTGGATGTTGATTCAAGGATGGATACAGTGCATCTTAGGAGCAGAGGAGAAAAAGATGAGAACCATGAACATACAGAACTATAACATGTTACTGAAATGACAGTAGAAATCTGTGGTGCTGGCACCATACCATATGGGGGTGGGGACGGGGTGGTATTAAATTCCTCATACTTTGTGTCTACTACAAAGATCCATTCCTGTTGAGTAAAAGACCTAAGTATGACAGCAAAATTCCAAAACATCTAGTTTAAAATATAGAGTAACAGAACAAGAAAAGGTGATTCAGTAGCAAAAGTCATTTAAAAAAATGGGAAATTTTTGGCTACATTAAAACTTCCATCCAAAAATCATACTGTAAAGAGAAAAACGGAAGAAAATCCTAAACCGGGGAAAGTTACTCATGTCTCATAACTGACAGAGCGTTAGCATCCCAAGCATATTTTAAATCCTAGCAAATCAACGGAGAGAGACAAGCATCACAATTACAGAATAACACGTGGAAAACAAGAGGAGCAGGAAATATTCATAGAGAAGAAATCTGAGTGGTCAAAACAGTCCAAGATGCTCCAATCTCTTTAAGTCACAGAAATGCAAGTTTAACTCCACATACTATAACATTTCTCATCTATCATATTTAGACAAATTAAAAAGCCTGTAAAGACTAAGGATTGATTAGTTGTAAGGGAATTGTCATACCTGCAAACCGTTATCAACATGTTGGGAGCCGATTTGACAGTCTGAGTAAAACTGAACATGAAAACATCCTATGACCCAGCAGTGACATTTCCATCCTCAGGGACATACTAGCTTGAGTGTCCAGCATTCATGTCCAAACATTCAAGTGTATCTTCTATACAATGAGAACTTTATGAGGATGAGGGCTTGGTTTTATTTCTTACAGAATCCAGAACTGCGTCTTGCACTTATTAAATTAATAACACTTATGACATTAATAAATATCAATGGATGAATGCACTGAAAGCAACTGAAATTAAAGGTGAAACGGGAATAAAAACAAATTCTACAAGCTTGATCATTTGAGCCTCCTGTTTTCCCATGCCACTCCTGCATTTCTTTGGGGGAGGTCAATCTAGAGTCCACTCGGCATGCGCGTTAATGGCTTTAACATCTATGGTCCCTCCTTATCCCAAAGACCACAGAGCCTATTTTCCCAGATTGCCTTGTGGGTGGCCGACTGCTTCAACAGCTCTGTCTAATGACTCATGGGTGATTCATTTATTTATTAATATCAATTCTCCATGAACTCCCATGTGGAAAAAAATAGACCTTGAAAATTTCACATATTTGGAATGCCATCCTTTCAAAACATGACGGTGGCACAGAGAGAGAGAGGTCCTTGGCTGTGTTCAGTCAAATAACTCCGATGTCTTCAAAGACAGGCCTGTCTCCAGCTCCCCCTTCAGCGAAGAGCTCTTGGGCAGTTCTACCAAGACACTAGCAACAGTGGGTCACTTCAGGTATTAGAATAGGATGTATTATGTAGATTACATTGTCTTATTTTCTTTAACATGAGATAAAAATGGGCCCATGTACAAAAATGTTTTCACTAATCATTTTGGAGATCAAAGATTTCATTTCCTAAGAGCCCGAACTTCACATCTTTCATCAAGGACTTACTTTGAACCTTGTTAAATGATGCTTTGGAAGACTTTTCCCCCCTCTTGAACTACAGCTAAAAGACTTGTAGAAAAAAATGTTGTTTCAACACTGAAGCACTTTACATGACTGGCTCTAACCACAATGTAGAAAAAGTATAATTCAGACTTGGCAGAACAAACTAAATAAATAGTGATGATAAGCGACCTATCTAACAATGTAGCCTCCCCGTCTTGTCATTAACACAATTATGTCAGCACAATCAATCAGCGCATTGCCTTGACTTTAAAGCCAGACACTGAATACACGCTTTTCAACTTTGAGGGAGCAGAGAGAGCGAGAGGAGCTATCACACTTAAGTCAGCAATGTGACTTCACAGGTATTCAGAGCCTTTTAAGCAAAACAAGGTTATACATTTACAAAATGCTTTGTTGTGGCAGTGATGCTAAAATTATTCTTATGAGTTCAATCCCATCTGCAACAACCCGAAGGCAATCCCAGACAAAAAGAGGGGCTTGAGGTGCTGCATTCCTTTCACATACGAGAAACGGATTTACTACCTGAAGTGATAATTAATGGGATTCCGTTCAGTTTCAAGTGGCGATGAATCTCAGGAGAGGTGGGTCTGGAATCTCAGAATGGCAATACTCTTCTGAGAGCTCTCCGAGCATCCCAGATTGAAAAGAAAAAACACAACAAAAACCTTTGCAATCCTAAGCGACAGGTGACAACAGCAGTTAGCTGAGTATCATTCATGAGAACAGGAAGAGGGCCTGGGCCACAGCTAAGAGAAGGACACTAAGGGTGTGGAATAGTGTCTGTCTTCTGTTTAGCTCTATGACATTCATCAGGCTACGAAATCCTATTTGCACCGTTTGTTAGAGGGATTTAGTCTCATCCGCCAACACAAGTACTTGGAGTAACTTGAATTTAAAATAGTCTCTGCAGACACGTGGGGGGGGCGGTGTTTTTGAAATCTGGTGAAAACATAGGACAAATGAAAGTATGACTTTGACACTTAAAAGGGCAAGAGGCAGCTCTTTGTGCTTAATGAGGAGACCTCTGTCGTAGCAGTTTTAGAATGAGAGCTATAGGTTCTATATGTAAAGTCCACATCACTGCATTGTAAAGGATTATAGCATGAAACAAAAGCAAACCAAAAAATCTGGTGAAGTGTTCTTGGGGTGTCAGAGGAGGACCCTGCTCCGTAGAGTGCTCCATGGCTGAGTGCTTTCCGGACTGGATCGCTAGCCTTTATTACAATGGTGGGTTAGAGTCTCCAACCTTTCCGCTGGTGTTTTACCACTTGTGGCACCCAGTGACCCCTTACATTAAAAAAAAGCAGCTGACATTTATTGAGCTTTATCACAGGCTTTGCTCTATTGGTTGATGGACACGTTTGGCTGTATTAATCTACACCACAGAGGCCAGTCACTGAGAAACACACTGTCCTATTTTATAGAGCAGGGGTTGAAGGTACAAAGGAATGAAATGACTTAGCTCTACTGATCTTATCAGGGATAAGATCCAATAACGGCATCTGACACACCCACCTCCTGCCACGCATCTGTGCTCATTCGATTAAGATTTCTGTTTCATTACCTGCTTTACGTTCAGTCTTTCATCCCCCATAATCAATGCCACGTTCTCAAGATTTCGTTTCCACCTTTTTAAGCAATTGTCCAAACACTCCTGAGAAGCAGGCAATGGGGCTCCTCCAACAACTCAGAATAGCAACCACCTCACCTCCCACCTCACCGGAGCAGCCATGTTGTCTTCTCAAAAGATGTATGGGAACAATTCATCCAAAGAACTACTGGACCAGGAAAACCCCAGTCTGAGAACAGAGAAAAAGGTGCTGCTCAGATACCATGACCAACGGCTCTGAGAAAGAACCCAGGGAGTGTGGGAGAAAACAGTGGAAGAAAACTCAAAAATGAGACCAAGCTTTGTGGTTGAATTGTGAGGTAGGGCCCTGGAGATGAGGGCTCTGTGTTAGAAACAAATAAACAGAAACTCATGTATATAAAGGGTAAGTGTACATTAAGAAAGCATCCCAACCCATTCCTGCCCAAGCCCTTAAATCCAACATTAGCCCATCTGTCCGACACCAATCTACAAAGTCCTCCTCAATCTCACAAAACACACACTATGAAGCTGACTGCAGGAGGAAAGCTGAATCAATGAGCATGTAAGCATGTCAGCGCTGGCAGGGGTCACCACCCAGGGCTGCACCAGGGTAGGTCCATGTGGCTTCTTCTCAGGGATGTGTTGCTGAAAGTGAGCCTTGCAAGCTGAAGCAGGCAACTGGCTAAGGCAGCTGTGACCTGGTCTGATCATCAGAGAGCAAGAGAGCTGAGAACTAGAAAGGCAAGGCTCACCAAGCCATTTATCTCTCCACCCTTCCATTAACTCCATATGTGTTTGGTGGCCAGGTGGGCACCATACACCTTCACTCTCTCAGGCTCCTAATCACTTTTCAGGTCTGGAACAGAACTCACCCATATTTGAGACAAATCAAGCATCAAAGATCAAGAGATCTTTATCTACTCAAGGATAACGTCTATAGGTTTAGGAGAGGAGGAGAAATGGAGACAGGAAACACAGGAAGAATGTGGGCTAAATGTTGGTGCATTGAGGGGATGGCACGGTATGAGTTAAAACCAAATACATATAAAACTGATGCTCTGCCCTGTGTGCCTGAATGTATTTCCCAATAATAACAAAACAAAATCAAGATGTCAGAGCATTAATTCCACCGGATGGTGACCCCATATGAATCAGAGTACAGTTGTGTTCTTCAGGGACTTTGGGAACTGGTTTCCCAAAAGTCAGCCATTACATCTTTGTACCCAGGCATTTGTGGGGAGGCTTGACTAGCCGAAATTCTAGTTTGCAGGTGAGTGTGTAGGCCAACTGTGTGGGAATGGCTATCCCTTCAGCATGCAAGCTGGGGAAAATCAGGGCATTTTTATCTCTGTAGTTTGCTGCTTTCACCTCCGTGCCTGCTTCATTACTTTAATGCGGAATTGTTGCTAACGGAAGGATGAATGACTGGTCTTGTTTTATAGGTGAAATGACTGACACTCAGGCTTTCTCATCCAGGTCCCACAGAGCAGCAAGTGAGCGTGCTGTTCCTGGAGCCCAAGTCTGAGAGCTCTTTAGACTTTATTGCACAATGTCTTCCAAAAGATGCCTGCTTCACTTAAGAGCCCAGAATAATTCTCTTTATCAATTTTGAGGTATGTTGAAGTCAGGAAAGGAACATTTGGTAATATTAACTGGTTGAAGGAAATTGGTTTGAATGCCCAAAAGACATTGCTTTGGGGCAGGACGTGAGATCACTTGACGAACTCTGAATTTTCAGAAAAAATTAAATGACAACCACAATTGTAGTAGTTATATAATTGTCAGTTTGAGAGGATTATAGGTGAAGGGGTGGAGTCTAGTCTGTCAATCGGATCATAGCCAATGAGGCTCCTGTGTGGGCCTTCTGTGTGGCTTTCTCCTGAGAATTCTGGGAAATCTGGTATTTCTTCCTTAGAGGTAGGAGACCCTCTGCTCACTCCCTGGGAGACATAGCAGCTGACAAGACACATGGATCCTCCTGGATGCAGAGACTCCTGCCAATGCTGAGATGCTTACAATGCCACTGGATCCAAGGACTTTCTACCCACTGGCCTGTGATCTTCTGCATTTGGTGTCATTGCACATGTTTTGTGAGTCTGAAGAGGACTTTATAGATTGATATCAGACATATGGGCTAATATCTGACTTATGGACTTGATCTGGACTGGGCTGGGATGTTTTCTCAATACTCAATTGCTCTTATATATAAATCCCTTTCTTGCACACATACGTGTGTCCATGGATTTGTTTCTCGAGAAACTAACACAGCGATGCAGCTGAAAGCAGACTTCAAGCACTACATGAATACATAGCAGCCTGCTCTACCAGAGTAGAGGGTATGTGTTATGGTGAGTAATTTCTGGGGTATCTAAATAATCAAAACATTGATGGGTCTGCCATTTACCAGCTCATACAGCAGGCCAGGATGTTTGCTCCCTCCCCTTATACAGCTATAAATTGAGTCTTGTAATAGCTAAATAGCTTGCTTAAGATCACACCATTCATAAACAGCAGAGTCAGGATTCATGCCCAGAAATGCAAGTTTCAAATTTAAAGCTGCTAAGAAACAATATGGTTGTCAAGCAAGTTTTGATATCTACTTCCTGTCCTGGAAACTAGAGTAAGCATGAGCTTTGCTATTAAGAGATTTTGCAGTTAACTAGCTGTAAATAACCTTAAAACAATGAACCCCAATTTGATCCATATGTATCGTGCGGCTAATAAAATCTGGTTTATAGGCTTGTGTGAGGATTAGAAAACAAAACACGATGGTGGATGGGCACAAACCATGCAGGCTCTGAGTGCTCACTGTACTTCTGGTACTTCACCATTCTTTATGTATATTCATCTGTAACACCCTTTCAACATTTTTGGTATGAGTAAGGGGGGGAGGAATAGTAACTTCGAAATATATTTAATCGTGTATCTCCAGCATGACATATATCAACAAGAATTTTAATGGAAAGGTGACAGGAATTTCCTCAGATTTTCACAACATGCCATTTTCTAAAGAGTGAGTGAAAATGGCAGATAAATCTCTTGCTGGCATGGGAAGGGAACATGAATTTGGGGGATAAAACTACTGAAGTCCTGTAGAGTACTCTGTCATCTGTCAGTCTCAGTGAGTGTCCGCTTTGATCACTTTAGGGAGAAAAAAGATGCTCTCAACTTTATATGGAATGTGAAGAGATCTCAAATAGCTAAAACAACATTCAGAGAGAAGAAAAAGTAATAATGCATTTCCTGATTTTAAAATATACTATACAGTTATAGAAATCAAAACAGCCTGGCTTTGGTGTAACAATAGACACACAGAACAATGGAATAAAATTGATATTACGGAAATAAACCCCTTGATCTATTGTCAACTAAATTTTGACAAGGGTGTTATGTCCATTCTAAAAATAAAACCAAACCCACTGACATTGAGACAATTCTGACTGATAACAAACTTATAAGACAGCATAGCACTCTCCCTGTATGTTTCTGAAGACTGTAACTCTTTAGGGAATTAAAAGCGGTGCCCATTAGTAGAGGGAAAGATCTCTTCAACTAATGGAAAAATTCGGTTTGCACATGCAAAAAAATGAGACAGGATCGATGTCTCACACCATAAACAAAAACAAATTCAACAGATTAAAGGTCTAAATGTGAACACTGAAACCATAAACTTTTTAGAACAAGCAAGGGCAACACTGTCAGGCTTACTTTGCTACAAGGGAGTATTTCAACGGGACAACGGCGGCAACAAGAGCACGGACCGCCACATCAGTCCAAGGACCTCATAAGCATGAACAGTTTTTGCTTTCAAAAGTCTTTACCAAAAAGTGAAAAGACAAGCTACAGACTTGAAGAATATCATTGGAAACCACGTAGCTGACAAGATTATCATAATCAGAATAGATTAAAACATTGACACCTTAACCAGAATGACAAAAAAAAAGAAAGACAATTAAGTCAATCATAAAATGGGCAAAGGGTTTGAATACGCATTTCATCAAAGAGGATATTCAAATGACTACCAAACCCAGTAAAAAGATGCCCAAGATCATTATTCAATAGAGATATATAAATCAAAACCACAATAAGGTACCATTTCATTACCCCCCAACACACACACACACACACACACACACACACACACACACACACACACACACTCATTGCCATCCAGGCAATTCTGATTGATAGCAACCCTCCAGGAGGGAGTTTAACTGCCCCCTATGACTTATGAGACGAATTCATATGTGGGTAGAAAGCCTGATCATTCTCCAACAGAGCAGCAGGTGGTTTCCCAGTCTGACCTTGTGGTTAGCAACCCACAGGTAACGCACTCTGCCCCCAGTGCTTCTCAAGTGTCTGAAAGGAGCGCTGCTGGTGTAGTGGGTTATGTGTTTGGCTGCTAAACACAAGGCCAGCAGTTGGAAACCCCAGATGCTCTGGGGGGAACAGAGGAAGTTCTCTACCCCTGTGATTATTTCCTGTCTGGGACACCCACAGGGACAGTTCTACTCAGTCCTGAAAGGTCACAATAAGTCAAAATGGACTGGACCACAGCAAGTGAGTATGACTAAAACTAAAACAAAAAAAAAAGAAAATAAAATGAAAACCAAACAATAGTAATTATTGGAGAGGATGTGGGAAAATTAGAACCATATCCATTACTGGAGAGATTGCGAAATGCCACCATTATTGTGGTTAAACAATGGGAGTTATTCAAAACACTAAAAATAGAACTACCATATGACCAAAACATTCCATTCCTCAGTGTCTACCTCAAAGAGTTGAACACAGAAACTCAAAAAGAGACATGTACATCAATGTTCACTGCCATATAAAGCAGACAACAAAAAGTTCATGGAAAAATGTAATTAAAAGATTGTGGATTTTTTCCCCACAAACTTATTGAAGTCCTCTCATATTATTCACAAGACTCAAGAGGTGGAAACAACCTAATTCCCATCAACAGATAAATGAAGAAACAAAATGTGGTACAGGCATGCAATTGAATACTACTCAAGCTAGTAAAAGAAATGAAATCTTGATAAAGGTTATATTATGGATGGAACTTGTGTTGAGGGAAATAAGCCAAGGGCAACAGGGCAAACATGGATGACCTAACCTTTATAAAAAGACAAGAAAAGGTAATTGTAAAGAGACGAAAGTTTTTTAGTAATTACAGTGGTAGCAGGGAGAGAAGAGGAAATAAGGTTGTGTTAAGCAGTGTTCGCTAGAGAAACAAAACCAGGACACTTATGATTATATTTGTAGAAGGATAGATTTATATAACGAGAAGAAATACAGCAGCTAATTAGTCTACACAGCAGTATAGAGGGCTCGGTCCGACTCTCAAAGGTCTCTGGTCCAGGGACAAGGAAGCTGCCAGGCAAGAGGTGCAGAGTCTACCCTCAGGCAAGACAGAGATGCACAGTGACAAGATCCACTATGAACCGTGGGTTGGCTTGGTCCACAGGTATGGCAGAGCAGCTAACTCAGGCAGCAGTGTGCTGGTCCCATCACATGGGAGAAAGAGGAAGAGGCTGGCCTCAGAGAGTCATTTATCTTGGTTGACCTACAATCAAGCTGCAACCTGATGGACAGGCTAAACTCCGCCCACATGTTCCTACAGGAGCCATGTTGGCATAAAAACCTTAAGTAGCACAAAGGTGAAGGCAAAATTGCATTGCTTCAAAGTAGGGTTTCACTGTGGATTATTGTAATTGCTGTCAATAAATTGTACACCTGTATGAAAGCTGAATAAATAATGATTGTGTGATAGGTCTATTTATAATGACACCCTGGCCCGAATAAAAAGACTAGTAATTGCTGAGGCTGCTTATGTACAATTTCACACCACAAGGGATTTGTTTCCCTCATTTGGAGGTTTAGAATGATGGTTTTATGAGACATCTCGGTTAATTAAACTAATAACCTATTTACTGCTTCTGTTCTTCCTAATTTGTTAGGTAGTGCCCAAGGTCTTAAAAGCTTGCAAGCAGCCATCCAAAATACAATAGATCATCATTAACCGGGAGAAAGAGGTGAGACGGAAACTGAGGCCTGTGAGGAGGACATGGAATGTGCACCTTCCTGCCTCCGTGGAAAACCGCCTCCTGTGGCATGAGAAGAGAAGAAATGGTGTCAGCTACGTTTGTTGAGCATTTTGATCAAAGAGAACATGGAGGAATCCCGGTCCAACTGTGGGCAGTGAGGAGTGGGGGTAGCAATACACATCAAAATGGCAGGGGTCATGCACTGCAGACTTTCTGGAACCATGGAGGATAGGTGGACTCTTGAAACCACTGCCCTTGGGTAGTCTTTAAATCTTAAGCCAAAAGCATCCTTTGAAGTCATCTGTACACCAAACAATAATTTAGATTAACTGGGGGAAAGTTCTCCTGTGAGCACTCTGCTCTTTTCAGAACTGTCTGTGAATATGTGGTAGAAGTAGAGCTTACTCCATGGGCTGTGATTCCTTAGGTCTCCAGTTTGAAGCCACCAGCTGCTCCCTGGAGAAAAACTGGGCTTTATACACCTAGATGAGCCAGACAGGGTGTGATGTAGCATCAATGAAACATACAACTTTCCTCTAGTTCTTAAATGTTCTCCCCAACCCCCCACTATCATGATCCCAATTCTACCTGACAAACCTGGTTAGACCAGAAGATGTACACTGGTACAGATAGGAACTGGAAATAGGAAATCCAGGACAGATGATCCCTTCAGGACCAGTGGTGAGAGTGGTGATACTAGGAGGGTGGAAGCAGGGTGGGGTGGAAAGGGGGGACCGATTACAAGGATCTACATATAATCTCCTCCCTGGGGGACAGACAGCAGAAAAGTGGGTGAAGGGAGATGTCGGGCAGTGTAAGATATGATAAAATAATAATAATAATTAACAAATTATTAAGGGTTCATGAGGGAGTGAGGATTAAGGAAGGAGGGAAAAAAAGTGAAAAATGAGGAGCTGATTCCAAGAGCCTAAGTAGAAAGAAAATGTTTTGAGAATGATGATGGCAATGAATGTACAAATGCACTTGACACAATGGATGGATGTATGGATTGTGATAAGAGTTGTTTGAGCCCCCAATAAAATGACAAAAAAAAAAAAAAAGAAGAGTTACCATCTTGGAAACTCACAGGGGCAGTTCTACCCTGCCCCATAGCGTTGCCATGAGTTGGCATTCACTTGAGAGCAGTGAGTTTTTGTTAATGAGAAGGGAACAACCCAGAAAGGAGGTGACAATGGCGAGACAACTTAAAGAAAGTCATGAGTGTCGCTGAACTGCACATGTGGAACGATAGGGTTACTATCTATTTTTGCTGTGTATGGTCTCAACAACAGCAATAACAACAAAATAAGTAAAATTTAGAAGGAAAACGTTGATAGAGAGGAATCCAAAGAGGGTCTGGAAATAATGTATTAAAAAAAACAAGAACAAATCCACTGCCATCGAGAGATTCCGATTCATAGTGACCCTGTAGGACAAGACAGAACTGCCTGTGTGGGTTTCTGAGACTGCATGTCTGTACTGACGCAGAAAACCTCATCTTTCTCCATTGGGGCAGTCGGTGGTGTCGAAATGCTGACCTTGTGATTAGGAGCCTCGCTCATAACTCGCTGTGCCACCAGGGCTCCTGAAAACAGTGTAAACCAAATTATGCTCTTAGACTGAAATTTTAATAAATGTACAAAGTTAAGTGTCTAAAGATTGATTTTTGAAATAATAAGCATTCTCTGGGCAAATATCAAAAGAAAACACAATATACTCTTTAGAGTAGATATTAAAGTAATGACGTAGCCTACAGTCTTTTCCTGTTTGATCATTAATAAAAATTTTTCCCATTGATTTAAAAGAGAATAATTCACTAGAAACGTTGATAGTTAAAACACTTCCATGGTATCCCCCATGCCTGTAACAATGCTCACAGTTGAATGATGGGAAAAAAGAAAATGTTATATTTCTTTCCTGACTGGTTATTCTAATTAAGCATCTTATAAGATCCAAAAAAGAATGAAATAACAAATCCCATAAGATTCACTCTGTTCAGGGAGAAAACTTCCAGGAAAATTGGCACCATTTTCATTCCAAGAGAGAAAGAAAAGTTGAGGATTATGTTGAACAAAAACCCTTTTAGGGTCTGTGTTATCGGGTTCAGTTTTGGAGGATTATGGAGGAAGACACTGGCTCAGTGGAGCATCAGTCAGCATCGTGACCATTCACCCTGAAGATGAATGGGGCAGGTGGACAAGGGAACTTGCCTAGAGCCTTCTGAACAAAAGAAAGGGAGAGACAAGAAATCAGGATGCATCCTTGCGAGGTCTCATTGAGACTTTAGACGTTTGTGATCTAGCCAGATGTTCAAGAAAATAACCTAGCTGGTTGGTACCGTGGGTTATATACTGGGAGGCCAACAGGTCAGTATTTTGAACCTCCCAGCCACTGTGCTTGAGAAACCTGAGACTTTCTACTCCCGTCAAGATTTACAGCCCTGGGAACACACAGCGGCCATGCAATTTTCTTACACAGGGTTACTGTGTGTGTGTGTGTGTATTATTTTCACAGGGAAAAAAAGTAAACAGTAAATTCCTATCGAACATTGGTTAGAAATCCCCTTGGCATTTCTGAATTGCTTAATTCTGTAGCGTATCTTTAGTACAGGAAAGTTGAAATGCACAATGTCGATGTTAAATGCACATTATTTTTAAAGGCCATACACACACACACACACACACACACACACACACAACAAGGGCCCTCATGGTGAACTTAGACCTGAGAGTCTGTCTATATAACTGCTGTCCAGTCAGCTCACTCTCAGTGAACAGCAGAACACAATGGCCCCCAATTGCAGAGTAATTTCATGAGTGTTGTAGCATGTGGCTGATGTTCAGCCACTTGTGTGTTCTGTGTGCCTTCCCACTGAGAGGAAGCCTCTTTGGGCACTCTTTCAGACAATGCTCTGTCACGATCCCGCGGGTCCTCACGGGTTCATTTTCAGAAGTGGATTGCCAGACTTTTCTTTCCAGTGTGTGTCAGACTTAAAGCTCAGCTGAGTGCTGTCGGCCTCACATGCTCCTGCTAACACTGGAAATCCCAGTGGGACAGCTCCCAGCATCATAGCAGCATGCAAACCATGACGGTGTAACAGCTTGACAGACAGGTAGACTACTTACTATGCTTTTTGCTTAAGGACCCTTGGTGGCTCTATGAGTTAGGCACTGTGCTGCTAATGATAAGGTTGTCAGGCAGTTCAAACTCACCGGTCACTTTGGGGGAGAAAGATGAGGCTGTCTGCTCCTAAAACTTTAGGGAAATTCAGAAACCTAAATAGGGTGACTCTGAGCCAGAATTGACTCACTGACAATAGGTTTGCTATGGGCTCTTATCTACTGAATAATTCCTGTTTGCATGCCATTCCACCACGTAGTCCCGTATACTTCATCCTTTCTACAGGCAGTTCCCCTGCCCTGCTTATTTTTCATCTCCATCTTATAGATCAGAAACTGTGGCTGATAGAAGTTAAAAAACTTAACTTAACGTTGCCCATCAAAAAAGAACCAGACTCCAAATTGGAACTCTTTCTGTGATTGAAGGTCCTGTGTGACGTAATCACTAAGCTATAAAATCAAATTAAACTTTTAAGTAGAGGCTATTTGATTACTTCGAATCATCAATATCATTTAGAGATGGAGAAGGACGTTTTACCCAGAAGCACTGGTGGAGCCGAGGCCCTGGCAGACAAAATGAGAAGCTGTTGCCGCAGCAGTTGGCACCCACTGGTCAGTCGTGATGTGCACAACACCTAGGGAGCCGCCTCATCTGAATGAGGGATTCGAAGGGGGCCAACCCGAGGTAGGGAAACGCTTAGGAAGCGAACGGCCTGGAAAGCAACAAAAGGTGAGGGATGTGGATCGGGGAAAGGGCGGACTAAGCAGCAATTGCTAGGGATGTGTTGACAATTTGCAAATGCTGGAAGACTTTAAATATCAAGGAGAGAGATTTTCTAGAAAATAATATGAATTGGTGCAACCAAAGAAAAGCACAGTGATCTAAAATTGCTCTTCAGTTGCTTTGAAAAAAGTTAAGGAAGAAACGCTTGGGCCAAATGTCTAAACAAGGCCCTCCCCTTTGAAAAGAGGACTCAGCCGGTGCCCATGGGGCCTGTGAGGTGCTGAGGGACTCGGGCCCGCAGCCTCCCACACAGGGGACAATGACCACGGGTTCCCTGCTTGGTGTGACCGCAGTGAGGTAACCCCTCGGTAAGCCCAAACGGGGGCATCAGGGCCTGCTTTAGCGGCACTCTGGTCTGGAACCTAGGCCTCAGCTTCAAGCAGTGTCCCCTGGACAAACTCTTCAACTTATGCTTTGGGTTTTGTAGAATGCGTGCTGCTCTTGCCACATGTAGACATTTTTTCTTTTTTAGCTCTGACCGGTTACTGGTTCTTTTTCTCGTTCCCTGGGCCTGTGACCCCATTTTTGTCCAGCATGAAGCATAGGGACTGAACTTGTGCTCTGACAGAATTCCTCCACCAGACCAACCATCGCCCGATCAGGCCGGTGCCGCCAGCTGCTCTGCCATCGGCCTCACCCGGGGTGAGCCTGTGAGCAAGGAAAGGAAGCACTATTAGGTTTTGCACCAGCCCTATGAGTCTGCCCATTTTGTTTTCACAAGTTTCCTATTTTAAAAATTGTAAATTAGGTGGGGTTTTACATGGAAGATCGTCAATTTTATATTCAACAGTTTAAACTACCGGTCCAGCCAACTCCCCACCTCCCAGTAGTTTACCCTGACCTGCTCCTTGATTCCTCGATTCTCTGTTGTGGGCTTCATCCAGGTTAGCATTCATCATCTTCCATTCGGACCCATGGTGTTTCCTTTTACTTTTTCTGTCCCAGACACTCCCACCCCTCCCCCAATTCTGGCAAGCTTCATACCTGTGGTATGAAAGTCTTTTTTTTTTAAGACAAAATTTCATTTATTTGTAATTAGAAATAAATATTTCACAATATGTAATTAGATATTGTTTTTGTGATTAATCACTATACTTTAATTATGTTCAATTTGTAACAATGAAAATACATCCTGCATATCAGATATTTGCATTATGATTCATAACAGTAGCAAAATTACAGTGATGAAGTAGCAACGAAAATCATGTGATGGTTGGGGT
>NW_022104341.1:32273506-32308715 GCF_000313985.2 Echinops telfairi | reverse complement strand
GTGGATTCCCTGTGTTTCTGGTTCCTATCTGTACCAGTGTACATTCTATGGTCTAGCCAGATTTGTAAGGTAGGGCGGTGGCGGGAAGCATTTTAGAACTAGAGGAAAGTTGTATGTTTCATCGTTGCTACACTACACCCTGTCTGACTTGTCTCCTCCCTGAGACCCTTCTGTAAGGGGATGCCCAGTTGCCTACAGATGGGCTTGGTAGGAAAATCTTTATATTGGTTTTTTTTCTCCCTTATAACAATGGTCTCATATAATATTTATCCTTTTGTGATTGACTAATTTCACTCAGCATAATGTTGGCCAGGTCTATATAGGTGGTGCTTTGTGGTTTTTGTCCTTGTTTTTCAGTATCAGTTGATTTTTCATAGTAGATTTCCAGGACTTTTTCCTAGTCTACTTTAGTCTGGAATGATCATGGCAACATGCAAGCCTCTACTGACAGACCATTGTTGGCTGTGTGTGAAGCATCCCTTCTACGTCTCTTCCAGGGAAGCTGAAAAATCCACCACTGGACAACCACTGTCCTTCCTACTCAAGTTAGTCACCTGTGTTTGGATTTCTGGTGTCAAATTCCATTTTCTTATCAGGATACCCATGAGTGTAATTTGACTCTCCCCAGTTTTGTATTATTGTTTGTAATCTATTGAGTTGCCCCAAAGAATCTTTGCTGACGTACTGGGTCTCGGTTGCATCAGACTTTCCTTTATTTATTTATTTTTTAAACATTTTATTAGGGGCTCATACAACTGTTATCCCAATCCATACACACATCAATTGTGTAAAAGCAGCCTCCCTTGGGAGTGGCTCTCCTCCTCAAATTGTCCCTATTCAGTGAGATAAACATTCTGCATATCTCCTCGGCAGTGGTGTGGATCTATTAGCAAGCTGTAATTGTTCCTCTCCCTTTTTCTCAGTACTATAACCTGATTATGTGTAGTTATGAATCCTCATGGTGCAGTGGTTATAGCATTCAGGAATACTAACTGAAAGGCCTGAGATTCAAACCCATCAATCTATCAGCTTGTGAGAAAGACATGGCCTATAAGGCAGTTCTGCTCCTTCCCTATAGGCTTCTGAGTTGGAATAGATCAGCTATCAGTAGGTTTCTGTTCAGCTGTGTCTATGGAGACAGAAAAGAAGTATCCCCGAGAAGGCCTTCAAGATCGAGTGACACTTGAGTTGAGTTTTGAAGAGTAAACAAGAGTTTAATAGGCCAACATTAGGAGGAAAGGGATTGATAGAAAGCCATTTCAGAAGAAGAAAGAGTAAACCTTTAGAAACATGACATAGAGCTAAGTTGCAAGTAGTTCAGCGGGTTGGAGGATGACAGTCTGAGATGAGCAATAAGAGAAAAAGATGTAATAGAAGTAGGCAAGGAAGAGTTTTATGTACCGTATTGAAGAGATTGAATCTTATCGTGAGGACAATGGAAACATTGAAAGATATTAACTGGATTTATTAATTTAATTTAATATATTTGGATGTGCATTTTAGAACTTTAGATTGAAGTAAATTGAGTAGGAGGTGGGACTTGAGAGTGTAGAAAAGGCCAGGTAGAAGACAATAGCAGTGTCTCAGACAAGTGTTGATGAGGGGATAGATTAATAGGAATTACACTGGGGAAGAGGATTAGGCTAAATGTTGACAAGATTGGGTGGTTTATTAGATAAAGGCAGGATGAGGGAAAAACAAAATGCACTGCTATCCAGTTGATTCCAACTCATAGCGATCCTATAAGACAGACTAGATTTGTGCCTGTGGGTTTCTGAACTTGCAAATTTTTAAAAGAATAGCCAACCTCCTCTTTTGTCCACAGCTGAGGGAGGAATCTAGAACAACTCTGTTTTTCCAAATTCGATAATGGGATAGGTACATCGGGCTTTTAGAGAAGTATCATGTCAAATATTAGATGTCTCTAGGGATTGCTCAGAGATGGCTCTGGGGAATGAAAGCCTAGAATGAAAGTGAAACGGAGGGCTAGGCAGACACTGCTACCAACGTGACAATTGCCAATTGCTATGCAAAGCGAGATGGGTACAAGAATACCATTCCAGAAACAAAAGATTCCTGACGGAGGATAAGAAGGCGAAGAGTCTATGACTCACTGGCCTCAATTAATTGTGGGTAAGGAAGGAAAGATGATGAATCCCGTCGGAGATTTACAGAACAGGAGATGTCTCTTGAATCACTGGAGATGTTCAGAATGTTTGTAACACGTAGGGAGAACGTTTTTAAGATGTAGGTTGGAGTTAGCCGATAGGCTTAGGCAAGTTTGCCTAAGTGTAACATTCTATGGATAGTTAGCCCCTTACTGTACTGTTTTTATAGTTGGCCCCAAAATTCTAATTCTCTCTCATCATTGCTCTACCGTTATTAGCTCCTTTGACCTCTTTTGGTGCCACGGATCCACAATGAGTAACTTTGGAGCCCCTCCAATCCTCCTTGAGCCCGCCTCTGTTCTTCAGATCCCTTCTCTGCCTCTGCCGAGAGTCTTCCATTGATTCTCAGTTTTGCCGAGTCCCTCAAATCCCTAAATCTCAGCTGTGAAAACGCATGCTATCCTAGTAGGCATGCTTTTTTAATGCCAATAGAATTTACAAATAACAGCAACAACAAAAACAAGCATGGCCCATATGCCGTAAAAATGGATAAGATTTTAGGGGGAAAGTGATCGTTTTTATCTGGGGTATACTCTTTCCCTTTTCAAAGAACCCATCCGAAAGCCACTGTTACAGGGTCAATCTCAACCCACAGCAGCCCGAAGGAAGAGCAGAATTCCTCCTTTGGGTTTCTGAGCTTGGGAGTCTTTATGGGAGCAAACAGTCTCATCTTTCTCCACAGCAGAGGAGGCGGCTTGAACCACGCACTTTGCAATGAGCAGGCTGATGCTTAATTAACTGTACCACCAAGGAATCCTATATTTTAAGTGCCCCTAAACCATGTCTACACTTTTATTTCATCCCAGATTGTTTTCCATTTAAAAGATATCTCAACTCAGACACTCAATGTAATATCAGAATTGTACTGCCACTCACACAACCCGTATTGAAGTCTATGATTAGTATCTGAGATTAAAGAAAAATCAATTTCTGCATGTCTTCTGAGCAACAGAATTTCACTCAACATTATTACAAATGGTTGCGAAAGGTCACACAAAACCAGGTTTTGAGTCATGAGGTTCACTAGCCCTTTAATGAACGTTTATTAAAGATACTCATAAAATCATAGGTCATATTTGAAGACTTGGATATCTATCAGTTGCAATTTAAACTTTCTTTGTGTACTATGTAAGAAAATATCTGCGACATGTGTCTATAAAGGATGGGATAGTATATTAGGACGGTTCTGAGTTTGGGAGATAGACGTACCTGTCCTCCAATTCTGTTTCTGCCGAGTCCCTTGGAAGCATGGCGTGTGTTCAGGGTTGTGTGCTTTTTGAGAGAAAGAATAACCATCACAAGATCAAGTTATGTTCCAAGTTGCGTTTACTTTAAAAGCATTGTTTGCCTCACTTTATACATGAGACTATTGAGGCTCAAGGAGGCTGAACTTCTCAGCTGGCTGCGCGATTGAAAGTATATCAGGGATTCAGATTCACTTATCTCATATTCAATAAGAGCATGGTGTTTTTATTATACACCATTGCCTTTCTTTCTAACGTGATCTATTACTAAGGAGTCTGAATGCCCCTAACTTCTAATAACCCTCCATAACCTACTATTTAAAATGGGGATAATTATTTTTGCAATCAGATTTATATAGAAAGAATTTTAAAAGGACTGAAATGAGGAAATGCATAATTAAGGGACATACAATAAGTTACTCAATAAAGTGTATTTTTACAGAAAATGTTGGGAATGAAATCACTTTGTTGTTGCTAGTGAGATAGAGGATAAGCAGGTACATCTCAGAAGTGCCCTAAATAATTAAATATACAGAAGGGTTTGTGTGCTTTTGTTGTTGTTTTTTTGTCCTTCAGATATTCTTTATCTCTCAGAGGTTTTCTCCTTGGTTCTCCAAAGATGGGATCAAGTGGACCTTTGCTATATGGGGAACAGCATTACCACAGCCCTTCGTATGTGCTCTCGTTTTAACTAGTGGCTCAAGAATAAGTTTAGCTACCTTGTGCCACTGGTTATCACTGTGCTGCATCAGGAAAACAATCAGTAAGGAGCACTCATTATCCAATGTGCCAGTTTTGTGACCATTAAGTGCTTCATTAGATTCTGTTTTGGAAATTGCATTTAGAGCACAGCGTGATTGGCAGTGTTTTACCATAGCACAATTGAAAGCAAGATCACTTATTGAATGCACCTCTGTTATTGTTATTAAACTACAAAACAACAAATGATAATGTCGCTTTACCAGCATAACTTTAAAAAAAATCACAACCTCTGCCTCCAAACAAACAAACAAACAAAAAAACTTGTTTGAAAGGGAAAACTATTATCTCCACGTGAATAAAGAAACAAAATAACAACTTTGTAGTTTAAAAAATTAAAAAGATATATCTTGTAGATCAATCTGTAATTTCTGTTTCTTTATCTAAGCTCCTATTTGAATAGTGAGGCTTGTTTGCGCTATAATCATCCCTCTTATTGTGCTTGCTGGAAGGTAGGCAAAACTGGTTTCTGTTGACAGGTTTTAAATTATATTAACCTTGTAGGCACTGATCTTTTTTTTAGTACTGGTTAGAAGAAAATCTGATATGCTTCAACAGTGAAGAAAAAAATATATATAAAAGAAAAAATAAATTAAAACTATATTTAAAATATATGATATGGCCTAACCTTTTCTCCATTAGGGAAACTATAGCTACAAAAAACAAGATTAAATACAAATTTACTTTGCTTTTAAACCTACTTAAGAAGCGCCTATCCTATCTGTCCATGTAAATTCCAATGGAAAACACGGTGACATGCAATTACTAATCTCAATGTACACAGCTATGCCTCGGGGACTTGGTGGTTCATATTTTACTGTTCTGTAATCAAATACAAAACTAATGAGTAAAAATATGCTTCCCCCAATAAATTTTCAGCACCTGGACAAGTGTCTGACAGGGAAATGGAGGATGCACACACAAAATTCATTCTGCAAAGCTATTAAAGTGTTATACTTGCCAACAAGTGTTCATTAAACAAGAATGAAGGATCTTTATGCCAGTTTCTTACCAAAGGCTTTTTAATATTTTAATGGAGAGTAAAGACTATTTATCTGAACTCTGATCAGTTAACGTTCAGATCTGTTATGAAGAAACAAGGAGTCTTTTATAATACCTTTCATAAAAATCCACTCTGCAATGCTTCAAATAAAGACTAAGGACTGTAAAAGATTATGCTGCATATAAACAAAATCAGTATCGGTTTGAAATTTTATGGTTATCCCTGGAACTCCTTAGTACATTAGAATCATGCTGTATTTTTATTTAAAAAGTGGTTAGCAAAATCCAGTATACAAATGGAAAATGAGATTAGAGGTGGCATCCCAACCATGTGACTCTATCCAGATTCCAGAAGGCAAGGAGCACAGTTAATGGGACAGACCAGGGGAGTGGGAGGCTCAAGGAGGACTAGGAGAGGAGAATAGAAGCCACATTATCGATGTGTGGTGGTGGGAACCACTTTTCCAACAAGAATTCAGTATATAAGTCTCTGCCTAGGAGTTAAGGCATCTGAACACACACACGCACACATACACACAACAAACGTTTGGAGATAAGAGTAGTCTTTTAGATGTGATAATACAGTACCTCTGAGACAATATTTTAAGACCAATTTGCCATTTTCCTTCCTTTTCACTACTTAATTCTACCACAGAAACTGTGTACATACCTACAATTATACATGTGTGCATACACACGGAGAGTCATACATGTATTTAATTATAGTATCTATATTTTTATAATTACATATATATTTTTTAATGTGGATGCTGGAGGAGATGAGCATCACAAAGGCAGGGACCCAGGCCTTTGATATATACATATAGTGACAGTTGTCAAGACTTTATATCATCCACATCTCCATTTGTACATGCTAATCTAAACCTTGGATAGGAAGGCTAATCTAAACCATGGACAAGAAATAAGGAAGAGTGCAGGCCTTTAAATGATGGTGTTGGCAAAGAATATTAACTATACCATGGCCTTTCAGAATAATGAAAACTATGTCTTGGAAGAAGTATAGCCATAATTTTCCTTAGATGCAAGAATGACAAGATTTTGTCTCGCTTACTTTGGACATATTAGTAAGAGGGACCTGCACATAGACCAAGAGGGAATATTTCTACCCATAGGAGGGACTATCACATGGTTTGAAATCAGGAAAGGTGTGTGTTAGGGTTGTACACTGTCACAGTATTCTTCCAATCTACATGTTGAGCGAATAATCTGCGACACTGGACTATGTGAAGAAATAACCCTAGGGAGAAAAGAAGGCTCATTTACCATCTGAAATGCAGATAGCACAACCTTGTTTGCTGAAAGCTAACAGGAAAGGAAACACTTACTGATGGTGACCAAAGACCACGCCTTCAGTATGGATTACACCTAAAGATAAAGAAAGCAAAAATCCTCACAGCTAGGCCAGTAGACAACATCATGGTATACAGAGAAAAGATTGAAGTTGTCAAGGACTTCACTTTACTTGGATCCGCAAACAATGCCTTTCAAAGTAGCAGTCAAGAAATCAAATGTTGGAAAAATCTGCTGCTTATTCCCTATTTAATGTGTTAAGAAAAAAGATGTCACTTTGAGGACTAGAGAGCACCTGAGCCAAGCCATCATATTTTCAAAGGTTCATGTGCACTTGAAAGCTGGGGGACAAATAAGGAAAACCAGAGAAGAATTAATGTGCTTGAATTATGCTGTTATGTAGAATATTGAACGTGACATGGACTGTCAGAAGAACAAACACATCTGTGTTGGAGGCAGCCCAGCCAGAATGCTCCTTAGAGCACTGGAGCTTAAATTCTGAGCACCAGGTTTGCAGGAGACTATAGATAACAGTGAAAGCCCCAAATCCATTTGCAGAGGCCCCAGGGGGAGTAAGTCCCCACCAAATTCTTTCTGGCCATTAAGGAGGGATGTGAACAGGCTTGTGCTCAAGCAGAGTGCATCAGAAAGTGGATCACCAACCTCCCCAACCACCCTACCCCAACCCTAGCCAGTCCAGAGACAGGCCATCCCGCTTAGAGGCTTGTCTGGATGTGTCTTTGATGGAGATCATCGTTCTGGGCTGGATACTCATGAGACATACAGGGTCTTGGACCAACCTAGTGAGCTCTTCTGTGTAACATAAGTGTCCAATCATAGTCTTATTCCAATACCTATAGTTTCACCTACAGTAAAGATTTAAGGACCTGCCACCAATCATGTTTTTTTATAGTTTCCTTTACCCTCAAAATCTCTTTTTATGTCTCAGAATCTCTGCCAACTGTTGACCACCATTATGATTTTATGTTAATGGTCAACCTTATCTATAAACTCTATCTTTTTCTTTGTCCTGTTTGAGACTTAATAAATGTTCTCCTTAAATTTTATTTGAGATTTGGAGTCTCTTTTTTTACCCTAAAACGTTAGAAGCAAAGACGGTAGGATTTCCATATCATATAATTTATTATGTTATCAAGAGAGACCAAGTCCCGGAAAGGACATGTATTTGGTAGAGAGAGTGTCAAGGAAAAGTTGGAAATGTTCCGTAGGATGCATTTACTCAGAGGCTGCAACAATGGGCTCAAGTATGACAGCAAGGGATTGTGCAGGAGGGACAGGTTTGAATGGCGTGTCGATGGGTAGTATTGAATTTTGTTATACGTAGGGCTGCTATGAGTCAGAGTAGACCCTAAGCACCTATTCTTTTGGAAATAACATCATATTTGGTAAATAGAGGGTCTGTAAAGAATTGGAAGCCTCTCGATGAGATGAATCAACACAAAGACTCTAACAATTGACTCTAAAAGGAGATGAGTCAGTCAGGGTGTGATGTAGCAACGATGAAAAATACAACTTTCCTCTAGTTCCTAAATGTTTCCTCCCCGCTCCAACTATTGTGATACGAATTCTACCTTGCAAGTCTGGCTAGACCAGAAGATGTACACTGGTACAGATAGGAACTGGAAATACAGGGAGTCCAGGGCGGATGATCCCTACAGGACCAGTGGTGTGAGTGGTGATACTGGGAGGGTAGAGGGAGAGTGGGTTGGAAAGAGGGAACTGATTACAAGGAACTATATGTGACCTCCTCCCTGGGGGACAGACAACAGAAAAGTGGGCGAAGGGAGACGTCGGACAGGGAAAGATATGACAAAATAATAATTTATAAATTATCAAGGGCTCATGAGGGAGGGGGGAGTGGGGAGGGAGGGGAAAAGTGAGGACCTAATGCCGGGGGCTTAAGTGGAGAGGAAATGTTTTGAGAATGATGAGGGCAATGAGTGCACAAATGTGCTTTACACAATTGATGTATGTATGGATTGTGATAATAGTTGTATGAGCCCCTAATAAAATGATTAGAAGAAAAAAAGAAAGAAAACAAAACAAAACAATAAAGTAATGAGTGTAAGAGTAGGATAAGACGGGATAATATTTAATTCATTATTAAGTAGGGTCTCTATGAGTCAAAATGAGCAAATAATCAGAAATCTGGCTTCTATGGGAAGAATGCAACATCTGGATTGGAGGAAGGCTTATTAACATCCTGCGATAGATAGATAATACAACCTTGATTCCTGAAAGTGAGGACAACTTGAAACACTAGTGAAGGTCAAAGGTTTCAGCCTTGTGTTTGGGTTAAAATTCAATATAAAGAAGATCAAAATCCTCACAACTGAACCAATAGGTAAGATCATGATCAATGGAGAAAATATTGAAGATGTCAAGGGTTTTGCATTGCTTGGATCCATAATCACTGCTCACAGAAGAAGCAGTCAAGAGATCAAACAACTCATTGAATTCGGTAAATCTGCTGCACAATGCCTCTTTGGTGTTTTGAAAAGCAAGGACTATACTTTGAGGACTAAGGGGCACCTGATACAGGCCATGATATTTTCAACTGCCTCATATGCATGTTAAAGTTGGACATTGAATAAGGAAGATCAAAGAAGAATCAATACGTTTGAATTGTGATGCTAACAAAGAATATTGAAAATATCGTGGTCTGCCAAAAGGACAAACAAATCTGTTGTGGAAGAAGTACAGCCAGCGTATTCTTTAGAGACTAGGATGGTGAGATTTCATTTTACATATTTTGGATAGCTTGTCAGTCTCTGGAGAAGGACATCATGCTTGGCAGAATAGAGGGGCAGCCTGAGAGTGCTTCATGCTGTCGTGCAGAATGTCAGTCTTGGTGGGGACTGACTACATGGCATCTAACAAAACATGAATCAGACCCAACTGGAAGGATCTAGCACCAATAAGGATCCCGCCTGGCTCCATACCTAGAATGCCTTCCAACTGGTAAACTAGGCATGAGTTCAGTCAGATTTGAATTTCTCTTCGTTTCAATAAAAGAGAATAACAATGGTTCTTCCCCTATCACTTAGAAATACTTACTCCATCCCTGTCACGATTTTACATCAGTCACATTCATTTCCAATGAGGACAACACTATTATCAACTCAGTTTTACTGATATGGAAATCCAGGCACAGGGTGATTATGTTCATGGAATATAATTCACTGGAAAGGTGGATGTGAATCCAACCAGTCTGTCTCCAGGGTCTGCATTTTATAAACAGACACTTGACCCAAAACATCAAGAGTACACATTGGACAAGGTTCTATCTAATGTGTATCCTTGTCCCTGCCTGAGTCAAGTGGCTGTCAGTCCACAGGGAGGCATGTTTGGGAGAAACGTGGCTCATAAAAGGCAGAGGCTAGGCTCACTGGTGACTTTGGGTAAATGAAGCAACAGTGCATGCTAGAAGAAATCTGGGAGAAATAATGACTATGTTGGAGTATTTTGAGTCCCTCAGATTGACTGAAAATGCTAGAGAAATATATTGCAACATTTCTGGTAAACTCTTACCTTGACCTGAGATCAAGGAGCTACAGGATGCTCCACTGACACCAAAAACACATCTCAGGATTTACCTATAGAAATACCTGAACTCAGTTTCCTACCTGTGTCTGCTAATGATAGATTGATGACAAGACCATCAAAACTTAAAAACTCACTGCCATCGAGTTGATGCCAACTCATGGTGATCCTATAGGCTAGGTAGAATTGCCCTTGTGAATTTCCAAAATTGTAACTCTTTATGTGAAAAAAATAGTAACTCTTGACTATAAAAAGTCAAGAAAGAGAGCCCTTTCTTTCTCCTTAGGAGCTGGCTGGTGGTTTTGAACTGCTGACCTTGAGGATTACAGCCCAATGAGTAACCACTATACCACCAGGGCTCATATTTTCACTAAATGTGAGACCAATATCACAATTGCTGGCTTGTTCCTTTTCTTTATCTTTTTAAATTTTACCACAGATTTTCAAATACCCCTTTCCTCTTTTAATTAGTATTGTGATTTAGGTGAAAGTTTATGGAACCAGTAGATTTTCTGCTAATAATTCATACATATTTTGTTGGTGGCATTGACTGCAATCCCTAAAATATATCAATTTTTCTCCCCACTTCATCTCAGTGCTGTGTTCTTCCCTGTTCCATTCTGCCTCTGAACTTTTTCTCTTGGCAAACCCTGCCATTTTGATGTCATACGGTTGACTCTTGTCGTGAATGCACACCTCTTTGGTGTTATTGTCCATCTTCCAGCCCTGCCTACCATTTGCCTGAAGTTTGAGCCTTGAGAGTTCAGTTCCAGGCTGTCTCAGGCTGAGTGTCTTGGAGATTCCAGCAATTTCCATCACACCAGTAAGGCTGGTCTTTATTATGATTCAGGTTTCGTTCTATATTTCTCTCTCACTCTATCCAGGAACTCCAATTATGATTCCTTTGAGAGCAGTCGAAGGCCAGCACCACCTAGTTCTAGTTTCATGGAAAGTAGGGTTTACCTGGTGCATAGGTCCACAGGTACATAGGATCCCTTGTACTTTTTCTTTTCTTCACTCTCTGCTCTGGAGTGGGAGTGACCAAGAGTTGCACCTTAGATGTCTGCATACAAACTATGACTTATTTACATATTTGTTTTTATCTTTGCAGACTCTGTTATGCCAATTGATCTTAGAGTCTCCTGAAACTGTCATCCTGAGCCTGAAGGCCTAGTGGCTCGTTCCATCCGGGTGGTTGTTTACGGCTAAGATGATTTCATGATGCTGCGCCCTCAATGTTCTACCATATTCATGAATGAAACACAACGAACCTGAGAGCTACTGAATAGCACAGGTGGATCTAGAGGACATTTTGCTGAGTGAAATTAGTCCTTCACAAAGGATAAATAATGCATGAGACCACTACTATAAAAAATCAAGAACGGGTTTACACATAGGAAGCAACATTCTCTGAAGGTTACCAGGTATGGGAAGGGATAAGAGAATAAATCACTAGCTAAAGGGTAGGCATGTAGGAACTTGGATGAAGGGAAAGGAGGAGGTCAGCATCCAATGATCTAGACCAGTGTTCTTCAAAATGGGTGATACTATTTACTGGGCCGTGCTGCAAGGTTCCGGAGTGGGTGGGGTGGGGTGCGGTGTGGTAAAGGCAGATAGCTACACTTTATCCTGTATTGGGGGCTATGGTATAAATGTTTTGAATTGCCAGGGGCTCACTGAATAAAATTTTTTTTGATAAAAGGGACAGTCGACTAATTTAGGAACTTATGTATTCTAGATAAAGGAAGACAATGGGAGAAGCACAAAAATTATAACACAAATAAATATTATTATACCAATACTATTAAGATACTATTAGACCAAACTCATTGCCTTTGAGTTGACTGTGACTGTATACAACACTATAGAACTGTCCCTCTGGTTGTCCAAGACTAAAAGGACTTAGAAAAAGTAGTAAATCATTCTGTCTTTCTCTTACAGTGACTGGTGACCTTGTGGTTGTGGTGACCTTGTGGTGACCTTTTAAACTGATGACCTTGTGCTTGGCAGCCAAATGCATAGCCCACTACACCATCAGGCCTTCTCTCCTTGCCATAACAGTGGTAACAATGACCTAGGAGTGAATACATAGATAAATCCTCAAACTAAACAGAGGTTGGGAAGCAAATGGAGTTACACAGCCACCAATATATGTACAGGGTCGGTAGAAGACATTTCTACCAATGCAGTTACATGTGCGGCAAATATATCCATGAATATAAGATGCCCTTCAAGATCTTTCGTTTGGAGTTTCATGGTAAAGACTTGTAGTGAGAGTTTGAAGTCAGATTAGAATACAGTTATCTTTATCTTTGATCCCAGTAGGGAAGAGTGAGTTCAGGGAGTCTTTCTTTAATGAGAAAAGAGAGAAGGGTCAGGATTGGATTAATGATTTTGACATTCAAGCCCATGACCTGTTTAGGTCAGGGAAAAACAAATGTATATTCCTTTGCTCTAGTTTTTAAAGAAGGCATGTTCCCCCTGTAACCCAACCAACAGGATCTGTGCTGGCCAAATCATTCTACTGCTAATAGTGAGGGGAGGGGAGGTCCCAAACATGTGCTCACATCTTCCCCAAAACCACCTGAAGCCAGTCACTTCCCACACCTCCCAGGCAGACTGCTTTCAGTCTGAAGACCCAGCAGGAGGGCTAGCTTTGATGCCCACATCTGAATAGGAAGTTCAGGCCTTCTTCCTTAAAACAAGAAGCATCTGAATTTTAAAAACCATGGGGAGAGGTGATGACTAACAATTTGGAAAACCCCACTGGCAAGAAAGTACTGGTCAGGAGGGGATGAGTGCTAGAGGTGATTTTCTAAACACATAGATATACAGTGAGGGATGAAGAAAACAGATTTCTATTTCCTTTATTCAACAAACCCAGAGAGTGCTTGCTATGTGCTAGGCTGTATTTGTTCCAATTGCTTAACAAATCTTAACTCGCCAAACTTTCTTTTTTGATGCCGGGCAAACCCTAAGAAATTATTTGATTTTGAAACTTGGAGCAGAGATAAGGTTGTCTCTGTACATTAAAATGTCTTGCCTTGTAAGGAAGCGTTTGGCTGCACTAGATTAAACTCATAAAAGCTAATGAAGAGTCTTCCTTAATACACATTTCTTTTTTCCTGTTTGGACTTGAAGTGACAACATTACAGAAACACCCTGCAGGTTTTTATCTAAATAGCATCCTATAAAACAATGTCCTCTTGTCAGTCACCTCTAATTCAGCACAGTCAAGCTATAAATCTGTCCAAAGGCCAGCAAAGTGCTTAACTTGGCACATCACTAATAAAATTAGGAATGTGGGTTTATTACATGAACCTTAAGTAGGTTTGGCCAAGATATTAAGATTTTTGCTTATGGCAACCATGGCTAATGTGGATTGGTATTTTCATTATAACACACCCCACAGCACTGCACAGCAACATCTCAGGTTTCCAAATTAGACAAAAATCTCCCACATTCTCATAGTCATTGCTTGGTGCTGCAGCTGGAGCCCCAATCTCTAAAGCCTCCTGCACTTTAGGGTACTTGAGGATGGTAAAGACTTTTCAATAATGCTAATTCTGCTGAATAAAATTAGAGCAAATTAATTAATACTTCTATTAAAGTAACCTGATTTCACTTTGTTCAAGAACAGAAGCACTTATAGGCTTTTAACATGTGCTTAGAAATATCAGTTCGGCTCAGGGCAATTTTGAGAAGTGATTTATAAGCAGTTGCAAATGCTTGTAAAATGGTAAGATTTGAGAAAGCCAAATATATGTTAACCAAATTGTCCTAGAGTTCTAGGACAATTTGATTTTATTATTTTTTGAAATTATTGAAGAATAATAAATACATCCTCTCTCCAGAGCCAACATTTGTCCTGTTACCTTATATTTGCATAGCGATGTCGTTTATGAAGTGGGCTCACCTCCACCTTAGGGCGTGGGTGCTGCAGCTACAAGTGCCCTCCTTTGACAGGTGTGGATGCATAGCAGGGACCGTGGCTGGCGCCGGTACTGGGTTCCCTAGCACTGCTCACCAACAGCCACCCAAGTAACACCATCCATTTGTAAAACGTGGAGTCTCAAAAATGTTTGGATATCCATTTGCTATCCTTCCTAGAACTGTCATGCATGCAGTCCATGTAACCCATGCAAAACTGTGCATTCGCATGTATGGGTAGCTTTCTTTTTTTGTCCTAGTATTTCTGTTTCCCCTCATCCAAAGACTATCTGAGACTCCCCGTGCAGCTCCCCTGGAGTTCTGCACACCTTTTTCCTTACCACTCCTGTCCTGGTAACTTCTGCTGACAAGCCCGCATCAAGGCAACTGCAGTAGGAGATGCGAAATGCAATTGCTCGGAGGGGGCCACGGAGGCGGGCGGGGTGGGGTGGGCGGGGTGGAAGTTCTCTTTAACATACTACAAGCTCAAAAGCCGGGAGATGGGCAAAGTCACTGAAGTTCTCTTCATGAAAAATACAACACACCACGAAGAGCAAGTATGATTGATGCCCACAGAGCCAACTGTTTATCAGACAAACACATTTTGCAAACTTTGACATAAATTGTTAAGTTGTCTTATCACCCAGACGATGTAAGACTAGCATCTTTGTAGGAACTTCCCCCAAACTCTTTAATGACCTCTAAAAAGCTTTATCTTATCATGATCGGATTTGCTACAACAATAAATCATTGACAAATAGGTTAAAAGAAAAACTGGTATTAGAAATATGGGTTCATTTTCTAACTGTAAGAAGGCGTCAGCACTTGGCTGGCTGCGGTGCCATTGTGAGGGTGTGGCAAAGCCCTCAGTGTGCTCCATACTAAAAGATTCAACAGGAGGAAGAGCACTACAGCCGATTTGGATCTAATTGGAGGCTAATTACACATTTGGTAAATCACGCAGGCCCGTTAATTGTCTTCTTTCCTGCTTCCTGACTTTTATCACTTATGTTAGGGGTGGGAAATGAAAGGAAGAAAGAAAGTCAAATCGTTCGTCTTTTAGTGATTCTGATATTCACACATTAAAATGATATCTGGACATGGCGGTGTACCATTGCCAGTTAGGACACGGGTGTTTAAATTGTGGCTTGATCATATATAACCAGATTTGATGTAACAAAATCAATTAAATCTACATTTACTGAGCACCTACTATATTATTACATATTACCCTAACTCTAAAAGGGGCCAGACATTCCTGTCCTCACAGAATCTTTTTCTGATAAATTGCAGCTTTATGACATATTGTCATTATGTCTAAATGATAGAGATGACTCAAGCGATTTTTATGTCTTTCTAATAGGGATACTACTAATGCAGATAATAATAATACTTTTGATATATTTCTTTGATTTGCTTTCTCTGGCTCATTTTCTACCACTTGCCGTCCCACTCTTTCCTCCGGGAGAACGACTGTAGTCTCCGTCCCTTCTCCACTTTGAGAAGCCCCTACGGAGAGCAGAGCGAGAGGTGGGTCAGAGCATTTGTTTTTCAGGTTCACCAACTGGTAAGGATGACTTGGGCAAACCGTGCCATTGTGTGGAGGGTCCCTGGTTTTCTCGGTCTCAAAGTGCCTTTCTCTCCGTGGTTCTGGGAAGTGACCCCCTCCTCCCATCCCTATTGGGCTGGGCATGAGGAGACTAATCCTAGAGCATGGAACTCTCCATTTGGGCTTCCCTACAGCTTGCTCATTCCTTTGGAAAAGAATCTTTTCAAAAGTAGGATCTTCAAATTTTACTAATTTGAGGGTGCTGCCTATTTCCCACCAGGACTCTACTTGAAATATTGTGTAAATTCCCTAAATGTGACACAGAGACTCAAATTGAGCACAGGCTGTTGGGAAAAAAATGGTACCGATAGACTAGTTTGTTGTAAGATTGCCAGAAATGGTTAATAAAAAATGTAATATCTGCAAAGTGCAATAAATTGAGGGGGCAATAAAATAAGGGTGTCTGTATATGTAAAACCTTACAATATATGTACCCTTGAAAAATCCCTGCAAAAAAAGATGTGTGTCCCTGTGAGACACACACACACACACACACACACACACACACACACACGCCTATTTTATTCTCATATCTGTAGCTATAGCTCTAGTTATTATGGAGTAGTTGACTGTGCTGAGAGATCCCTAACTAGCATACCGATGATGGATTTTGTAGAAATCTGAGTTTGGCCTTTACATTGGATCGAGTCTTCATAACGGCAGCCAAAACCTTATCAGTCAAGACAGACCTAGGACTATGGAGGCAAAAGGAAAGTAATTCTCTTTCCCAAAATAGATCACTTGGCAAGGGGCATATAAAAATGGGTAAAGTTTTTAAAAGAGAAATTATGTACAAATCTTTGGGAGAGGCTAACTAATGTATCTATTGTTTTCATATCCGTGAACTCAAAACTAATAACGCAGAGAATGGTAGAGGTTGATGTATCTAATAAAAACGAGAGTGTGGGGAGAATGCGAGGAAGGTAGATAAACAGAGTGGGAAGAAGTATGTGCCATAGAAAAACAAAAGTTTGGGGGTGAGTTTCTTAAATGTGTGTGTTACCTACTCCCAAAGCCTCCCAACCAAAGGACTAGATTACACCCAAAGAGGAAAGTTCTTAGATAAAAACAAAATCCACGGACTGGGCGCTGAGGAAGTGCTCAGAGGATTAATACGATGTAGTAGAGTGTGATTTTCCTGACAAACCTGGAGTGACCAAGGCCAAGGATTAACATCAAGAGATTTCTATTCTGAGCTGTGATATCCTACCCTGCTACTTACTGGACTCATATGTTGGGGTACTTGACAATGAATAAATTCTGGTCCAGGTAATTTTGCATTCCTAATGTAGTAGATCATAAAATTGTCCTATTCACAATGGCCAATGCCTGTCATTGAATGTAAGAACAATGCCTAGGGTACATACCTTCAAGCATCCTACTTCATTTTGGATCCGATAGTCCTAGATTTCAGACCGTGTACGTGTCATATGTTGATTATTAATGAATGTGTGCAGCCATTTCTCCTCATTTTGAGTTTTTCCTCATCAGAAAACGAAGGTAATGAAACTTTATTCTGTCAACATCAGTTAGTTCGCCTCGACTTCGAGGAGCCGACTACACCCAGTTACACTTCCCACATGAGGGATTCTTTTCCCAGTAGATCAGACCATCTGCTGTGGGGGAAACGTCTGCTCCAGGGGCAAATGGGACAGGCCCCCTCCTTCCATGGTTCAGGGCCTGGGGAAGAATGCTGGCAGCTCAGCGGTGGGCGCTGAGGACGCCAGTGCTGGCCTGTCTCTGCCGGAGGTACCAGCACTTGCCTCCTGCTCCCTGAGGAAAAGCTGCGGAAGGCAGCCTCTGCAAACTTCTCAGTTACTTCATGGTCCAGCCTCATCCTCCCCGCCCACGTGTGAATAACTCGCTGAAGTGTTCCTGCTTCTTCGTAAACCTTCAAAGAACTGAGAACGGGGTGTGTGTGTGTGTGTGTGTGTGTGTGTGTGTGTGTGTGTGTGTGTGTGTGTAACCCTGTCATGTGTTGCAGGTTACGTGAACGGAATGTATGCAAGCCTGCCTCTAATGAAGTTTGAGGCCCTGGAGTGCCTTACAGGAGGGTGCCCTGTGCCTCAACTTTGGCCATCTCTTTTGTTTGTACATTTTCTCCTAGCAGATCCTTTGATTAGTAGATAAGAACCAGTCTCTACATTATCTTACAATCGACCAGTGCTATTCGTGAACTTTTCACCGACAGTCTTCGTTTAGGGGTATGCACTGGGTACTGGTTCTCGAGTTTTCGTTTGGAGTTTTCACAGAAACATGTCCCCCATGGGCGATCATGCTAATATTTGAGTTATCAATGGTGTAGCTTCCAGTATCACAGCAACACACAAGGCACCCCAGAATGGCAAAATGATAGATAAGTGATGAATTGGTGAAGTATAAAATGTTTTATCTTGGTTTCTGTAGATGGGAGAAAATATTTGACACACTATATAAATATAGGTGTGTGATAAATGTATATTGACTTATATACATTTATCACACATACGTATTGAATATAAAGGATAAGTTCAAAAGATCAAGAATTTTACATAAAATTCACCTTGGTTGAAAAGGTGCAAAATCAAGAGAATTGCTCCTTGAATGGACATTCATATATACATATATGACTATGAATATGCATTTATGAATATATATGAATTCATATGAATATATAAATTTCCACTCAATATATGTGTAATGGTTGCATATATGAATATATATTACATTCATATATGTAAGAAATATGAAAATTCATCTATATGAATTGATTCAGTGGTTCTCAACCTGTGGGTTGCGACCCCTTTGGGGGTTGAATAAACCTTTCAGAGGGGTCGCCCTATTCATAATAGTAGCAAAATTATAGTTATGAAGTAGCAACAAAAATAATTTTATGGTTGGGGGGTCACCACAACATGAGGAACTGTGTTAAAGGGTCGCGACACTAGGAAAGTTGAGAACCACTGGATTATATGAATGTAATATATATTCATATATAGATATAAATGCATTTATCACACATTTTCCCATTCAATACTTATGTGTTATAAATGTATTTATAGCAAAAAATATATGAGAATATATGTCTATATCTATATCTATATACTGTACCTATATAGATACATATGAATTTCCATGGAAAGGGCAAATCTTCTGTTTTTGCAGCTTCTCAAACAAAATGAATTTTATCAAAAATTCTCAATGTTTTGAATTTCTCCTTTTTTTGAGTTGGCAGATAATGGCTATAATAGCCAATTCAATCACATTTTTTGGATTAATTACTATTGATAAATCTTACTCAACATTTGAAAGAATAAAAGCAACTAAAACAAACTTTGAGTTTGCAAATCTTCCTTGGCATTTGGATTTGTGAAAAGTTAAAAAATCATGGAGCAATACTGTCTTGCCTTCTAAGTGAAAAAGCTCACAACGAGCAATATAAAGTAAATTTACTTCAACCTAATATAGATAATCACATACAAGTCTAAAGTATTTATATTTTATAGCTATCCTTGATTCCACATCTTCCTTCTGCAGAAAACATAACCATAAAGCATTCCATCACATTGCTTAGGATATTTTTAAATGTGAAAATAGGAAAGGCAATGAAAAAAGTTCTTCCCTAATAGTTTGTATTCTCCAAATTCTGTTATGTTATTTGCAGTCATATTTTCTATGTCAAAATAACAAAACGACACTGATGTGACTGAGAGTAAACTGAGAACTGCATAATATAGGGAGCAATACGAGAAGCATGAAGCAGCATTTTTCAAAACTTCGTTTTTTAGAGATAAGTGTTACTGATAAAATGAACATTTCACTACTAAGTATTTGTCATGCTGCATTTAAATCACATTAATTCCCAGCTCTTCACTCGAAAAGACAAATGGTGTTCCCCCACTTAATAGTTAGCATATGGCTTACCTCCCTTTAAGCATCACCATGTTTACTGTACACACAGCTGGGTGGGGCTTGGGTGTGCAGCTAAACCTGCACACATATATATATATACAAAGCATCTAATATCATGCATATCACTAACCACCCTGGTTATCAAAGATGAATGGGCTTTGAAATTGATATGACTCCAGTATTGCAGCTCATAAAAACTAATTCTTAGGGTAATTGGGAGGACAGAAAAAAGAAGATCACTCAGAAAACACTGATGTCTTGTCCATTCCAACTCATAGCAGCCATAAAAGACACCGTAAAAGCCCCCCATTGGGCTTCCAAGGCCATGTATATATAATATAGGAATACAATTCTTTTTTTTTTTTTTAGGAATACAATTCTTTATGGAAGCAGACCACCACAGCTTTCTCCCAGAGTGGTTGCTGGGCTCAGTCCATTGCCTGTTTTTTGTTAGGAATCAAATGTTTCACCACCAGGGTATTCCACCTTATTCATCATCTTGGATGGTAACTTTTGATTTATTGATTAAAACAAATAAGATGGATGAAAGGCACATTCCCTCAGTTTCCCAGGACTTTGCAATGGCAATGAACGAAAATTGACCAAGCACGCTATTTAGATAAGACTCTAGGCTAATGCTAGAAGTTAAAACATTTACTCCTCCTAAGTAAAGGAGGATGGCACGAATCGGTCTTTGGGAATCTAGTAGAGAAGACCCCAAACAGAAAGCCACCTGCTGTTAGTTGCTTCTGCTTCCTGGGGATCCCACGTATGCTGGATTAAAACTTTTCCATCAGGTTTTCGTGGCTGGCACCCTTCAGAAACGGATCTCTAGGCTTTTCTTGAAAAGCACCTACAGATGGGTTCAAGTTGCCAAACGTTTGATTAGTAGTGGAGCCTTGTTCTACCCAGGAGCCAAAGTGGCAGGAGACAGGACAAGCACATACAGGCAAAAAGACTCCCCAGGGACCTCAGATTTCTCAAGGAGAGGAATAATATTTTTATTCCTGTAATTTCCAGCCCAGGGATAGTTTATGTTGTGTCTTTAATATATATTTGTTAGCTATATATATTTAATATATATAGCTCCATTCTTTTCATATGTATGTGATCACCCAATAAAGAAAATTTCCAGAGCAAACTTGTTTTGCTTTTTCCAGGAGATGAGCTTCAACACCCATCAGCATACACTGCACTCTTGTAAGTCTTCTGAAAACAGTTGCCTTTGAAGAGGTGTGAATTTCCCTTACTTTCCTTAAAAGGGTGTTAACTTCAAAAGGCGACCTGGTGAGTGTTAAAAAATTAACACATTTAAGTCAGTAGCCTAAACATCACCCTTAGATCTGTGAACCTGAAATTGAACTGGTAGACTGAGCTGACTCTGGTTATAATGCCAAAAAAGTCATCACTCAGCACAAATCTGGACCAATGGAAATTTTCTCTCTCCCAGAATAGAGGAGAGGGCAGGAGTTGGGGGACAGGGATGCTAACAGAGCACACAAATCGAGAGGTAGCTAATTGTAACCTGCTTTTCTATCCTCTTAGCTCCTTAAATAAGCTTTAAAAGCTAAATTACTACAAATAATATGCACTTTAGTTGGCTATCATCAAAAGAGGCCTCTTTTTATTAGAAGTGGAATTGTTCATGTGTGGAGAAAAATGACTGATCTTTAAAGGGAGTCCCTTCCCTTCTTCTTTCTCCTGGTTTTTCATCTTTCCGGCAGAGACAAGGAGCCAGGCCTCAGTCACTTTGGATGGCAGTCACCAATGTGTTACATGGGGCCTTTTCTCTCTGCAGTCCTTGTTTGGAAATGATCTTACCTATTAGATTCTGGTCAACCGAAGTGTAGCAAGTGCAGAAATACTGCTGTCAGGTTCACATCAGGGACTTTGAAGACTAAAAGGAACTCAAAAGGCCCTTCTGCCTCTGGGCATGGCGGCACTTAGCTAATGCCATTGCAAAGGCTTTTAGGTCACAGAGAAATAAGACATCACAGTCTGGCTGTGAAAGACTAGAAAACACCAGGAGCAGAGGCGGAAAACTGGTGTCTAACAGTTAGAAGTACTAAACTCTCAAAAATGAAAAAAGCTTTCTGAAAGAGTTGGAGACCAAGAGGCCCTGACCCAGGCTATGGTTTTGCTAAAGCTGTAAAGCAGTAGATTGCTTGTGTGTGTTTCTAGAAGGGTTGGGGGTAGGGGGGATGAACTTGTTGTTGAGTGTTCTTTTTAGCCTGAAGTCCCTAACCAATAAAATCACAACCACTGATAACTTGCACTGACTTGCTTTGTCTAAGTCAAGAGATGCATCTCTGAAGGCCATCCATCCCATTCACAGAGCCACTCGTCCCTTGTTTTAACAGATCATTACTGAGCGCAAACAACATGGCAAACATATTTCGAGGTGCTAAGGAGGGGGGAATGACCATGGCTTACTGTTGGTTCTGACTCATAGTGACCCTACACCAGAATAAAACAATCATAGGTTCCCTGAAACCCTGCTGCCATTGTTGTTATTTTTGGAGGCCACCCAGTCAGTTCCGACCCATAACAACTCCATGCACAAGAGAGTGAAACAAAGCATGGTCCTGTGCCATCCTCATAATTGTTTCTATGCCTAAACCCAGTGAGGCAGCCACTGGTCAATCCATCTCGTCCAGGTCCTTGCACCTTCTCAGTGCCCCTCAAATTCACTAAGCCTGATGTTCTTTTGCAGGGACTGATCTCTCCTGATGTGGTAGTTACATAATCTGGTGTCAATTTGGGACTTGAGAGGACTAAGAGTGAAGGGGTGGAGTCTAGTCTGTCAACCGGGTCATAGTCAATGAGGCCTCCAGGTTGGTATGACCTACTCCTGAGGATTCTGGGAACTCTGGTATTTCCTCCTTGGAGATGGGAGACACTTTCTCTCAGCTCACTCCCTGAGAGACTCTCTACTGACAAGACACATGGGGCTATGCTGATGGTAGCAAGAACCCTGGACCTGCAGAAGCCATGTGGAGACCCCTGCCAATGTGGAGATGTTTACACTGCCACTGGATCCACACGACTTCCCACCCACTGGCCTGTGAGCTTCCTGTATTTGGCATCATTTCATATGAGTTTGAAGAGGATTTTATAGATTGGTTTTGGACATATGGGCTAATACTGGATTTGATCTGGACTGGGCTGGGAAGTTTTCTCACTATTCAATTATTCTTTATATTACCCTCTTTCTTATTCACATATGCATGTCTATGGATTTGTTTCTCTAGTCTACCCAGACTAACACACCTGGCACTATGTCCAAATGATGTGAGATGAAATCTTGCCATCCTTGCCTCTAAAGGAGCACTCTGGTCTTACTTCTGCCAATACAGATCTGCTTGTCCTTTTAGTAGTCCACAGGACCTTCAATATGCTTCTCCAGCACCACAAGTCAAAGGCATCAATTCTTCTTTAGTCTTCCATATTCAATGTTCAGCTTTCACATGCACACGATGCTATGAAGTCCTCACCGGTGCACCATAGTCCCCAAAATGACCTCTTCAGTTTTCAGTACTCCAAAGAGGTCTTGTGCAGCAGACTAGCCTCATGCAGTATGTCTTTTGCTCTCTTGACTACTGCCTCCATGAGAATTCATTGTGGATCCACGCAAGACAAAGTCCTTGACAACTTTAACTCTTTCTCCATTTATCATGATGTTACCTGTTAGTCCAGGTGTGAGGATTTTTCTCTTCTTTACATTGAATTGTCATTCACACTGAAGGCTGTAATCCTTGATCTTCATCAACAAGATACTCAATTCCTCCTCACTTTCACCAAGTAAGGTTGTGTTATCTGCATAATTGCTAATAAGCCTTCCTCCAATCCTACTGCTTCACTCTTCTTCATCTAACCCAGCTTCTCTTATGCTTTGATAAACATACAGGTTGAACAAGTATTATGAGAGGATACAATACTGATGCACACCTTTCCTGATTTTAAACCATGCAGACTGCCCTTGTTCTGTTTCCACAACTGCCTCAATCCATGTACAAGTACCTGCTGAGCACCATGAAGTGTTCTGGAATTCCCATTCTTCTCAAGGTTACACAAAGTTTATTATGGTCCACGCAGTCTAATGGCTTTGCATAGTCAATGAGACAGAAGTAAACATCTTTCTGGTATTATCTGCTTTGAGCCACGATCCATCTGACATCAAATTTGGTATACCTTGTTCCAAATCCTCTTCTGAATTTGGCCTGAACTTCTGGTAGTTCCCTGTTAATGTTTTGCTGCAACCTTTTTTTAATTTTTATTTTTGTTAAATCATTTTATTTGGAGCTCATGCAACTCTTATCACAATCGATACATGCATCCATTGTGTCAAGCGCATTTGTACATTTGTTGCCACCATCATTCTCAAAACATTTTTTTCCTACTTGAGCCCTTGGTATCAGTGCCTCATTTTTACCCCTCCCTCCCCACCCCCCAACCCCCTTGCGAACCCTTGATAATTTATAAATGACTATTATTTTGTCATGTCTTACACTGTCTGACGTCTCCCTTCACCCACTTTTCTGTTGTCCATTCCCTAGAGAGCGGGTTATATGTAGATCCTTGTGATCGGTTCCCCCTTTGTACCCCACCCTTACCCTCTGGTATCACTACTCTCATAATTGGTCCTGAGGGGTTTATCTGTCCTGGACAGCCTGTGTTTCCAGTTCTTATCTGTACCAATGTACATCCTCTGGTCTAGCCGAATTTTTAAGGTAGAATTGGGATCATGATAGTGGGGTGGGGGTTGGGGTGGGGGAGCATTAAAGAACTTGAGGAAGTTGCATGTTTCATCGTTGCTACACTGCATCCTGACTGGCTCGTCTCCTCCCCACTCTGTAAGGGAATGTCCAATTGCCTACAGATAGTCTTTGGGTCTCCACTCCGCACTCCCCCTCATTCACAATGATATGATTTTTATATTGGATGATCTTAATCAACATTTTACTTGTGAGTTTCAAAGCTATATGTGAGATTTTCAGTGGCTTCTTCCTTCAAAATAAGAAAAGGAGTTCTTCTTCCTTGTCTGTTCTTAATCTGGAAGCTCCGCTGAAGCCTGCTCACTTTGGGTGACTGTGCTGCCATTTGAAATATCAGGGACATAGTTTCCAGCATCACAGCAACCCACAAGCCAGTACACTACAACAGACTGACAGACACATAGTGGAGTGCGCCATTTTGGCCTGGGCGGAAGTTGGAGGGTGAGGGATTGAGGATGGCATATCAACAGGATTGGGAGGTAGAGGATGGCATTGAAAAGCATGCCAAGGACAGAGAAAGTATAAGCAAAGATACCAAATGGGCAGGAGGGTGGTAGGAAAAAGCTAATCAAAATCACAGAATGGTTGACAAAATGGTCTAGATATTATATCTCAGAGATAGGCATGGTAGAATAAAAGACTGGAAGTTTAATTTGGGATCAGTTATAAGGAACTACGTGTAGTATATAATAAAACCATACGGTTATAGGAAATAAAAAATGATGAGAATTAAAGTAGTGACTTGACCATTTTGTTTCCTAACTAGAAATATATGGAGCCTGCTTGGAAAATGTATTTGAGATTGGAATCCTTTTGTAAGTAAAGAATCACTGAAACTTTGGGACAACAAAACAAATGATGATTAAGGACAGAAAACAGCAGCAACAACAAAAAAAGAACTATGTAGCATTATTTAAATATGAGGGGTGAGAATAAAAGAAATATAGAGTACCTGTAACAAAAGAATTAGTTGATGTCCAACAATATCACAAGGCAGCCTATTATTAAGAACCCATGGCACTGAAGAAGAAATTGAAGGTGCACTTAAGGCATCGGTGAAAACAAAATGGTGATCCAGTAATCCGTAAGACACTAATTGAAATGTTTTAAAAACGGATTCAAAACTAAACCCACTCATCATCTATGCCAAGAAATTTGGAAGCGAATTGAAAGAGATCTATATTTGTCCCCACTTCAAAGAAAAATGATCCAACAAGAGGTGGAAACTACTGGATAATATCATTAATATCACATGCCAGTTAATTTTTTCTAAAGATAATTTTTGAAATGGTTTTGGCAATATATTTATAGAGAACTGCCCGAGAGTCAACTCAGATTCAGAGACATGCAACAAAGGATATGTCATCAGATAGATCTTAGCTGAAGGCAGAGCATATCAGAAAAATGCTTATTTGTATTTAGCTGTAAATTCATTCAAATGTGTGGATCATAACACCCAATGGATAACATTGTAAAATTGGGACAACCTGAACACTTAATTGTGCTAATGGATTATGAAGTCTCTTTCAAATAGAATAAAGGGATATTGAAATGAGTTAAAATCATGAGAGGTGTGGATCAGGGATCTAGCCTTTCACTATACTTATTCAAACTGTACGCAAAGCAAATGAGCTGATAAAATGTATGGTATGAAGAGCAGGTTAGCATCAGCATTGGAGGAAGGTTCATTAACAATCTGCAATATGCAGATGACACAACACTTACTGATGAAGACCAGATTACCACTTCAGTTCAAATTACAACTCAATTTAAAGAAAACAAATGGTTCACAACCATATCAATAAACAACATCATAATAAATAGAGAAGACACTGAAGGTGTCGAGGAATTCATTTTACTTGGATCCACAAACAGTACCCATGGAAGCAGCAGTTAAGAACTCAAATGACACGTTGTATTGGACAAATATTCTGGGGGGAAAAAACTCTTTAAAATTTTGAAGAACAAAGATACCGCGTAGGGGAGTAAAGGATATCTGACTCAAGTCATGCTGTTTTTCATCACTTCAGAAGCATAGTGCTATCAGCTAAGTGTTGGCCAACTGACTGCAAGAAAAGATGAGCCTATCTGCTCCTATGATGATCTACAGCCTCCCTCAGACACCCTGTACAGGTTCACAATGCGTCAGTGGGTCATCTGCATATAGAAATTGGGCAATTAAATAGAAGACTTGATAGAAAACTGATGTATATGAATGATGGTGTGGACAAAGGGTATCGAATATGCTATCGATTGCCAGAATAAATAATCTATCTTGGAACAGGTACAGCCAAAATGCTCCTTAAAGTAAGGATGGGGAGATTTTTTTCCTCTCAAGTATTTTGGACATGTTATCAGAAATGACCAGTCCCTCGAAAAGAACCACAGGGACAAAGCAGGTGGACTGACGCAGAGGCTGCCACAATTCACTTGGACATAACAACAAGTTTAAGGATGACACAGGACCTGCGTGCACAGGGTAGCCATTAGTGGAAACTGCCTCAAGGGGATGTAAAACACCAACAAAAGTGAGGTATTTGTTGTTAAAAGCCGGGTGTATTCTACCTCTGAAGAGACTAATTGAGGTTGGATACATACATTCATTGCTTGCTCCTGTAACTTTTGATGACAAACGAAGTATTTCAGCCATGTTCTATGAATAAGCACAGAGGTTATGGCCTCTAGGAGTCTGTGGCCTCAGGGCAGAATCCGATGAATCCAGAAGAAGCTTCATCAGTGTGATAAGACTTACACAATGAACTGAGCCCCTAGAAGTGGCATCTCATCTGTTCTCAGACGATGCAGCGAGTGCGGAAGCATTCACAGCCAGGGCGTCCTCTTTTCTGAAGGACAGAGAAGAGAGACGTGATAGACCATGGGAGTAGTTCCCAGGTCAAAGGCACAGCAAATACCAGGATCAGAAGAGAAGCGAATATTGTCCAGGAACATGGCTATCTTGAGAGGGGTAATGCATTTTCCTTCATGGAAAACAAACAAACAAACACAACACATGCTTTTGTCTTCGTGTCATTCATTAAAGGATCCTCGTTGGTTACGTTCTTGGCCACTACACAAAGATCAGCAACGAAGTCACCGATATCTCTGCTGGATAAAGATACAGCGGGAGGTTTTTGTTGACTGTCATCTGAGAAACCTATGAGACAAGTCTGTTCTGAAGACAGGACCACTCTGAGTCTGGATGGACTCCCCAGCCACGGGCGGATGGATGGAGGCCATCATGGTGGAATGCTTCCTTCTTGGGTGATCTCAGTTATCGGAGCCCTCCTTCTCCTTCTCTCCTCGCAATATGGGTTCTACCCTCTCCTTTACTCTAAGCCATTTTCTTATCTGGCACCTCATGTCTGTTTCTCTATTTGCATTCTCATTAGGTCACGGGCCTCCGCCATTCTCTACTTCCTCTGTTACTCTGCAGTTGGAGCCTAAGATACAGATAACCTAGAGATACACTTTATTTACTTTGTTAGTCTCTATTAATATGTATTATGCGCTGGCCCGGCGTCAGGCACTCATATGCAGCATACATGAATCCTCCTATTTTATTCTTCATGTCTTCACTAGTAGGTATGTACAATTTTTAATCATCATTTCACAGGCAAGGAATCTGATGCACACGCAGGCTATGCGACTCTCCAATACTGCAAATGCCAGGGGTTGAAGTGAAATGATTGGATGGTGGTGTTTATGCACTCACCGGTCTTTGTTGGGAAAGCGGGCTTTCTCCGCCTCTCCCAGGCAGCCCAATCAGGGCCTTGGGCCTGAACATCTTCTCAAAGTGAGACACAAATTTTGTACTGGGTGCGCTGCCTTATTTGGAGCTATCACCCTCTTAGGTTTCAACAGTGGGCTCAGGCAAAGGAAGAATTTTGAGACTGGCACAGGCTGGGCAGCGTTCCATTCTGTTGTATGGAGGGTCACTGGGAGTCTGAACTAAGTTGATGGCATCGAAAAGAATAGCAACAGCTTCTTACAGGCCTGGTGTGTATTTTTTTGTCCTACTTGGTCTTACCTATGTTTGAGGCATATTATACTTGTGATAGGTCGGTTTATTCTGCCAATCTGGATGTCCGCAGTTTGATCGGAGGGCAAAGAGATAAATAGATTGGGAAGGCCCACCCCTCTCTCTCTTGTTCTCTGGTGATTGGAGCAGGGTCTGGCTGCTTTAGCTAGTTCACTGCCTCAACTTGGGAGCTACACAACCTGTGGGTCAAGCCAACCTGTGAATGGATTGTATCGCTAGAGCTTGAGGTTCCATGGAGACCTGCTTCACCAAGCTGCTGGTGTATACATAGCTTGAGGCTGGTGGATCCTGTCATTGTGCATTGCTTGAATTCTATAGCCCATCCAGGCCTGCTTTGCTAAACTCCAGAGCTACTGACTGTTGGTGACCCACCCTGCTGTTTGCTGCCTATGGGCAGACTCTGCCTGCATTGCCTGATGGAAGATTGCTCCTTTGACCTTGAGAGTTGAAGGACTTCCAGTGTATTAACTGTTCCACAGAAGTGAGTTGAACTGAGCCCTCTGTACTGCTGTGTGGACTAATTAGCTGTTATATTCCTTCATGTTGTGTAAAGCTATCTTTATCTATATATATTAATCATAAGTGTTCTGGTTTTGTTTCTCTAGAGAACGCTGCCTAACACAATATGGGTTTAGTTGCAAGGATTTTAGTTTTCTTTACATTGAGTTGTAATCCACGCTGTAGTCTGCAGACCTTGAGTTTCAGCACCAAGTGCTTTAATTCTTCCTTGTCTTCAGCAAAAATGTTTGCTCTCATATCAAAAGTTGTTAATACGCCTTCCTCCAAACTTGTTGGTAAATATTCATATAGCCCAAATTCTTGAATTACATGTACAGCATACACGTTGAATAACCAGGGTAAAGGAACATACCCCTTTCTTTTTCTGTTGGAATGAACTTTCTTGATCCACATTCAGATTCCTCATGAGTACAATGAAGTGTTCTAGAATGCCATTCTATTCAACGTTATTCATAATTTGTCATGGTACCCACAGTTGAATGCCTTTGCATATGGCTTGGGTGGGGCACACCCAGGTAATATCATACCCAAATAAGTCTTCAAAGCAATATTCTTTAAAGCAGCTTTTCCCAACCTGTGGGGCCTGACCCCTTTGGGGGATCCAATAACCCTTTCACAGGGTCGCCTGATTCATAACAGTAGCAAAATGACAGTGATGAAGTAGCAATGAAAATAATTTTATGGTTGGGGTGTCACCACCACATGAGGAACTGTATGAAAGGATTGCAGAATTAGGAAGGTTGAGAAACACTGCTTTAAAATAATATCGCATTTTAAAGAGATCTCGTGCAGTAGATTTGCCCAGTGTAATATGCTGCTTGATTTTTTTAATTGCTGCTTCCCTGAGCATTGAATGTAGACGCAAACAGAATGAAACCTTGACAGCTTCAATCCTTTTCCATTTACCATCATGTTGCCTATTGTGTGAGTTGTGAGGACTGTGGCTTCGTGACGTTGGGCTGTAGCCAACGCTTACGGCCGCAGTCCTTGGTCATCAACAGCAAGGGCTTCCAGTCCTCCTCACTTTCTGCAAGGCAGGTGTTATCATTATCGGCACATCATCGGTTGTCAATACCCCATACAAAATGTTTGTCTCACTCGGAGAAGATGTCTAGGTCAAAGGCCCTGATTAAGCAGCGTGGAGGAGGCAGGCAGACTGAATAACCATGGTAAAGAGTTACAAATCTGACAGACACCTCTCCTGATGTTTGACTGGAAGCAGAGAATACCAGAATGATGATTCCTTGTGTTGAATGGCTCAGATCTGACAGTATTTCAGGCAGAGGGCTTCAAAGGACGTGAACTAAGGCAAGTGTGCATACTGAGAAGGATGTGAAAGCGATGGTGGAAGTAGGCAGAAGACTGGACCTATACTTTAGCTTTTATATTTGCATGCTGTTTGAATTTGGGGTGCCGTTTAACCCCTCTGAGTCTTTGTTTTCTCATGGTAAAATTGGGGCAATAATTTTCAATCTTCTAAAATAGTGATAATGCCACAAAAAGTTGTTATTCAAGTTAGAGGAATTTTTTATGGCAGTCTTGACACTGTGTGAGCAATATATTCATTATAACAACATTTTTCCAGAAATGAATTTAGTTAAAACACTAATAAAAATTCTCATTTTTTACATTAAGCATATACATAAGTGTGTGCATTTTTCTTCATTCCAATTTCTGCTGGAAAAGCTGACATGATATAAAAACATTTGCTCATTTGTCCCCTAAGTTATTAATGCATGAATACATTGGCTAAATAAAAATTTTAGTGCTTTATTATTGATGTTAGGTGCCATTAAGTTTGTTTCAACCTCTAGTGACCCCATCTACTACGGAAACCAACACCCACCTCACTCTTGTTCCTGTGTTTGAGATACAAGTTCCAGCCACCGTGTCGATCTGTCTCATGGAAGGCCTTCCTCTTCCTCGCTGGCTCTCCCCCACGAAGAATGAGTAGGCCTTCCTGCAACAAGCCCGAGTGTGCGCAGTGAAGGGCAGCCAGCCTGCTGTCACGTAGCATTCTGCTTGTGTTTGTTCTCACAGTCCACAACACACCCAATACTCCGTGCCCCATATTATCAATTCATCTCCGATGTTCTTTCTTATTCACTGTTCAGCATTTGCTTGCAGAGAGGAAATGGGGAATACCCGGGCTTGTGGGAGGCACTCATTAATCCTCAAGCTGGAGTCCTTGCATGGCGCTATTTTACAGAGGTCTTTTGCAGCAAATCTGCCCAACACTAGACATTGTTTGATTTCTAACTGCTGCTCCCATGGGCCTTGATTGTAGATTCATGTAAAATTATTTTCTGAAAACTTCTCTCTTTCCTCCACTTACCATGATTATGCTTTTTGCCCTCTTTGTGAGGATTTTGTTTCTTTACATTGAGATGTAGGCTATATCAAAGGTTGTCGATTTTTTATCTTCAACAGTAAGGACTTCAAATCCTCTTTACTCGTAGAAGAAAGGCGTGCCATCTGAGAGATGGAGGTCAGTAATTTCTTCTCCCAATTCTGCGGCTGCGTTCTTCTTCATATAGTCCAAATTCTTGAATTATTTTCTTAAATATAAGTTGAGTATGGTAAAAAGATCAGAACATAAAACACCTTGTTTTAAATATTATGCTACGAGCTAGCTATCTTCTTGTCCTGTTCCAGTGATTAACTCTTGGTCTATGTATAAGTTCCACATGACAAATTAAGTGTTCCAGAATTCCATGCTTTGTAGTGTTATACAAAATGTATTATGATCCAAATAGTATAGTGCCTTAGCATAGTCGATAAAATATGGATAATATTTTGCTGTGCCTTCAGCCAGACCCATCTGACATCAGTATGTCCCCTTCGGAACCCAGCTTAAATTTCTATTACTTTTTTGTGAATGTACTGCTGCAACTGATTTTGAATTGTCATCAGTAATATTTACTTGTGTGTAATGTTAATGATATTTTGATAATTTATACATTCCATTTGAGTGGTGACTCTTCCTCTTCCCCTGGGAACCAATCGCAAAGTCTGGAGACATTTTTCTTTCTTTTTAAAAATTTTATTGTGAATTCTGTTGTGGTTTGTATATCATACTATTTTTGCACTCAATAACTTGAGCATCAACTTATCAAGACCCCAGTAGTTTTCCCTATCCTCAACATTTTTTTTACAGGATATTATCTTCATCTTGACATACATTAACACCCTCTGGTCTATCCCTTCCCTGTCCCTGTCTTCCCCTCCAACTCTGATAACTATCAAAGTCTGTTTATTTCAGTTTGAAAACTAAAATCATTATTCTTTTTTATAACAATGGTCCTCCAATATATGCTCTTTTGTGATGGATAAACTTCACTCAGAATAATGTCCTCCCAATCCAGGAAGTATTTCACGTTGACACCACTGTTCTGAAACAATGCTTATTAGTCCATTGAATGTGCATACCGAAGTTTATCCATGCTTCCCCTGGTGGGAATTTAGGTTGTTTCCGTCTTCTTTCAATTATCAACAGAGCTTCCAGGGCCATGAGTCTGCATTCTCTGCTGGCACTATGCTCTTTATTTCTTTAGGGTATGTACCACCTAGAGAGATTGCTGAGTTTCTGGTGCATCTATCTCCATGTGCTGGAGGAAGTGACAAACAGCTGACTTACTGTTTCACCAGTGGCGTGTGAGGGATCCAATCTCTCCCCACCTTCTCTGGCATTTGTTGTTTTCTGTCTTTTGTGAACTTTGTTCTCCATGCTGGGATGAGATGGGGTCTTATGGTTGTTTTGTTTAGCATCTCCTGAATAGTTAATGATCTTGAGCATTATTTTCATATGTTGTTGGCTACCTGACTGTTTTCTTTGGTGAATGGTCCATTCATGTCATCTTCCCATTTTTGTTGGGCTAATTCATCTTCTTCTTATTGAGATGTTTCAGTTTCTGTAGACAAATTTTAAGAGATTTGTCCCTTGACCTAAATACTATTGCCAAAATTGTTTTCTCCTGACTGAGGGTTCTTTTGATTCTTTGTTTGAAATCTTTTGATGCACATTAATGATATATTTTTAGTTGGTCCCAATCATCTTTTACGATCTTCTCTATGTATTTTTCATTACATTTGGTGGGGGTTTAGGCCACATATCTATCATTATACAAGTCCTAGAATGCTGTGACTACCTCAGGGTAAGTTTTGAGGTCAGGAAATTAGAGACCTACTACTTTATTTTGGGTTGTTTTTTTTTTTTAATCTGGTGTTTTGCTTTTTCCGGATCTCTTTCCTTTTCAAATAAATGGTGATTATTTTTTCTATTTCTTTAAAGAAGGATGTTGGGACTGGATTGAAATGGCATGATGTCTACAGGTCACTTTGGATAATATTGACATTTTTACAATGTAAAATCTTATCCATGAACATGGTATATTTATATATGTTTCTTTTGGTTCTTTGAAGTATTCTTTTGTTAGTTCCTTTGCACAAGTCTTTTTGTTTCTCTTGTTAAGTGTACTCTTAAATATTTCATTTGGGGGTGGTGGTGGCTATCTTAAATGGTATTGTTTTCTTGATTTCCTTTTCAGAGATCTCTCATTTAGTATATAGAACTGATATTAAATTTTCTATGCTTATCTTGTACCCTGACATATTGCTGTATCTTTCAATTGTTTACAACAATTGTTGATATGTGTGCTTATTGCTAAAAATAGCTCTTTTGTTACTGCTTTTTCAATGTCCCATAGGTTTGGTACCTTTTATTTTCATTTCTGTTTGTATCAAACATTTTAAAAGCTCATTCCTTATTTCTTCAATCACTCAGTACTTTACAACCAAGGTGTCATTCAAGCTTGGTCTCCTACGATTTTTTTCTAATTTTATAATGTTGTGATCTGAGAGAATGGTGTTTAATATTTTCATGATTTGAAGTTTATTAAGGCTCTTTTATTGGCCAATATATGACCTGTTCTGGAGAATGGAAAATAATGTATATTGTGCTGATGTTGGGTGAACTATTCTATAAATGTCTAACAAATCAATGTTGGTTAATTGTGCTTTTTTTATTCTGAATCTCTATTGAATTTCTTTCTAGCTATCTTTTCTCACCCACCCCTACCCTCCACAACCACCCACGAGCTACTTACAGGATTATTTTCTTTCACTATATTGAAAAGTTTGCTTCTGATATGTCATGATTTTCAGTGACAGCCTCTTCTCTTTGGGGTTCTTTAACTTTCTGAATGGTTATTTTCTTCTCTTTCATGATGTTAGGGGGATTTTCTTCAAGCAGCACTTGAGTTATTATCTTTGTGTTTGTTTCTTCCTATTCTGGAATTTCTATCAGGCATATGATATTCCTTTTGCTAGTGTTCCACATAATTCTTCATTTTCTCCTAATTTTGTCATCGTTATTTTTATGTTTGGTTTGTTTTCTCATGGATTGGTATTGAGAGATTTGTTTTCAAGCTAACTTGTTTGGTTTTTCTATTTCTCTTTCAAAGTGTTATGCACTTCTAATCTCTTAGTATTAATCTTCTGGGTTTCTAATGGCTATTGTGTATTGTTTCCAAATTTTTGTTTATTTTTTGTGTTTTTTTTTTTTAACATTTTGAGTCCTTCCAAGTTCTTTTGTGATCCACCCCACCTCCCTAACCTCCCAGTGTTTTTATTCATCTATTAAAATTGCCTGAGACTCATGCTTCTGAATTCTATTCCCAGTATTTCCCATACTGGGAATTGGAAAGGTATTGGAAAGGTCACTCTATATATTGATAAATTGTTTTTACCATTCTACCTCACTTCTTTGCATGAAGTGAGATTTCCCAATCTACAAAACATTGTGCTTTTCTTTTTTAAAATGTGCTTCTTTGCCCATCCAGTAGTAATGACTGGGTTATGGCCTTTGCCCACCATCTTTAGCTGTTGGAAGTGCAAGGGTGGCTACATCATATGACAAGAGTTACTCCGTCAATTGGAACAAGAATAGAATATTAAACACCAAGTAAAACAAGTAAAAAACAAACAACAACAACATTAAAAGATGAGTAAACATAGATTACACATAGTAAGAGGGTAGCTGTTTGCGTGTAAGGGCATGAGGTTGTAATATTTCTGGTCACCAGGAGACTGGGATGAGTTAGGCGTTGCTCCCCCACTCTTGCATGCTGTCTCTTTGCTGATGGTCAATTAATGAAGATAAAAACAATACAAAACAAAAGCAAAATGCAAAGCCAGACTGGTTAGTAGTTACTGTTTTTCTCAAGACACCTATCCTTTAACTGCCTTCTGGGTTATCAGGGAGTATGTGTTCTAGGAGTGGCTTGACTTATAATGCAGCAGTTTATCAAGATTAAAGAAAGAAGAAGAGAGGGGAATAAAGAAAGAGAGAGAAAGGGGCGGGGGAGAGAGAGAGAAAGAGAGACAGAGAGACAGAGAGA